>NC_053491.1:222436985-223061485 GCF_905171775.1 Rana temporaria | reverse complement strand
AAAACCTTGGGCTGTAGATGTCAAGGATAAGGTTGTAGATAAATGCACAAATGGGTCCCTAGTAGGGTTGTCAGTCATCACATATGAAATGTATGGTTCACTGAAAACATACCCATTTTGCTCCTGTCTAGGGTACATTCTTTTCTTTTGTGACGTACCCCTTACTCGTTCACATGGGGGGGCTGTATCTTGGGACCCCTTTTTGTTAAAGGGGGTTTTCAGATTCTGATAAGCCATCTGCCCACACCCCCCCTACCCAACAACCAGGCCAAATTTGGGGGGTAGAGGCCCTGGTCCTCCTTATTATGGGGACAAGGTGCTTTGCCAGGAAGTCCCCCATGACAAGACATTCCCATCCCACATTGGGGCATGCAGCCTGGTATGACTAATGTAGGAGGGGTGGGACACGCTCATACCTCTTTTACTGGCCAGGCTGCATGCTCTGATAAAGGCTTGGCATGGATTTTAGGGGGCACCTCTTACTTTTTCCCCCTGAGGTTCCTTTTTAAAATCGTTACCAGGCCAAAAGGTTTGGTATGGAATTCAAGGGGACTCCATAGAATTTTTTTTCATGGGGTCCCTCTTAACATCCATACCAGACCTAAAAGGCCAGGTATGAATTTTGCAGGGGACTTCACACTGCATTTACTATGCCCGCTGTTTGTTCACATTCCCCTGTAAGTCTGGAATTTCCAGCTGACAGGTGAAACTGCTGGGCTGGGATGAGTCACTTCTTGTTAATATGCCAGCGGATGCAGGCTCTCTAACAACCAGGAGTCACATTTAGCAGTGGTAATACCACTGATAACTATTTTGCTTCACTCTGCAGCTAGAGGTTTGTTCGGCCAAACACCTGTTTGTTCAGCTGTTGTCACAAGAGTCTTCATAGACTGCACACAGTGCAGAAGTTTTCCTCATAGTGTTTACCCTGCTGGTTAAATGTTCTTAGCCTATTAGGTCTTATAGTTGAATGTTCTTAAGCTTTTTTTCTTTTTAAGGGGTTGCTACATTCACCCAGTAATAAGTAGCTAGGAAACTATTTCCCATAAACACTTAAACAAACATATTACAAACATTACAGGAATTTTTTATTACACTAGCACGAATGTTGAGGCTCTTTTTTTTTATAAATCAGCCCCTTAGTTTCTTAAAAGCCCTTGCCAAAGCTTGGGCTTTTGTTCTATGTGTGAAGCATTATAAACAAATTGTGAAAACTCTGTCAACATGACATTTTGTAATGTTCTTGTTTTCTTTATCTGTGGTCTGAGGTTCATGCAACAATAATTTATACAGTGATACATGGCACACAAGAGCTATGAACAATTTGTTAACAGTAAGGTACGTGTCTAACAATGCTGACAACCATCCATATTCTGCATATCATTATTTTAGAAGTAGGCAATTACACATGTAGCGCCTGTGTACTTTTCAGTACAGGTGCTATACTAAATTTAGTGAGGGAATGAGAGTCACTTGCTCTCATTCATTGATTTGTTAAATTTGGCTGTCGCCAATCCTGGATTGTCTTATGGGTCAGTCTGTGCGTCCAGGGAGGCAGTTTCATCTCTGGACGGCAGATGGCGCCAGAGGGGTCCAGGCGGAGCCACTTCTTCCCAGCAGCCAATGAGAGGAGCTGGACCTCGCTGTGCATGCTGGGGAGGGGTATTTCTGTGGCGGAGGCCATTGGTTTTGGGTTCTTCGCGGGTTCCTGGTTCTAGGTGCGGCACCCACCTTTAAGGTGTGCGCACATCACGGCCCCGGAATTATGGCCTATCAGGCCGGGGCGCATGTGCTACGTGGAGTTCCTGACTCTGGGCTTCTAAGGCCCGGAGCAACTTATGCTACAAAGGGGGGCCCAGTGACTTACTGGATTCCCCATCTTTATTAAGAAGATCCCAAGCTGGGTGCTGTTCGGTGGGGGATCGGTCTGAGGAGAACCCGGAGGCAGGTGATCCAATAGGGCTTGAACGAACCATCGGGGACCTGGGTGACCGGACACTGACAGGTTGTATTCAGACTGTCAGTCGGTGACCCCAAAAAGATACATTGGGAGGATTTGCTCTACCGTTCAAACTTTCAAGTACTAGGCCTGTGGCAGAGGTCTCATCTTTAAACCCCAAAAGTTAATTAGAGCCAAGTCTGTGGCAGAGACTTGTTCCTTCCCAAAGGTTCTAAGTGGCGCTCTGGCTGCCAGGTTCATGAGAGGGACCTGTCCGACGAGGAAAGAGTTGCTGTAAAACTGCTTTTACTTATCCATAGCCTGATTCTGCGAAGTTCATTCTTCTTTCACCAACCTGTCCTGTCTACCTCAAGTTGACATGTTGGTCGTGTTGACCGGGAAAATAAAGCATTGAAAACGTCAACCAACAGCCTGGACATTCTATTACTGCTCTCATTGCCGTCATCATCCCTAGACACATCACAGAGGTAACTTAAATACGCCGATCCCAAATCTAATCAGCGGCTCCTCCGGGGGTAGCGCTATACACAGGTTAATGTAGCACCCGCATTTTGGACACTCATAATCAACCAATGTTTACACTCCCAAGTGCACGCTATGCAAAAAAAAAAAGGTAAAAAATATAAACATACTGTAAGTCATCACAACACATAGCTATGTTACACTGTATATTTGTTAGCAAATCTTAGTGTTGAAGTGTAAAAACCTTGCTATATACCACTATATCACACAGTACTGTGAAAGCAAAAAAACAACAAAAAATATTTCACTAGTTGCATTTGCAAAATGTAATGACTTAATAATATATACCCAGCTGTATTCATTCTTGCAAAGTTTTGCTTAAATTGATTTTAAAGGCTCAAGGTTTTTTACCTTCATGCATTCCATGCATGAAGGTAAAACAGATATTCTGTGTGCAGTGCCCCCCCCCCCACCCCCACCCCCACCCCTAATTCTTTCCTGAGCTCCCTCTCAATCCAGCAATGTACACAAAAGCTGAGCTTCTCCTGGGTCTCTCGTTCCTCATTGACTGAGACGGCAGCAGGAGCCATTGGCTTCTGCTACTGTCAATAAAACCCAGTGAACCACCTCAGATATCCTCTTCACATGTCCCAGGAGACTGCAGGAGCTCATTCACAGGTGGACGGGACTGGCACATGTCATTGGGGGCCTGACTGCCTGAACCCAGAAGAAGCAGCTGGACTCCAAGATGGTGGTACAGGACACAGGCTGTGACAACTGGCCATCAAATCACAACAATACAATTCTGGATCTGCTAAGGGGGAAAAATGCTTTCGGGGGTCCATCATGACAGGTCAGAGTGGATGGACGGGTGAAAAAGCAGGGGAGTGTAGTTTCTCGCACAGACTGAATAAAGTACTTTGTTGGATAGTGTACATTTTCAGATGTGAGTAGGGTCACCTAAACTAGGGGTTTCCAAACTGCAGCCCACGTGCAAAATGCAGCCCACTGTAACATTTTGTGCAACCTTCTAATGAAAGACAGGGACTTTGATGGGGTCCCAGATATAATGGTGGGGACTATGATGGGGACCCAGGTGTAAGGGGGGAACTCTGATGTATGGGGAACTCCAATATAAGGGGAACTTTAATGGGGACTCTGATTGGCTCAAGTTTCAGGTTTATATGGAATTTCTTTGCTTTGCTTTACTAAAATGTTGTTGTTCTAAATTATATACTAGTTACAAAGTAAAATGTAATTTAAAGTAAAACTATTAGTAGGTAGTTAACTATTATTAGGTTACTTACAAATAGGTATATATATCATGCCTATTGCTGTTTATGCAGTACACAGTGCTCAGAAAAACCCACCACCACATCAGAATAAAGTCAGAGGCAAGGGAACAGAGAACCCCCCCCAAAGGGGGATGGCAAGGAGGGGAGAGGCCAGTGAATAAACACCTCTATTTTTTCCTGGCAGGAGTGAGGCCAGCATCTAAAAATAAATTGGCAAATCAGATATATAAGTGTATAAAAAAAATACTATTACTGATGTCATGCACCTTTAAAGTCCCAGTGTAGGTTTTTTCTATGGTCCACTGTCCAACCCTAATAAACCAATACAAGTTCTTTTACTATCACTTCTTTGCATACACATAGAAAATCTCAATCGCGCTCATTTTTATGTAAGGGACAAAACACATGCTGCGGGATATTTGGATCATTCCAAATTATTGTGTTGTTCGTTATATATCTACCAACACGTGGTTAAATGGCAAAGTCCCCGGACAGTGCTGGGAGGACATTACACCCTTTAATTCTTCTCAAATCTTTTTAAAAAGATTAAAAAAATTATAGACATATTTGTATCATGTTTCTTGAATACATTCATGTATATTTGTGTTGTTTTGCAGTCTTTTATTTTGTTTAAAAAATGTATTCTTAATTGATTTATTTCTGTAAGACATCAGTTCAATTGGCAGCCTGCACATCCTCTTCTCTTAGTTAACTACTCTTATTTAGCATTTTGGAAAATGTATATAAGGTAATAATTAAAGGTAAATTATGTAAGGAAATTCTTTTTAACTGTTAAGCCTCGTACACACGACCGAGAAACTCGACGGGCAAAACTCATCGTTTTGCTCGTCGAGTTCCTTGTTAGGCTGTCGAGGATCTCGGCGATCCAAATTTCCCCATTCCCGTTGAGGAAAAAGAAGACATGCTCTCTTTTTGGCTCGACGAGATCCTCGACAGTTTCCTCGTTGAAAAGTGTACATACGACCGGTTTCCTCTGCAAAAAAGAAAAACCCAGCAAGCTTCTTGCTGGTTTTTGCCGAGAAACTCGGCCGTGTGTACGAGGCCTTAGAAGCATCCCTATCAAAGCATTGATCTGTTGTGTGACCATCAGTATGCCTTTTCACATTTATTTTAGAAAAACAAATCTCAGAAATATAATATATTTTGTGGTCCTTTAGTTGGCTTTTTTGGACTGTGCTCATTATTTTTACATGACTCTGAGCTTCAGTGAATTTTCCAGGAACAGCACAAAGCAATGTTATTTTAAGGAATCTGCCAACTTATACTTTTAACTGGGGTTGAACATAAAACTATTATAGAAAGCGAGAGAGTTTCAGGCAGATGAACTTCAAAGTCTGTTACAGATCTAATATGGATTATAGTGTAATGGGCTATTGAACACAGGGATTTTGTAGTTTTGTGTGAAGTGCTTTCTCCACTTATAGAGATGTTTAATGCCGCATACAGACGGTCGTTTTTTGTGATGAAAAAAAACGAAGTTTTAAATCATGAAATAAAACGACGTTTTTGAAACTTCATTTTCAAAAACGATGTTGCCTACACACCATCGTTTTTTCACAATGCTTTAGCAAAGCGAGGTTACGTTTCACCACTTTTTTCCATTGAAGCTCACTTCATAACTAGCTTCTGGGCATGCGCGGGTTTAAAAACGTCGTTTTAAAAGTCGTTTTTTGCTACACACGGTCAATTTCTGTGAAACAAAAACGACGTTTTGAAAAACGACACAAAAAATTCGAGCATGTTCGAATTTTTTTTTGGTCGTTTTTTTGAAGACATAAAACGACGTTTTGCCCACACACGATCATTTTAAATGACGTTTTTTAAAACGTCGTTTTTTTTCAACACAAAAAACGACCGTCTGTACGCGGCATAAGGCTGATGTTGCTATGGGTTTTAAAGAGACAAATAATTGATATAGATTTTTCCCCTCCAAGAATTTTTTTTTATGTGGATACATTCCAAACGCAGTAGACAACTCCTTCTGCTACCCTCATGGCTTGGACTTGAGAACACTCAGAGAAAAAGTGTAATTTCATTCAATATTTTTCATTGGACCCCCTTCACACTGGGTCATTTTGCAGGCGCTATTGAGCTAAAAATAGCGCCTGCAAACCGACCTGAAAGAGCGGCTGCTGTGCCTCCAGTGTGAAAGCCCCGAGGGCTTTTACACTGGAGCGGTGCGCTAGCAGGACAGTAAAAAAAGTCCTGCTAGCCGCATCTTTCTGCTGTATACCTAAACTTTGCAGTGGTTTTTAACCCTTTCTCTGCCGCTAGCGGGGGGGGGGGGGGAAACAGCCCTGCTAGCGGCCAAATAGCGGCGCGAAATTGGCTGTAAAGCGCCGCTAAATATACCGCCGACGCACCTCCCTCCCCAGTGTGAAAAAGGCCTTAGTGTAGAGAATAAAAAAATCTGACAAATATGTTGGTTTAGGACATTAGGTTTGCTGCTGGCATTTAATAAATGGTGTTGATGGTTTATCATTAGATGAGTGTGTGACCATTGTTCAACTCCTTCTGCGTCTTTCTTATTTGTGTCATTGGAGAGTATCCTCACCTCTCATTTTCGACATGCATACTTGTATTTCAAAGAAAGCAGTTATCAAAGACATCATCATTCATTACCTACACCTATTGGCATTGATTTACTAAAAAATCTGGTGCAGCTCTGCTTAGAAACCAATCAGCTTCCAGTTTTTTTTTGTCAAAGCTTAATTGAAAAAGCTAAAGTTAGAAGCTGATTGACTACCAAGCACAGATGTAGCAGATTTTTCACTCTCCAGTTTTATTAAATCAACCTCATTGCCTCTTTAAGCTATGGTAATAACAGCACTGTCAGATGGTGCAGATGGTACAATTCTATCAAGTTTAGCATCAGCTACCATTTTTGTCTTAGAGGTATCTCCATAAGTTACTGTACTAAAATAAATGTAACATTTCATGACTTGCACAACAACAAATTCTTATACATACCAGTTTCCTTTTCCCCCTATTTTTAAACTGACCCATGTCATTCCTCTGGCTATCTTATCGTACCTATTCATCACAGCTGTTGTAGGCTTTTTACTTTCTCCTCTCTCATCTGGTGACACAACTTTCTAGCATTCATAGATAGCAGCTGGGAAAACTCTAAAGTTCTGAAGACATCAGGTGCCCGATGTTGATGAAGTTTGCTTGGATACTGGACATCATGTCTCCTTTCCTGAATTGCTGGAATATTTTATTTTTATTGGCAGGTGTTCTTAAGGCAGAACTTTTGAATATAATATAAAAAATTGCAAAAATAACAGTACAATAAGGTGGAAATACTACATGAAAGTGTCCACTAAGGTAGGAAGTGAAGAAGACACACACAGGGAAAAACACCAAACAGGCTCTAATCTTTTCCCTTTGCATGCATAAGAAAATATGTTTTGGCTGAATTTACACTTTAAGTTGGCATCCTGGGAGTTCCTTCTCTCCCCCTGCTACAAAGGGGTCCTGCTAATATGGCCTTTTGGATTAAGTGATTAAGATTTATGCCGCATACACACGATCGTTCAAACCAATGAGAATGGTCGGACCGTTTTCATCGGACCAAACCGATCGTGTGTGGGCCCCATCGGTTATTTATCCATAGGTTAAAAAAAAGCAATCTTGTTTTAAATTTAACTGATGGATACCTAACCGATAGAAAAAAACCGAACGTTAGTAGGCACGTCCATCGGTTTAAAATCCACGCATGCTCAGAATCAAGTCGACGCATGCTTGGAAGCATTGAACTTCGTTTTTTTCAGCACGTCGTTGTGTTTTACGTCACCGAGTTCTGACACGATCGGGTTTTTAACCGATGGTGTGTAGGCGCGACTGACCATCAGTCAGCTTCATCGGTTAACCGATGAAAACGGTCCATCAGACCGTTTTCATCGGATGGACCGATCTTGTGTACAGGGCTTAACAGTCATGATGTTTTAGTATCGTGATCCATTTGTATCTTGATCCATATAGAATAAAGATTATGGTGAACTAATAGTAGGTGTCACAGACTTTTCTAAAGAGAAACTGGTATTCCTTGGTACATTAGGACAATTACCGTATTTATCGCGGTATAACGCGCTCCGGCGTATACCGTGCACCCCCAAAGTTGACCCGAATCCTGTGGAAAAAAAGTTTCGGTGGCCTCGTCGGGCGTCTGCGGCTTCGGGTGTCCTCTTCGGCGGGTCCGGCGTCATTCTGCGGCTTCGGGTGTCCTTCTGCGGCTTCGGGTGTCCTTCTGCGGCTTCGGGTGTCCTTCTGCGGCGGGTCCGGTGTCCTTTTCGGCGGGTCCGGTGTCCTCTTTGGCGGGTCCGGCGTCTTTCTGCGGCGTCCTCGCGTCCTCCCTGCTCATTTCCCGCTCCGAGTTTGAATACTGTGCCACATATACAGAGCGCAGTACACTCGTGTATTGTCGGCAATGCTCGGCTACCCGCGCTGACGTCCTGTACGTCCAGGACGTGAGCGCGGAAGGTGCCGAGACTGCCCGACTATACCAGAGTGTACTGCGCTCGGTATATGTCGGCGCAGTATTCAAAACTTGGCGTATACCGCGCACCAACGATTTTGCCTTGATTTTCAGGGCAAAAAAGTGCGCGGTATATGCTGATAAATACGGTACATTGCAAAATACACCTTTAACTTTTTGGAGCACTATTTTGAAATATTGTATTTTCCATTAGAGCTGCACGATTCTGGTTAAAATGAGAATAATAAAGAAATAAACCTGTGATTTATCTGAAAATATGAATATATAAAAAACAGACCAGTGATATGTCTATAATGTTAAAGACCATATAACTCCTATGAAAAAAGCAGAATCAAACTTTGATTCTGCTTTTTTCATAGGAGTTATATGGTCTTTAACATTATAGACATATCACTGGTCTGTTTTTTATACATCAGAAGCAGTACCGCCGGCAACCATTGGGTGGCGCATGGATACACTCAGTTGTACAGAACTGTGAGAAAGAATAATACATCAGAAGCGGTACCGCCGGCAACCACTGGGTGGCGCATGGATCCATCCAGCGGCGCAGGCTGCTGACGTCGGTTCCGATATCTGTCCCATTTGCGTTCCACGCTGGTTACGTGGAATGGGCGGTGAGAAGAAAATCAGGGGTCATCCAAACTGGAGATCACTTTGAATCGAGATCGCGATTCTCTCCGCGATTAATCGTGCAGCTCTATTTTCCATCACCTCAAATTATAAGTTTTAAGATATCCCTTAGCAACCCTGATGGCCTTTGAACCCCTCCTCCCTTATTTACCCCGTATTTTTTCCCTCTGAGAGTTTATTGAGCTTGGACACTTGACCTATCCGACGCAAGGTTCGGTATATACATCTTGCACAGATCCTGATAAAGCATATTTTTTTCTTATATGTAAAGTGTTGAGAAGTGGGGTATTGAGGGCATTTATGAAGAAACTTTAATTGCTATCATTTATTGTGGAACACTTAACAATAATTATTAATGGCATGTCAGTCTCTGCCTTGCTGTCATTTTTTGTTAAACATTAGTTTTAGATATGCATAATTGAAACTCTAAAAAGAGTGTTTTTATAAAGTAATATGTGTAATATATCTTTGTAGCCCCTGAAAAGTTCCAGCAATTAATTTCAGTGGCGTTAAGTTATATATTAAAATGTAATTAAATAGGCACTATATGTAAATATTCAACTCATTTAAAGCATTAAGTGCATTCCATTAGTGAGAATGGTGGGTCCTAAAAAGTGGGGAAAGGGTTAGAACTTCTTTCAAGTTTTATTGCTATTTGTTTCCTCGTAAGGAAGATTGTCGTATGGAAATCTAGCCTCTGACAATTGTCACAAGGAAAGGTGTCCCTATTAGACATGTGCAATTCGTCTCAGTCCGAATCTAAATTCAGTCAAATTTTTTGTTTTTCCGAGATTTGAATGTACTGAATTTCTAAATGACGATCGTAACACATTTCGGTGAAATCCGTTTAGTTTCAAATGATTAATTCTTTTCTAACGAATTCCACATTTTCAGAACAATAAGAATTCAAATTGATCGAAAATTGATCAACCGATCCAAACTCTGTGTGAAGAATAGCTGGTTGTTAAGGAGTAGGCAGCTAAGCCGGCTGCTGTTTCCTTAACAGCCGATGATTCATCGGCTGTCAGTGGGTATTCCACTGAGAGCTGAATACAAACAAAAGAATTGCCGGCAATTAAAAATTAAAAAAAAAAGTGTGGGGGTCCCCTTCTTCTCCTTAAGGGGAACCCCATGCCAACAAAAAATGGCATGAGGTCCCCCCAAAATCCATACTAGATGAGCAAGCGCACCCCCCCTCCTGATCCATACCAGACCACATGCCCTCAACATGGGGCTCCCCCAAAGCACCTTGTCCCCATATTGATGAGGACAAGGGCCTCTTCCCCACAGCCCTTGCCCGGTGGTTGTGGGGGTGCAGGGGAGGGAGTTGACTCATCGGAATCTGGAATCCCCCTTCAGCATGAGGTCCCCTACAGTACCTGTACATACCAGGTCGTTTGGATCTGGTATTGATTTTAAGGGAAACCCCACACCAAAATAAAAGAAGGGTCTGGTATGGATTTAGTGGACCCACTGCATTTAAAAAAAAAAAAAAATTTAATTGAGGGCAATTCTTTTGTTTTACATTTTACTGTCAGCAGGGAGACCCGTTACAGTTTTTGAAGAAGGCCTTGGCATGTATAAAGGCCCTCCTGTTTCTTTCAAATTAGACCCTACAGTAACCCCAATTCGTATAAAACCACACAAAGTTGCACTGGCTCTCAGACCGAAAATGTATGCTGAGTAGCAAATAAAACTCACCGGGAGCCAGATGAAGTGTCGATAGTGCAGTATTTTTTGAAATTGTATGTTAAAAGCCAAAATAAAATGAATCATAAAAACAATAGGCAACAACATGACAATGGACAACAATATGACAATGGGTGCCACTGCCGACCCATTATCGGGTATGTTTGGGGAGCAGACACTAGTGCTGACGTCAGGCCACTGTCTGATACCGGGTCGGAAGTGGCACCCATTGTCATATGTTTTTTATGATTCATTTTATTTTGGCTTTTAACATACAATTCCAAAAAATACTGCACCTAGGAGACTTCATCTGGCTCCCGGTGAGCTTTTTTTACTACAGCTAAATCTGGATGGTGCGAGTTGCTGTAAGGCCTCGTACACACGACAGAGTTTCTCGGCAGAATTCGGCGAGAAACTCGGTCAGAGCCGGATTCTGCCGAGAAACTCTGTCGTCTGTACACTTTTGGCCCGATGGAGCCGCCGAGGAACTCGTCGAGAAAATAGAGAACATGTTCTCTATTTTTTTGTTGTTCTATGGGAGAAGGCGGCCCGCCGAGCTCCTCGGCGGCTTCATCCCTGAACTCGACGAGGAACTCGACGTGTTTGGCACGTCGAGTTCCTCGGCCGTGTGTACGGGGCCTGAGCCTTCCCCACAACAGATGCAAGACCTACACTGAGTGCATGTTTGCTGTTGTAACGGCAGCCAGCTTTTCCGGAGAGTGTCCATTTCACAGGGGCGCGGTGTGTGATTCTGGAGCACTGTACTGGATCACCTCTTCACTTTTCAAGTCACCACAACATTTTTGTGCACATCTTTGCACTGAACTATTGTGTTTTCACCAATAAGTTTATATTGCTGATCCTATCATGGGACTGTGCATTTAAATCTATATTTTTCACTACATTGTTTTTTCATTGTTGATTTCCATCCACAAGCATTTTTTCGCTTTAATACTTTTTGTACTTTATTTTAACCACTTCAGCCCCAGACCATTTGGCTGCCAAATGACTGGGCCACTTTTTGCGATTCGGCACTGCGTCGCTTTAACTGGTAATTGTGCGGTCGTGCAACGTGGCTCCAAAAAAAATTGATCACCTCTGCGACAATTTTGAAAAAAAAGCAATATTTTGTACTTTTTTTGCTATAATAAATATCCCCAATATTTAAAAAAAAAAGCTAATTTTCTCTCAGTTTAGGCAGATACATAGGACCAGATTCAGATAGAATCGCCTATCTTTAGGCGGGCGTAGCGCATCTCAGATACACTATGCCGCCGTACCTTAGTGAGGCAGGTCCCGTATTCAGAAAGAACTTGCGCCCTAAGTTACGGCGGCGTAGTGTAAATGGGCCGGCGTAAGCCCGCGTAATTCAAAGTAGGCTGGTAGTGGGCGTGTTGTATGTAAATGACTCGTGACCCCACGTAATAGACGCTACTAACGAACGGCACATGCGTCGTGCGTGAACGTATCCCAGTGCGCATGCTTAAAGTCACGTCGCAAATAGTCAATGCTTTCGACGTGAACGTAACTTACGCACAGCCCTATTCGCGTACGACTTACGCAAACGACGTAAACCATGTAAAATTCAACGCTGTTCCGACGTCCATACTTAACATTGGCTACGCCTCATATAGCAGGGGTAACTTTACGCCGACAAAAGCCTTACGTAAACTACGTATATCAATGCCCCGGGCGCACGTACGTTTCTGAATCAGCGTATCTAGCTCATTTGCATATTCTACGCGTAAATCTACGGAAGCGCCCCTAGCGGCCAGCGTAAATATGCAAATAAGATACGACGGCGTAGAGACTTAAGCCGGTCGTATCTTAGACAAATACTGGCGTATCTGATTCTTTAAATCAGGCGCCGAGATACGACGCCTCACACTCAGAGTTACGACGGCGTATCTGGAATCCGGCCCATATTCTTTAACATATTTTTGGTAAAAAAATTGCAATAAGAGTATATTGATTGGTTTGCGCAAAAGTTATAGCATCTACAAAATAGGGGGTAGTTTTATGGCATTTTTATTATAATTTTTTTTCTTGTTATGGCGGCGATCTACGATTTTTATCGTGACTGCGACATTATGGTGGACACATCGGACACTTTTGACACTATTTTGGGACCATTAACATTTATACGATCAGTGCTTTAAAAATGTACTGATTGCTGTATAAATGTGACTGGCACTGAAGGGATTAACCAGTAGGGGGCAGGGAAGGGGTTAAGTGTGTCCTAGGGAGTGATTCTAATTGTTAGGGGGCGTGGCTTACTTTGGCACGTCACTGGTCGCTGCTCCCGATGAGAGGGAATCGACGATCAGTGCTGTGTCACTAGGCAGAACAGGGAGATGCCTTGTTTAAAGGCATCTCCCCATTCTGCTGTTCCGTGACCCGATCGCGAGACACCGGCAGACATCGAGTCTGCGGGTCCCGCGGGCATGGTCACGGAGACTGCGGCGGGCGCACCTGCTAGGGGGCAGATTCAAAGCAATGTATATATACATTCTTTTGCCTGCCCATGCCATTCTGCTGACATAAATCTGCGTGAGGCAGTCGGCAAGCGGTTAATATGCTGTCCTTTTATAACACAGTATTCTCATCTCATTGCTGTTCATTTACTTTTGGCACTACACACTTCTTATACTTTAAGTAAATCAACCCCAATGATTTCCATATTTCTATATTTAGGTTTCTATGCATAACTGTTGAGAGAACTGATCCAAAAAGGCAGAGACTACTCAAAATTGGCTATTATATATTTCTACATTCCTTTAATACCACATACCTGGACCACTACTTGATTACCATATGCATTTAATTATTAATTTCATGCTTTGAATTGACTTTAACACAGTGGTTCTCAACCAGGGGGTCGGGACCCCCTCGGGGGTAAAATGATGATTTGCCAGGGGTCACCAAATCCTGGGCTGTTCCTGAAGCCCGCACTGTTCTCCCAGGAAGGGAGATAAGAGGGGGAGGAACAAAGAATAGGGGAGAGAAAGGGAAAAAAGAGAGAGAAAGAAAGACACTCAGAGGGAGGGATGGGGAAAAAAACAAGGAATTAGGATTGAGAGAGATGAAAGGGAAAGAAAGGAGAGCAAAGAGAAAGAGTGGTACATCCCAAAATGTACTATAAGGGGTTTTAATATTGTACGAGTGGAAGGCAATCAGGGAACGCTAAATGTCCACAGGTTAGGGGCGCAAATTACTTGTCTTGCCTTGGGTGCTTTCAACCCACTCTATGAAAATAATTTTACTGTTAGGGGTCCCCACAACTTGGGAAATTTTATCAAGGGGTCACGGCACTAGAAGGTTGAGAACCACTGCTTTAACACCTTTTCAGGCAGTACAGTATTTACCTAGTGTTTTCAGTGTTTTGCAGTAAATACCGCAAAATGGCATAGTGGATTGACAGTTTTAGGATCGCATGTGATTTTTAGGGACCATGTGCCCGAACACCTAATTACCGCATGCGAGATGCTTTTGTGAATGGAGCCCAATGCTACTTAGGACAAATGGTGAGGTTGGATCTCCCCAACTATAGCACAGAGATTTAAACCCTTCCCAAATGTATCCACAATTACTAAAACACTGGGTTACCTATTGTTACCTTTTTAATTGTAGTGCTTTATCATACCATTAACAACATGTTTATTGTTTTATTTATTTTTTTCAGATTCCAAATGTGCCAGAAAAGAAGAAATCAAATGGGTTATTTTTTAATGATGGAAAGTGCCGCATCGACTATATATTGGTATACAGAAAATCAAGCCCCCAATCAGAGAAAAGAGAAATTTTTGAACGGAATATTAGAGCAGAAGGGTTGCAGATAGAAAAAGAGGTAATTTTTACAGCGTATTTCCAATTAAAATAAGTATGTAAATAGAATTTGCGTCATAAAATTGTTTCATGTGAAATTATGTGAATGATACAATAAATGTTTTGAAAGATAATTAACTTAAAATGAAAATGGGTATAAGGTAGGATGAAATACTTTGATGTACCGGTAAATGCTCCTGTGAAAAAAATGTGTGCTTAATTATTTTTCTCTGTAAATCATCAGTTATGGATTAATGCGTTATATATTTTTTCTTAACAATTTATTTCAGCTCCTTCCTCCTTAAACCAATTTTCAGTTTTCAGCACTGTCACACTTTGAACGACAGTTACTCAGTCATGCAACACTTTCAAAATTCAATTTATAGCATATTTGAGACAGATAGAACTTTTTTTTGGTGGTATAGTTAATTGCCAATGGGTTTTTAATTGTGTTGTTATATAATTAAAAAAATACAGAAATACTGAAAGTTTGGGGTAAAAAAAAAGTTATTTTCTTAGTTTCTGTTATAAAACTTTGCAAATTAATAATCTGCTAAAGGCAGTCCCTGTGTTACATACATCAGACTTACATAAGACTCATACTTACAAACGGAGGGAGAAAACAGGAAGTGAGAGGAATTCTACCCCTAGGAGGGGAAATTCACTGTGCCCCTGTACACAGAAAGTGTACAGGGGCACAGACAGCAAAACAAACATTACAGGGGTGTTAACACAAAAAATGTACCAAAAAATGCTCCAACTTACATACAAATTCTACTTAACCTGCACAACCTTGTTTGTAAACTGCATGTACATCTCTTAAAAAAAAAAAAAAAATCAGTGTATATTATTTACTATGTGTGAAAATTAGAGTCTACAAATCATGGTACAGTATCTCACAAAAGTGAGTACACACCTTAACATTTTTGTAAATATTTTATTATACCTTTTCATGTGACAACACTGAAGAAATAACTTTTTGCTACAATGTAAAGTATTGAGTGTACAGCTTTTTTAACAGTGTCAATTTGCTGTCCCCTCAAAATAACTCAACACACAGCCATTAATATCTAAACAGCTGGCAACAAAAGTGAGTACACCCCTAAGTGAAAATCTCCAAATTGGGCCCGTTAGTGCTATAAGGTCTCAGGTGTGAATGGGGAGCAGGTGTGTTAAATTTGGTGTTATCGCTCTCACTCTCTCATACTGGTCACTGGAAGTTTAACATGGCACCTCATGGCAAAGCACTCTCTGAGGATCTGAAAAAAAAAATTGTTGCTCTACATAAAGATGTCCAAGGCTATAAGACGATTGCCAGGACCCTGAAACTGAGCTGCAGGATGATGGCCAAGACCATACAGTGGTTTAACAGGAAAGGTTCCACTTAGATCAGGCCTCGCCATGGTTGACCTAAGAAGTTGAATGCACATGCTCAGTGTCATATCCAGAGGTTGTCTTTGGTAAATAGATGTATGAGTGCTGTCAGCATTGCTGCAGAGGATGAAGGGGTCAGTCTGTAAGTGCTCAGACTATATACCGCACACTGCATCAAATTGGCCTGCATGGCTGTTGTCCTCGAAGGAAGCCTCTTCTAAAGATGATGCACAAGAAAGCCCACAAACAGTTTGATGAAGACAAGCAGACAAAGGGCATGGATACTGGAACCATGTCCTGTGGTCTGATGAGGCCAAGATAAAGTTTTTGGTTCAGATGGTGTCAAACGTGTGTGGTGGCAACCAGGTGAAGAATACAAAGACAAGTGTGTCTTGACTACAGTCAAGCATGGTGGTGGAAGTGTCATGGTTTGGGGCTGCATGAGTGCTGTTCATTGAGGGAACCATGAATGCCAACATGTACTGTGACATACTGAAGCAAAACATAATCCCCTCCCTTTGGAGACTGGGCCGTAGGCTGCAGATGGACATTGATCAGGCTGCATTGAGGCTGCAGATGGGCATTGAGGCTAAAGATGGGCATTGATCAGGATGCATTGAGGCTGCAGTTGGGCATTGAGGCTGCAGATGGGCATTGATCAGGCTGCATTAAGTCTGCAGATGGGCATTGATGGGCATATCTCTATAGCGATACTCTTGATGAAAGCAAAAATTGACTTTGCTGTAAAAAAAAAAAATTGATGAAAAATTGAAAATTAACACCCCTGTCACACAGTTTGCAGAAAAAAATGGTCTTTGGGTGCTGGTGGTTCCTTCAACCTGTACCCTTCTAGATGTACTCTTGATGAAAGCAAGAATTGGTCTTGCTGTAAAAAAAAAAACGCCCCGTCACACAGTTGTGGAAAAATGTATCTTTAGGTGTTGGTGGTGCATTCAACTCTTAACCTTCTAGAGGTACTCTTGATAAAAGCAAAAATTGGCCTTGCTGGGAAAAAGAATTATTTGATGCCCCTGTCACACAGTTGCGGAAAAATTGATCTTTGGGTGTTGGTGGTGCATTCAATTTTTAACCTTCTAGAGGTACTTGATGAAAGCAAGAATTTACCTTGCTGTAAAAAAATATATTTGATGCCCTTGTCACACAGTTGCAGACAAATTGGTCTTTGGGTGTTGGCGATGCCTTCACCCCGTAACATTCTACAGGTACTCTTGATGAAATCAAGAATTGGCCATGCTGTAAAAAAAATGAAAATTGACGCCCCTGTCACACAGGTGTGGAAAAATTGGTCTTTGGGTGTTGGTGGGACATTCAACCCTTAACCTTCTAGAGGTACTCTTGATGAAAGCAAGAAAAGGAAAAAGGAAACGTCCCTTGAGTGTTAATTGTGCCGATGAAACCTATACCAAAAAATTACTTCAAGATAAAATCAACACCCACAAAGCTTGGCAGCCTAGACATTCTTGCAGAGATTTGAGATCCCAACCATATGTAATAAGCAGCTTCGGCATAAGGGCTTTGATAACTGCTGCTAATCCAGGACTGATTCATTTTAACATATGTCAGCCGGTCAACTGAGTCTGTGGACAGACGTGCTCCTTTAACTGTCACAAAACCTCTGACAGCACTTGCAAAGCACGCTGGATGCAGTGCAGCCCAACAGCTCAATTGCATACTGGGCAAGTTCTGGCCAGTCTTTTCTCATGAAACCCAGTGAATTATCTACTTGAAAACTCTCCATGTCTGGTTTTGCCCCTAGATAATATTTCACCATATAATGCAGATGCTTCTGATGGGATCTTGAAACTGATAGCCCTGGGCACCGAGGACTACATTTTTTTGGAAATGCATCACTGAGGCAGTCTCCTTCTCCACTGCTCCTCATTTGACCCACATAAGCCTCAAAAAAAGTTTCTATGAGACTGTAACCTACCAAAACCTGGAAAGGTTTTTCCAAAACTCCTTTGTAAGGTGTCCTCAAAATACTTCACCCTGTGCTCCCTTTGCGAGGGCAGGATACGTTTCCGAGACCTTCCCCTTGTAATGGTGGTCAAGGAGGGTTGCCAACCAATACTGATCCTTATTCTTGGTGCCACAAATTCCTGAGTATTTTCACAGGCGTTGAAGAATAAGGGAGCCTATACACTGAAGGTTTGCGAAGGCTTGAGAAGCAAAGTCCTTGGAGTCACTGAGGATTACAGTATCTGAAACTACCTCCTCCCAGCCACATACTACTCCCAAGGTTTCTGGGGACTGAAAACCCTCCATTAAAAGTGGATGTAAACCCTCACATATTAACAGTGAAGTGAACAGCCTCAGATGATACACAGATATGAAACAAATCCTCCTACATAAGCTTTACTTGTATAAATGCTGTATTCAGCTTTATTTACTGTTTAGAACAGGCAAGTCCTGTTAGAATTTGGTTAAAAATAGCATTTTTCTTTGTTATAAAATTTAGCAAATTAGTAATTTTTCTTCATAAATGTTGGCCAAAATGTATACTGCTACATATCTTTGCTAAAAATAACCACAATAAGTGTATACATCTTATTTCTTGAGACACTAACAAGCCAGGAAAGTACGAGTTATTTCTCACACACAGCATATGCATACCACAAATTACACCCTAAAATACATTCTACTACTCCTCCTGAGTATGGTGATACCACTTGTTTGAGACTTTTAAACAGCCTGGCCACAAAGAGAGGCTCAACATGTAAGGAGCACCATCAGGCGTTCTAGGGACATAAATTACACATTTAATTTCTTGACTACCTCTTATGCCGCGTACACACAGTCGTTTTTTGTGATGGAAAAAAACGGCATTTTTAAAAACGTCATTTAAAATGACCGTGTGTGGGGAAAACGTTGTTTTATGTCTTCTGAAAAACGTGAAAAAAAAATTTGAGCATGCTTCAATTCTTTATGTCGTTTTTCAAAACGTCGTTTTTTGTGTCATAAAATATGACCGTGTAGCTAGAACGACGTTTAAAACAATGTTTTTAAACCTGCGCATGCTCAGAAGCAAGGTATGACGCGAGCTTGAATGGAACAGAGTGCCGCCGTACGTGCTGAACCTAACCGCGCTTTGCTAGAGCTCTTTGAAAAAATGATGGTGTGTATGCTATGTCGTTTTTTAAAATGAAGTTTGAAAACGTCGTTTTTTTTCATGCTAAAAAATGACGTTTTTTTTTCATCACAAAAAACGACCATGTGTACGCGGCATTACACGCATCAATTATGATGCATAATGAGTCTTTTGAACACGTCATTTTTTTCCACACGTTTTTGGAAAATGTGGAAAGAAAATTAAAATGTGTACATAGCATGTACATAGCAACAATTACACCCCAACATTTTTGTGAGACACTGATGGGCACTGTAGTGATATGGATGTGGAACAAATGAGAACTGATGTGGCATTAATTTTTCACAAATGAGTACTGATGTGGCATGGATGAGTACTGATGTGGCATGGATGAGTACTGATGTGGCATGAATTTGGCGTGGATGAACACTGATGTGGCATGGATGTGGCACGGATGAGCATGGATGAGCCATGAATGGGCACGGATGAGCCATGGATGAGTACAGATGGGCATGGATGAGCCGTGGATGGGCACAGATGAGCATGGATGGGGATGGATGAGCCATTGATGAACATGGCTGGGCATGGATGGGTATGGATCAGCATGGCTGGGCATGGAGGATGAGCATGGCTGGGCATGGCTGAGCATGTCTGGGCATGGATGAGCTTGGATGGGCATGGCTAAGGATGGCTGAGCATGGATGAGCATGACTGAGCATGGCTGAGCATGGATGAGCATGGCTGGGCCTTAATGAGCATGGCTGGGCATTAATGAGCATGGCTGGGCATGGAGAAGCATGGCTGAGCATGGATGAGCATGGCTGGGCATGAATGAGCATGGCTGATCATGGATGGGCATGGATAATCATGGCTGGGATTGGATGATCATGGCTGGGCATGAATGAAGCATAAATGAGCATGGCTGGGCATGGATGAGCATGGCTGGGCATGGCTGGCCATGGATGATCATGGATGGAGCATGGATGATCATGGCTGGGCATTGATGATCATGGCTGGGCATGGCTGGAGCATGAATGATCATGGTTGGAGCATGGATGATCATGGCTGGAGCATGGATGATCATGGCTGGAGCATATATGGAGATGGAGCAGAGATCAGGGCTGTGGGCATTTCCCTTTCCAGCCTACAGCGCTGCTGCACCTGGCTCCTTCCTCTCCTTGCACATTGTACCAATCGTTGCGAGGTGAGGGGAGGAGCTGAACCGGACATGCTCTAGTCTGTTTACAACAGATTGCTCGATTATTGGACGGGGCTATCACATAGTAAAGGGCCACTGTCATTGGCCCTATACCCTGTTCCGTGACGTGCTGGGTCCGGAATACCTGATGGTCATGGACATTCCCAGAAGCACGATTATGGGAGGACGTCATAGTACGCCCTCCCAGAGTTATTCGACCGCGCTGTAGCCGTCATTCGGCTATTGCCCGGTCGGCAACTGGTTAATAAGTGAACACACTAACTCTCTTGTGAACACACTAACTCTCTTGTAGTAAACTGAGCCCTGCTCTATCTATCCCCACTCCAACAAACTGCAAAATTTTCCTATGGGATGGAACCTTTCAGTGTGGGGTGAGACTATGAGCACTGAGCCATGACTGAAGAAATGTATCATCACTCTGTCTAATCAGGGCTCTGACATTGCTCTGTGCCCTAATTGGCAAAGCCTAGCACCTGGCCAACGGTCAGGTGCAAGGCTTCATCCACTTAAGGCCCTAGAATGCACTGTGAAGCGCGCAGTGTATTTTGGGGTGCTCGTGGGCGCCCCGCAAATTCGGGTATTCTTCGAATCGAGCAAACAGACGATGTTTGGGCCAAACTTTTACTAGGCTCAAACGTTCAACCAACACTATTAGCAGCATTGGGAAGTGTTGCCCTACGTACTACTGATGTGAGAACAAGGTGGTTTGCTAGTACAATTTAAAACCACACACTAGAGTGTGCAAATTAAGCATGCCCTAATTCATGCCTTTAGAGACACACGTTTTGACCGTTTAATGAACAGAATTCAAATTATAACAATCTAAAAGGCATATGTGTATGCAGAACTACTAGGCTAACAATAAATGTGAGTGAAAGACCAACAGTATACTGCAGTACTTGTAGGCATTCCGTAATCCAGTAATAAGAGAAGTATTAGTGTTCAAGCAATACAAGAGAGAGACTCAAGTGTGTGGAGTAGCAGGGCACCAACAATAGAAGAACTTCAAGTGAATTGAGTGCTTTTGTATTATAATTACAAGAGTGCTCTGTTATAATATAAAACAAAGTGACACAAGTACAACAAACAGTACTTGTGTGGGTAGAAGATTTCTAAATGCATCTTTCAAAGAGAATAACGAATAAAGTATCATTTTTTTTTATACATTTTTTTAACAAAAAAGACAGAGTGTGATTACTGAAATACAATAACATTAGGATATGTGTTTTTGAGGTATGCACACAGTAACTAATGTTGCTTAAAGTTGGTCATACATTAGTAGATTTTCAAATGATCTTTCTTATGAACATTGGTATGAAAATACTCATCAGTGATTGAAGAATGTTATTCCTTAAAAAAAAGTTTGCTTTTAACACTAGTGCATGGACTTTTCTGTAGGAAGACCACATTCACTGATGGAAATTAGTTATTTCCAGAAAAAAAAATCATATTTCTCCTTTGAATTTTCTCATCTCATCTCATTGAATGTCAATCTGGCCCACTAAAGTTTAGAATATCAAACAAACCTTAACATGAATATTTTCCAATGAAATTCAACTAGTGTGTGGTTAGCTTGAGCAATAATTTCTGGACACCTATGGCACTCCACACTCTCATTGGTCCTTCCTGTGGTTTTATTACAGTCATCTATTACCAACAGTGACATCATGTTTGTAAAAGTGCACGCACCCTGGGAGGTCCTGGGAAGATATGCCGAACTTATGAATGTTAGGATGCCTTTCAGGTAGGTACACACAGCCCATTTTATATTTCCCTGATTAACAAATATGTCTACAATTCATTAATCAAACATGCGATTGACAGCGAGATTCAAAGAGCACCATACTATTACAACCAACAGTCACAATCAGTAACATATTAGCAGCCAGAAACATCCCTGTATAGACAGAAACAGCACCATGCTAACATCACCAGTAATATGCCACAGAGACACAATCATTTCTGTACCAAGAAAACTAGAAACATGCCTGAATATACAGAATCAGTACTGTACTAATATCACTAGAAATATGCCACAGAGACACCATCATTTCTGTAGCAGCAAAACCAGAAACATGCCTGTATAGACAGAATCAATTCCGTACTAACATCACCAGAAATATGCCACAGAGACGCAATCATTTCTGTACCAACATAACCAGACACATGCCTGTATAGACAGAATCAATACCATACTAACATCCCCAGAAATATGCCACAGAGACACAATCATTTCTGTACCAACATAACCAGAAACATGCCTGTATAGACAGAATCAATACCATACTAACATCACAAGAGGCACCATGATTTCTGTACCAACATAACCAGAAACATGCCTGTATAGACAGAATCGGTACCATACTAACATCACCACAAATATGTCACAGAGACGCAATCATTTCTGTACCAACAAAACCAGAAATATGCCTGTATAGACAGAATTAGTACAGTACTAAAATCACCAGAAATGTGCAGCAGAGACACAATCATTTATTAAGCAACAACACCAGAAACATGCCTGTAGAGACAGAATCTGTACCTTACTAACATCACCAGAGACACCATGTTTTCTGTACCAACATAACAGAAACATGCCTGTATAGACAAAAACAGTACCTTACTAACATCACCAGAAATATGCTGCAGAGACACAATCATTTCTGTACCAACAAAACCAGAAACATGCCTGTATAGACAGAATCAGTACCATACTAACTTTACCAGAAATATACCACCGAGACACAATAATTTTTGTACCAACAAAACCATAAACATGCCTGTATAGACAGAAACAGTACCCTACTAACATCACCAAAATTATGCTGCAGAGACAAAATCATTTCTGTACCAACATAACCAGAAACATGCCTGTATAGACAGAATCAGTACCAAACCAACATCACCAGAGACACCATGTTTTCTGTACCAACATAACCAGAAACATATCTGTAGATAAATAATCAGTACACAAGAAACAAAAAAAATAAAATAGGTTATAAAAACTCTGAACTAGCAGTTTTAAACATTGAGTTATAGCACAGGCAAGCTGGTTGCTAGATGGAAACATAGTTACATATTAGGTGAGGTTGAAAATAGACACAAGTCAATCAAGTCCAACCTATGTGTGTGATTAATTAAATAACATAGCAGCTCTTGGAGGCAAAATGAGATACAGAGAAAGCAGTGGCAGCTGGTACTCCATTTTTGGGGAGGGGACAAACAAACCACTGGCTATCCCCCAATTCGGTTTGTCCATCAGTCAAACCCCCCATCCTCCCCTGTTTGGGCGGTCGGTCAGTCAAATCCCATGTCGCTCATTCGATCGGCATACCAGCAGGGCCGGATTTCCTCTCCCTGCTGCCCCAAGGCCAGGTTCCGCAATACACCCACTCCCAGCCAGCCGAACCACCATGGAGAATGGCAACCAGAAGGCAGGGGCGGCACGGTTAGTTAAAATATTTTTTGTTTCTTTTTTTTTTTTTTTACTTTTTTTATGACTTATTTTTTGTTTTATTTATTTGTAGCTTGTTTTTTACTTTTTTTTTTATAATTTTCTTATTATTTTTTATATTATTTTTCTTATTCTTTTCTTTTTAATAACTTTTTTCTTTTATTAATTTAATTATTACTATTTTTAATTTATTTTTTCATAAAGTTTTTATTGAGTGATTACAGAAGAAAAAAAATACACATACATGTTGTACAAATAATGTAAGAAATTCGTCTGTAAGTTAAAATTGGCAAATTGTTAGTGATGTATTTCTTATTATTTTTTATAAAAAAAAATTTCCACGTAACTTTATTGCTATCACACAGGAGAAAACAATTCCCTGTGTGATAGCAATTGGAGGTGACAGGTTCTCTTTATTGACCCTGTCACCTCCAAAACAGGAGTCCTAGCACTGTGCTAGAACTCCTGTCACAGCTGAGATGGTAAAAGCACAGCTCACCCCTCTCTTTGTGTACATCGGCGGCAGGGACAGGAGACAGACTCGGCGGCCAGGGGAGGACAGAGTCCTGAAGACAGAGCCAGCAAAGAGAGGTAAGTGGGGGGGAGGGGAAGGGGAAGACGGACGGCAGCACACATTTTACAAGTGATTTCGGCGACATTGCCACAATCACTTGTTAACCAGCGAGCAGATTCCCCCACACTACATTTAGTCCTGCTAGAAAGCAACTTACCGCCCTTAACTGTATGTTCTGGGCGTTGCGGGACTCCATGCTGCTGCCGCCCCTCGTCACCCTGCCGCCCCGAGGCCTGGCCTTGGTGGCCTTGTGGGAAATCCAGGCCTGCATACCAGATACCTCCCCCTGTCGCTCGCTCGTCTGCCCACCAGCCCTGCACTTACTCCATCTAGGTCGCGGGCAGCTTTGGCGGCCTCCTCCTGCTTTTACTCCTTGGCGGAATTCCCCTGCATCTCCTCAGCGGCCAAAACGGTCGCTTCTCCTCTCAGCCAATTGGGCAGGAAGCAGGAAGACAATAGTGATTATTAATTTGCTATTGTCACACAGCTGGTGAGCACACCCTTTTTTCAAGCCAATTCGATCATCAGGCTCTAATGATGTGCTTAAAAAAAAAAACACACCCCATTGAAATAGATTAGGGGCCAATAACATTGATTAGGAGCAGCAAAGTATAGAGCATGTTCAAGGGAGCAGTTGCTAAATTTTAATATTATGGGTATTTTAGAATGTTGTGAATAGTATAGAAAACCTGTGCTGAGAGGAGTCTGCCATTGCCAAACTCTGAAACTGTTAATTACCTTGCTGTCAAAGTGAGGTTGGGTTACTAAAACTGTAGAGTGCAAAATCTGGTGCAGCTGTGCATGGTAGCCAATCAGCTTCTAACGTCAGCTTGTTTAATTAGGCTAAATTAAGTAAAAACAACTGAAAGCTGATTGGTTTCTATGCAGAACTGGACCAGGTTTTGCACTCTCCAGTTTTAGTAAATCAACCTGCAATCACTGACCCAGAGTAATTATGGAGATCAAGTTTAACGTCACTATAGTTTTACTTGCTTCGTGCAAGTTCTAAGTCAGTGACTCAAAAAATATTGAAGGATTCGCAAGACTGCTGGGCAACTGGCATTTTTCAGTGAGAGGTCAGCATTTACAGGACATATGGTGTTCCCGGTACAGGTTTCCCTGACATTTGCAATTAAAAAAATAATTTGTTTTCTCCATAGTATAGAGTGTAAATATTTATTCAGTATAAAAACATAGGGAGAAGAATTAATTTAGAGTGAAAAAATAATCTGTATGTCAGGGAGGATGATGCCCTGATGGGTGTCAGTTGCATAGAGTGTATACAGCTATCATTGTTCCAGAGATACGTAATGAACTGCCACCCAGACAATCAGCAAACGCTGTCTCATACACACACACATAATCACACAGCTAGTGGAATTAATCTTTTAATGGCTCACTAGAGGTTATTGGGGACAAGTACAAATAAATTATGTATACATAATTTATAATTCATGTCTTAGTTTATCGCAATGCTATTAAGTGAGCCACAGAAGAGAATCAGCCGCCTACATACTAAAATGAAAGCAGTGGTGCACAGAGATAATATATGTGCAGCTTTTTAAAGACTTAAACAAGTTTTTTGTTTTTTTTTACCAGCAAAGCACAGGTCAATTTAAATGACCTGCTCTTGTAAAGTCAATTTATAGATGCACTTTTTGTGTATGTATGTGTATGTATATATATATATATATATATATATATATATATATATATATATATATATATATATATATTTATGGTCAGAGCCCTATGACCAGGAGAGATGTGAACCACATAAACACGTCACAAGACTAACAACTTAAAATAGATCTGAAGTGTGCCCTGGTCTGCTGGACGGTATGCCAAGAGAATGGGGCAAACACTTGGTTAGGGAGGTAATTATTTATTTGAGCTGACAAGGTACTACTGGGCCAGCTTGCTGAAGGCTTGTAACATTTCTGCTTGTGGATTGGGGATGTATCAGTCAAAGCAAGCGGATTTCCACCTGCCCATCTTCTTGATGACGTGGTCCGGAACCTTGTTTTATGATGCTGCTGATGCTGCTCTGATCCGGAAGGAAGGAATGTCCAGAATATCGTCCGGGGTCAAGGCCTAGGTTGCGCAAGTGGATCCTAATGTGTCTGGTGAACTGGCTACCACTTAGAGGGTTAGTAGGGAAAGGTAGCAATGGGCTAGCCTCCGAGAGGTCGGACAGATAAGCTAACAACTGATCAAGAATGGCAACTGGGCACCAGGTGTGAGAGTCTTTAATATCTACCCCGGGACGGAACTGTTGCATTTTGGACACTACGAGATGCAAGATAAATACCCCCGGGCTCCTCCCATAATTTCAGGCCACCATACTGGCCTTCCTATATATATATATGTGTGTATACACACACACATATATATATACACACACAGTATATATTTGATATAGTCTATATAACATGGTACTAGGCCTATTGTTAGATAAAGCTAAATGTACTGCTTTTGTGCTGTAATTTAGCTTAGTGTGGTAGTCTCTGCAATGCTACTATGGGGAGAAAATGCTGAAGGAAACCTTTTATTATACCAAATTTGATCCCAACTATGGGCAAGCAGCAGGTACAAAATGCATTTATTTGTGGATACTGACAAGGGGGGGGGGGGGGCATTAATTTCAGATTTAAGGAGTGGAAATCATAAACACACAAACACACACACGTGTTAAGTTTATTTAAAATATGTATGATCACAACTTCTCCAATTTCTGACAAAACTTTTTTTTATATATAGTGGGAAAACCTCATACGCACACAACTGCCATGACAACTTTTGGCCAGGAAAACTGGCCGTGTATATGCTCCATGGCAGTTTTCCTGAAAGTCTGGGATTCCCGGCTAAAGCTCTCACCGCAGTTTTCCTGACGGGAAAACCTCTGGTGCGTACATGGGGAAAGTGACCGAGCAGGTTCTCGGCTTTCCCCCCGGGATTTCCGGCGGACTTTTTACCGCCGGGAATCCGATCGTGTGTACGGGGCATTATATATGTCTATTTCTGTCTACAGTATGTTCTCATTGAGGATATTTCCTTTCACTTTCTCTATAGCAAACAGGCGATGAGAGGAACAAGGAGAGACATAAATGGGGTCAGAAACAGACACAAAAACCCCTAAGTAGAGTGGTGAAGGGTAGAGCCCATGGGAACTTTCCATTGCTGTTGTTGCCTTTCTACCCCAATGGCATCCTTTCTCCACATTTCTGGTCTGGGTGTCACAGGGACAGAATGTGTTGGGAAAATCTTCCCCAAAGAGTCATAGACAGGGCAGTTCTAAACCATATGCAATTGCAGATCTGCTGTTTAAATGCCTTTTCCCTGATCCTATCTTTCTATATCACACAACACTTTTCCTAGAAGAAAGGCTAAAATGCAGTTCTAAATCCCCTTTCTTCTTACTCCCTTTAACTGAAGACATTGGGCTTGATTTACTAAAGGCAACCAAACTGTTCACTATACAAGGGAAACTGAAGATTGCAAGGGGATTTTCCCCAAAGCTTAGTGAATTAGGTAAGGCTCTGCTGTGTTTTTTATTTTATTTTTATTATTCCCTTGCACATGATTGAGTATTCTTTGCAAAATGAAATTTCACCAACTCGGGGGGGATGTTTTTACACAGACTACAGTGCAATTGCTTTTGCAAAGTGAGCAACCCTTTTGCCTTTAGTAAACCAACCCAATTAGCTTACATTCAAAATATGAATAGTGGAACAATGTAAGTAGGTATATAAAGACCAAGCCTATTTTGGAAACAAACAAAAAATGTAACCACACAACAAATACCTTTGATAAAAAAGGAAAAAAAAAATAATGTGCCACAATCACAGTTGTCTCCAGTGGCACCCATAAAGTCTGCAGAAGAAAGGAAATTGGTGGTTTGCTGCCATAACTAATGGCAGCTGAACAATAATCAAATGTTGTCAGCGAAGGGGTATGTAGGCAGCTTAAAACCAGTTCCTAAATTCTGTCAGAGGAGTACCATCTATTACTGAACCCATGGTCCATGGGGGACAGCTCCATGTCTGATTCAGTAGTCCTTGTTGCCTTCATGCATGCGTGTTACTATGTTGCCTATGGTAGGGACTGTTAATAATAGGTAGAGATATTATTTAGTCCACATTTTGTATCAGGGTCCAGAGGAATATAGTTACACTGCCAGGTAACTACACATCAATGCTCGTTACTCTGTTTATTTTGGCCCTGTGTGTGAAAATGATAGTACTCTTTCAGATATTAGTAGATAACATAACATGTGATAATAACAGTAATATTATTTTTCCTTTACAAAACAGGCATTTGTTCAACATTTGTATGTGTTCAACTAAATGGCTGAAAACAATGATCAGACAAGGTGTGTTAGTGTACAGAAGCCTAACATATATGTTCTTGGTGTTGGTAGTAAGGATACATAAGGTGACCAAGGTGTAGAGGGCATTAGATGTGTATAGCAATGATGACACAACAGTCTCCTGCTGACTGGTGTGTGTGTTAATCTCTCTAGTCTCTTCCTCCACCTCTTACAGGCTTCTGTCTTCAATCTCCTTTGCTTTCTTGTTAGTTCATACTGTAACTGTCGATGGGTTTTCTTCTCGACTGGCTTCATTTTTGCTGTTCTTCCAGGAGAAAAATCTATTACCTGCACAGACGATACAAGTTCATGAGCAGGTCAGTATGACTCAAATCAGATTTTTGTCTTGGCTGATATTTATTGTGCAGAATATTTAAAAGTGGTAAAAATGTATCTGGGAAATCCTGTCAAATGTAACTCCGATTTAATCATTCCACAGACAGCTATTTGTTCCTACATTTATGTAGGAAAAAATTGTACACTGTCTTTTATAAGCCAAGAAAAATTCAAGTAAAAACATCAATAGAATGTATTTTTATGTGTGTCAGTGCATTCATAATTCCAGATAATTCAAATATAATGCTGAATGATGCTGTTATATTTTAAATATCTCAATCAAACAGGTTCACAATGAAGAAAAACTATAGTGTATTTTTGGTGAGCACTTATTTTGAGTTTTTTATAATGTATATGTTAAAGTAAATCTATAACGCTTTACATATTTTCTCTTTGCCATATTTCTAATATTGTACTTCATAGACAACAATTAGAGGTATTTTAAAGAAATCAAGTCTGACATTTCTTTTGAAAACTCTAGTTCTCTGGTTGTCAATCTTATGGCTTCAGTACTTTCTAAGGCACTATCCCAGCAAAAGTATGCAGGGCCCTGTCTTCACTGTGAAGCCCTGTACACACGCACGGAATTCTCATCAGGAAAAAAACATAGTTTTTCCTGACGAGATTCTTGGCAAGATTTTCTTGCCGAGCGTACACACGTACGATTCAAAAGAACCGTCGTTCTTTTGAATGGCACGAAAACGCGGTGACGTCATCGACTACGATGAGCATGCGCTCATCACATTCGATGCCGTCGCCACCATCTTGCTTCACCCTACCTATGCCTTGGAAGCTACCGCGCATGCGTCAAAGTCATTTCGAGCATGCACGGGTTTCCATGGAGGCAAGTAAGTATACACACGCTCGGTTTTCTCGACACTGCCAAGGATCCCGACGAGAAAATAGAGAGCAGGTTCTCTATTTTTCTCGTCTAGATTCTGGGCAGTTTTCTCGATGAGAAACCTCAAAGCCTCGTACACACACACGGTTTACTCGGCAAGAAAGCTCTGCCAGAAGTTTTCTTGCTGTTTCAGGCCTCATTTACACTTTGAGCTCCCCAACAGCTGCCTCTTAAGCTGTAAAGGCAGCGGACTGGGGTGTACACATGTGGCAAAAATTATCCCCCCCCATGTCTAACTTGACAGGCAGTACCGCAGGGTTGCCAACTCATCCCTTTAATACCGAACACATTTTAATTACACAGGTTCTGTGCTGATTAAGGGTGCTAATTAAACTCACTTTGTGCCTTACCTGAATTAAATTAGCCTCAGAACCTGTGTAATTCATATGTGTTTAGGTTTAAAGGGATGAGGTGGCAACCCTACAGCACCGCCTGCTGAACGCAAACCATTCATCTTAATGGGGCCGCACTGCAGTCTCGCCACAACTGCGTGCTATACACATGGTTGGGGCTCATAGGTGATTTTTTTGTGGGTTTTAAATCAGGTAGTGAGGTCACTGCCTGTCAAAACGTTTCTAAAGAGCCATCTGTGGCACATCACCCTTTAGAGGGCAATGAAAGTGTAAATGAGCCCTTACAGCAATGTCAGCCCCCCAGGTTTCACTCATGAAGGATTTCCTTTGAATATGAACTGTAGAAATCCCTGGACTGATCATTTTAGTATGTTGTTGTGTATAGGTATGTCAAAGGATACAGTTTGTGTATGACCAGGATCACAGGATTGTAGTTTTTAATAAAAATAAAAATACTGAGGAGTAGAAAATTATTAGACGGCTAAGATGTGGTATGGTGTGGCGTCAGAAAATATCTTTAGTTTTTCTGTCAACCAGTACATCCAAAAAACAAATGCACAGAGGTTAACTGGTATTCTTCTGGTTTATTTGTTGATAAATGTTGTGTTTTACGTCTAGATCAGGGGTCTCCAAACTTTCTAAACAAAGGGCCGATTTATTGTCCTTCAGACTTTAGGAGAGACAAACTGTGGTCAGTGGGAATGGAAATGTGACATCACTAGAAATAAACAGTACTACATTTGGTACTAGGGGGAGGAATAGTGGTCTGTATCATAGGGATGAGTAGTGCCCTATTGTTGGTGTCAGATGGCAGAATAGCATTTCATATCAGTGGGAGGAATAGTGCCCTAAGGGCCAGATAAAGGCAAGCAAAGGGCTACATCCGGCCCCCAGAATGCAGTTTGGAGACCACTGTTCTTGATCTTTAGGCCCCATTCATACTTTGCATAGAGGGAACTTGTTTTTGTATGGGTGATTTTCATGTGATTCCGTGTGTTGCACATAGAACAGCTCATTCATTTTAATAGGCTACCCTATGCATGTTTGTCAGCCAAAAGAAGTTCCTGCTCCTTTTTTTGCCAACAGGCTTCACGCAATTCTTTAAACCAGTGGTTCTCAACCTGGGGTCGGGACCCCCTCGGGGGTCGAATGATGATTTGCCAGGGGTCACCAAATTCTGGGCTGTTCCTGAAGCCCCACTCAGCCTCTTTGCAGCCGCCCATTCAGTTCACGGCATGACTGGGGGGCAGAGACTAGAGGTCAGCTGACTGGTGTGAAGTGGGAGGAGCTGGAGGAGACCCTATCTCCTGATTTAGGCATAGGTGTCACTGCTACGAGACACCACAAAGTTAGAGACACAGTAAAGCCAGAGACACAGTGAGTAACACTACCTGTGACTATAGTTCCCATTAAAAGTCCTCACTACAGTTCTCAGATCAGCAGATGACCTTGATCAAGAGCACCTAAGTTGGCTGATCAAAACTCCCCCCAGCACTGACACTCACCCCATTCCCCCCACCAAGGAGTAATATAAGGAATACAAATAGAGAATACATGGAAGTGAGAGGAACACAGAAAAAGGAAGAGAAATAACAAGACAGATGGCTAGAGAGAGGTATGGGGGGGGGGGAACAAGAAATTAGGATAGAGAGAGATAAAAGCCAAAGAAATGAGAACAAAGAGAAAGAGTGGTACATCCTAATATGTACCATATGGGGTTTTAATACTGTACGTGTGGAGTGCTAAATGTCCGTGGGTTAGGGGCGCAAATTACTTGTCTTGCTTTGGGTGCTGACAACCCGCGCTACGAAAATAATTTTACTGTTAGGGGTCTCCACAAATTGGGAAATTTTATCAAGGGGTCACTGCACTTGAAAGGTTGAGAACCACTGCTTTAAAGGCATGTTATACCACGATTGCAGCGCAATTCTGTTGCACTACAATCACAGCAAAATCCCATCACATTTGGGGTGGCGATTCTGTCTGCAGTTCCAAACTAACAAGTGTCAATGGGCCCTAATGTAGTGTGACAGAAGATTTCATATTAAAAAAATTGTATTTTAAAAATAGTTTTTGTAAATTACCAAACAATTATAATCATGTGATACAATTTAGATTTTTTGAGCGTAAAGGCTAATCTTTTGTCCGCTTTTTTAAGGATGGAGAAGCAACTGAGCAGGTTTCGGGGATGGCTGCCTAAAAAGCCCATGAGATTGGACAAGGAGACAATTCCGGACCTGGAAGAAAATGACTGTTACACTGCACCCTTCAGCCAGCAGAGGATTCACCAGTAAGTTAGATTTATAGTGTAACCTAGAACGTACATGTCGGGTGAAGCAGCATCAGCCAGTTTCAAGTGTTTTTGTTACAACAGAACAGACCAATATTGACTTATGTACTTTTTTTGTTGGTAGTTGATTTGACAATATGATTTATCTAACATTCCTTAGTTAGTATTGTTATCACTATAACGGCCCACAGGAATCCTGTGGGATCCAGGGGTGCAGTTGGGTGGAGGTGGAGCTTAACACCTTCCTTCCCGACCTATTGTCCCATGCCCGTGGGGTGGGAGAACTGTTGACCTGGGAAGATGTGCCTCTCGTGGGGCCGTGCAGCGGCGCGATCATTGTATTGATCACTGTTCCGACCCGCTGCCAGTATGATCACTGTGATCACTGTGACCAATTACATCACATGACAGTTGTAAACTATGGATGGCTTCCTTTCATGCTATCAGTTGTATACAATTGTGTTGCTAGCTGTGATTGGTCAAAGTGATCACATGGTACAGACAGTGCCATTCAAAGGAAAAAATGTTACTGCGCTGATCTAATTATCCAGAGGGTTTAATCTCTGGAAGTGTGGGCTGTGGATTGATAGAATACACCTTCAACCATAAGTGGAATATATATATCAGGGCCACAATGTGCCCAATCTTAGATGTGGATAACCTAAATACAAACACTCTATGAAAATATATAAATTAAATTTGAATCATGCATATGTGACACAGTAATTTTAAACTTGAATCACAGATATAAATTGGTGTATCGGCATACACATCAATCAATATGCCACAGTGCTCCTGTGAAAGAGTGTCTATTGTTGCTGCTACTAGCCGGCTAAATAGTGAAAACAATACAAAAAATATAGTATATAAAAAATAATATATAAAAAACACACAATGTGCAATGTGCCAACTGCACCGTGAATTGTCCAATAACTGATATTGGAAACAGATAATCCCAAAAAATATATCAAAGAATAAAAATATATATAGTTATCAAACAACCAATAAAATGTGCAATGTGCTAGCTGCACTGAAAATAGTCCAATGACAAGCAATCTTGCTCTTATACAATAGGTTCCAGCAAACAAGAGATTCAATGTTGGTAGTGCTGTATACAGACAAGTGCCGCTATCTCTTCCACCCGACAAAGATGTGCCACCATCACCAATGGTTAAAATCAACACTCACCAGACCCCAGATATTATTAGGCTCCAAGGTGGTGTCTTTTCTTCATCCGTCAGTGGGTGTTACCTCCTTTTTCCTTTTACAAGGTATCCTTAAATCCTCAAAGACAAGGGGCTCATCATGGTGTAGTATGTTAAAATATATTTATTTAAAAAAAGGTAAAAAATAACACTTACAATATAAAGTGCCTCTGACCGGCACTGAGTGTCTTTGGCAGTGTCAACCGTTAAAAGCTGCTGACCAGCATTTAAATGGCGTCCTAGGAGGTGTGCATGCCCCGCTTTTCTCCGCATGTGTTGCTACAAGGGGTCCTTGCGTGCTGATGTGCTTCACCCTCTATGTGTGTGTCCAGGCAGCCTGCGGAGAAAAGCGGGGCATGCACACCTCCTAGGACGCCATTTAAATGCTCGTCAGCGGCTTTTAACGGTTGACACTGCCAAAGACACTCAGTGCCGGTCAGAGGCACTTTATATTGTAAGTGTTATTTTTTTTACCTTTTTTTAAATAAATATATTTTAACATACTACACCATGATGAGCCCCTTGTCTTTGAGGATTTAAGGATACCTTGTAAAAGGAAAAAGGAGGTAACACCCACTGACGGATGAAGAAAAGACACCACCTTGGAGCCTAATAATATCTGGGGTCTGGTGAGTGTTGATTTTAACCATTGGTGATGGTGGCACATCTTTGTCGGGTGGAAGAGATAGCGGCACTTGTCTGTATACAGCACTACCAACATTGAATCTTTTTTGGGATTATCTGTTTCCAATATCAGTTATTGGACAATTCACGGTGCAGTTGGCACATTGCACATTGTGTGTTTTTTATATATTATTTTTTAAATACTATATTTTTTGTATTGTTTTCACTATTTAGCCGGCTAGTAGCAACAACAATAGCCACTCTTTCACAGGAGCACTGTGGCATATTGATTGATGTGTATGCCGATACACCAATTTATATCTGTGATTCAAGTTTAAAATTACTGTGTCACATATGCATGATTCAAATTTAATTTATATATTTTCATAGAGTGTTTGTATTTAGGTTATCCACATCTAAGATTGGGCACATTGTGGCCCTGATATATATATTCCACTTATGGTTGAGGGTGTATTCTATCAATCCACAGCCCACACTTCCAGAGATGAAACCCTCTGGATAATTAGATCAGCGCAGTAACATTTTTTCCTATGCACTATTAACCCCTACCAAGGGCACACAGTACTGCAGCAGATCACGGTTTATATTTATATTTATTTTATTTTATTTTGCGCCGGTGACACTCACAACCAAGTGCCATTCAAAGCCCGTATGTACCATGTGATTCACTTTGACCAACCACAGCTAATCACAACAAAAGACACTGAATGAAAATGTTTCGTTCAGTAAAAATAGGTTTTTAATTTTGAAGGAATAATGGACTTTATAGGCACCAATGGTCAACATAAGATATAAAAAAGTTTTTTATTGATACAAGCCCAGAAATCTGGGTAATTGAATCAACAATTACAGTATAGAAAAACAATATAAAAAAACATATATTTGGCTATATTAAAAACATTAGTAAGCATAGAGTATCTCTAAAATGCTAATAACCCAGATGGGTTGTACAAAAACCACAAATAGTCCACAAGGGACAACAACAACAGTTGGTGAACAGACGTAGACTTCAGTTGGCGTATTTTTGATACATAGGCTCTACATGTTTCGCATATTACTGCTTCTTCAGGAGCTTAAAAAGAAAACTTTCATCCGCATTGATGGGTAAGGAAAAATATATGTATGAGAATTCCAAAAGTCACGTTTGCTCCCATACACAGTGGCGTGTGAGACAGCAGGTGTATTTGGACATGATACCATCTCATACCATTACAGCTTTGTTCTAACGGTCTGGTCTGGTCCCTACAATTTTGGGATTTCGTCCTAACCCTTATGGGTATATTTTCATCTTACTTACAATTGTGCAGTATATATATATGATCCTGCACTCCTTTCTAAACTTTGAACCAGCCCTACATTTGCTGTACCCTGTACTCTGGATTTACACTCCAGTCCTTATCTGTCCGAAAACACACACCTTTATCCATCTCGCTATCTGGAACTTGTTACCACAGTGATCCAGAATTACTTTTGGAATTCTCATACATATATTTTTCCTTACCCATCAATGCGGATGAAAGTTTTCTTTTTAAGCTCCTGAAGAAGCAGTAATATGCGAAACATGTAGAGCCTATGTATCAAAAATACGCCAACTGAAGTCTACGTCTGTTCACCAACTGTTGTTGTTGTCCCTTGTGGACTATTTGTGGTTTTTGTACAACCCATCTGGGTTATTAGCATTTTAGAGATACTCTATGCTTACTAATGTTTTTAATATAGCCAAATATATGTTTTTTTATATTGTTTTTCTATACTGTAATTGTTGATTCAATTACCCAGATTTCTGGGCTTGTATCAATAAAAAACTTTTTTATATCTTATGTTGACCATTGGTGCCTATAAAGTCCATTATTCCTTCAAAATTAAAAATCTTTACTTATGCTAGGACGTGGCACCGCAATACCTCAGGACACCCATAGTCCATCCTATGGTTGGTGTTCCTTCATTTCTTTCGTTCAGTAAAAATAGTTGCTTATACCAGTAAATTTCATCATAATATGTAAAAAAAAACAATCACGTTCCCAGAGTAGTACAGTGTTACTATAGTAACACGGTATTGCTCTGGTCACAGTGTGTTAGAAAGAAAGATCATAAAAAATAAATTGAAAAACAATTATTATTATTATTATTTTTTGTGCTTACTGTTACCAGTCAGTATCCCTGATCACTGCTACACCGATTATACAATAGCACTGTACTGCACTGGTTTCAGCATGTAAATTCTTTTACAAATAAATATCTTAAAAGTGTGGCATGCAATTTTATTCAGCCCCATTTATTCTGATACCCCTAACTAAAATCTAGTGTAACTAATTGCCTCCAGAAGTCGCCTAATTAGTAAATAGATTCCACCTGTGTGTAATTTAATCTCAGGGATAAAGGTGTGGAGAAGTTTAAAGTAGGGTTAAGTTCTAAAAAATATCCCAAGCTTTGAACATCTCACAGAGCATTGTTCAATCCATCATTGAAAAATGGAAAGAGTATGGCACAACTGCAAACCTACCAACACATGGCCGTTCACCTAAACTGACAGGCCAGGCAAGGAGAGCACTAATCAGAGAAGCAGCCAAGAGGGCGAGGCCCATGGTAACTCTGGAGGAGCTGCAGAGATCCACAGCTCAGGTGGGAGAATCTGTCCAGAGGATATTATTAGTTGTGCACTCCACAAATCTGGCCTTTATGGAAGAGTAGCAAGAAGAAAGCCATTGTTAAAAAACAAACAAAAAAACATAAGTTCCCATTTGCAGTTTGCGAGAAGCCATGTGGGGGATGCTGTGTCCGCATGTTTGCTGTAAACATGTGGAAGAAGGTGCTCTGGTCAGATGAGACCAAAATGTAACTTTTTGGCCTAAAAGCAAAACGCTATGTGTGGCAGAAAACTAACACTGCACATCGCCCTGAACACTCCATCCCCACCGTGAAACATGGTGATAGCAGCATCATGTTGTGGGAATGCTTTTCTTCAGCAGGGACAGGGAAGCTGGTCAGAGTTTATGGGAAGATGGATGGAGCCAAAAACAGGGAAATCTTAGAAGAAAACCTGTTAGGCCTCGTACACATGATAGGTTAAACAGAGGACACTGGTCTGATGGACCGTTTTCATCTGTCAAAACCGACCGTGTGTGGGCCCCATAGGTTATTTAACCATTGGTTAAAAAAAAGCCAACTTGCTTTAAATTTAACCGATGGATTCCTAACCGATGGGAAAAAACGATCGTTAGTAGGCACAACCATCGGTTAAAAATCCATGCATGCTCAGAATCAAGTCGACGCATGCTTGGAAGCATTGAACTTTGTTTTTTTCAGCATGTCGTTGTGTTTTACGTCACCGCGTTTTGACACGATCGTTTTTTTTAACCTATGGTGTGTAGGCGCGACGGACCATCAGTCAGGTTCATCGGTTAACTGATGAAAACGGTCCATCGGTCCGTTCTCATCGGATGGACTGATCGTGTGTACGTGGCATTAGAGTCTGCAAAAGAATTGAGACTGTGAGGTTTACCTTCCAGCAGGACAACGACCCTAAACATACAGCCAGAGCTACAATGAATGGTTTAGATCAAATCATATCCATGTGTTAGAATGGCCCAGTCAAAGTCCAGACCTAAGTTCAATTGAGAATCTGTGGCAAGACTTGAAAATTGCTGTTCACAGACGCTCTCCATCCAATCTGACAGAGCTTGAGCTATTTTGCAAAGAAGAATGGACAAAAATGTCACTCTCTAGATGTTCAAAGCTGGAAGAGACATCCCCAAAATACTTGCAGCGAAAGGAGGTTCTACAAAGTATTAACTGAATACAAATACAACACTTTTCACATATTTATTTGTAAAAAAAAAATTAAACCGTTTATCATTTTCCTTCCACTTTGTGTTGGTCTATCACATCGAAAAAAAAAACAATAAAATACATTTACGATTTTGGTTGTCACTTTGGTTTACTTTTTGTGTGGACCTCGGCTTTAAGGTGTTTGTAGACATGAGATGACATCAGTGCTGGATTAGGTTATGACCCTATGTATGGGTGGCTACAGATGGACTGCTGGCTGCTTCTAACAATGATGTGCCACACAAAGTTAACTTACTGTATGTGAAGTCAGATTGTGTCAACTCAAAAGAACACTCTCTCAAAACCATGGTTATCGTAGCATAAGCCTAAAGGAGAAGTACAGCCAAAGCTCATTCCTATGGATTACAGGAGTACAGTTAGTTTTGCACTCATGTGAACCATTTTCTGCTGACATCACAGAAGTCGGTTCAGGCCCCGTGTCATGATATAAATGACCACCGAGTCGGAATCTGCCAGATCCCTGGACTGACACCCTGCTCAGCCTCTCAGCTAACCGCTGAGAGGCTAAACCAGCCGCTCCCACCCCTCCACAACTCCAAGCTCCGGTGAATGAGAAGGAGGCAGAGCAGAGAACTGCTAGGGGAGCTGTGAGAACTGAGCGATCGCTGGTGTTTGATCGCTCAGTTCTCAGTACAGAGGCTTTGGGGGACAGATGCAGCATCCGATCGATGCTGTATCCACCTAGGTAAGTATAAATCTGCAAAATGCCATACAACATACTTCTCTTTTTAAGCAAAAAAAATAATAATGTTCAAGGATGAACTAACTTTTAAAACCCATTTGCTTTTTCAATGTTCTTAATGTATGTGAATGCAAAACGTTTGTTTTAGTTTTGAAGAGAGTTAAGGGGGATTGTCAGGTCTTTTCTACTACCTGTGAACCTGTAAGGGAGACTTACCCTCTCTATTTGTCCTGGTGACTGTTACCACCAAAAGTTAAAGAAAATCCTAGATTTCAACAGTAGTTTTTGTTGACCCTGGTTAGGTTTTTTCACTTTGGGGAGATTTATGCCGCGTACACAAGATCGGAATTTAGATAGAAAAAGTCAGACGGACCTTTTGCATCGGAAATTCCGACCGTGTGTATTCCCCATCGGAGAAATTCCATCGGAAATTCAGATGAACTCCATCAGAGTTTAAATATAGAACATGTTCTATTTTACTCCGATGGAATTCCGTCGGAATTCCGATGTGCTTTTGGCTGGGAAAAAGGCAGATTGTGTGTACGCGGCATTACTCTCACTTCCTGTTTTGGCTTTGGGACAAGAAGTCTTTCCAATGGGACCCAGGTGGCAAAAAATCTGACAGGGGTTATAAGCCTCCCTAATGCCGCGTACACACGATCGGTTAAACCGATGAGAATGGTCTGATGGACCGTTTTCATCGGTCAAAACCGATCGTGTGTGGCGCCATCGGTGATATTTTATCACCTCTGCGTTTTTTTTTTATTTCGTTTTTTATATTTTGTTATACAATTTTGCAAACGGGTAATTTTTCTCCTTCGTTTGGTTAAAAAAAAGCCAACTTGCTTTAAATTTAACCGATGGATTCCTAACCGATAGGACAAAACCGATCGTTAGTAGGCACGACCATCGGTTAAAAATCCACGCATGCTCAGAATCAAGTCGACGCATGCTTGGAAGCATTGAACTTTGTTTTTTTCAGCACGTCATTGTGTTTTACGTCACCGCGTTCTGACACGATAGTTTTTTAACCGATGGTGTGTAGGCGCGACGGACCATCAGTCAGCTTCATCGGTTAACCCATTGAAAACGGTCCATCGGTCCGTTCTCATCGGATGGACCGATCGTTTGTACGCAGCATTACTCTATTTTAAATAAAAGTTCTCCCTTCAGTCCTTTAAGATAACTGGAATAAAAAAAAATCCATTCCCACTATTCCCTTATTACCTTAACAGCAATGATTGTGCATTTAGTAAAAATCTGTCCCTACAGGCATGATTATACCTGAAAGATGCAGTTCATAACAACATGTTCAGTACATGTCTAATGAAGCTATTATTTATGCACTGGGCACTGTGGAGGAAGTGGTGGAGGGCAATTAGAAATGCTGTTAAGCTGCGACTAATGAGGAATATAAGTAAACTATTGAAGATTGCTACCTCACCATATGCATAAGAGCAGTAATGGTGTATAGGGTATTATTTGGCAGATCAAAGCGTTTCATGTTTGTATAGTAAAAATGGTGGCACAACCACAATTTACAAAATTTGATAAAATATGTGAATATGTACTTTTTATAATCTAGAGACAGTGAAGTAAATAAAAACCTCTTACATTGGTCTTTTACTTCCTCGTGCTTTGAGATCTGTCATTACAGGCCCATGTCATTATAAAAATGACTGTGTTTAGACCAAAGCTAAAATAAGCCTTTCCGCAGTCTACCTTATCAATTGTAGAGAGTGTGGCTGCAGACCAGGACTTAGAACAACAGGGAAGGTATCTGCCAAAGATTACCGTTTGATTCTGTGTTCTCACTGATGGACGCCATAAATTATGATATTTCTTTTTTTTTTTATTTTAAAAGAAGTTTATTGAAGAGCAGTACAGTACAATTCAATGCCACCAGAACATCCTGGGGCGTAGCGAAAATCACGCAATACATATTAATTATTCGATATAGATTAATAATCGTCACTCAATATTAAATAGGTCATCCTACTCAACTATATACTAAAAGATCTTATAAAGGCAGGAAAACCTGATAAGTGCACTTAGTTCCAAAGTCCATCCCGACACCCCCAATGGGCACACACTGTGTCGGGAGTCGACTTAAAGTGTTAGATTCAAAAAGTACACAGTTAAAGGCAGGACTGAACTCGTGGCTCTGAAGAAACTGAAATCCCCAGAACCATGTGAGAGTCCAATAGTGAGGAACATATTGTTAAATTCCAGTGGCTCAGTGTAACCAGGCACGATCCAACAATAATAAAATGATGATATTTCTATTGCACCACACTCATGTATACCAATGAATAGGCAGTTTACAAACAAAGGAAAGGTAGCCCAGAAGATGTATAACTGAACAATATCCATATCCCATCCCATGTGGTTCCAGCCAACCAAGTATTAACCACTTGCTTACTGGACACTTAAACCCCCCTCCTGCCCAGACCACTTTTCAGCTTTCAGTGCTGTCGCAATTTGAATGACAATTGCGCGGTCATGCAACACTGTACCCAAATTACATTTTTATAATTTTAGAGCTTTCCTTTGGTGATATTTTATCACCTCTGTGGTTTTTCTTTTTTGTTAAAAAAAATTAAATTTTTTTTTTATATTTTGTTATACAATTTTGCAAACAGGTAATTTTTCTCCTTCATTGATGTACGCTGATGAGGCTGTACTGATGGGCACTGATGGGCTGCACTGATGAGCACCGATGGGCTGCACTGGTGGGTACTGATAAGGCAGCACTGTTGGGCACTGAGAGGTGGCACTGATGGGTGGCACTGAAGGGCATTGATAGGTGGCACTGGTGGGCACTGAGAAGTGGCACTAATAGGTGGCATTGATAGGTGGCACTGATAGCTGTCAGTGATGGGCACTGATAGGTGGCAGTGATGGACACTGATAGGTGGCAGTGATGGACACTGATAGGTGGCAGTGATGGGCACTGATGAGTGGCAATAATGGGCACTGATCGGTTACACTGATAGTCAGCATTACCGGGTGGCACTGATTGGCATCACAGGTGGGCATTGATAGGTGGCACTGTGGGCATTCATAGGTGGCACTGTGGGCACTGGCAGGTGGCAATGGCAGGTGGCACTGGCAGGCGGTAGTTTTGGGCACAGAGAAGGCAGATGTGGCTCCTTCCTCTTCGGGACCGATGTCCCCTGTAAACAAGCCGGTGATCAGTTTTTTTTTCTCCTCACGCTGTTAGCGTGAGGAAAAAAAAAACGATTACCGATCCTTTGTTTACATCATGTTATCAGCTGTCATTGGCTGACAGCTGATCACGTGATAAGGGGCCGGGACTTACGCCTGTCGGATCTATTGGATATCTATGCGTAACTGATTTTAAGAATCAGGCGCATAGATACGACGGGTCGGATTCGGACTTACGACGGCGTACATGGCGCTGCGCCGTCGTAAGTCCTTTCAGAATCTGGCCCTTTGACTCTTCTGCCTAACTTTGGGCTAAGTCCATAGGCGTGCGCAGGGGGTGTGCTGGGTGTGCCTGGGCACACCCTAATCATCCTGTGTGGTGCAGATTCCTCCTGCTAATATTTCACCAAAGCCCCCCATTGCGGTTAAAAAAAAGTAAAATAAATAATACAAATAAAAACTGACTTACACCTTCCACTGCCCTACTGACACCAACCTCTGCCCTATTGACATATCCACTGCTCTACTGACACCATTTATGTTTTAATATATTTGGGGTGCACACCCTAATGCAATAAGTTGCGCACACCTATGGCTAAGTCCTATCCCTACCATTCAATAGTCTAGTCCTGGGATATGCAATTAGCGGACCTCCAGCTGTTGCAAAACTACAAGTTCCATCATGCCTCTGCCTCTGGGTGTCATGCTTGTGGCTGTCAGAGTCTTGCTATGCCTCATGGGACTTGTAGTTCAGCAACAGCTGGAGGAACGCTAATTGCATATCCCTGGTCTAGTCTAATATGAGTCTGAACTGGCCACTGAGCGTTTGGCTTTCAAATACAAAAAATAAAATAAGCCTTTGCTTTTGGGTAAAAAAATAAGTTAAATTAAGGGGTTGGGGTGGAAATGTAACCAATTAGATTTTTTTTTTTTAATGCAAACATTACCTGAGAGAAATATAGTCTGCCATTGATGATTACCTTCTGACAATTCTAATGCCCTGTACACACGATCGGACCTTTGTCCAACCAAATTCACATCAGAATTCCATCAGAGGAAAAGAAAACATGTTCTCTATGTAATCTTCAATGGAATTCATCGGAATTTCCGATGGAATTTCTCCGATGGGGCATACACACGGTCGGAATTTCTGATGGAAAAAGTCTGTCTGACTTTTTCCATCAGAAATTCCAATCATGTGTACGAGGCCTAAATGCATGGCTGTCATATGAATCCAACAGTATTAATACTTTCGGAGTTGCTGACCCACAGCAGGTATGCACATTAAAGCATAATTTTACTCTATCAATCAGCATTGACTATTTAGAATTTTGAATTTCTTCAGTTACTTACTTTTTTCCAGGCCTAGATAAATTATGTCATACATCTCAGAAGGGGAGTAGGGGCTTTCCCAGCTAAGCACACCTTGCATGTCAAAGCTAATGGCAGATGGATTCCAGGAAGTAAATGCTGCATAAATCATTTGCCCTTACTCAAGATGGCCAGAAATGCTAGGGGGGTGTTTTTCAAAGTGATTTCTGAGCAAAAAAAAAATCATAGAGACATGGATGGATGGGTGAGTTTGCTTTGAATATTAAAACTGTTAAGAATGAAATAGTGTTTTTGGTTTGTGATGCAGTGTAGTTCCATTTTAAGAGTTCCAATACTTTTCTCTGACTTCAATGGCTGCATGTTCGTTTTTAGTTACATAACTAGCAATACATATGTCCATCAAGTTCAACCAACATAAATAAATAAACGCGTTTCGCAAGATATATTGCGTCCTCAGGAGTACAGCAGCTTCCTGAGGACGCAATATACCTTGCGAAACGGGTAGAGGCTGCTGACATCTATGGAACAATACGCTAACCGTAAGACAGGCGTAGGGGGAACATGAGAGAGGAACGTCTTTTTGTCCTTCATCTGTTTGCTTACACGGCTGGAGAAGCTTGGTGCCGGCATACGGGCACAACCAAATGTGAGTGCAATATATGCTTTGATTTTAAATAATATTTTTTTTTACATACTGCACTATGGGGAGCACTCTTTTTCTGTGAGCTTTCATAGAGAAAAAGAGACCATACTAATACACCCAAGATACCTGACATTTGTGGAGACACAAGAGAGGAGTGGTTATCCTGGGAATGAACCAAAGGCATCTATTAAATGTAATCTGGTGAGTGGCCATTCTTAACGGTGACGGAACTATCACGGAAGTGGTGAAATCACGTTGTGTTTTTAACATCTCACAGGAGCAGCATTGATTGTTTATGAGCACCTGGTCAACATATTGGGACTTTAAAGGGAAGAGGATCAATTTAGAAGACCTCTATTCAATTTTCACATATATACATTTTTACCACATATATATATTTTACATAATATTTTTTGTTGTAACTATATAAAAATTGTTTGTTTTCATGGCAAGGATCTTTTGAATTTGATATAGGGGTATGCACGTTTTCTAAGTGCACTATTTAATATATGTATAGTACGCATATGTGTGTTTTTTTACACTGTCTTGAGAGGAACATTTACATGTGAGCACTTGGTACACATTTTTATACACATATATGTTTGGTGGATTGTCAATAGGGGTGATACATATAGGGGCTAATAATCGCAATTATTGCCCAGGACTAGGTGGATATAGACCAACCACCAGGGTAGCGCAATCCATATATGCTTTTTGAAAGGTGGCATTTAACATACATTGATCAGCCATAACATTTTGACAACCCACTCTAACATTATGACAACCCACCTAAAACTCAGATTGTCCCCCTTTTGCCACTAAAACAGCCCTAACCCATCAAGGCATGGACTCCACTAGCCAAAGCATCAAACTGCCTCTGCCAGCTTGCTTTTTTCCCATCCCGGTATCATCTCTTCCCCAGGTAAGCAATGTACACGTACCTAGCCATCCACATAATGTAAAAGACCATTTTGATTATTCAGGCCAGACCACCTTCTTAAATTGCTCTGTAGTGCCCTTTGTAGGTGCTTTTGGCTGTGGACATGGGATGTCAGCATGGGCACCCTGACCACAGCGGCGTCACTAAGGGGGACCAGCATTATGATGTGCCCTACCATGTGCCGCCCAATTAAAACACCTTTTGTTTCTATATGTAGCGGCTGCCCCGCATCTTGCTTGGGTCGCCACCGAGTGGACACAGGCTCTCCTGAGAGGCAGAGCATCTCTGACAGCTCCTGCGGGGGATTTCTCCCCCTCCCTCTGCTCACTGACACTGTGCAATGCATGATGCGAGAGCCACTCGCATAGCCACGGCAACCCGATCTGCTCCCTATCCCTGCATCCTCATTGGCAGGGAGGAGCACGACTTCAGGAAGGACTTGTTTTCTGCCACCCTGGGGGGCCCCAATACAGTAGGAAGGGGGCTCACTGCAAAACATGTGAAAGAGTCTCGTTGCAGGATCATAATAAAAGGCCCCACAACAGCAGTAAAGGGCCCCAGGATATATATATAATTGCATTTTATAGTTAGCCCCCCTACTTTTGTCCCTGTTCCCACATGTGCCCCCCCTAAATATGAAAGCTGGAGACACCACTGCCTGACCAGTCTACAGCTACACAGCCCCATACGCAACAAATTGCGGTGCACTGTGTATGACAATGTTCTATTGGAACCAGCATACGTTTTTTTTTCCGCAATTTGAGCTACAGTAGCTCTTTTATTGGATCAGATTACACAGGCAGCCTTTGCTCCCCATACGCATCAGTGTGCCTTGGTCTTCCATGACTATATTTGTGGTTTGTCAGTCTTCCTTGGACCAATTTTATTATATTCTGACCACTGCAGACCAGGAACATACCACAAGAGCTGCAATTTTGGAATTGCGCTGACCCAGTCGACTCTCCATTGCAATTTGGGCATTGTCAAAGCTGCTCAAATCCTTATGCTTGCTCATTTTTTCTACTTTCAACTTCAGGAAGAACATGTTCACTTGCTGCCCAGTATATCCCACCCACTTTCAGACGCCATTGTCATGAGATAATCAATGTTACCTGTACACCGTTATATATTTATAATGTTTTTTTAAACATAATATAATTTTGTAATACTTTGACATGGAACTACTTTTACATGCTGTGGTTTAGCATGTGTTCTCTCAGACTCACGTTTTAGGGAATATTTATTAGGTGTGAAGGAAGGAGTCCTCATAAGGTAGGTTCAGTACAAGTATCTTTTCTTTTTAATAACAAAATAGTTTTTTTTTGTTGTTCCACAGTTTTATCATAAACAACAAAGACACCTTTTTCAACAATGCCACAAGAAGTCGGATTGTACATCATATTTTACAAAGAGTTAAATATGAAGAAGGGAAAAATAAAATAGGTAAGTCCTATAACTCAAAATGCAAATGTTAATATGTATCCAGGATTTTTTTCTGGGTTGGATAGAGTGGGGAGGAGAGGTATAGAACTTATTTTAGGTTTTTAGGTGCTGGTGACCCCTGCTTCCGTAAAGAAATATCCACAAACTAGAGTTGTCTAAAGAACAGGAAGAGAAGGAATATAAGGCACAGGTAAGAAGAGCACTAATACAGCCAGACAAGGACTTCACTAGACAATCAAAGTGGCTAATTCCAGAGTACAGACACATAAAGGCAAAGGACATGACTGTCCAATTGTATTCTTCAACATGGTTCACAAACACGTGCACAACCCTATGAAATATTTTGATAAGTTAGAGACAGTTGATTGGTCACCATCACAAGCATGCCTCTAAACTGTACAAGACACTTTTCTTCCCCCCCTGTACTATAACTGCAAGGGTTACAAAGATATAATATGTATTGTGACTGACATGAAAAATCAAACAAACAAAATGCAAAGAATTATACAATATAATTATGCAAAATTGAATATTCCAAGAATCTATATATTATATATTATACCAATTCATAAACACATATGTGGTAGAGCATTTAGATATTCCCTAGAGCAGGGCTCAAGTCCTGAGCCACTAGCCAGACCTTAAGGCCCCGTACACACGAGAGGATCTATCCGCTGGAATTTATCCGCGGATCGGTTTCAGCGGATAGATCCGCTGGTGTGTACGACCCAGCGGATATTTATCCGCGGATATTTTTCGGGCCGATGGATTTCCAGCGGATAAAAATTTCTTAGCACGCTAAGAAATCTATCTGCTGGAATCCAGTCCAGCGGATTGATCCGGTGGTCTGTACAGACTCACCGGATCAATCCGTCCGATTCCCTCCGTCGCATGCGTCGTAATGATTCGACGCATGCGTGGAAGTCCTTATATTTCAGGGTCGCGCACGTCGCCGCGTCATCATCGCGGCGACGGCGCGACACGTCACCGTGGAGGGAATTCCGTGCGGATTTTGATCTGATGGTTAGTACAACCATCAGATCAAAATCCGCCAGAGGATTTATAAATCCTCTCGTGTGTACAAGGCCTAAGAGTTACTCGCCACCAGTTGCCCCACCCAACCTCTCCCCTGCCCCACCCCTAAGTCCGCCCCTAAACGCGCCCTTGTAAATTATCTCATGAAATTACACTGTTAAATGTTTTCAGCAGAATTAAGTTCCAAAAATAAATAACAACAAGTTTAACAATATTAACATAAAGCATATCAGTACCCATCAAATTCAGCCCCACTGTGCCCATCAGATGCAGCCGCGCTGTGCCCATCAAATGCAGCTTTACGGTGCCCATGAATGCACACTCACTGCGCCCATCAATGGAGCATCACTGTGCCCATCAAATGCAGCTTTATGGTGCCAATGATTGCAGCCTCACTATGCCCATCAATGCAGCCTCACTGTGTCTATCAATGCAGCCTCACTGTGTCCATCAATGCATCCTCACTGTGTCCATCAATGCAGCCTCACTCTGTCCATCAATGCAGCTTTATGGTGCCAATGAATGCAGTCTCACTGTACCCTCCATTTTCCTCCTGCAGTCACGGCTGCAGGAGGAAAATGGAGGGTATTGGTTCCTCTATATACCGCCCGCTGCCCCTCCTATCTCAGATACGCTACGCCGCCGTAACTTAGTGAGGCAGGTTCTGTATTCACCAAGAACCTGCTATATGAGGCGTATCCTATGTTAAATATGGACGTCGGGCCAGCATCGAATTTTCCGTTGATTACGTCGTTTGAGTAAGTTGTTCGCGAATAGGGCTGTGCGTAATTTACCTCACAATACACAATAGTGAAATTGTGAAATTAATTGATACAAATCCGTGCTATAAAAATCAGCAAGTAGGTATACATATGTGGAATACCTATTGTGTAGTCATATATGTGCAGAGAAATTTATAATATATACAACAATGTGATAAGAAACTAAACTGGATGTTTAGTACTAGAAAGAGGCAGAGTCAGTTGTAAAGACAATCTTCCAATGGCAACATTCCACTATTCCACTATTAATCAGGTGTGCCTCAAAGGCCTCAACCCAATCCTGCAAATACAAAAAGTCTGCTGGAAAACGTGGAGTCTAAATTGTACATATAAACTTCCAGTGTTGGGTGGAGCAGGTATCTTCAATGTTAGAACTCTTCAGTATCGGACAAATAAATGGATAAATAAACGGGTGGGTACCCTTACCAGAGCTGGTGGACCCTCTCAACCACCATACGGTGGGAGGGTCATCAGGGCTTGTATAGACCGATTGTCTGGGTCCAGGGGTCCTCACTCCGCGTGTCCAATCCAGAAATGGTTACTGAAGCACTTGTTCTTTCAAGATGGATAACTGGGATCGGTTGATCGATAATGGCTCAAATCACCCAAAGTGGTAAAAGAAAAAATAGAGGTGCTCCTCGTAGTGTAAAAACATTTAATAAAAAAGCATTGCAAATATACACTCGTGGCAAAAAATGCAATAAGATATAAAATATAAAAACTTCAAATGACCACACATGAGAAAAGTCACTCTGCTAGCAATCAAAACGAAAAAATAGCAAAAGTAAAAATACAGCAGCAAACTCCCACCTTGGATAAAGGTGTAGGGAGTGTTCCAACAAAGTTGAGAATGCAATGGGGATGCAATGGAGTAATCACCCGACCGGTTTCGTCGCTAACGGACTTCGACTGGGGTATCTGGTCCTCCTATGCTCCCCCCATTGCATTAAATACCTTGAATCCAGGTCCCCGATTGCTTGCATCTGTTCGTCTATGTCCGGCGTGCGTTCCATAACACGGAACTGCAGGCATCACCTGCACTCCTAAGGCCGGAAGTAGCAGGGCGGGGCTTGGCGTCATAACGCCCAACGTCAAGACGTGTAATCGTCAAGACGCAAGATGACTCAGTCACTCCCCTCTGTGATGTACAGGAGATGAGGTAGTCTGCCGACCAATGGGCATCCATCAGCAGCCCTTCCGCAGCGTCATGACGTCAGCGCCGTCACGCCGCGTTCCACGATGCGCTTCAGGCATATCACAGGCAGACGTCAGTATCAACACACAAAACGCTGCCGGACACCTAGCGTCATATATCAGCCCAAAGGTAGCAAGGAGCCCACCGGAGTTGTTAGAGATCATTCCAAGTCATCCCAATCTAATAGGACTTAACAAGGGACAAACATAAATAATATATATAATATATAATACCATATATGAACCGGATGGAAACAAGCAATCATGGTGATGGACTCAAGGACCCACTAAAAATATATACAACGAGTAATTACAGAACCAATTAAAGAGATACACACATATATATAACATCTTCAGATCTTAAAAAAGTTATTTAGTTGTTTCCTCTAGATCCCAGAAAAGTTAACGAATCAGGGGAAACAATGTTGGCTGTAATAAAGATAGACGATCCTAAGAGTCAAAAAATTATAAAAAAGTATGAAAAATAATAGTTTAGAAAATCAGGACTGATTAATAAACGCATTCACGTCCCATTCGACATTGAGTCCAAATGGGGCGTAACTTTTAAGAGTGTATATCCAATACACTTCTAACTTCGAGACCCCTCTAATACTAGGTTCACCCCTCCAGTGTGGCACAAATTTGTCAATAATCAAAAAAGAGGTGCCTGTTAATGACTTATTGTGAACCTGTAGGTAGTGTCTGGGCACTGTGTGTTTATCGTTGCCTTTCTTAATTTTTGCAACATGTTCACCTACCCTTGTGGAAAAACTGCGGATAGTACGACCCACATATTGTTTTCCACAAGGGCAGGTGATCAAATAAACTATATATGTAGAAGCACAGGTGGAAAATTGCTTCATGGGATAGTCCATCTGAGTGACACTAGACCGGAAAGAAATGCTTTTCTTCCTCCCATGTATATTTTCAAGGCATACCTTGCATTTCCTGCATGGGTGGAAGCCTTTGGATAAGGGAAAAAAAATTGTTTTTTTAGGCGGATCAATAACATTGGGGGCAACTTGGTTTTTTAAAGAAGAAGCACCCCTATAGATGACTGTGGCATTGCTTGGCAGGGAAGGTCCCAACACTTGATCTTCTTTGAGGATCCCCCAATGTTTGCAAATGATATTCTTAATTTGTTTATGTTGACCCGAGAACGTAGTAAAAAATGCATTCCTAAATTTGGGATCTGGTGATGCTCTAGTCCTTTCAAGTGTGAGTGTTGTACGGTCAACCCTTCCTATGTGTTGAATTTCTTCTTCAATTCCCTCCCTCGAATATCCCTTATCTAAGAACCTCTGTTTCAAGACCTCTGCTTGTAAGTAGAAGTCTTTGGTATCGGAGCAATTGCGTCGTATACGCAACAGCTGACTCTTAGGGATAGATTTCAGCCAGGCCGGATGATGACAGCTATCCGTAGGGATATAGCTGTTACGGTCGGTGTTTTTGAAATATGTTCTAGTTATTAAACGGTCATTCTTGGCTTCAATGACGAGGTCAAGGAAATGGATGTTGGAGAAACTTGCCTCGTATGTAAGAATAATCCCTACCTCATTGTTGTTTAATGTGGCCATAAATGAAGCTAGAGAGTCCTGGTCACCTCTCCATAGGAGGAGGATGTCGTCAATGTACCGGGCCCAGAGGACAATTTCTGGTCGGTTTAAAGCATAGACGACATCCTCCTCCCATTTGGCCATAAAAATATTGGCAAGGCTGGGGGCAAACTTAGCCCCCATTGCCACTCCTCTTTGTTGCAGGAAAAAATCACTGTTGTACCAGAAATAGTTATTGGTAGTCGCAAACCTCAACAGGTCCATAATAAAATATTTCTGTACAACAGGGATGTTATCATTTCGACGAAGGAAACATTCCACCGCCTGGAACCCCAAATGATGGGCGATGCTCGTGTAGAGAGAGGACACGTCTGCCGTTACGAGCATAATGTCCCCACTGTACACGACGTCATTAAGGCGAGCAATCGTAGGTCTATACAAGCCCTGATGACCCTCCCACCGTATGGTGGTTGAGAGGGTCCACCAGCTCTGGTAAGGGTACCCACCCGTTTATTTATCCATTTATTTGTCCGATACTGAAGAGTTCTAACATTGAAGATACCTGCTCCACCCAACACTGGAAGTTTATATGTACAATTTAGACTCCACGTTTTCCAGCAGACTTTTTGTATTTGCAGGATTGGGTTGAGGCCTTTGAGGCACACCTGATTAATAGTGGAATAGTGGAATGTTGCCATTGGAAGATTGTCTTTACAACTGACTCTGCCTCTTTCTAGTACTAAACATCCAGTTTAGTTTCTTATCACATTGTTGTATATATTATAAATTTCTCTGCACATATATGACTACACAATAGGTATTCCACATATGTATACCTACTTGCTGATTTTTATAGCACGGATTTGTATCAATTAATTTCACAATTTCACTATTGTGTATTGTGAGGTATCAGGCTTAGACTCTGAGCCACTTACCTTCAGGGTACACACCTAATTTCACCCTTTTTTAGGGGTCTTTTTTCACTATATTTTTTGGGCGCTACATTTTCTTTTTTATATTTTTCACCTTATATCCATATGGTATGTTGGCAGCCTGATTTACACCCAATATTTGGTTTGCGCAATATTGTATATACACTTTTTTTGTGCGTAATTTACGTTCACGTCGAAAGCATTGGCTTTTTGCGGGTTAATTTGGAGCATGCGCACTGGGTTCAGTTCACGGACGGCGCATGCGCCGTTAGTCTAAATCGTCATTTACGTGGGGTCATGTTTTATTTACATAAAACACACCCACCTCTTCACAATTTGAATTAGCCGTATGGGCTGCGGGACTGAGCGTTCCTATTTTGATTGACAGTCTTCCGACAGGCTTCCGACAGTCGCATCCATCGCGTCACGATTTTCCGAAAGTAGCCGAACGTCGGTGCGCAGGCGCCGTATAGAGCTGCACCGACGTTCGGCTTCTTTCGGCTACTCGTGACGCGATGGATGCGACCATCGGAAGCCTGTCGGGAGACTGTCAATCAAAATAGGAACGCCCAGTCCCGAAGACCATACCCGGAAGCGGCGGAGAAGATCGCTCTCTAAGGCCGGGTACAGACGAGCAAACATGTACGATGAAACCGGTCCGTCGGACCGTTTTCACCGTACATGTCTGCCTGGGGATTTCTGTATGGTGGCTGTACTCACCATCATACAGAAATCCGCGCGTAAACAATACGCGGGGCGTGTCCGCGCCGTCGCCGCGACGATGACGCGGCGACGTGGGCGGCCCTGCCAGTTCAATGCTTCCACGCATGCGTCGAAGTCATTCGACGCATGCGAGGGATGGCGGGTGCTCGGACATGTACGGTAGGTCTGTACAGACGACCGAACATGTCCGAGCGGGCAGGATTTCAGCGGGCTGTTTTAAAATAGGCCCAGAAATATTTGCCCGCTGGAAAAAGGCCCGGCGGGCAAATGTTTGCTGGAATCCTGCCCGCTCGGGCCTACACACGACCGAACATGTCTGCTGAAACTGGTCCGCGGACCAGTTTCAGCAGACATGTTCGGTCGTGTGTACGGCCCATAAGCGGTAAGTACAGCTTCGATTTTAAAAAAACTAGCCGATTCCCCTAGACAAAATGAGCATCAATCTAAGGTTAAAAAATTTTTTTAGGGTGAACTCCCGCTTTAAATAACTGTACATTGCTTTTAACAGTCTAAAGCCTCGTACACACGATCAGTCCATCCGATGAGAACGGTCTGAAGGACCGTTGTCATAGGTTAACCGATGAAGTTGACTGATGGTCCGTCGTGCCTACACACCATCAGTTAAAAAAACGATCGTGTCAGAACGCGGTGACGTAAAACACAACGACGTGCTGAAAAAAAGGAAATTCAATGCTTCTAAGCATGCGTCGACTTGATTCTGAGCATGCATGGATTTTTAACAGATGGTTGTGCCTACTAACGATCAGCTTTTTCCCATCGGTTAGGAATCCATAGGTTAATTTTAAAGCCAGTTGGCTTTTTTTAACCTATAGTTAAATAACCTATGGGGCCCACACACGATCGGTTTGGACCAATGAAAACGGTCCATCAGACCGCTGTCCTCTGGTTAACCTATCGTGTGTATGAGGCCTAAGATAATTACAAGGCAAAACAAGAAATGCTGATTTACAGTATTATGTACAAAATGTAATGTGAGAACACTGCACGCAGGGCTGCACTGGGACAAAGATTTGGCCCTGGACTTCATCCAGGTTGGCCCACTTTGACAGGTCTCTCCCATGGCGGTCGGACCCCCATGATGCTCTGGTCCCCCATGCGCCTCTATGGTCCCCCATGCAACTTTATTCCCCCCCCCATGATGCTCTGGTCTCCCGCAGCGCTCACCTCCTCTCCCTGGCTAGTTAACTTCAGCGTGACTGAATACAGACATGCTCCTCGGGAGTCGCACTGAGAAGCTCATCATACGATCCGGAAGGACAGCGGCCACACACAGCTGTGGCATAAGCTTCCTCGGCACTTGTTCCACTGGTTTTTCCTTCCCCCATACTCCATATAGATTATCCGCAGCAGCAGACAGGTTAAAGAGCAGGGGGAATGAAAGACCAAGGGAACGAGTGCCGAGGAAGCTTATGTCACAGCTGTGTGTGGCCGCCGTCCTTCCGGATCATATGATGAGCTTCTCAGTGCGACTCCCGAGGAGCATGTGTGTATTCAGTCACGCTGACGCTGAAGTTATCTAGCCAGGGAGAGGAGGTGAGTTCTGTGGGGAGGGAGAGGAGGTGAGCGCTGCGGGGAGGGAGAGGAGGTGAAAGCTGCGGGGAGGGAGAGGAGGTGAGCGCTGTGGGGAGGGAGAGGAGGTGAGCGCTGAGGGGAGGGAGAGACAGAGGAGTGGAAGGGGCGGCAGTCTGCTGTCACTGAAGCCGGCCCACTGAGCCATTGACCCACCGGGAAACTCCCAGTAGTCCCGATGGCCAGTCCATCCCTGACTGCACGCAAGGAGCAGTCCTGGTGGGCCTCTTGACCTTACAGAACCAAGAATGGTTACTCCTGCATCCTGTCCAGTTAGGTCATTGTCTGTAGATGATTGTTCCAAATTCAGACATAGGTGACTTTTCTAGTTGGTGTGATTTACCTGTCTCAGCAAATATGTGTGCTCAATCATTATGCATTACTCAAGTGATTAAGATACCACTCTTCTCTTTCATGCTCCTTGATTTTATTATGATAATAAAGTTACTGGGGCTGTAAATGAAGCTTGGTTAGGACAATCAATGAATGCTTCTATCTGTCTAAACACAGTCTTCTAAATCAGCATCCAGAGTATGAATGTGTTACTCATTAAGCAATAACTCAAACTACTTAGTGCACAAATTTAATGTTACAATTTTGCACCCGAATTGAAACACATCCTGTTTGACTTTCACAGTTGAACTCCTTATTTTCATTTTTGGTTAAATACAGACACATGAAATTTTGCTGCATTCATAAAGATGACCAAGAAAATTAACTTGCTGTCACATTAACCTTACAAGCTCCTTTATTATAGTTGTATAGCAATAATTATAATGGTTATATAATGGTTAATGACTATCGCCTGTTGTCCTTTTTTCTCAGGTTTGAACCGCTTGCTTTCAAACTGCACCTATGAAGCTGCATTTCCTTTACATGAGGTACAAGTTAAACACATAATTCTCAAAGAATTTAAACATATTTTCTATAAACCCCTAGCTTGGGATATAGTATTCCTATAGTTTCTGTAGAGAGTGGGGCTTATCTCTCTGGAACAATGACTAATTAAGTGGTTTTAAAGGCAGAAGTTTTTTTTATCTAAATGCATTCTATACATTAAGCCTTCTGTGTGCAGCAGCCCCCTTCAGCCCCCCTAACACTTACCTTAAGGTTCCTCACTGTCCAGCGATGTCCACGAGTATCTCAGCCATCTAAGATTCTCCCTCCTGATTGGTTGAGACACAGCAGTGGCGCCATTGGCTGTCGCTGCTGTCAATCAAAGTCAGCTAGTCAATCAGGGGAGAGTGGGGGTGGGGCCGGGTCAGGCTCCATGTCTGAATGGACTCAAAGAGCTGTGACTCTGCTCAAGTGCCCCCATTGCAAGCTGTTTGCTGTGGGGGCACTGAACAGGAGGGAGGGGCCATGATCACAGAAGAGGGACCCGAGAAGAGAATCAGGGCTGCTCTGTACAAATCCACTACACAGAGGAGGTAAGGATAGGTAAGGATGTTTGGATGTAAGGAGGTAAAACTAGACTTAACAATCACTTTAAGCAAAGTGGACTGGTTGTGTCCTCCTTCATTTATAAGAAATCTGAAAAAGCATCTGTTCGGTCAGTATACTGGTTCATATCAGTCTTAGTTCATTTTTAGTCCAATACTAGGATGCTCCAATATATTTAAAGTAGAGTTCCACCCAAAAATAGAACTTCCGCTTTTCGGAACCCTTCCCCCCTCCGGTGTCATATTTGGCACCTTTCAGGGGGGAGGGGGGTGCAGATACCTGTCTAAGACAGGTATTTGCACCCACTTCCGGGAATACACTGCTGCGGCAGTCACGCCCCTACCCGCACCCCCCGCTGTCTTCTGGGAAACACACTGTTCCCAGGAGAGAGCGGGGACCAGTGGTGGCGCACCTCGCCACTTGCGCATGCGCAGTGAAGCCGCAACGCTTGATTCTAGATTCCCTCACCGAGGATGGCGGCGGGTGCAGCCGAGGGACGAGCGATTGCTCGGCCTCAGCTGCCGACATCGTGGGCGCGCTGGACAGGTAAGTGTCCATATTTTAAAAGTCAGCAGCTGCAGTATTTGTAGCTGCTGGCTTTAAAAAAAAAAAATTGCCGGAACCTCGCTTTAAGGAGAATTAATTTGAATAACTACCATTCAATGTTTGATTTACTGCCTAATAAAATGGCAGCTCCCATTTTACTTTCATTATACACTCACCAGCCACTTTATTAGGTACACCTTGCTAGTACCAGGTTGGACCCTCTTTTTCCTTCAGCACTACCTTAAAGCGGGGGTTCACCCAACAAAAAAAAATGTTAACATTACATTCAGGCGAGTTATGATAATGACATTACGCAGTTTTTTTTAAAAATCCTTGCCGTACATACCGTTTTATATATATATATATGTTCACCGCGGCTTCCGGGTATAATCTGCGGGACTGGGCATTCCTAATTGATTGACATGCTTCCGACCAGCGCATACAGCACGTCACGAGTTGCCGAAAGAAGCCGAACGTCAGTGCGCAGGCGCCGTATAGAGCCGACTCGCAGTCCGGCTTCTTTTGGCAACTCGTGACACGCTGTATGCGCCGGTCGGAAGCATGTCAATCAATAAGGAACGCCCAGTCACGCAGATTATACGCGGAAGCCGCGGTGAACATATATATATAAAACGGTATGTACGGCAAGGATTTAAAAAAAAAAACAGCGTAATGTCATTATCATAACTCGCCTGAATGTTAAAAAAAATTTTGGGGTTAACCCCCGCTTTAATTCTTCATGGCATAGATTTAACAAAGTGTTGGAAACATTCCTCAGATTTTGGTCAATATTGACATGATAGAATCATGCAGTTGCTGCGGATTTGCTGGCTGCACATCCATGATGCAAATCTACCGTTCCACCACATGCCAAAGGTGCTCTATTGATTAAGACCTGGTAAATTTGGAGGTCATTGGAGTACAGTGATCTCATGGTCATGTACAAGAAACCAGTGGTGAGATGATTTGAGCTTTGTGACATGGTGCATTATCCTGCTGGAAGGAGCCATCAGATGATGGGTACACTGTAGTCCTAAAGGGATAGACATGGTCAGCAACAATTCTCAGGTTGGCCATGACATTTAAACGATGCTCAATTGGTACTAAGGGGCCCAAAGTGTGCCAAGGAAATACCCCTGACACCATTATACCACCACCACCAGCCTAAACCGTTGATATAAGGCAGGATGGATCCACATTTTCATATTGTTTACGCTAAAATTCTGACCCTACCATCTGAATGTCGCAGCTGAAAATTGAGACTCATCAGACCAGGCAACGTTTTTCCAATCTTCTATTGTCCAATTTTGGTGAGCCTGTGAGAATTGTAGCCTCAGCTTCCTGTTCTTATCTGACAGGAGTGGCACCTGGTGTGGTCTTCTGCTCCTGTAGCCCATCTTCTTTAAGGTTCGATATGTTGAGCATTCAGAGATGGTATTTTGCATACCTTGGTTGTAACAAGTGGTCATTTGAGTTACTTTTGCCTTTCTATCATCTCTGCTCATTCTCCTTTGACCTCCAACATCAACAAGGCATTTTCGTCCACACAACTGCCACTCACTGGTTTATTTCTCTTTTTCAGACCATACTCTGTAAACTCTAGAGATGGTTGTGCATGAAAAAAAAACAGTAGATCAGCAGTTTTTGAAATACTCAGACCAGCTCATCTGGCACCAACAGCCATGCCACTTTCAAAGTCACTTAAATCACCTTTCTTCCCCATTCTGATGCTCGGTTTGAACTTCAGCAAGTTGTCTTCACCACCTCTAGAGTTTGCTGCCATGTGATTGGCCGATTAGCAATTTGTGTTACCAAGCAATTGAACAGGTGTACCTAATAAAGTGGCCAAAGAGTGTATGTTCCAATTTGCATTACAGATCATTGTAAACCTGTCATGGGAGGAATATGGGGTTTCTACAGCTGACCTCCTTCTAAAAATGTTAGTTGTCTGGCTTTTATGGTTACCACCAGCTTCATTTATATTTTAGTCAGGATTAAAGAATTACTAAAGATAACATTTTTTAAAAAAAATAACAAACATATTATACTTACCTCCACTGTGCAGCTCGTTTTGGCCCCGAACCAGGTCTTCTGGGGTCCCTCGGCAGCTTTCTTAGCTCCCCCCCGCAAGGACTCAACACCTTCATGCGAGCGAGCTTGCATGGTGTTGAGTTATTGCGGGCACGCTCCCGTGATACAGTGGTGGCTATATCTCTGCCCCGCCCCCCAGCATGCAGCGTCATTGGATGTGATTGACAGCAGCACCAGCCAATGGCTGCGCTGCTTTCAATCCATCCACTGTAGCCAATCAACGGCCATCCTCAACGGCGAAGAGGATGTCGGGGGCGAGCGCTGGACTTTCGAGGGGTCAGGTAAGTATAACGTGGGGGCTGGGGGGGTCGGTATTGTCAGATGTTTTTTCACCTTAATGCATAGAATGCATTAAGGTGAAAAAACGTTTACCTTTACAACCCCTTTAAGGAGATTGTTTAGTCAGAAAAAAGTTATATATCCTACATACTTGTTCTAAAACTCAATGGCCCGGATTCACATACATTGGCGCATATTTATGCCGGCGTAGCGTATCTAATATAGGCTACGCCAACGTAGCGCAGAGAGGCAAGCACCGAATTCACAAAGCACTTGCCTCCCAAACTGCACTGGGTTCCCTCGGCGTAAGCTGTGGTAGGTGGAAGTGGGAGTGAGCCATGCTAATGAGGCGTGACCCCATGCAAATGATGGGCCAAGCACCATACAAGTACTTAAAACGAACGGCGCATGCGCCGTCCCGTAGACGTATCCCAGTGCACATGCTTAGAATCACGTCAGAACTACTCCCTAAGATACGCCGAATCACTGCCTACGACCTGAACGTAACTTACGCCCAGCCCTATTCACGTACTACGTAAACAACGTAAAATACGACAGCTGTGTTCCCTGGTCCATACCTTAGCATGAGTTGCGCCTCATATATGGGGAATAACTTTACGCCGGACGTACGACTTACGCAAACCGCGTATATTATGTGCCGGGCGCACGTACGTTTGTGAATCGGCGTATCTCCCTCATTTGCATATGTGCATAGAAAATCAATGGGAGCGGCAAATGCGCCCAGCGTAAATATACGCCCACGATACGACGGCGTAGGCAAGTTACGTCGGCCGTAGGAAGCCTATTTTTAGGCGTATCTTAGTATGTGGGTCGGCGCATAGATACGATGGCGCACATTTGTACTTACGTCGGCGTATCTTGAGATATGTCGGCGTTAGTGCTTTGTGAATTCGGGCCAATGTATTGAAATAAAAGGGTCAATGTGACAGAACCTGGCAACATTATAAATCAACAATGATAGCGTCCATGCTTCTTTAAGTAAATAATTCCTTTTAGATTTTTTTCATACAAAGATTAGTGATATATAGTGTGCTGAAGAAATGCTAAACATAGCAATGGCCCCTGGCCTGTATATATCTGCAACCAAAATGTTGCCTCGTGTAGTAAACCCTCTGTGCCTGTTAGAAATTAGAACTGTGGCTTGGGTAGATTTGTGATAGAAAATTCTAATGCTTTCCAGTTAACAAACATGAATCCTGTTTCTGATCTGCATTTAAGGGAAGCTATAGAAGTAAGAACTCAATAAAGACCCATGGAGCAGACAATCACCGTCACCTTCTTTTTGAGTGTTGGGCTTCCTGGGGTGTGTGGTATAAATATCAGCCACTGGATCTTGTGCGGTGAGTTATTTTCATGTGTACATTGGTGTTGTGAATAAGTAGCATATGCTACGTAACTATTTTTGCCTCTCAATCCTTTTTCGGCATTTTAACAAATTGGAGATTGTGTAAACTGCTATGATTACTCTCAGACAAGCATGAAGTCTATGAGTGTGGTAGATATATTAGATTGTGAGCTACTTTGGGGTGAGAACGTCCAAAATACAGTGCTGCTTAGTATGTTAGCTCTATATAGGAAAAAGAGGGAAAGAGGCTATGTTTGGACTTTGATGGTACAGTATATTAATTGATATTAAACAATCAAAATTAAGATAATTACAAACAAATTATTACAAGAGTATATATAATAATCACATATTCACAGAATAAGAATAAATCATGACAATCAAAATATTAAGATTGAATGCATATATATATATATATATATATATATATATATATATATATATATATATAGTTTGTTTTATTTTATCTTCTAATAGAGTGTTACTAAATTATAGAAGATAAAATAAAACAAACCTATGGTAAGACATACAAATGGATTTTTTTGTGCAACGGATGTTCTTTTGTTTATTTAAGTTTATGATTATGTGTATTCACAAAATGTACCTTTTGAATAATATATATATGGTTTTTTTTCTATCTATTTTAAACATGACAATTTTTTCTTTATGCCATCTGATCATAGAAATCTCCTGAAGAAGTGGTTAATATAAACCCGCAAAACATATAGAGCAATTACACTATATGGATGGTATCTATGTTCTATTTGTTATGATAGAAGGAAAGGGTTGGGATTTAAAATGAGATGCGTGTTGATGCAAACAGTATGTATAAGTAAATAAATAAAGTAGTATAGCGTAATAACCAGGCTCAAACTTACCAACCAAATTGCAAGCCGAATTCAACTGTCTAACTTAGTATGTTAAAAGCAGAGGATTGGTTGCACACATTTGCAAATATATGGATAAGCCACATGCCGCTTACAAGGCTCTCTGCATTCCTGTGGTCCTAACTAAAATTTTCTAGTTTCCTCAGTAGAGGCATACAAGTGCTAATGAGTAGATGGAGAGCAGGTGACTAGGGGTGTGTGTCACCAGCCAGCCTCCATCTAAAATAGGTGTAGCAATAAAGAGCACTGGAAAAAAAACGCATAAGGGTAAATATATAAGCATCAAATTTGATTTTTGATGCTTATATATTTACCCTTATGCGTTTTACCCTTTATTGCTTACTTGCCCCGGTGTATTGAATGATCCTGATTCAGGAACCTCGTTACGCCGACTGCAGCCTAAGATATGCGCGGCATAAGGCTCTTATGCCCGCATATCTTAGGCTGCATTCTTGTGTTGGCCGCTAGGTGGCGTTCCCGTTGTGCTCAGCGTATAGTATGCAAATTGCATACTAACACCGATTCACAACGTTGCGCGAGCCCTGCGTACGCAATTTACATTGTTTCCGTACAGCGGTTTTTGCGTAAGGCTGCCCCTGCTATTAGCAGGGGCAGCCAATGTTACGTATACCCGTCGTTCCCGCGTTGCGAAATTTGAAATTTACGTAGTTTGCGTAAGTGAATCGTGAATGGCGCTGGACGCCATTCACGTTCACTTTGAAGCAAATGACGTCCTTGCGACGTCATTTGCCGCAATGCACATCGGGAAAGTTTCCCGACGGAGCATGCGCTCTACGATCGGCGCGGGAACGCGCCTAATTTAAATGATTCCCGCCCCCTACGGGATCATTTAAATTGCGCGCGCTTACGCCGGGAATTTTGCCGGCGCGCCCGCGCAATTTACGGAGCTTCTGCTCTATGAATCGAGGGCAGCGCAAAAAAATTGCGGGGGGCGCAGGGGAAAAATTCTTACTGAATCAGGGCCAGTATTACTAAACTAAAATCTTTTTTTTTTTTACTGAATGCATGTTATAATATTTGCCTTACTTTGTATGCAAGAGTCAGTTTTTGAAAGTGACTACTTAGCACTCCTTGCCACCTACTTCTGGATGGTGTTAAATGTCAACTTCAGATGAAACTTTTTTTTCTTGGATGGCGTGCAGAAGGGTTTTAACCTGACAGGTGTTTATTTTTGGCTTTGTTGCGTTTGAAGAAATGTCCTCTTACTTTATGCCTAAAAGACAGATGTTAGAACAGAAGGTTAAGGGAATTGTCCAGGGCCTTCCTTTTAAAAACTAAAGGAAAACTAAACCAAAGCCAAACCTTGCATTTTTACTGTGACTTTCAGTAGCCTGTCTCTTGAGGAGTGTAACAATATTCGATGAGGTAAAATTCAAGAGATAAAATACCAATTTATTACAAACAAAAGGTTTCAACAGTTAATAACCATTTCATAGATATGACTGCACACCTGTGTGATGTCAATTATTCTGATGAGGAACATTATGAGATAAACATTTAAGGGCATACAGGTAAAATAGTTCATAAAGTACATCTTGGTTAACTGACCCTATTGTATCCAAAGAACCTCCATTCCAACAAGAAAACTTTACCACTGGATACAACGAAAAAATATAAATATATATATGTTTTATAGATCAATTTTACTGCTTTGCCTTACACCATGAATAGGTATGCTTTAAAAACGTGTGACTATGAAAATGATACTCTAGAGTCTAAACGAATTTCTTCTAATCAAAGTGTTGTAGCTCTTCATATTGGCCATTGGTCTTTTCGCTTGCTGCATTTCTCTTCTAGCTTCATAGGGCAGAAAATATGACAGCACACCTATGTGATGTTAAATTATATATGTGAATTGAACATTTTGATGAGAACATAATGAGATAAACATATGAGGGCAAAAACAGTTAAAATAGCTCATGCATCTTGGTGAAATGACCCTATTGTGTCCAAAGAACCTCCATGACAACAAACTTTAACACTGGACGAAATTGGTTTTATCAGTGTTGTGGCTCTTGATACTAGCCAGTGGTCTTTTTTTTTTAATCATTAAAGTTTTTTTTTTATTATTAAGAAAAAAAAAATCAGAATACAGAAAATACAGCAAGGGTACATAAGTACCACACATTAATGCACATTCAAAATATATCAATACATACTCTGAAAGAAAACAACTTTTTATGTTAAAAGAGAGCAGGGGGAAACATCACATCCTTAGATATTACCCACTACTAGCTAAAACTAGGGGAAAAAGAAAAGAGGGAAAAAGAGGCGGGAGAAAAAAAAACGGAAAAACAAACCTCAGGGGGTGAATTAAATAATCACATTCTTCCAAAGAGGTGCAGAAGTAAAATCACTCTGGTACAGGCTCGAACCCACAACCAGAAGAGCACTGTGGCGGACAAACTATCCGAGATCTCATCATAACAGGGTGTAAAAAAAAAGGGAAAAAATCAAAGCCAGAATCTCAATCTCATCCCATATCTAGTTGTACATACTGATCTGAATGCCTGAACACCAAGGAGACCATATCTCATTAAATCTCTCTGACGATTCCCTGGCAATGGCTACTGTTTCCTCCATTTGGTAAATGTTCCCTATGGAGCTAAACCATTCAGTAATGGATGGAATAGCCTTTGATTTCCAGTGCCTGGGGATCAAGACTTTCACTGCATTCAGCAAGTGTCTAATCAATGATTTTTTGTAATATTGCATTGAGCAGTCTGCCATATGGAGTAGGCAACAAGCAGGCGTAAGAGAGATTGTGGTATCTGTAATGGCTTTGATCAATTCGCATACCTTGTCCCAGAAAGGTCTCAGACTAGGGCACTCCCACCAAATATGGACAATGCTGCCCTGGGCTTGCTCACATCTCCAGCATGAATCCGAGGTCAGCGGGTACCATTTTTTAATTTTATCCGGAGTGGCATACCATTGTGTTAAAAGCTTATAAGACATTTCCTGCAATCTCGTACCAATGGAGCACTTATGAGCAAAGATACAGGCACGTTTCGATTGCTTATCAGTAAGGCTTATTTTGAACATATTTTCCCATTGTGCTCATGTCCCAGAAGCTGTCCCCCCTCTTTCTAGTTGGAGCCAGGAGTACGTAAGAGCAGTAGATCTAGAGACCAGAGCTCCAGCCAGGCAAATTTGTTCAAAAGAAGTTGTCGGTCTAAAAAACTGTTTTTTAGTCTGGGTAACCTGTAAATAATTATGCAGCTGGCGGTAGGTCCAAAATGAAAGAGGGTTCTGAGGGTTCAAATCTCATTTTAGAGAATCAAAGGATTTTAAAGTGTTAGCCTCTACGCAGTGTATCATTAAAAGGGGCATTGAATGGTCCGTAGGTGCAGAAAAATGCAGGTCCATCCTGGGCAGGAAGTCTGGGTTGCGAGTGATAGGAGTAAGTGGACCGGGAGATGAGGACAGTTTATGATAATTCGTCGCCTTGTGAAATACTCTAACCGTGGTCCCCACCAACGGGTGCTGCTGCAGACTCTGCGGCAGTTTCCGCCAGGGAATCCAGGGTAAGAATCTAAGGTGTAGTGTGGAAGATGCTTCCTCCAATGTAACCCAATCTTTCTGTTCCCTATGACAGTTCCAGTCCATGATTCTAGCTAAATGTATCCCATAATGGTAAAGTTTAAAATCGGGCAGGCCTATACCTCCCTCCTCCTTAGGTTTTGTGAGCGTGTCAAGCTTTATCCAAGGCTTTTGCCCCTTCCAGATAAAAATGCGTATGATGGCCTGGAGTCGTTTGGAGAAAAGACCTGGAAGTGGGAGGCAAAGTATGGAAATGATATAGGACTCTGGGCAGAATTACCATCTTCAGCATAGCGGCTCTGCCAAACCAAGAGAACGGTCTAGAGGTCCAACCTTTAAGATCAGCTTTAATTTTGTTTAACAAAGGGAGGAAGTTAATATTGTATATATCCCTGAAATTGGCTGCGAGTTTAATTCCTAAGTATGTAATGGATGAAGTTACCAATTTAAACGAGCAGGAGGAGCGTGCACTCTCTAAGGCATCGGATGACAATGTAAGATTAGGGGTTCAGGCTTAGAGTAGTTAATTTTCATATTGGAGATATAGCTAAAAATTTTAAAGGCTTTGGTAAGACTCGGAATTGAAATATTATTGATAGGAATTTGCCACACCTATCCCCATGTTCATAATAATAGCCTTTTTTAAAATAGAGAATACGTTTTGCTTTAAGGTTGAGTAAGGAGTTAAGTTTTTCCCACGTCTTTGTGAGTTCGGACAGGAGAGCCTCCATATGTGACTGTTTATATTGGCTCTCCAAGGACGCAATTTTTTTCGCCAGTGCCTCAGTAACTTTATCAGCTTTTTTTTCTTAATGGAACCCAGGCGAATAAATTTGCCTCGTAGAACGCACTTATGGTCCTCCCAGATCGTCAAAGGTGACATGTAGCATTAAGCTGAAAATATTATTTAAGCGCCTCACAAATTTGTTGGCAAGTAGAGGGATCAGTCAATAGGGTAGAATTCAACCGCCAGCTGCATGGTCTAGGGGACCTGTCTGAATGTGAAAGAGAAATCGATACAGGACAATGATCCGACAAGGATTGTATGCCTATATTGGCTGCCTGGAGCAAAGGTAGATCACGCTGCGAAATAAACACATAATAAATACGAGAATTCTTTTTATGTAAAGAAGAATAATACGTGAAATCTCTGCCCATCGTATACACCAAGCGCCAAGCATCTACCAAAGCCAAGGAATTCAGCTGGGATTTAATTTTCTGTATAATAGAGAATGAAATACTCGACCTGCCATTCGAGGTATCCTGTAAAGGTGACAACGGGATGTTAAAGTCTCCTCTCAGGATAATACAGCCAGTAGCAAAGCCCTTTAACTCGTCTATTAGGTGACGGCAAAATGCAAGATGGCCTGAATTAGGAAAGTAAGCATTTGCCAAGGTAACCTATCTATTATGCCACATTCCCTTAAGGAACAGATAACGTCCCATAGGATCCGTGTATTGCTGGGTCAATTTAAAATTTGCATGTTTATGCAACAAAATAGACACGCCCTTGGACTTGCAATCGGGGTTTGGCACATGGTACACCTCTGGGAAGTGTCTGTTAAATAATCTGGGTACAGAAGAAGATTGGAAGTGGGTCTCCTGAATAAATACAAAAGCGGGTTGAACCTTTTTCAATTCTCTTAGAAGGGATACCCTCTTCTCCGGCATGTTAAGGCCCCTTAAGTTATGAGAGATCACAGTAGGATGTCTGCACAGCGAGGAATACGCCATTTTAGCACAATGTAAGCTAACCAGTAAATACCCCCCTGGGGAGAAAAAAAAATAAAAATTCCCCCCCCCCCGCCTCGCCAGTGGTCTTCATGCTTGCTGCATTTCCTCATCTAGTTTCAAAGGCCAAGGGTCTTTATGCCTGCTGCATTTTATTTGATAGTTTCATAGGCCAAGGGTCTTTATGCTGGCTGCATTTTATCTTCTAGTTTCAAAAGTCAGTGGTGCTTATGCTTGCTGCATTTTCTTTTCTAGCTTTCCATCTTTTTACCAAAAAGGATGAATATACAATTTAAATGCCCAGGCCCTTATATACAACCTTTAATTTTATGTTATTTCTTGTGCCTTTATTTGTCTTCCAGAACAACAGCACAAATATTTCTGGTCACTCTGCTAATTTTTCCCAGCTAATGTATGTTTCTCTTATGGCCTTGTGTGCTAAGCTACTGTATAATAACCACATATTATGAAGCTCATGCATTGTTCTTCATATTTGTGTCTCTTACAGGAGGTATTTTGGTGAGAAAATTGGCCTTTATTTTGCCTGGCTGGGCTGGTATACAGGAATGCTGTTCCCAGCAGCATTGATTGGATTATTTGTTTTCCTGTATGGAATGTTTACACTGGATAACTGCCAAGTCAGGTAATGCTTATTTTCTGAATTAATAATACATTTGCTAAGATAGACCAAGTTAAACAAGTTTGCAAAGTGCCTGCAAATGTGCACATATATCAGTCACTTTAAGCATGATTCATGTTATCTATTATAACTTTAAGGCCCCTTTTACATTGGGTGGACTTCGCCAGGAGTCCGCCTGCATAGCCGGGAATCTGTCCACTAGGGATGAGCTCAATGTTCGACTCAAACATCTGGGGTTTGCCCGTTCGCAGAACAGCAAACATTATGGGACGTTCGCAGGAAATTTGAGCGCCACCGAATGCCCCATAATGCACCACGAGATCGCAGTGCATTGCTGTATGATGATTGGCCAAATCATGCACCTGACCTGCATGCTTTGGCCAATCACAACACGCTCTGCTGAGAGAGCCATAATCATGGCTCAGGGGGACTAAGTCCATACCCCACACTATATAAGGCTGCTTACATGGCAGCCGTGTGTAGTGTTGTTGGTGTGGACAGAGAGATAGCTTGAGTTAGATTAAGCAGGCAGGTTATCCAGTTAGTGGCAGTGTATTCGATATATATATATATATATATATATATATATATATATATATATATATATACACAGTCAGCCTAACATATATATATATATATATATATATATATATATATATACACAGTCTGTATTAGATACAGCCTGAAGTGTATTAGAAACAGTACACCACAGAATGCACTGTAGGCTACATTGGATCCATATATATACTCTGCATCCAGTGTAGCCTATACAGTGCATTCTGGGGTGTACTGTTTCTAATACACTTCAGGCTGTGTACACAGTATCTAATACAGTGTGTACAGTTTCTACTACACTTTTGGTGGTGTACACAGTATACAATACAGTGTAGCCATTGTACAGTTTCTAATACAGTGCAGGCGGTGTACACAGTATCTAATACAGTGTGTACATTTTCTAATACACTTCAGGTGGTGTGCACAGTAACTAATTCAGTGTGTACAGTTTCTACTACTTTTCTGGTGGTGTACACCGTATCTAATACGGTGTGTACAGTTTTTAATACACTTCAGGCGGTGAATTAATTTATATATATATATATATATATATATATATATATACAGTCTAGCGTGTGTGTGTGTGTATATATATATATATATATATTTATGTATATATATATTTATGTATATATATATATATATATATATATATATATATATATATATATATATATTTATGTATATATATATATATATATATATATATATATATATATATATATGCTCTGCATTCAGTGTAGCCCATATATACAGTGCATTCAGTGGTGTATAGTTTCTAATACACTTCAGGTGGTGTGCACAGTAACTAATTCAGTGTGTACAGTTTCTACTACTTTTCTGGTGGTGTACACCGTATCTAATACGGTGTGTACAGTTTTTAATACACTTCAGGCGGTGAATTAATTTATATATATATATATATATATATATATATATATATACAGTCTAGCGTGTGTGTGTGTGTATATATATATATATATATATATATATTTATGTATATATATATTTATGTATATATATATATATATATATATATATATATTTATGTATATATATATATATATATATATATATATATATATATATATATATGCTCTGCATTCAGTGTAGCCCATATATACAGTGCATTCAGTGGTGTATATTTTCTAATACACTTCAGGTGGTGTACACAGTATATAATACAGTGTAGTGTGGTGTTGCAAAACATAAAATACATCATGTTCCGAAGGCCACCAAGGAGAGGCAGACGATATAGGCCACTAAAAGAGGGTAAGCAGCCTCTGTGTCTACAGTCAACAGTGTTGGTCATGGACATGGTGCATCCTCTCTGCAGGTGGCCATGGGGCACGCTTGTCCTTTTTTCTGCTGCTGGCCGTATTATTGAGCCACAACATGCAGAAGAGTTAGTGGAGTGGATAACAAAGCCGTGCTCATCCTCCTCATATTTTGTTACCCAGGCTCAGGGTAGTTTGCCTTCCAATGCAGCTGCCAAAGCTGCCTATTCCACCGGCTCCTTGTCCACAATCACTCCATCCGTAACCCCACCATGGAGGAGTCCCCAGAATTATTCGACCACAGTGTCAGGTACATGCTGCTGGAGGATGCACAGCGATTTGAAGGCTCCAGTGTTGGTTCCCAGGTTGAGGAAGGGAGTAACATGAGCCTAAAGAGAGGGGGTGCCACAGAAGGACAAGAAACTGTCAGTCATGCAGCAGCATACTGCCAAGTTTTCTTCAGTAACGAGGAAGGAGGGGATGATGAGGTCACTGACTGTACTTGGGTGCCTGAGAGAAGAGAGGAGGAGGAGGAGGAAGCAAAACCCCAACGAGGCAGGATGTCCTCTAGGGGTCAGCTTAAGGGCAACCACCCTATTGCATCACCCAGCAGAGCTCTGCATGTGGAGGGCGCTGCTGCCTCCCCGCTGACTTTTAAAAGTTCCTTGGGCCTTTTTCGACACATGTGCAGCAGATCGCACTGTTGCTGTTTGCAACCTATGTCTGAATTGGATCAAGCGTGGCCAGAAAAGCAGCCCCTTGGGCACCACATGCTCGACCGGACAAATGATGACCTGCCATGCAGTCTGTTGGCAACACCACTTGAAAGACCCACATCAAAGAAAAGGGCGGACTTCTCCTTGCTCCTCATCTGGGGTCTCCAACCCTACTATAACTCCAGTCCTCTCAAAAACCTGCACTGAGAGCACTGAAGGTATTGCAATAGGTGTCCCAAGTACATGCAGCCAATCTGCTAGCAGTACACCACCAATTTTTTTTAGCAGGCAAATTTCCCTACCCCAGTTGCTGAACCGTAAAAATAAATTTGGTCCCAGCCATCCACATGCTCAGCGTCTAAATGTTTGGCCAAATTGTTAGCAATGCAACTGCTGTCTTTTCAGCTGGTAGACTCTGCCACCTTTTGTGAATTTGTGGAATGTGATGTACCTCAGTGGCAGGTTCCAAAATGACATTTATTTTCATGGAAGGCCATTCCAACTCTCTACCGGCATGCGGAAGACATAGTTTTGGCCTTGTTGGACAGTGCTGTCGTTACCGATGACTCATGGTCCAGCAGGCATGGGCAGGGAGGTTACCTTTCCTTCACGGCACACTGGGTAACTCTGCAGGCAACTGGGAAGAATGCAGGACAGGGTTCAGTGTTTTGGAGCTTGTTCCACCACCACGCCTCCAAAATGCTAGTGGTGATTCTGCCACAGCTCTCTCCTCCACCCCCTCATCTTCTTCCTCTATGGCCTCTTCTGCAGATTTGTCCTTTGAACCAGCGGTGCTCCGTAAGCGTAAGGGGCTACACAAGCAGTCAGGCTAAAAGATGCCATGCAGTGCTTGAGTTGGTCTGCCTAGTGGACAGGAGCCACACTGGGACAGAGATTCTGTCAGCTCTGCAGGGGCAGGCTCAGACGTGGTTAACACCACGCCAGCTTTAACCAGGAATGGCTGTATGCGACAATGGCACCAACCTCCTCTTCGCCCTCTGACAGGGACACTTGACCCATGTGGTGCAGAGGTTCTTGAGCAGGTACTTAGGCTTACAAGATCTCCTAAGGCAGGTCATTTTTCCTGGCCATACAATGCCAGTACTCGGCTGGCTGACATTCAAAGGGGATGCAACCTGCCGACCAACTGCCTCATTTGTGACATGCCCACCAGGTGGAACTCAATGTTGGCAATGCTGCAGCAGCTGCACACACAGCAGAGGCCATCAATGAGTACCTGTGTGAGTATGGCACCAGGACAGGGTCAGGGGAGGTTGGCTTATTTTCGCTACGCCAGTGGCTACTGATCAAGGATGTATGCACTGTCCTGTCACCATTTGAGGACGCCACAGGAATGGTGAGCAGTGACAATGCATGCATCAGTGACACTGTCCCTCTAGTCTTCCTGCTGGAGCACACGCTTCGTGGAATTATGGACAGGGCACTTAAGTCAGAAGAGCGGGAGGAAAAGGAAGACTTTCCTCTTAAGGTCCCCTTCATCCAGATAGCATTCCTGCGGGCCAGTCAAACACACAGGAGCAGGAGGATTGTATCAGCATGGATGAAGAGGATAACACTTAACAGCAGTCTTGAAGGGATGGTTTTCAGTCCCCAGAAACCCAAGGAGTTGTACTTGGCTGGGAGGAGGTAGTTACAGATAATGTGATCCTTAGTGATCCAGAGGACTCAGAATCTAATGCCTCTGCAAACTTATGCTGCATGTCCTCCCTGATTCTGCAAAGCCTGCGAAAGCACCCTGGGATTTGTGGTATCAAGGAGAGGGATCATTACTGTCTGGCAACCCTTCTTGATCCACATTATAAGGGTAAAGTTGCAGAACTCATCCTGCCTTTGCAGAGGGAACAGAGGATGAAAAATCTTCAGAAAGCCTTGAAGAAAGGCTTCCAACAATATTTTTGGGTTTAGGGCACCACCACCATCATGCAAGGCCCAATTTTTCTGTCCCTGTAATTACAATTTTTGATATAATATTTCACAGCAGGGCCCGTTGCTGCACCCGACAAGAGTATCTGTGAGGGGTTACAGTGTTGTGGCACCACCACCCAAGGCCCAATCTTCTGAAAACCACTCTGCAGTCATCCCGGAGCTGTGTGAACCAGCTCCATTGAGAGCCGGTCACAATCTCCTGACATGCGAATTGGATGCGTGAAAAACGCATTCCAATTCGCACTAGTGTGAACCCAGCCTAAAAGTACAGGTTTCTCAATGGTAAATGTAATCAGCAACAAACAGATATGTTGTGAATATGGGTGGATACTCTAGTGTTAGGGCCATGCTTCACTTAAAACCTCTGAAGGGATGGCTGGCTTGGTGTTACGATGCTCCCATGTTGCACCTCACAGATTTGTCCTAATAATGATACATGGGTTTCAGAAATCTAGAAGAAGAACCAAAACAAAGTCATGAGGCTGCTGACAAGCAGACAGTGAAAAATCTGTCAGTATGGGGTATGCTACAGACAGACAGGTCAACAGGTCCACACTGTGATAATGATTATGATAATCAGGCATAATTCTAAGGTGGCGGTGGAGGCGGAGACAGGGTGGAGGAGGAGGCGGGCACCAGTGGCATTGTAAGCATTGTCTTGGCTGCAGAAAGGGAGGCGGAGACCAGAGTGGCAGCATGAGACACAGCGTTGGAGGCGGAGACGGAGACGGAGCGGCACAGAGTCAGTAAGGGGAATATGTAATGATTACATATTCCCCTTACTCTGTGCCGCTCCGCCTCCAACGCTGCGTCTCAGGCTGCCGCCCTGTCTCCGCCTCCCTTTCTGCAGCCAAGATGGCTTACAATGCCACTGGTGCCCGCCTCCTCCTCTGCCCTGTCTCCGCCTCCACCGCCGCCTCCGCTCGTTCTACAATGTAATCAATGCCTGCTCAGACTGGCCGCTCGCTAGCTGAAACCTGGCAAAATGAGGTGGCTGCTGTGCGGGCCACATTACAAGGTCCCGCGGGCCGAATCCGGCCTTGTGTTTGACACCCCTGTTCTAAAGCTTACTAGAACCAACAGGGCTCATTTGGTTATACACCGATACAGTGCACCCAGAAACCTGGTGACTTGCCCAACTAAGGCGTAAGAACCAAGGAGTTATGCCGCGTACACACGATCATTTTTCGGCATTAAAAAAACGTTGTTTTTCAAAAACGTCATTTAAAATGATCGTGTTTGGGCTACACGTGCTGCATTTTTTAACGTCGTTTTAAACGATCACGTTTTTCGGGTTGTAAAAAATGATCGTGTGTGAGCTAAAACGACGTAAAAAACCCGCGCATGCTCAGAAGCAAGTTCTGAGACGGGAGCACTCGTTCTGGTAAAACTACCGTTCATAATGGAGTAAGCACATTCATCACGCTGTAACAGACAGAAAAGCGCGAATCGTCTTTTACTAACAAGGAATCAGTTAAAGCAGCCCAAAGGCGAATGGAACTTCCCCTTTATAGTGCCGTCGTACGTTTTGTACGTCACCGCGCTTTGCTAGATCATTTTTTAAAAACGATGGTGTGTAGGCAACGTCGTTTTAATGATGAAGTTGGGAAAACGTCGTTTTTTGGACATGCTGAAAAACAAAATCGTGAAAAATTATCATGTGTACGCGGCATTAGAGCTGTGGAAAATTATCTGACCAGAATAGCACCTTTGTGATTTTAGAGTCATTAGCACAGCACTACCTTTCAAACCTGACATGATAAAAATATGGAGGTTGCCATTGTTGACCAACTTGCAAAAATGGCAGTTGACTGTTTTTATGCGAATTCTTTGGCCATAATTCATTTTGAGTCAATGACCAGCAACAAGTATGCATTTAATGAATGCTAGAAAAAAATTCTGAAGTCCTTATATTGTAATAAATTATAAAAGAATATAAATTCTTATATTGTAATAGCATTTCATACTTGCTCCAGGTCATTGTTTGAAGAAAGAAAAAAAAAGAGGAATTTTTAGATGGAGAAATCAGCAGTGGCACTTTTTCAATATTTTTGCAATATTCTGGTTCTAGGAGGCTATTGCAATTGAATCTGTGGATGACACTTTGTTTTATCTCCCCGGCGATCATGTAAATTATCTCATTGTATTTACTCATTTTGATAGCATAAAAGCCTGCAGTTTAACCTCTGTTGAACTGTACTTTGATATATTAGCTTTGCACTCGTGACTCAGCAAGGTGCTTTCTTCATTTCTAGTATAAGAAGCAGTGGGTGGTTGGATTACAACAGTTTCTTTTCATTTCATACTGAAGCAGTTATGTGCCCACTGTACTGCATGTAGTAATTGAGGAAAAGGAGAGCAAGCCATGTATAGCAAACTTTTGAGTATATCCCGATGTGATGACAAAAGAAACTTTTGTGTAATGTGATCTCAATTAAATTTAGAGCTTTAAAACCCTTCAGGATAAGGTTTTAACTTCCCCCTTTTTAAATAATATTTAAACTTTTAAACCTTTACCTAAACGGTAATTATTTTTCATATGACTAACACCATGTCATGCACACCAGAAAAAAAAAAACATATTTTGTTAACAGTGTAAGTGCAAACACTGTTTGCAGAGCTAAGGCATGAGGCAGGCAGTAGAAGTAAATGATAACTCTGATCTTGCTGCTTTTCCAGTAGTTCTTCTGAAAAACTTGCCGTATATGTCCAGCCCTGGGTGGGCTGAAGATATTCTTAGGTAGGCAAACTGAGTTCAGGGCAGGAGGAGCTAAAGCAGAACTTCGCTCTTTCAATGCACACCGACTATTTTTAATACTTATGCTGTTAGCATTAGTAAATAGATACAGTAGGAAAGTATATCATATTTACTTGTTTTTATTTTTTTTTACATTTCTTCAGTTACTTCCAGATTTTCAAGCCTTGAGAAATTATACCATACAGTGCCTTGAAAAAGTATTCATACGCCTTGAAATTTTCCATATTTTGTCATGTTACAACCAAAAACATAAATCTATTTTATTGGGATTTTATGTGAAAGACCAACACAAAGTGGCACATAATTGTGAAGTGGAAGGAAGATGATAAATGGTTTTCAATTTTTTTTTTGCAAATAAATTTCTGAAAAGTGTGGCGTGCGTTTGTATTCCGACGGGAAAACTGCTATGAGGGCTTTTCGTTGAAAATCTTGGCCGTGTGTATGCTCCATCGCAGTTTTTCCCACGGGAAAACTGCCGGACAAAAAAGAGAGCAGGGTCTCTTTTTCTCGTCAGGAATTCTTTTGAGAAAACCATTGTTTTTTTATCCGATGGAAAAACCGGTCATGTATAGGCATAACGGGTTTTCTTTTTAAGATTGCCTTGTATTTGGCTCTATCTTCCCATTGTCAGGTCACCTGAGGCCAGGTGACAGATGCACACCGTTGCCAACACGGATCCCACAGGGAGTTAGAACGTGAGATCCCCCAGGGCACGGAGTCTAAGAGCCACCTGGTGTTCACCAGAGCCTCTAGTGGTGAGGATGGACTTCGCTGCAGCTGACTCCAGGTCGCGGCCCCTGGGGTCTCCCAGCTCACGCTCACGGTAGGCTATAGGAGGATAAGCTAAAGGTCGGGGCGACAAGCAGACAAGGATAAACGGTGAACAAGCCAAAGGTCAAGGGTCACAAGCAGGCAGGGATAGTCGAAAATGCGCCAAAGGTCAGGGTCACAAGCAAGCGGGGATGGTCGGGAACACGCCAAGATCAGTAACAGAGACAAACGTAGAGCACGCGGCAAGCAGCTTCTTGGCTGCTTCTCTGATAAATACACCCTGTCAGTTGAGGTGGACGGCCATGTCTTGGTAGGTTTGCAGTTGTGTCATACTCTTTCTATTTTTGAATGATGGATTAAACAGTGCTCTGTGAGATGTTCAAAGCTTGGGATTTTTTTTTATAACCTAACCCTGCTTTAAACTTCTCCACAACTTTATCCTTGACCTGTCTGGTGTGTTCCTTGGCCTTTGTGATGCTGTTTTTTCATTAAGGTTCGCTAACAAACCTCTGAAGGCGGAACAGCTATATTTATACTGAGATTAAATTACACACAGGTGGACTCTATTTACTAATTAGGCAATTTCTGAAGGCAATTGGTTCCACTAGATTTTAGGTAGAGGTATCAGAGTAAAGGAGGCTGAATACAAATGCAGACCACACTTTTCAGATATTTATTTGTAAAAAAATAAATAAAATATTTTCCTTCCACTTGACAATTATGTGCCACTTTGTGTTGGTCTGTCACATAAAATCTCAATAAAACACATTTACGTTTTTGGTTGTAACAAAATGACAAAATGTGGAAAATTTCAAAGGGGTATGAATACTTTTTCAAGGCACTTTACATCCCAGAAGTATTCATGGGAGGGGGGGTTTTCACAGCTAAGCACAACCTCCTGCCTGCATACTTGAGCTAAGGGCGGATGGACCCTAGGAAATAAATGCTACATGAATCATCTGCCCTTACCCAAGATAGCTACAGCCAGAAATGCTAGTGGGTGTTTTTCAAAGTATTTTCTCAGCACTATAAAGCATTGGAGACATGGATGGATGGGAGAGTTTAAATATATTAAAAATAAATTATATAACATATTCATATTTAACGCTGTTTATAAATAAATTATATAAAGCTGGCTTTGCAATAAAACATTTTGTATTGGAATACCAAGTCAATTTTATCTGCCTAAAAATTGTATTTACTTTTTTTACCCTGTGTGGAATGTATAAAAATGTCTTTGGTGTCCTCTTTTATGTGTTACAGCAGAGAAATCTGTGAAGCCACAAATATTACTATGTGTCCACTGTGTGATAAATATTGCCCCTTTACGAGGTTATCAGACAGCTGTGTCTACGCCAAGGTAATATGCGTTTCTCTATGTAACTCAAAATATGTGTATAATTAAGTTAGGCATGATGGTTACCTCTGATACATTGCAACACTGTTCTGAATTCAAATATAACTAGCTGCCTAGTTTCAGAGTTTATATATGTTTACTCCAAGTGCTTGTGTAGCTCCACTGATGTACTGTAAATCAAAATGCACTATAGACCACTATGGGGCAGATCCACATACAAATAGATGGGCGCAGCGTATGTGAGATACGCTACGCCGCTATAACTTACTTTTGGCAGGTTCGAATCCCCAAAGAATTTGCGCCGTAAGTTACGGCGGCGTAGTCTATCTCTGGCGGCGTAAGGGCGCGGAATTCAAATCGGCGATTAGGGGGCGTGTTTCATTTAAATGAAGTGCGTCCCCGCGCCGAATGAACTGCGCATGCGATGTCCCTAAATTTCCCACCGTGCATTGCGCTAAATTACGTCGCAAGGACGTAATTTTTTTTAACATAGACGTGAATTACGTCCATCCCGATTCACGGATGACTTACGCAAACAAAAAAAAAAATTCAAATTAAACGCGGGAACGACGGCCATACTTAACATAGCAAGTCTAACTATACGCAACGAAATACCAGCTTTAACTATACGCCGGAAAAAGCCGACTAGAGACGCCGTAAAAAAATGCGACGGCCGCTCGTACGTTCGTGGATCGTCGGAAATAGCTAATTTGCATACCCGACGCTGAAAACAACGTGAACGCCACCCAGCGGACGCCGAAGAAATGCATCTTAGATCCGAAGGCGTACGAAGACGTACACCTGTCGGATCTAACCCAGAAGCCGTCGTATCTTGTTTTGAGGATTCAAAACAACGATACGACGTGGGAAATTTGAAAGTACGCCGGCGTATCAGTAGATACACCGGCGTACTCGCTCTGTGGATCTGCCCCTATATATTTATTACAAGGGCTGCCCTGAGCACATAGGATAAAAGACACATGACAGGGTGGGCCGGAAGACAGTAGAAGGGTTAAGAATGTGTGGGGAATGGTTTAACAACTTCGGCTCTGGAAGGTTTACCATGCCCCCCCCCCCACACACCCTTCATGACCATGTCATTTTTTGTGACACGGCACTGTACCAAAATAACATTTATGTCCTTTTTTCCCCACAAATAGAGCTTTCTTTTGGTGGCATTTGATCACCTCTATGTTTTTTATTTTTTGCGCTATAATCAAAAATAATTTAAATTTTGAAAAAGAACAATATTTTTTACTTCCTGCTATAAAACAATTCCAATAATAAATTTAACAAATCGAATTTCTTCAATTTAGGCCAGTATGTATGCTGCTACATATTTTTGGTAAAAAAAAAGGCCAATAAGCGAATATTGATTGGTTTGCGCAAAAGTTATAGCATCTACAAACTATGGGATATATTTATGGAATTTTTTTGGCAGCGATCAGCGACTTTTAGTGGGACTGCCACATTGCGGTGAACAAATTGGACACTAAGTAACACGTTTGACACTTTTTTGGGACCAGTAAAACGAATATTATGATCAGTGCTAAAAATATGCACTGTCAATGTACTAATGACAATGGTAGGGAAGGGGTTGAAATCAGGGGTTATCAAAGGGTTAAATGTGTGCCTAAAATGTGCTTACGTACTGTGTGGGATGGGCTTGTACTATGGGAAGGCAGAGATCCGTGTTGCTGCTTAGCAGAAACACAGAATCACTACCTTCCCTACTGACAGAACGGCAATCTGCCTTGTTTAATTAGGCAGACCATCGTTTTGCTTCTGTCCCGAATAATCAGTGGGTCTCAGTGGACATCGAGTCCACTGATTGGATCCCGCTATGTTCAATCACAGCGGGAGTGGGTCACCGGTGGCGCATGTGCGCGCCACAGACCCAGAAGTGCAGGATCACGTACAGGCACGTGATTCTGCACAGGACAGCCACCTTGCCACTGTATATGTACAGTATACGGTCAGCAAGCAGGTAAGGATATGATGTAGGGAGCAAGGAGGAAGTGCTCATAGCTTAGAGAAACCTTAGAGGAACAGACAGTGTGGTGAGCATTTTGGCCCACCAAACCTCTTAATAAATGATTGGATATGGCTATGATTGACAGTGCGTAGGTTTGGGGAACTGACGTATGCCAAGAGAATGGCGGACTTGTGGAGCATATTGTACTTTTGTCACAGCATTGGTTGGTCCCTGTTGGTGGCAAAAAAGTAAGATTGTTGGTAATGTTTGGACAAGTGGTTTAACCTTAAAGGGGTTGTAAAGGTTTGTTTTTTATTTTCTAAATAGGCTCCTTTAAGCTAGTGCATTGTTGTTTCACTAACGTTTTCCTTCGATTTCCCTTCTAAATGTTTTTTTTCTTTGTTTTCTTTGTCTGAATTTCTCACTTCCTGTTCCTCCTCAGTAAGCTGTTCTGGCTGACTAACCCCCAGTCAGAACCCCTTGGATGATGGTGGAAATCTTACTGAGGAGAAACAGGAAGTGAGAAATTCAGACAAAGAAAAAAAAAACATTTAGAAGGGAAATTGAAGGAAAAGGTAAGGGAACCAACAATGCACTAGCTTAAAGGAACCTATTTAGAAAAAAAAAATGAACCCTTACAAACCCTTTAATGGTCACAAATACTGTATGTATGATTATGTGGTGTACATACGATTTATTCCAGGTGAATAATGGTGTAAAAATTACTGGTGTGTACCCACCGAGCTGATTGTAGATGGCTAGTGGCTGATACAGGTTTACAACGGAACAGGATATTCCAGGTGAATAATAGTGTAAAAATTATTGGTGTGTACCCACTGTGCAGGTTGTAGATGGCTGGTGGGCGGTCCAGGTTTACAAACGGAACATGTTATTGGATGCCACTGTCAAGCACCTAGCTTTGAGACCTCATGCACACTGGGCGTTATAAAAAAAAGCCAGTAACATTAGCTGTAGAAAGCTGCAGATGTAGAATGAGTTTTTCAGCGTTTTTGGGTGTTTTTTTAGCTGAAGCTTTTTTTTTAGCAAAACTATATTCCCATGAAAGCTTATAGGTCAAAAATTATGATAAATGCTGAATATCCAAGTTTTTACGTGTTTTTTTGCTGTTTTCAGATTTTTTCAGAGTTAGAGCATTTTTACAGCTGAAAAACATCTCTTAAAACCAACAAGTTACATAGTTACATAGGTGAGGTGTAAAAAAGACACAAGTCCATCATGTCCAAACTATGTGTGTGATTACATGTCAGTATTACATTGTATATCCCTGTATGTTGTGGTCGCTCAGGTGCTTATCTAATAGTTTCTTGAAACCATCAAAGCCCCCCGCTGAGACCACCGCCTGTGGAAGGGAATTCCACATCCTTGCGGCTCTTACAGTAAAGAACCCTCTGCATAGTTTAAGGTTAAACCTCTTTTCTTCTAATTTTAATGAGTGACCACGTATCTTGTTAAACTCCCTTCTGCGAAAAAGTTTTATCCCTATTGTGGGGTCACCAGTACGGTATTTGTAAATTGAAATCATATCCCATCTCAAGCGTCTCTTCTCCAGAGAGAATAAGTTCAGTGCTCGCAACCTTTACTCTTAACTGATATCCTCCAGACCCTTTATTAGCTTTGTTGCCCTTCTTTGTACTCGCTCCATTTCCAGTACATCCTTCCTGGTGCCCAGAACTGGACAGCATACTCTAGGTGTAGCTGGACCAGAGTCTTGTAGAGCGGGAGAATTATCGTTTCATCTCTGGAGTTAATCACCTTTTTAATGCATGCCAAAATTCTATTCTGGGCCTTTTTACAGCTAGAAAATTCCCCTGACTAAAATTGCTGATAACAGCCTATGTGCACATGGACGCATAGGATAACCTAAAGATTGTATCAGAATTCTTATATGTTTTTGAAGAAATGGTGTCTAAATCATGTTATTGTTATTATCTTGTTATTTAGTAAATGCTGTGGCCATATTACCCCAATCAAAATAAGTTGTGCCATATTGCATTATTTATAACGTTTAATGTGTTTGGTTTTAATGTTCATACCATACAAATAACATGTTTTACACAGTGACAAGTTAGTAACATTATTGATGTTTATTGTAGGCTAGACTTGAAATCATACATCAGCAGCTGCAGGCAGACATACATACAGTTTCTCACAGAAGTGAGTACACCCCTCATATTTTTGTAAATATTTTATTATATCTTTTCATGTGACAACACTGAAGAAATTACACTTTGCTACAATGTAAAGTAGTGTACAGCTTGTATAACAGTGTAAATTTGCTGTCCCCTCAAAATAACTCCACACAGCCATTAATGTCTAAACTGCTGGCAACAAAAGTGAGTACACCCCTAAGTGAAAATGTCCAAATTGGGTCCAATTAGCCATTTTCTCGTTAGTGACTTGTTAGTGTTACAAGGTCTCAGGTGGGAATGGGGAGCAGGTGTTTTAAATGTGGTGTTATCACTCTCACTCTCATGGTCACTGGATGTTCAACATGTCACCACATGGCTTGAGGATCTGAAAAAAAAATGTTTTCTCTACATAAAAATGGCATAGGCTATAAGAAGATTGCCAAGACCCTGAAACTGAGCTGCAGCATGGTGGCCAAGACCATATAGTGCTTTAACAGGACAGGTTCCACTTAGATCAGGCCTCGCCATGGTCGACCAAAGAAGTTGAGTGGACATGCTCAGCTTCATATCCAGAGGTTGTCTTCAGAAAATAGACTCACGAGTGCTGCCAGCATTGCAGGTTGAAGGGGTGGGGGGTTAGCCTGTCAGTATTTATACTGCGGGGAATCCTCTAACAGAGGCTGGAGGAGCAGAAGGTCTCTAACATCCACCAGCTCCGTGATGTCATCATGGAGGAGGGGAAGAGGACTCCAGTGGCAGCCTGTGAAGCTCTGGTGAACTCCATGCCCAAGAGGGTTACTGCAGTGCTGGAAATTAATGATGGCCACACAAAATATTGACACTTTGGACCAAATCTGGACATTTTCACTTAGGGGTACTCACTTTTGTTGTCAGCGGTTTAGACGTTATTGGCTGTATGTTGGGTGAGTTATTTTGAGGGGACAGCAAATTTACACTGTTATACAAGCTGTACACTCACTACTTTACATTGTAGCAAAGTGTAATTTCTTCAGTGTTGTCACATGAAAAGATATAAGGAAATATTTACAAAAAAATGTGAGGGGTGTACTCACTTTTGTGAAATACTGTATGTAGCATGATCCAGTAATATCAACAAGTCTTAGGACATTGTAGAAAACCTTGGAGCCAGCTTGTTCTTTTATGTCAGAAAGGATCCTTACCCCAAATAAAATAAGCTTCAGAGTGATCTCCTTTTTATGTTTTAGGTAACTCATCTTTTTGATAATGGAGCAACTGTCTTTTTTGCAGTATTTATGGCAGTTTGGGGTAAGTATTATTCATCAATGTAATCCTAATTACATAATATGCAAAACTGTGATAAGAATTTGAATGGTGTTTGTGCGCTGCCCCCTAACCAAAACAACTATCCACTGGCTACTGCTATCACAATATGTGTTCCCACATACAATAATACAATTATATATACAGTGTAGTGATAGCAATGTCTGGTAAAGTGAAAAGGCACAATTGATATCAAATGTGTCAAGTGTACAAATACTTAGTGCAAAAATCTTAAAAAGTCTAAATCAGAAAAAAGGGAAAAGACAAGTAATAGAAATCCCAAAAGTCTGAGGCCCCGTACACACGTCCGAGGAACTCGACGGGCAAAACACATCGTTTTGCTCGTCGAGTTCCTTGTGAAGCCGCCGAGGATCTCGTCGAGCCGAAATTTTCCATTGAACAACGAGGAAATAGAGAACATGTTCTCTATTTCCTCGCCGAGATCCTCGTCGGCTTCCTCGGCCAAAAGTGTACACCCGCCCGGGTTTCTCGGCAGAATTCAGCTCCGATCGAGTTTCTGGCTGAATTCTGCCGAGAAACTCGGTCGTGTGTACGGGGCCTGAAAGAAATATTCCAGTATGACTTCTTCTCAGAAGGAAAATAGTGTATAGGAAATTCCTGGATCCCCTCTGTGTTTCAGCAAATCATGCAATAGTGCCCAGCCATCAGGTGAAGGGGACGTTCACCTTATAACAAGACCCATTAATGGGCCAACACAGCTTGTACGAGAATAGTGTCTTGCACACCAGCTGGTCCTCCTCTTAAATCCTCATTATTAGCATATCAGCTCCATAATGAATAACTCCACAAAGTACTCAAAGAAAAAGAGGGGGAGAACACTCCAATAGTGCAATATCACAGATAACACTAGCCCAAAACTTGAGGAATTGCACTCACACTTTAATAATTAAAGACAGGCATAAAAGTAAAGGACATTCCAGAAAAATCTCACTTGCTCCAGTAGTCACACGTTGCCTGGCTCTGCCTCCACGCGTATCGCCACCCTCCCACGTGGCATTGTCAGGAGAAACTGTGATAAGGGTGAAAAAAAAAAACACATCTGGAACTTTTGTCTCATTACAGCATAATCAATATTCAAATCTAAATAACACTGAACACAATATTGCTACTGTATGTGTCTGAATGTTTCTTTGTAGTAGCTTTCTGTAATTCTCTGCTCACTAGGATTTTGAGTGCAGATTTACCATGATTAAATAGTGCAATTTTGAAGAAATAATCAAAAGCAGCATATTTTACCTTTTACTACGGGTCTGATTTTGTTCCTTGACCTTCCGTTTGATATGATGGTGCTATAGAATAACAGTATAGGTCAGAGGCTACCATGCGGTATCAGGTCATGTCCTTTAAATGGATCATTTCTACCACCCATTTACCTGGTGTAAGATCTCAATAATATAATAATGCCTTTCCATCTTCATTTGGCAAGTGTCTTTCTTGTTTCCACTAGGGATGATGGGGTTGTGCTTTGACCCTCAGATACCATATATGCTGTCTGATTTTCTATAAAATATAGCTTAGAAAAAATGCACAGCTTAAAATATAAGGGGTGTATATTTTTATGTGTTCTTTTATTGTCCTAAATTACTATAATTATATTTTAGCAACTGTTTTTCTGGAGTTTTGGAAACGAAGAAGAGCGGTGATTGCCTATGATTGGGATTTAATAGACTGGGAAGAAGAAGAGGTAAAAGTTACAGGTTTCACTAGCAGACAGGCTATTGTACATGTACAATATGTGGTATTTAAAGCTGAGTTCCATCCCCCAAATCATTTTTTTAAAACACTCTTCTATAATTGTGTACACTTATACTGCAACATTTACATAATACCATATATTGTATTTGTTCCTTTTAGTTTATGTTTAAATAGTGGAAAACTGATCAGATCTCGGAAGCAGGCAGGTTCCATCTCTACTGTGGGAATCTGAAGCCCTCTTCTCTTAATTTCCCGGGATTCAGCGCAGTTGGCTACCCAGCATGCACCTCCCGATATCATGCCTGCGCAGTAATGCCACTCTCTCTTCCTGACAGCCTACCATAGCAATGGCGGCAACAACAAAATTTCCCATCCCATTGCTATAGCAACCTATCAATCAGAGGACTAATAGATGTTGGGGAAAGCAGGAAATAACGCAAGATTTTGTCACTATACGACTTGCATGAACTCCTGGGATAGATAACATTGATATCCCAGGAGTACATGCAAATCGCTTAGTGTTGAAATCACCTAGGTGACCGGTGCTGCAAAAAATAAAGGCAAAAGCATACTTAATATTTTTTTTTAACCACTTAAGACCCGGACCATTATGTAGGTTAAGGACCTTGCCCCTTTTTGCGATTCAGCACTGCGTCGCCTTTAAGCGACAATTGCGCGGTCGTGCGAAGTGGCTCCCAAACAAAACTGGCGTCCTTTTTTTCCTACAAATCTTTCTTTTGGTGCTATTTGATCACCTCTGCGATTTTAATTTTTTGCGCTTTAAACAAAAATAGAGCGACAATTTTGAAAATAATTATATTAATAATATTTTTTACTTTTTGCTATAATCAATATACCCCAAAAATATCTAAAAAACATATTTTTTCCTCAGTTTAGGCCGATATGTATTCTTCTACCTATTTTTGGTAAAAAAAAATAGCAATAAGCGCTTATCGATAGGTTTGCGCAAAATTTATACCGTTTACAAAATAGGGTATAGTTTTATTGCATTTTTATTAATATTTTTTTTTTTACTACTAATGGTGGCGATTAGCGATTTTTTTCATGACTGCGACATTATGGCAGACACATCGGACAATTTTGACACATTTTTGTGACTATTGTAATTTTCACAGCAAAAAGTGTTATAAAAATGCATTGTTTACTGTGAAAATGACAATTGCAGTTTGGGAGTTAACCACTAGGGGCGCTGAAGGGGTTCAGTGTGACCTCATATGTTTTTCTAACTGTAGGGGGGCGGGGCTGGAAGTGTGACATCATTGATCGCCTTTCCCTATATCAGGGAACAGACGATCAATGACAGTGCCACTGTGAAGAGCGGGGAAGGTGTGTTTACACACACCTCTCCCCGTTCTTCAGCTGCGGTGACCGATCGCAGGACACCAGCGGCGATCAGGTCTGCGGGTCCCGCGGGCGCAGTCACGGAGCTTCGGACCGGGTCGCGGGCCCGCACGGCTGGGCTTAAAGAGACACGTACAGGTACGTGATTGTGCCAAGCCGTGCCATTCTGCCAACGTATATCGGCGTGAATGGGTCCTTAAGTGGTTAAAAAGCATTAGGGATGGACATGACATTGATTGGACATGTACAAAATAGGTGGGACTCGATTTTAAAGTGAATACGACTTTTTAAATGAAAGTCAAGAAAATGTTACTGCTTACATACACATATGATGTTGTCCGGCAATTATATCAATGAGTGGCCAAACCTAAAAAAATTCCAATATTTTACTGTATCGGTCTATAAGAGTAAAGTGTATCGGTAGCTCCTCCTGATAGGACTTCTGTATCATATTATACATCCCCTGTTAACATAAAAGTGCTTTTTTTTGCAGCCTTTTGCAAGGTAAATAAAGCATGCTACATACCTATTTACAGGAAATGAAGGAACACAACAATATAAACATAATAGGTCTTACACTACTTAACTATATTTAAATTTACACAAATTGATTTTGTTGAAGTCCCACTTTAAAAGACATAAAAAGTATGTTATATAAATGTTACTTGCCTGGCAGTTCAGTTGGCTCAGGGATTGGAGTGTATCCAAAAATCTAAATCTGTAAGCACACAATTTAGTATATGTCTAGTGCGTGTTATCATTAGAATTTGCTCTATATATTGATAAATTAGAATGCTGACAAATACTTTTTTAAATTTCTATTCATACAGTATTTGGTCATATGATCTGCATGCAGTTATTCAGTAAGTTCATATGAAATATGAGGGCGAAGTTCATCTTCAGCATGTGACATCATTCACACATCACCACAGTGTTGTGTCTCCTTTGCCCTGGTCTGCATAGAGCCGAATGGTGCTATGGCAGTCATGTGACCTATTCATATTGTAAAGAACATTATGTTACTAAAAACTTAATAAAACAATCCTTAATTAAATTTATTTAGAATCAGTATAAAAAATTAAAAAGTCCCAGGGTCATGAGAAGTGGCTCAATATTTCTGATTAACAGCAAAGCTCTTCTTATTTCCTATGGAACCATGGGGTGGAATTTATGTTAACTGCATCGATAAACAGAGAATCAATGGGGAAGTGCTACTCTGTCAGTCAAGAACCTTGAGCTGCACCACATGACGTACAGGAGAGTCACATGGGGGAGATATATAGTTTACAGCTCATTTATTGAATGGCAACACAGTGATTTTAAATTGGTGCTGGCATCAGTGTGTGGCCTGTTCATTTCTACGTGACTTTAAATGCCTTAGTTTAATCAAGTATGCAAACAAAACCAATCAGAATTCACTCTACTCCTGTTAAACCACTGCAAAATGGATTATAATTGTATACAATGGGTTACTGCGCTGCAAAAGATGTCGCAGTGCCCTGCCCAGTAAGATATACTTGCGCATCACTGCCCTCCTGCTCCGCTGAAGACTTTGCTGCATTGCTCTAATGGAACAGGGCATCTAGGTATGGGAAAGCATGTGCACTCCCCCATCTGTTTGGACAGAGCAGCAATTGTCAGGCCTGAACACTATTACATGGAGGAGGAACAGTGACAACATCCACCTGGGTAAGTTACAACACAGGAGGTTACTCAGAATAGACTGCTGCAGCAGAGATGTGGCGACGGAGCACAGATTTGTCAGTATTTTTCCGGGATGGGTGGGCTATTAAGAGGCATGGTCCCTCTACCCTGAACCAGCACTAACAGTACTCAGTAAGGCATAGACTGTGTTATTAGGAAACATGTTATTTTATAGAAACTGTTATTTTCTATACTACTTTTTTTTCTATATATTATACAAATATAATTTTTTTTCTTTAATTTGTTCCTTCAAATACAGGAAGAGATCCGCCCTCAATTTGAAGCCAAATACTCCAAAAAAGAGCGGCTAAACCCAATATCAGGAAAGCCGGAGCCTTACCAAGCCTTTGCAGATAAATGTAGCAGACTTGTTGTTTCTGCTTCTGGAATATTTTTTATGGTTTGTTATTTTTAATGATAATATGTTATTTTAGAAGAAATAGACAATAGAATAGAAGAAAATAATTCATAATATAGTTTTAGAACACAAAGAGAGATATGTCTATAAAAGTTAACCTAGCAAATACTCCAGCTGATCTAGAAGGCAAAACATAACCAAGCTTGTCGTGATGAGATTAATGCGTATTTATTTAGCTCATTGATTTTTTTTGATTAAAGAGAACATAGACTGCCATTACGGACCTCTACTTTTGAACATTCTAGTTTCCTGGTAGTCAGGTTGAATAAAGATATTAGATTTGGTGTATGCTGTGGAATCGGGGTCTGCTAGGGATGCTCTGTCTTGGGTTTTGCAGAATGTGAGATATTTTATTTTTAATAACACATGGTAAAAAATTCAGACACCAAAAAAATAAATAAAGTTCACCTTTTTTAACACGTTACACCCATATACAGGGTGTAACATGTAACGAACGGGCCTCCCTAATCTGACAGCTAGACCGCCTCCCCCCGCTAGCTGTCACAATTAAAAAAAAAATGTGTCCAAGCGGGACAACTCCCGGCCGTGTCACTCATTCACAGTCTGAATGAAAAAACTACAAGGTCGGGCAGCCTTTGCAGCTGTCGGCTTGTATTTTTCAATGAACTACCACAGTGCTGTGGCACGCCGTGTTAGTTCACTCTCTCTTCCTGTCAGATTGTATCTGCTTGCGCCTACGGGATATATACGGGCACGCAGATACACTGGCAGATTTGCTTGCGACCTGCATAGCACCAGTGATTTGCTTATTGCTGGTACAATGCTTTACAGGCTTCAAATAAAATATAATAAATGCACATTTTATTTTACCTGCAAATAAATGTGCATTTAAAAAAAAAAATATTGAAGTTGACTTATCATTTAATAGCCCTGAAGAAGGGGGAACCTGATTCCCCTTTTAAACACATTGACTGCACTGTTCCTACTACTTTACCATTTGGGACAAAATGTTTAATGCATATGACTCTTCACTCAAGGCATGTAGATAAGGATTTCTAACTTCACTCTAATATCCCTGATCTAAATGCTTGTTCCAGGACTGACTCAATGACTCAAAATGCAGACAGGCAACTAGCTTTTTTCAGGAGAATCTCAGCAATAGCAGCCTGGAATATTAATATTATGTAGGTTCTCGTGAATAAAAATTGTATTTTTGATATGTTATCATAAGTCATATTGCCTTTCTAATGGAGTTGGAGAGTATACTGTTTCTAACAGCTGCTTTGTTTCTTCTTCTTCTTGCTTTTTAGATTTGTGTGGTAATTGCTGCTGTTTTCGGCATTGTAATATATCGTGTTGTGACTGTCAGTACATTTGCTGCCTTTAAATGGGCCTTAATCAGGAATAATTCTCAGGTTGCTACCACAGGGACTGCAGTGTGTATCAACTTTTGCATCATTATGCTACTGAATGTGGTAAGATGCTATTTATAACTTTTTAGTACTTGATTTGTCTGTGAGCCGAAACATGAGAGTTTCCTTAATGTGAAATGTTAGGGCTGAGTCTCATCCAGCCTGGGAGCTTACAGAAAATCAATGCTTTTAAATAATTATGTGTTCTCGTATTTAATTAGATAATGCCTGTAATAAGTCAAATTGCTCTAAATATTCGGAACATTCAAAAGCTAAAAGTGGATTTCTAGATTCTATTTTTATTTTTTTTATTATTATTAATATTTTGTTGTTTTTACTGTTGATACATTTAAAAATAGCTATACAATAACTTGAAGCTAAAATTTTCTTTTGGACCTATTTTGCAGCTCTATGAAAAAGTTGCACTCATCCTCACTAACCTTGGTAAGTATAATACCACATTTCATTATATTCTTCTGCTGTTTTCTCTTCATATTTGTAAAATTATTCAAAAGCTTACTTTAGGAGCTTGAAAAAACACATTACATGGGTCTCCAAGCCACTTCCTATATACTTTTCTTGTATTCCATTGCAAATGTGTCTTTTTTTTTTTTCCGTGTCAATATATCTTTATTGTGTAATAGTAACAACAAGTATACAGAGTCTTCAAATAGTATTAGCGTATACAGAGGAAAATACTGAAGTATTATATAATGAAGCATAACATCTACATCACATATAAAAATCATTCATGGAAATCCGATCAAAATAAATTCAAAAGATTAACAGAGAAGTCCATCAGGACATGTTTTGGATATCAGAGGTCTTGCTGTGTAATATTTGAACTTCGTTCCAGGTGCTGTACTACTTCCAAGATGTTAGAGGCATCTAGTTGATGTTGTATTTTCCTAATATCTTAGGTAAATAGAAGTCGCAGATGCGAGGTAATAAGGAAAAAAAAAGTAAAAAGGAAAATTATAAAGCATTAAATTAAAAGAGGGAAGGTAAGGGAAGGAGGAAGGGATAGAGGGCTCTGCAGGACTAGACCGGGGATCCATCTGCATTTTGGTTAGAAAAGTCAGGCTGTCTATTCAATGGCTGGACTACCATGGCATCATTACCGCATTAACAAATGTGTTCTGCATTGTGAGATTAATCCAGGGTTCCCATATACATTCAAATCTGGTGATCGCATCCAATTCAATGGCCGACATTTTGGCATACTTCATTGCTGTGTTCATTCTATTGACTACTTCGCTCATTAATAAATTAGGAGATCTCCATGCTTTCGCTATTGTTTGTTTTGCTGCCGTAAGGAGCTGTTTAATCAGGTTGAATTGCATATGCGACAAATTGTGTGGTTTTAAATTAAGTAATGCCAATTTAGGATCCATAGGGAGGGAAGTTTTAGTGAGGATTTCTATTGTTTGGAAAACTTCTGACCAAAATACCTGTGCCTTTGGGCACGACCACCATATATGAATATATGTTCCCGTACCAGAACAATCTCTAAAGCATTGATCAGAATAATTACTAGAGAATTTGGCCACTCTAGTCGGCACCAAGTACCACCTGGATATTACTTTATAGTTCGTTTCCGCTGCTAGCACATTAGAAGAAGCTGTTTTAGTGTTGGTCCATATTTGCTCCCACTCCCTCCCATTCAGTTCTGTGCCCAAGTCTTCCTCCCATTTACGGACATATGATAGCTTCCCCTTGTCTGATTGTAAAAGTAGCTGCGAGTATAGGGCTGAAACCACTTTTCTAGCATGAGGATTCTTATCACACACATTTTCAAAAATTGTGAATTTGTTCGGCAAGTATGCTGAGTTAGTAGGGGGTTGGAAAAAAATTTTAATCTGTAAATATCTAAAGATTTCCTTCGATGGTATCCCGTATTTTGTGCACATAGATGGGAAGGGGGTCATTGACATTGAATCAAAACATTTGTATTTGAGTGTGCAGTCCCTATCCACCCATTCTTTAAAGGAACTGGGAAAGACCCAAGCCGGGTAGAATGCCGGGTTTTTGTTAAAGGACAGTAACGGGGTTAAAGGAGACATTAGGTGATGTTTGGATTTAAGTGCATTCCATAAGGAAAGCGAGTGCTTCGTGACTGGGTTGGTAATATGCTTACGTAACTTTGGAGAGATCCACAACAAATTAGATATAGAAATAGGGTCGCTTTCCACTGCTTCTATTGATACCCAAAGTGGCACCTCAGTATTGGCATGATATTTTGTTAACATTGCCAGTTGCGCTGCTTGGTAATAACGGGCAAAGTTGGGATAACCGAGCCCACCTGCCGTCTTGGGGAGATGTAGGACTTGTGATTTGATTCTTGGCCTGGAGGAACCCCAGATGAAGGTGGAGACCCGTTTTTGTACTATTCTAAGAAAATGCGCTGGAATGGGTATGGGGAGTACCCTAAAGAGATATAGGAGCTTGGGCAGTATGGTCATTTTTGTTGCATTAATTCTACCGAACCAAGATAAGGGGAGTTGGGTCCACGAGTGTAAAAGACTTGTTATGTGTTTCAAAAGTGCAGGATAATTGTAAGAGTATAGATCTAGTATATCAGCAGTGAGGTGTATTCCTAAATAAGGGATGCTTTTGGCTGGCCATTCAAAGGGAAGACCCACTTTCGCCGCATTCAATTCTGTGCTGGAAAGTGAAACGTTGAGGGCCAGACATTTCTTAGGATTTATCACTAATCCCGAAAAAGACGCAAATTGGTGCAAAATTGGGGTTAGGTTGGGACCAGAAACTTGGGGAGACGAGAGGAACAATAAGATGTCGTCCGCATATAGACATAATTTGTGTTTTACACCGCCCAATTCTATACCCATCACCTTGGGGTCCGCTCTTATTTTTTGGGCCAGAGGTTCTATAAGGAGGGCAAACAATAGTCTTTTTTTTTTTTTTTTTTTCATTCTCAAAAATTATCACCATCGATTGTTGGGTGTGCACAATCCACAGAAAACTGTAATAAAAACAAATGTCATTGTAAAAATATAAACTTAGCCTACCTTAAAAGTTAGTTTTGGTGAGAAACTCAGCATTCACTTTCATTTACAATTTTTTCAAAAATAAACATTAATAGTGCAGTGCTTGCAAAAGATTTATTTTATACAGTTATATATCGTTGCAGAATTCAAAGTTTCTTATTTTCAAAAAACGGTGGGCTTAATGTATTTCATGTAGGCCTAAAAGGGTAATGACAATTAAGTACAATAAAGCGCATGTGGTATAACATGTAAAGAAAAAAGAGTCCTTGGTGCAAAGTCCTGTAAGCTAGGTGAGCTTGTAACATGAGTTTACAGTCTGTTAAAACCAGGCAGCCATGCAGAAGGAGCTGAAGCGACACTCAGGTACATATGATGAAAGAAACAATCAAAGAGGAGCAGGCGCCATTGGTTAAACTGTACAGCTATTTATTTGTATTGGAGATAGAAATAAAAGTACTCACTGTATTTGTAAAGTTTCAGGCATGTGGTTTGTTGTCCTTTGATTCCGTCAGGGCCCAACCGATAGATTTGAGTGTCCTTGGGTCTCTGTCACAGCGCTGGTATTTGGCTGTGTTGCTGGTGTTGTCTAGCTGGGTCCATGCGCTTGGTTGTGAGGATGTGAGCGCACAGATGTGCCAGAGGAGCCGCCGGAGCGCACGTTGAAGCGCACGCTTGTGGACGCTATGGTTGCGGGGGGAATGATGACGTCATCGACCGGAGACAGCAATGTGCGACGCGTTTCCGTGCATGTGCTGTGGTTCGATAGGGGAACGTACACACAGCGCGCACCTTTGTCAAGCTGGCTGTAGGGGTCACTACAGCACATTTTTATATGCCTCTCATAGGTTGCCATCTTGTGGCCAAATAGTATAATGTCCTCTATATAGAGGAATTGATACTATAAGAGATCTTTATTAAGCCAAAGAAGAAAAAAGATGGGGAGGGAATGCCGGATATTGGAAATACTATACATGCATACATAACGCGCCAAAATTACAAAAAATATGGATAGAAATTATATATATAAAAACAAATTTTAATCATATATATAAAAATATTGGTCTATAAAAAAATAATAAAAAAATAAAAAAATGAGGGTAACATTTTTAAATTTTAAATTTTTATTATGGTGGTGAAGTGAGGATATATGGAACAAAAAAAGGGGGGGGGGATGAATGTGGTAACATGAAAATAAAAATAATTGTAAAAGTAAAAATAAAAATAAAAAATAAGGACAAAAATAAAAATAAAAATAAAAATGGAAAATAAAAAACAATAATAAAAACGAAAATAAAAATAAAATTAAATATAAAAATGAACATAAAAGCAAAAATAAAAATAAAAATAAAAATAAAAATGAGGATGAGGAAAGGTGTTATGGAAATAAATTTTATTGGTGTAGTTGAAAATAGATTATATTATATGAAATTATATGAAAATTATATAAAATATATGTAAGGGGGGTGTGTAATATAAGATATATTGTATTATATGTTTAGAAATGTAAATGTGGATAAAAATTGGGTATAATTATATGTATATATATATATATATATATAAAAAAAACATATATATATAAGATGAAAAAATGGACGGAACAGGACGGAAAGATGATGGATAAAAAATGATGGATAAAATTTATTTTTTTTTTTTTAAAGGATAGTGGAGACTTCAAGCTCTTCATTAAGGCCTCCTGGCCTAAGGGCATCGAGAGTATATATCCAGAAAGTTTCTCTTTCGCATAGTCGATGGAATCTTTCAGCTTCAGTTAGTTTGTTGGGTATTTGCTCTATTATCCACACTCTCAGACCATCAGTCGATTTGTTATGGTGTTCTAGAAAATGACGTGGGACACTATGTTTGTCCCTGCCTCCCTCTACCTTTCTTCTGTGTTCACCAAAACGTTGGCGCAGAGGCCTTATGGTTCGACCAACGTAAAGAAGTTCACAAGGACAGTGTAGGGCATAGATCACGAATTCAGACCCACAGTTGTAGAATTCTTTGAATGTATATGTTTTTCCTTTGCTGCAAAAACTCTTTTGCCCATGTTCAACAAATTTGCAAGTTTTGCAAGTGGGTTTTTTGCATTGATACATCCCTAGTATAGAGATCATTGGGATGAATTCTTGTGTGGGTGTTTTCTTCAATTTACTCGGAGCGATTTTGTTTTTAATGCTTGTGGCTCGACGGTAGGTGGTGGTGGGAACTTCTGGTAATATAGTTTTTAGATGTACGTCCTCTAATAGAATGGGCCAGTGTCTCTTGAGGATTGCTTCCATGTCTTTATGACTGGTGTGGAATTTTGTTATGAACCTGGTCTGCTGTATTGGTACTGTTTTTTGGACGGTTGTCGGAGGTTTTGGATCATGGTAATAGTTGTACGCTTGGTTAACTAGGGACGCTGGGTATTTTTTGTCAAGCAATTTTTTCTTCATAAAAACACTCTGATCTTCATAGTCTTTATGTTGTGTGCAATTTCGCTTAAGGCGGCAGAATTGGCCCTTGGGAATGTTGTCTATCCATTTTTTGTGATGACAGCTTTTGTAGTGGAGTAGTGAGTTACCTGCAGTTGGTTTGAAGTGGGTTCTTGCTTCGATTTTTCCATTATAGTGATATAATTCAAGATCTAAGAATATTAATTTATTATGATCATGTACAAATGTGAATGATAGACCATGCGGATTGTTGTTGCAGTGGTCTACGAAAGTTCGGGTTTCCTCTGTATCACCATCCCAAATAATAATGATATCATCTATGAACCTGCCATAGTATATCAAATGCCTGGAGTGGGGATTGTTGGACCAAATGTATCTATCCTCCCACAACCCCATGGCTAGGTTGGCGTATGATGGAGCAAAATTTGCGCCCATCGCAGTGCCCGTGGTTTGTAGATAAAAGTTTTCATTGAATAAAAAATAGTTGTGTGTTAAGCAGAATTGGGTACAATCCATAATAAATTTGGCTTGAGCATTGCTCATGTATGGATTCTCTGCTAAGAAATGGTAGGTGGCAGCTAGGCCAAACTCATGGGGGATCGAGGTGTACAAAGATGATACGTCTAGTGACATCCATGTGTAATTCTTCTCCCACACATAGGTTTTTAATGACTCTAGAAGGTGTGAGCCGTCTCGGATGTAAGAACGTAGGCCTTGGGCCAATGGTTGTAGGTAGTGATCTATATATTTCGAGAGGCCTGAAGTTAGAGTATCCATGGCGGCAATGATAGGTCTGCCAGGAGGGTGTGTGGTGTTTTTATGGATTTTGGGAATATGATAAAAATAGGGTGTGTTATAAAATTCTTTAATCATAAAAGAAGCCTCTTTTTTAGAGATAATGTTATCCCTTGTGGCAGTTTTTACTAGTTCGTCCTTGATGGTGCGGAACTGTGGGAGTGGGTCCTGGCTGAGTTTTTTGTAAGTGGAGACGTCATTCAACAAGCGTTCAGCTTCTGATATGTAATCAGCACGATCTTGTATGACTATACCTCCGCCTTTATCAGCAGTCTTAATGATTATACTGTCATTCTTAGAAAGAGATAGTAACGCTCCATTTTCTTCGGTTGAAAGGTAACCTAAGTGTGAAGGTTGGCGGGAAGGATTGGTGCACATCTTTTTAATATCTGAAAACACCATATTATAGAATGTTGTCAGATGGGGTCCTTTGGAGTGGTAGGGATAGAAGTTTGATATGGGTTTCAGGGTGGTGTGGATGATGGGTGGTGAGGAATGTAGATGTTGGGTGAACAGGTCCAAGGTGTTATCAGGATCATGCTGAGTTAGAACTTCTAGTTGATCAATAAGATCAAGGTCAAAATCTATGTCCACACTATTGGAGGATGTGTCTAATAGACCCACGAGTGAACTTATGTCTTCAGTCACTCTGTTTTTGGAGTCTTTCATCAAAAAGAATCTCTTAAGAGTGAGGTTGCGTACAAATCTGTTGAGATCTTTGAAAAGTGTAAATGGGTCAGGCTTATTGGATGGTGCAAAGTTTAATCCTCGATTGAGTAAGGAAGTTTCACCTGTGGTGAGGTTGTGTTTGGACAAGTTGTAGATTTTGACCGTTTGGGATATTTGGGTAATTTCTCCTCTGTGTTTGTTACTGCCCCCTCTGCAACCTCTTCTGAAAACTTTCTTTTGCTTTTTGAGGCCGGAGAGGGGCGTGCCCCTAAAAAAGGAGAAACGGGCCGAGGAAGAGAGACGGTTGGGTGTTTTTTTCCACCAGAAACCATCCGTGCATTTGTCATGCTGGGGATGGAATCACAAGTGGATGGAATGGAAGATGTTTCGAAGCAAGGGATATTAGGTACTGTATTGTTGGTGCTCGACGGTGCGTTTAGAGGTGGGTCGGTGGAAATAGGATCATTTGGGTTAGGGGAACCCATGATCATATGACATGATTGGTCATTATCACCATCAGTCTTGGAGGTACGTTTTCTCTCTAGATATTTGGCTTGGTCACGATTGTAGAAAGAACCCAACTTTGCTATCAATTGATTTTGAGATGACTTGGTGCCCGAGTGTTTTTTTGAGGAGAGTGTTTTCGGAGGGATGGGTTTTATGTTCGGTGTGGATTTAAAATGGTGAGTGGAGTGGATTGGGTGTTTTAAATTGAGCGACATTAACGGTGGAGGTTGTTGTGAACATAATGTGGTATTGGGAGGGCTTCTGAGTTGTGGTAAAGCTTGAGCTGGGTGTTGTTGGGAAGCTTGAGTGATAGTATTGGATTGTTTGTCCATCCAGCTAAAGACTCTATTGCTTGTGTAGTCCTTAATGTCGCGTCTGAATTTACCTAGTTTGTTGTAGATTAAGTCTCCCTCTAGTTTTTTAGTGTTCTTTTTTAGTATGTCCTGCCAAGAGGACGGGACTGTGTGTCCTGTGTCTATAATTAGAGAGCATAAAGAAATAACAGCATTTTGTAGCTGCTCAAACTTCGCTGTTCTGTGTTTGATCAAGATGTCTATCCATTTCGTGGTACAGAATTCAGCTAAACTGTTCCACTCCTTGGCATCATTTTCACCAAGGAAAGAGCAATTCTTTAGAACTCTTAGTCCTCTAGGGGTAATCCTGTTGTCTAAATATTTTTGCAGGAAATATCTGTCCCACCACTGTGAATTGGTAGAATGGATGGTGCGCTCTAATTTTTTAAAATAGCCACACAATTTGTATCTGATATTCTTGCTTAATGTAACATCTGATAAAAATAAGGTGGTGGGTAGGTGAGAGTACAAAGTGTCTAGGATATTGTATTTTTGTGACTCTAGCTCTGATAGAAAATCCATCTTACCATAAGACAGATAAAAATACAATAAAAAAAGAGATGTAGGAATGAGATGAATAAAAAAATGTATAAGAATAAAAATATGTATAAAAATTATATAGATAAAAATGTAAAATAAAAATAAAAATAAAAATGATGCTGAGAATGTAAAATCAGATAGATTTATCTGTATATAGGTTGCTATCTATGCATGTATATCCATACACTATTATGTAGGATGAGAGTTATTTTAGCATTTGTTACAGACAAACTATGTTGTAAGCCTGATTTGTGGGTATATAAAAAAACCACCTACGTATGGTAGCCCACTGTCTTTATTAGTAGCTTAATAATATATATATACTGGGTGAAAAAGGGGTTGCAAATGCAAAGGTCATTTATAAATGGACTGAATCGTACCACAGACTCCTTTTGACAGTGAACCACTGCTGCTATATAAACAATGCTCCTAGGGTGTAGACAATTAAGTACAATAAAGCGCATGTGGTATAACATGTAAAGAAAAAAGAGTCCTTGGTGCAAAGTCCTGTAAGCTAGGTGAGCTTGTAACATGAGTTTACAGTCTGTTAAAACCAGGCAGCCATGCAGAAGGAGCTGAAGCGACACTCAGGTACATATGATGAAAGAAACAATCAAAGAGGAGCAGGCGCCATTGGTTAAACTGTACAGCTATTTATTTGTATTGGAGATAGAAATAAAAGTACTCACTGTATTTGTAAAGTTTCAGGCATGTGGTTTGTTGTCCTTTGATTCCGTCAGGGCCCAACCGATAGATTTGAGTGTCCTTGGGTCTCTGTCACAGCGCTGGTATTTGGCTGTGTTGCTGGTGTTGTCTAGCTGGGTCCATGCGCTTGGTTGTGAGGATGTGAGCGCACAGATGTGCCAGAGGAGCCGCCGGAGCGCACGTTGAAGCGCACGCTTGTGGACGCTATGGTTGCGGGGGGAATGATGACGTCATCGACCGGAGACAGCAATGTGCGACGCGTTTCCGTGCATGTGCTGTGGTTCGATAGGGGAACGTACACACAGCGCGCACCTTTGTCAAGCTGGCTGTAGGGGTCACTACAGCACATTTTTATATGCCTGTCATAGGTTGCCATCTTGTGGCCAAATAGTATAATGTCCTCTATATAGAGGAATTGATACTATAAGAGATCTTTATTAAGCCAAAGAAGAAAAAAGATGGGGAGGGAATGCCGGATATTGGAAATACTATACATGCATACATAACGCGCCAAAATTACAAAAAATATGGATAGAAATTATATATATAAAAACAAATTTTAATCATATATATAAAAATATTGGTCTATAAAAAAATAATAAAAAAATAAAAAAATGAGGGTAACATTTTTAAATTTTAAATTTTTATTATGGTGGTGAAGTGAGGATATATGGAACAAAAAAAGGGGGGGGGATGAATGTGGTAACATGAAAATAAAAATAATTGTAAAAGTAAAAATAAAAATAAAAAATAAGGACAAAAATAAAAATAAAAATAAAAATAAAAATAAAAATAAAAATAAAAATGGAAAATAAAAAACAATAATAAAAACGAAAATAAAAATAAAATTAAATATAAAAATGAACATAAAAGCAAAAATAAAAATAAAAATAAAAATAAAAATAAAAGTGAGGATGAGGAAAGGTGTTATGGAAATAAATTTTATTGGTGTAGTTGAAAATAGATTATATTATATGAAATTATATGAAAATTATATAAAATATATGTAAGGGGGGTGTGTAATATAAGATATATTGTATTATATGTTTAGAAATGTAAATGTGGATAAAAATTGGGTATAATTATATGTATATATATATATATATATATATATATATAAAAAACATATATATATAAGATGAAAAAATGGACGGAACAGGACGGAAAGATGATGGATAAAAAATGATGGATACAAATTTTTTTTTTTTTTTTTAAAGGATAGTGGAGACTTCAAGCTCTTCATTAAGGCCTCCTGGCCTAAGGGCATCGAGAGTATATATCCAGAAAGTTTCTCTTTCGCATAGTCGATGGAATCTTTCAGCTTCAGTTAGTTTGTTGGGTATTTGCTCTATTATCCACACTCTCAGACCATCAGTCGATTTGTTATGGTAAAACAATATAAAAAGCCGCGCCAAGTATCAACAAAAAAATGAATATAATAGTTCAACAGTCCACAAATGGTATGAGTAAGTGGATTTTAGATTGGTTCTCAAACAAAAGGCAGAATCGCTGTATTGATCAAAGGCTGATTTGCATGTAGAGATGTTTAGCTTTTCAATGCACCAGGTGACATGCATACAATGTGTGAGATCCCACCACCGGAATTGTATATCAGCTTACCAGATAGCAAGCTTTTAGTGCAATTGGCTATAGCCCAGCCACGGCCTTTGAATCCCCTGGGCTAAGATGTTTCAAGATTCCCAATCAAATGGCAGCCTTGGAGTTGGAAATGGTGCTTGTTTGCGATTTAGGACACCCCGCACCTCATCAATAATCACAGTAACACGATAAGCGTAACCCAATCCGGTTCACATGCAGGCAGGAAGATAGAAAGGGACGCAATAGCGTGATATCGTAGGTAACAGATTTATTAAAAAAAGTAATGTACTTACACTTAGACAGTATAAACACAGCATGTAAACAGGTAAAAAAAGCCGGCCGGCTTACGGAGCCCTCCTCCTCGGCGTGATGACGTCACTGACGCTGCCTCCAGACGCGTTTCGTCCTATTGGACATTCTCAATGGGGAGTGTCCAATAGGACGAAACGCGTCTGGAGGCAGCGTCAGTGACGTCATCACGCCGAGGAGGAGGGCTCCGTAAGCCGGCCGGCTTTTTTTACCTGTTTACATGCTGTGTTTATACTGTCTAAGTGTAAGTACATTACTTTTTTTAATAAATCTGTTACCTACGATATCACGCTATTGCATCCCTTTCTATCTTCCTGCCTGCATGTGAACCGGATTGGGTTACGCTTATCGTGTTACTGTGATTATTGATGAGGTGCGGGGTGTCCTAAATCGCAAACAAGCACCATTTCCAACTCCAAGGCTGCCATTTGATTGGGAATCTTGAAACATCTTAGCCCAGGGGATTCAAAGGCCGTGGCTGGGCTATAGCCAATTGCACTAAAAGCTTGCTATCTGGTAAGCTGATATACAATTCCGGTGGTGGGATCTCACACATTGTATGCATGTCACCTGGTGCATTGAAAAGCTAAACATCTCTACATGCAAATCAGCCTTTGATCAATACAGCGATTCTGCCTTTTGTTTGAGAACCAATCTAAAATCCACTTACTCATACCATTTGTGGACTGTTGAACTATTATATTCATTTTTTTGTTGATACTTGGCGCGGCTTTTTATATTGTTTTATTTTTTCTTGTCATCACACGCTAGCCGCTGCCTGAATTTACTGTGTTGTGATAGCGTGGTTTTTTGGTGTAGATTTGTTATGGTGTTCTAGAAAATGACGTGGGACACTATGTTTGTCCCTGCCTCCCTCTACCTTTCTTCTGTGTTCACCAAAACGTTGGCGCAGAGGCCTTATGGTTCGACCAACGTAAAGAAGTTCACAAGGACAGTGTAGGGCATAGATCACGAATTCAGACCCACAGTTGTAGAATTCTTTGAATGTATATGTTTTTCCTTTGCTGCAAAAACTCTTTTGCCCATGTTCAACAAATTTGCAAGTTTTGCAAGTGGGTTTTTTGCATTGATACATCCCTAGTATAGAGATCATTGGGATGAATTCTTGTGTGGGTGTTTTCTTCAATTTACTCGGAGCGATTTTGTTTTTAATGCTTGTGGCTCGACGGTAGGTGGTGGTGGGAACTTCTGTTAATATAGTTTTTAGATGTACGTCCTCTAATAGAATGGGCCAGTGTCTCTTGAGGATTGCTTCCATGTCTTTATGACTGTCATACAAGATCGTGCTGATTACATATCAGAAGCTGAACGCTTGTTGAATGACGTCTCCACTTACAAAAAACTCAGCCAGGACCCACAGTTCCGCACCATCAAGGACGAACTAGTAAAAACTGCCACAAGGGATAACATTATCTCTAAAAAAGAGGCTTCTTTTATGATTAAAGAATTTTATAACACACCCTATTTTTATCATATTCCCAAAATCCATAAAAACACCACACACCCTCCTGGCAGACCTATCATTGCCGCCATGGATACTCTAACTTCAGGCCTCTCGAAATATATAGATCACTACCTACAACCATTGGCCCAAGGCCTACGTTCTTACATCCGAGACGGCTCACACCTTCTAGAGTCATTAAAAACCTATGTGTGGGAGAAGAATTACACATGGATGTCACTAGACGTATCATCTTTGTACACCTCGATCCCCCATGAGTTTGGCCTAGCTGCCACCTACCATTTCTTAGCAGAGAATCCATACATGAGCAATGCTCAAGCCAAATTTATTATGGATTGTACCCAATTCTGCTTAACACACAACTATTTTTTATTCAATGAAGACTTTTATCTACAAACCACGGGCACTGCGATGGGCGCAAATTTTGCTCCATCATACGCCAACCTAGCCATGGGGTTGTGGGAGGATAGATACATTTGGTCCAACAATCCCCACTCCAGGCATTTGATATACTATGGCAGGTTCATAGATGATATCATTATTATTTGGGATGGTGATACAGAGGAAACCCGAACTTTCGTAGACCACTGCAACAACAATCCGCATGGTCTATCATTCACATTTGTACATGATCATAATAAATTAATATTCTTAGATCTTGAATTATATCACTATAATGGAAAAATCAAAGCAAGAACCCACTTCAAACCAACTGCAGGTAACTCACTACTCCACTACAAAAGCTGTCATCACAAAAAATGGATAGACAACATTCCCAAGGGCCAATTCTGCCGCCTTAACGAAATTGCACACAACATAAAGACTATGAAGATCAGAGTGTTTTTATGAAGAAAAAATTGCTTGACAAAAAATACCCAGCGTCCCTAGTTAACCAAGCGTACAACTATTACCATGATCCAAAACCTCCGACAACCGTCCAAAAAACAGTACCAATACAGCAGACCAGGTTCATAACAAAATTCCACACCAGTCATAAAGACATGGAAGCAATCCTCAAGAGACACTGGCCCATTCTATTAGAGGACGTACATCTAAAAACTATATTACCAGAAGTTCCCACCACCACCTACCGTCGAGCCACAAGCATTAAAAACAAAATCGCTCCGAGTAAATTGAAGAAAACACCCACACAAGAATTCATCCCAATGATCTCTATACTAGGGATGTATCAATGCAAAAAACCCACTTGCAAAACTTGCAAATTTGTTGAACATGGGCAAAAGAGTTTTTGCAGCAAAGGAAAAACATATACATTCAAAGAATTCTACAACTGTGGGTCTGAATTCGTGATCTATGCCCTACACTGTCCTTGTGAACTTCTTTACGTTGGTCGAACCATAAGGCCTCTGCGCCAACGTTTTGGTGAACACAGAAGAAAGGTAGAGGGAGGCAGGGACAAACATAGTGTCCCACGTCATTTTCTAGAACACCATAACAAATCGACTGATGGTCTGAGAGTGTGGATAATAGAGCAAATACCCAACAAACTAACTGAAGCTGAAAGATTCCATCGACTATGCGAAAGAGAAACTTTCTGGATATATACTCTCGATGCCCTTAGGCCAGGAGGCCTTAATGAAGAGCTTGAAGTCTCCACTATCCTTTAAAAAAAAAAAAAAAAAAAAAAAAATGTATCCATCATTTTTTATCCATCATCTTTCCGTCCTGTTCCGTCCATTTTTTCATCTTATATATATATGTTTTTTTTATATATATATATATATATATATACATATAATTATACCCAATTTTTATCCACATTTACATTTCTAAACATATAATACAATATATCTTATATTACACACCCCCCTTACATATATTTTATATAATTTTCATATAATTTCATATAATATAATCTATTTTCAACTACACCAATAAAATTTATTTCCATAACACCTTTCCTCATCCTCACTTTTATTTTTATTTTTATTTTTATTTTTGCTTTTATGTTCATTTTTATATTTAATTTTATTTTTATTTTCGTTTTTATTATTGTTTTTTATTTTCCATTTTTATTTTTATTTTTATTTTTATTTTTATTTTTGTCCTTATTTTTTATTTTTATTTTTACTTTTACAATTATTTTTATTTTCATGTTACCACATTCATCCCCCCCCCCCCTTTTTTTTGTTCCATATATCCTCACTTCACCACCATAATAAAAATTTAAAATTTAAAAATGTTACCCTCATTTTTTTATTTTTTTATTATTTTTTTATAGACCAATATTTTTATATATATGATTAAAATTTGTTTTTATATATATAATTTCTATCCATATTTTTTGTAATTTTGGCGCGTTATGTATGCATGTATAGTATTTCCAATATCCGGCATTCCCTCCCCATCTTTTTTCTTCTTTGGCTTAATAAAGATCTCTTATAGTATCAATTCCTCTATATAGAGGACATTATACTATTTGGCCACAAGATAGCAACCTATGAGAGGCATATAAAAATGTGCTGTAGTGACCCCTACAGCCAGCTTGACAAAGGTGCGCGCTGTGTGTACGTTCCCCTATCGAACCACAGCACATGCACGGAAACGCGTCGCACATTGCTGTCTCCGGTCGATGACGTCATCATTCCCCCCGCAACCATAGCGTCCACAAGCGTGCGCTTCAACGTGCGCTCCGGCGGCTCCTCTGGCACATCTGTGCGCTCACATCCTCACAACCAAGCGCATGGACCCAGCTAGACAACACCAGCAACACAGCCAAATACCAGCGCTGTGACAGAGACCCAAGGACACTCAAATCTATCGGTTGGGCCCTGACGGAATCAAAGGACAACAAACCACATGCCTGAAACTTTACAAATACAGTGAGTACTTTTATTTATATCTCCAATACAAATAAATAGCTGTACAGTTTAACCAATGGCGCCTGCTCCTCTTTGATTGTTTCTTTCATCTAAAAGGGTAATGGCCCAATGTCCAAGTATACATCTTTACTTGTACTGGAACAGTATTGAGTTCCAAATGAACTATCTCAATCCAAAAGCATGTATTTTGGAGAGTAATTGCTCACCCCACAAGTCCATCATGAAAGCAGCACAATTGGTACTGTAGGCTGATTTGCTTGACTATTTTTAGGCCTGACTGGCTGCTGTAAAGTCTGGCCTGGCTGGCTGGGTTGTACTACTTTCCAGTGTAAGTGGGCAGAGTACAGGGGTCAGTAATATGTAGGGAAGAGTACAGGGGTCATAAGTATGTAGAGCAGTGTACAGAAGTCAGTAGTATGTAGGGCAGTGTACAGGGGTCAGTAGTATGTAGGTCTGTGTACAGAGGTCAGTAGCATGTAGGGCAGTGTACAGAGATCAGTAGTATACAGGACAGTGTACAGAGGTCAGTAGTATGTAGGGCAGTGTACAGGGGTCAGTAGGATGTAGGGCAGTGTACAGGGGTCAGTAGCACGTAGAGCAGTGTGCAGATATATGTAGGGTAGTGTAATGGGGTCAATAGCATGTAGAGCAGTGTACAGAGGTCTGTAAAATGTAGAGCAGAGTACAGAGATCAGTAGGATGCAAAACAATGTACAGAGGTCAGTAGTATGTAGGCAGTAGACAGAGGTCGGTATTGTGTAGAGCAATTTATAGGGGTCAGTATTATGTAAAGCAGTGTACAGAGGTCAGTAGGATGTAGAGCAGTGTACATAGGTCAGTAGTACGTAGGGCAATGTGCAGAGTTCAGTAAAATGTTAAACAGTGTATAGAGGTCAGTAGTATGCGGAGCAGTGTACAGAGGTCAGTAGTATGTAGGGCAGTGTACAGAAATCAGTATTATGTAGTGCAGTGTACAGAAGTCATTATTATGTAGGGCAGTAGACAGAGGTCAGGAGTATGTAGAGCAGTGTACAGAGGTCAGTAGCATGTTGAACAATGTACAGAGGGCAGTGTATAGAGGTTAGTAGTATATAGGGCAATGTACTGGGGTCGGTATTATGTAGAGCAGTGTATAAGGGACAGTAGTATGTAGGGCAGTGTACAGGGCTCAGTATTATGTAGAGCAGGGTATAGAGGTTAGTAGTATGTGGATCAGTATGCAGAGGTCAGTAGGATGTAGAGCAGTGTACAGAGGTCAGTAGTATGTAGAAGAGTGTGCAGAGGTCAGTAGCATGTTGAACAATGTACAGAGGTCAGTTGTATGTAGGGCAGTATATAGAGGTCAGTAGTATGTGGAGCAGTGTGCAGGGGTCAGTAGTATGTAGAGCAGTGTACAGATGTCAGTAGCAGACTAATATCATGCAATGTAAGAAAAATCACGTCATTTCTGCTCTTGTCCGTTTTTCAATATTGAACATATAGTAGAAAACTCCTTACCAAGTAGTTGCACATTAGTTTGTTGATTACTTGAGATCTAAGTGAAAATGGTTAAAATCTACAGTTGTGCACATGTTTTTGCCCACAGAACAGCCACGTACTGAATCAGAATGGGAGAACAGCTTTACTTTGAAAATGTTTCTTTTTCAGTTTGTCAATCTGAACAGTTCGACCTTTTACATAGCATTCTTCCTTGGAAGGTAAGGCCATTCCTTGTAAGTTTTCCTTTAAAATATAGAAGTCTGGAGACCTCTGGGCATGGTAGTGTGGTGTTGGGTTCTGTCATCTTACACATTTTATCAAAAAGTCTTTGCATTAAATATTCAATTTCTGACCTGCATTTGTCACAGATTATATGGATCTGAAATGTTAGCATAAAACACAATGATCTGATTGAACACCATATAAGAATGTCTCACACACAACAATTATAACCGATTTTCTTTAATATATAGATTTCTATTGTAAGTAAGCCAAGCAGCGTCGGAGTTTCATTATATGAAATGATTATGTGAGAGTGTACAGAATTAACAGACTATTGTTAATAGGAGTAACAGTAATTGAGAATAAATTGCTTTAATTCTTAATTCCTTTTTGCACTTATGTGTTTGTTCATAGACGCGTGTCAGACTTTTACAGGCATCTGAATACACTTTAATACAGTACAAATAATACACGTGTCTTCATTGGTTAAGTGGCCTAGCTATTAACAGTAAACGTATAGTTTCTGTTTGTGACTTTGGCTAATTTGAAATAGTTTACTCTGTCCCTCATCTATGTATATAATTAAAATGACTTTGAACTCCATCGTTCAATCAGAAAACAGTAGTTTTTAAACTTGTTTGTAATGTACACAAAAGTCTTAACTCTATGCCGCACAGTCAATTCTCTTTCATGTTGTGTAGTTCTGCCTATGTTTATGATCTCCAACTCAGCTCAGTAGATTGTTTAAAAAAAGAGCTGGATGCATTCCTAAATGCAGAGGCATATCTAGTGAAAATAGCGCCTATGGCAAGCACTGAAACTGCGCCCCTGTCGAAACATTTGAAACCCATCTTTCAGAATGATAACCTTAACAACAAAAAAAAACAGCTAAAAAAACTAATGATATTTATCATCCCTTATGATACCTTGGGTAGTGACATATCCTCTTTATGGAGAAATTTGGGGTTTATTAGACCCCTGATCCCTCCTCTGCCCTCCAAGGCCAGGTAAATGCAGAACCAATACTGGACGTGATGAAATCTTCATCACTTAAGGCCTCAGTTTTCACAGAGGAGAGGGAGAAACTGATGTTCCTCCTTCTTTGTGCGCTGCCAATCCGACCAGATGGAATGGGAGAGCCTGGGAGAACAGGGGAGGGCTGTGGCTGAAAGCAGCAGGGTTAGCGCTGCCATTGTCCATTAGCAAAGGTGCTGAAAAGGAGATCCTGCCTATGCTCGGGAGGAGGGAAGAAGAGACCCTTAAACCCTGGTAAGTGCCTTGCTGCCCAGCCACTCAACAGCACCCCCTTCATATGGCGCCCATGGCACTTGCCATGGCTGCCATACCCTAGATACGCCACTGGCTAAATGTACAAAATATAACTGGATATTAACATCAATAGGTAATAACACCAGGGGTAGTCGATCCATGGAACATCCGATTGCCTCCTGGGGATCAGGAAGATTTTTCCCCCCCAATGGAGCAAATTGGACCATGCTTTATTAGGGTTTTTTGTCTCCCTGTTTACATCAGCATTTCCTTGTTTTTCCTCTCCGTGAGATGATCGCGGGTATCCCCGTGAACATTAAGTCTGTGGGACCCGTGGTCGGACTCACGGAGCTCGCGGCGGGCGCCCACAATGCCTCATCTTAAAGGGGACGTACAAGTACGTCCATTTGACCACAGGAGCCATTGTGTCGACGTATATAGTCGTGTACTGGTCCTTAAGTGGTTACAAATGTGTAGTCATCTTCTTCTTCAAGTACTACTTACGTTTTTCAGTGGCAAAAGTGCATCTCATCAGATATTTTGACACTCCAAGAATGCCACCATTTATGAATGAATAAGATACCATAACTTGTGATAACTGATAATTACACACTCAGCCTCACCCTCTGTAGATATTTTCCATCTTGCAGGACAACAATGTAAGCACCAGCAGACCCAGAGTGATTGTCACTGGGGCAGGTACAATGAGCATGTAACTAATTTAAGCACAAGCACAATAGCCTACACCACATGTTTTAAGAAAGCAAACACTGTTCACAGTATCTGCTGTTGCAATGCTGACCTCTAAAAAAAAATGTCTGTATCACTTGCAGCCATGTCCAGACATGAATGTAACAGATTTTTTTTACAGATTTTTTTTCACAGAGGCAAAGTTCTTATTTTCAGAGATTCAGCTTTATGCTTTTTCTTTTTAAATATTGTTTTAATGAAGTGAAAAGACAAACAGTGCAGGAAATATTTACAAACAGCCATCCCTCTCCTTCCTTTCAAAGGTGAGGGAAGGAGGATCAGTACAGGTACATTTCCACTTGTTAGTGCATATCTGCTTGCTTTTTTTAGTTGTTATTCTTTCATTGATTACTTTGGTTCTGCCTCATCAGTTTATGCAAATTATTAGATGGTTGTACCTTCCCGAGGCTTACAGGTAATGGGGTGGATTTAGGTAGGGGCGCGCACTACTACGGAGGCGCAGCGTACCGTTTTTACGCTGTAAATTACTTGAGCTACGCTTCATTCACGAAGCATTTGCTCCGTAATTTGCGGGGGCATTGCGTAAAAGTGGCCGGCGTAAGCGCGCGTAATTTAAATGATCCCGTAAGGGGCGTGGATCATTTAAATTAGGCGCGTTCCCGCGCGGAACGTAGTGCGCATGCTCCATCGGGAAACTTTGCCGACATGCATTGCGGTAAATGACGTTACAAGGACGTCATGGGCTTCGACGGGAACATAAATGGCGTCCAGCGCCATTCACGATCCACTTACGCAAACAACGCAAATTTCGAAAAACGCGACGCGGGAACGACGTCCATAGTTAGCATTGGCTGCGCCTCCTAATAGCAGGAGCAGCCTTATGATGGAAGCGCGGTACGCAAACGACGTAAAACTCGAACCCCGGGCGCGCGTATGTTTGTGAATCGGCGTGAGTATGCAATTTGCATACTCTACGCTGACCACTACGGGAACGCCACCTAGCGGCCAGCGTCAGAATGCAACCTAAGATACGACGGCATAAAAGCCTTATGCGAGTCATATCTTAGGCTACAGTCGGCGTATCGAGCTTTCTGAATACAGAAAGTCGATACGCCGGCGCTACTTAGCAATTATGCTGCGTATCTATGGATATGCAGGCGTAATTGCTACCTGAATCTACCCCAATGTCATGATTCTTGTTGCCTTCTTCTTAACCCTCAGTAGCACCAACTGGGAAATCTTCCCAGGGGAGTTATTAGTTCTCCCCCTACCCAAAGCCATTATAAAGTGATGAAGCACTGAAAACTTTAAAATTACCTGGAAACAAAGGGGGTGCAAAATGCTGTTATTAAGGTGGTTAAAGTGAGACTAAACTCACATTTTTGTGAGTCATTCTAAAAAAAATCAAGTATGCCATGACTTTTTTTTGTTAAGCCTCTTACCATTGTTTTCAGGCATCTTCTTTTGTACTGTGCATGTACCCCATCCTGCACCGATGCACCTCATTGCTACTAATGTAGAGCAAGCAGTGCGGTTATTTCTGGTCACATGCTTTATGTGCACTACAATTCCCATAGAGCTGAATGTGTATGCAGGTAGATGTTTGCCCATCTATTGGGTGAGCAGGAAAGGGTGGCTATGTTCACATACACAAAGGGGGCATGAAGAACAAATGTAACCACCCTAGGACAGGAGGTGTGAAAACATGCTTGCATTTGAGAGATGAAACAAAGGAAAAGAGAGATAGAAAGTATGGGGCAAATCCACAAAGCAGATGCGCCGACTTAACTCGAGATTTCTAATTTTACTCTGCGCGTATCTTTGCGCCCGATCCTCAAAAGGAAAAATCCGGTTTTTCCGTCCTACTTAAAATAATTACTCCGGCGCATCCTCTGACGCAAATTACGCTAGTCACGCCGCTTTATTTGATAGGCAAAGATGCAAATGAGGGAGATAGGGCGATCCTCAAAATTAAGTGTGTGCGCCGTAGATTACGCCCTGTGCGCCGTAGATAACGCCCTGTACGCACCTGTTAGTTTTCTGGAGCAAAATTAGACTTTATAAAAGCAGCCCTAATTTTACACCAGCCCTGTAAAGGTCTGCTGAAGCAACACCATTTAGGAAGAGCTGCCAACACTTCTTTGCTTGACTTCATTGTGACTGCCAAAATGCCTGGGCCATCAATGATTATAACGGCACTCGCAACTTTACAGGCGCAGAGAAGGAGGAGGGCACAGAGGAGGAGGAGGAGGGCACAGGAGAGGATATACCGCCCACGCCAAGATCTCTTTGGCATGACTGCGTCTGAGGTCATTGGCAACTTCAGATTTAACCAGGAAGCCATCCTGGACTTAACCAGGATCCTGCAGGATGATCTGAACACCCCAACCCAACGATCCCATGCCCTGCCAGCTCACATTAAAGTTATGGCCACCCTGCATTTTCTGGCCACTGGGTCTTTTCAGAGAACATGTGGAGGTCTGGCTGGGATGGTACAGTCCTCGATGAGCAGGTGTGTGCACGAGGTTGTCCCTGCAATACTGAGACGCATGGGCAGTCAATTTGAAAAGCCCACCCAGGAGGACCAGCGAATGAAGAGCATGGCTGACTTCTATCAGATTGCCCGATTCCCACGGACCATTGGGGCCATTGACTGTACCCATGTGGCACTACAGCCACCCCATGATACAGAGCACCTGTTCAGGAATCGCAAAAACTGGCATTCCATCAATGTCCAGGTAATCGTGGATGCCCATGGCCTCATCTGGCATGTGTGTGCCAAATTTCCAGGTTCGTGCCATGACAGCTACATCTTTAGGCAGACCAACATATCACGTGAATTGGAGCAGAACGTGTATGGAGACAGCTGGCTGGTTGGTGAGTGACATGTGTGTCAGGTATGACTGTCCCCCCCCATGATGCAGACATCACATGGGGCACATGCATGACTAATATCCTCCTGTCTTTTCCCTTCCAGGTGACTCTGGATATGCCCTGGGACCTCACATGATGACCCCATTCAGGAACCCTCAAACCCCAGGAGAGCAACGCTACAACGAGGCTCATATTCGCACCCGGGCAGTAGTGGAGCGTACTTTTGGCCTGCTGAAGTCCCGCTTCAGATGCCTGGACAAGACTGGGGGTACACTGCTGTATTCCCCAGACTTTGTGTGCCAAATAATAGGGGCTTGTTGCATTCTTCATAACTTTGCAATGAGAAGGGGACTGGAGATTAACTTACGTGCTGACCTGACCCCCCACCCAGGCAATCCCCCCCTAGCCCACTCTACCCGGTCTACTGAGGGCACAGTAGCCAGGAGACACCTCGCAGAAGGCATCTTTTCTCAGTAAATGGCCAGAAATCATCTCACAATGATATTATTTGTTTTCACTGCAAACGCACATGAATTATGTGACAATGATATTATTTGTTTTCACTGCAAACGCACATGAATTATGTGACAATGAGAATGTTGCTTTGCACAGTAAACGCACATGTTTAATGACACATTGAGAATGTTTTTGTCTCTGGAAATGCACATGATTTATGTCACAATGAGAATGCATGAATGCACACCACTGTGAATGAATGAAAAACTTATAAAGCGCGGCGCATGCGAACTGAATCGCTTCTGGGCGCTAGTTGTTCGTGTCTCATGACATCAAAAGAGCAGAGTTTTGATTCGTCTTCTGAAAGTCAGGTGGTTTTCCTCCAACCGAATGCTGGTTGGTAAAGCGTTCCATAGTCTAGGACCCTGAAAAGCAAACCTTCTTTCTCCTTTGGACTTGTATTTGGTTTTTGGTACCCTGACCAGATTTTGGTCGGTGGATCGCAGAACGCGATTCGAATTGTGAGGTTCTATCTTGTCGCAAAGATATTGCGGAGCCTTCCCATGGATGCACTTATGTGTCAGGCAGAGTGCTTTAAATGCAATTCTGTCTTTTACTGGCAGCCAGTGAAGGGTTCTCAACAAAGGTGAGATTGATTCCCATTTTTTTTTCCCAGTCACAAGTCTAGCGGCCGTATTCTGTACGACTTGCAGACAAGAGATTTGGTACTTTGGGAGTCCGAGGTAAAGGGCATTTGCATAGTCCAGTCTGGAATTCACGATTGTTCCCACCACGACTGCTACGTCTTCTTTGGGGATAAATGGAATAAGTCTGCGTAGTAGGCGCAACAGATGGTGCCCTCCGCTGACTACTGACCCTATTTGTGCGTCCATTGTCATGAAGGTGTCGAAGATGACCCCGAGACTTTTGACTTTGGAGCTAGGGGTGATGATTTGGCCCAGAATGGGCGGGGGGGTCCAGGTTGTTGCCAGTTGACTCTTTCGGCTGGCGTGAAACATAAGGAGTTCTGTTTTTGAACTGTTGAGTTTAAGATAACTCTTAGTCATCCAGTTTTCTATCAAAGAGAGACATTTCTCTAAACTGAGATGATGATCCTTTTTGTTGCAGATGCGAAAATACAGTTGCGTATCGTCTGCATAAGAGTGATAGAGTAGTTCTTGGCTACTGATAATATCAAAGAGAGGGCGAAGATAGATGTTGAAAAGCACCGATGACAGGGGGGATCCTTGGGGGACTCCACATGACACCGTGCGCTTTTCCGACGTGAAACAACCCAATTTAACTGTTTGTGATCGGTTTTCAAGAAAGGAAGAAAACCATGGTAAATCACCTTCTGCGACTTCTGCTACCTTGGCTAGTCGCATCAGTAACAGTTTGTGGTCTACCGTGTCAAAGGCTGCGCTTAGGTCCAGCAGAATCAGGAGACAAGATTCTCCTTCGTCTGCGGCCTCGAGGGCATCGTCCCATATTTTGAGTAAGGCCATTGTGGTCCCTAGCACAAACACATCACATGCACATCGAATTGGATTGGATCCAAGTACCCCCCCCTTTGGTACTTGGGAGCAGTAATGCCCCGCCACGGCTCCAATTATGTCACTGTGCATTCATACACCATTCAGGAACCTAGGATGACTTCTCCCTGGTCCTGGGGATCCCTTCTCCACCAAAACTGAGGGTGACACCCTTATTTTGTCAGGAATGCCACCCCCCCACATTCACACATCATTCACACACATAAACCAAATCATAAGTACAGTATAATAACCCAAATTTTAAAACCAAAAAAAAAGTACCCCTGGTATTTAAGTCCGGCGGCGAGTGCTCCGTCTAGGCTGCCCACGGGCACGGCCACGGGCACGGCCACGGGCACCTGGAGGATCTTCACGGGGGGGGGAGCAGGGGAGGGAGTATCTTCATTGGGGGGGGGAGCAGGGGAGGGAGTATCTTCATTGGGGGGGAGCAGGGGAGGGAGGAGCCTCCCCTGGTGTCTGACCTCCGGCTGGCCTGCCCTCCAAGGCCACTGCTATCCTGGTCAGGCAGTCAGTGATGGCAGCCGTATTGGCCTGGCCAGCCCGTGTGTTCTCCTGCACAGCCCGGGTGTTGTCCTGCACAGCCCGGGTGAGGGCAGTCACCTCCTGGCCCACGCCTGTTGTGGCGGTATGCAGGGACCACAAACAGGTGATGACACCCAATGAATTGGTGGCCACATCACTGAGTGACTCCCTCATTACATCCAGGCTGTGCTCCATCTTGGCCATAGTTTTTTTGATGTCACCCAGACTGCGGGTCTGCTTGGCATTGTCCCTCAGCAGACTGGCCGGCATATGCTCAGACCCCACCCTGGTGTCCTGGGTCGCCATCCTGCCTGCCCCTGAGGCTTGTGGCCAGGTAGGAGGGGATAGAGTGACCCTTGTGGGTTGCGGCATGTTGTGGGAGGAGTGGGAGGGGCTACCCCTGATGGTGGCCTGACTGGTGCCAGCCTCTGGGGGAGCCTCTGGGGTAGCCTCTGGGGGAGCCTCTGGGGTAGCCTCTGGGGGAGCCTCAAGGGGAGCCTCAAGGCTAGCCTCAAGGGTATCGTCAAATGTCATCAGATCTGTGGCAATAATGATTTCCCGGCCAATCTGGAGATCTTCTTCCTCCTCCCCCTCATCCTCCTCCCCCTCAGCCTCCTCATGAGGGGAGGTTTGGCCACTCCCCTCCCCTGGGGACTCCTCAGCAGCCTCCTGTCTTTGGGGTGGTGCAGCAGCCTGGCCTGATGGCCCAGCAATCTCCTGGTCATCTGTGGAAGACACCAAACAATCACAGGTTTGAGGATCCACACACTTGGCACATGTTCCCTTCCCCCACCCACACATGCTAATCACCAAATAAAAAAACAAAAAACCTTACCTGGCCTCACAGGAACATCAGACTGATAACCAGGCAGGCCCACCACCTGCTCTGGCTCGAAACACCGGGCCACTGCCCATTCCTCCTCAGTCAGCCGGATGGGGCATGGTCCCCCTCCTCCAGTGCCCCTCCTATGCGCAGTGAGCTTGGCCACCTTATTGCGGACCATGCTCCTCAGATCATTGATCTTTTTCTTAATGCCAGCGGGGGTCCTCGTCTCCCCTCCCCCCGCCGCATTTATGTGATCTGTTATTTTGGCATAGATCCTCTTCCTTTGGGCCGGGGAGGTGTTCCGGCTATCAGGCCCATGTAAATATCTTCCATATTGGATGATATACCTGGCAAGGATTTGCTTTTCAACATGTGAAAAATTCAGCTTCCTGCGTTTGGGAGCCATCACAGACACCACCCAGCAACAAGAAGCCAAACAGGACAAACACACAAAAATACACACACAAGCAGACAGCTACTACAAAGTCAAATACAAACACACAAAAATACACACCAAACAAATACACAAAAATACACACAGACGCAGACAGCTACTACAAAGTCAAATACAAACACACAAAAACCAAACACAAAATCCAAGCAGAAAAAAACCAAACAAAAAAATTAGCAGAAACAATCAAACAAAAATTACACTTATCACAAACAAACAACAACTACTATCTACTACTCCTCCAACACTTCTCTATCAAACACAACTTACCAACAAACACTGACAAACTAAGAGCAGAAGCAAATTGCTCATGGAAGGGAACACAGGGAAATACTTTTGCAAATGAAGTGTGTTTGACTGGAGCTAGTTAAGCACAGTGCGATCCTCAAACTAAGTACACTTGGCCTTTTACCTATCTCACTGATTGCGCCAAGCAAAGTTCTGCACATGCGCAGTGAGCAGCAGATTCGTGCGCGCATGCGCAGTACGGCCGGACCTTCATTTGCATGGGGTCACGGCTCATTACAATGAAGCACGCCCACTTCCTTCCCACTTGCCATAACCCCGCCTTACGCCTCCGAATTTAGGTTACGGCAGGCGCAATTTTGTGCGCAAATGCGCTGTGGATACGGCAATTACGACACCAACTTAGGGCGCCGTAACTTAAATGACATAAGTTAGGAAAAACTTATTTTGCGCCGCTGGCTGTGGATTTGGCCCAATGTTCTTGTTATATAGAAAAACATTGCACTTTTTATCTTATAAAAAAATTAAGTTTAGTGCCACTTTATTTAGAGCACACCTGGTCTTTGATTTAGTACAGTGTTTGGATAACTTGCAGAGTAAGGCCTCGTACACACGACCAAGTTTCTCGGCAAAAACCAGCAAGAAACTTGCTGGGAGAATCTTTTTTGCCGAGGACACCGGTCGTGTGTACATTTTCGTTGAGGAAACTGTCGAGAAACTCGACGAGCCAAAAAGAGAGCAAGTTCTCTATTTCCTTGACGGGAATGGAGAAAATTGGCTTGTCGAGTTCCTCGACAGCCTAACAAGGAACTCGACGAGGAAAACATTTACATTTGTACATTTTCGTTGAGGAAACTGTCGAGAAACTCGACGAGCCAAAAAGAGAGCAAGTTCTCTATTTCCTTGACCGGAATGGAGAAAATTGGCTTGTCGAGTTCCTCGACAGCCTAACAAGGAACTCGACGAGGAAAATGATGTGTTTCGCCCATTGAGTTTCTCGGTCGTTTGTACGAGGCTTCAGTCTAATCTGATATAGCAGAGTCACTGGTCCTCAGAAAAATGACTCTCAGTGTCCTTGGTATTTTCAATGGTAAACAAGAGCTTGAGCTGCCAATTGCAACAACTATTTGTTGCCCCTGGAGAGCATGCCACAGTTTTAATGTCCCCCAATCAATGGGTTTGAGGGATGAATGGAGAGCATTTTATCATGTTCATCTGACACACCTTTAATGCCAACTATCCTAAATTCATCTATATTTGAATCTGCGGTTTCACAATCGAACAACTAACAAAAACAAAATGGTGATTTATTAGATGCCAAATATTACATAGCGCTTAGCTAAATTTTTGTTAGGAAGTCTATTATGTCTTATTAGGTTGCTGGACCTTGTAAATAACTCTGTAAATTATTCTACTTATACATTAAAGTAGTCATATGCGATAAAGGTAACTCCATTATAGTTGGAGTTAGGGATTATGAATTAGAGTTGGCTTTGGATTTTTATATTAAAAAACTGACTCACAGATGTGTACTGCCTTAATTTCTCTACGGACTGTTTATGACAGGGCACTTTATGACAGGGACTGTGGTTTGTCAAATGTGTCACCTGCTCTGAATACCTAACATAGCAATGAGATTTACATCTTGACCATCAAATTCAGGAGAAAAGGAGGTTGGCACAATGTGTAGTAATACTCCTCCATTCCCCCACTGATAGATTTCATCTTTCAGTCTTGGTAAAATCAGCTGATGTACAGGTAGTGGGCACATATCCATAAACTGTAATATTACCAATATTATTGCTATTATTATTGTTATTTTTATTGCTATTTTTAATGATGATAATCAAAATAATACCATTGAACTTCCTGAAAAATTGATAATTTCATAGAACAGTAAAATGCATATCATAGCTAGCTAAAACCTTTAAAGTGGAACTGAACTCACAAAGTGAAAATTTGAAGTTATAGGGAACATTTATAAATGTTAACTGTGCCTATGCAGTATCCTGAAGAAAAATGTACTTTTGTCTATAATTCTTCCTCACATACAGCAATGCACTCCCTGGCATATGAGGGTGCCTAAGTGCTCTCCCGTGGTTACAACCCTATAGCTGTATATCTGCAGTGGAATATTTAAGGCAATGCTGTCTCCTGCTGCTGGTCTCATGAGAATTGGAGTGAGATTTGCTAATGTTGCTACTGTGCTGCTCACTGTTGTTTTTGCTGAAGGTTCTAACACAAGGAAGTAAATGCCTTACTCTACCAAAATGGCCACCCCCACACAGAGACACAGTGTAGAACAAGGCATAGTAGGTCAGTAATGGGCAAAAGTTCAGCTACAGAAAGACCATAAGCAATACTGCTGGCCTCTTTAAAGGGGCACCTTAATTTATCCTATGCATTAAGGCGAAAATACTTCTGGCAGTCACCGGCCCCCCAGCCTCCCTGTTTTACCTTACCTGAGCCCTGGAAATCTCTCGTCGGACACGCACTGTCCCTCTCTGCACAGGGTTCTCGGCTCTTGATTGGATAGATTGATAGCAGTGCAGCCATTGGCTCCCGTTGCTGTCAATCAAATCCAATGATACGGGGCTGGGGAGCTGGCTGAGTCTGGCATTCGTGTCTATGGATGCAAATGCTGGACTCGGTAGTGCTTCCGTAAAGGTAACAACCCTGGAGATTTCTTCTCCGAGGCAGGTTATCTGATGCGGGTAGGAGCCACGAGAGCCGCCAGGGGACCCCAGAATTTGAGTATCGGGGCCACACTGTGAAAACAAGCTGCACAGTGGAGGCAAGTATGATATGTTTGTTATTTAAAAAAAAGAAAAACACTTTCTTAAGTAATGAAAGTTTTCTATTTACATATCTATGAATATGTGTAGGTGGATTTTTGCCTGTAGTTTACATTTACTGGTCCTTACAGGTTTTGTAATACACTAAAATATATTCATTGTCTTAAAAAAGTAAACCAACATGCAAACTTTTGGAAAGATCATAACAGAACTACTCAATTTAAACAGAAAAGTCTTAGGCTTCTAAGAATCAGGGGTCTGGGCAGCTACCCGGATATCTTGTATCAAATTTTACCCCTACAGATAATGTTTACCACGATTAATCTGTTGCTTAAAAAGATAATTTGCGGTTTACACATTGAAACGTTCATTTTAAATAGTTCCATAGAATAAACCTGTATTTCACTATTCAGTTATGCATGTACAATTTTTTTCCTTAAAGGTTTACTGGAAGGCCGGGTGCTTATTTAAGAATTATCAACAAATGGAGGCTGGAAGAGGTTAGTGTTTTTACTAGACTGAGTCTTTATATTTGCAGTTTAGTGGTTGAAATGTAGCATAGCTCATATACTCATTTAAAAAAACAAAACAAGAAAGCTATGTAAATTATATTCTTTTTCTATGTATCTGTAGTGTCACCCCAGTGGATGCCTTATTGATTTATGCATGCAAATGGGCATAATAATGGCACTGAAGCAAACCTGGAATAACTTTATGGAGCTTGGCTACCCGTAAGTAAATGTAAAGACGTAACAGGTGTTAAAGAAAAATATCGATTAAGAATAGTTACCTACAGTACATTACCATATAAGAACCAGATTATTCTGTATTTGAGTAAGATGCGCTTGAACTCTGCATTCTATACTTAGCGCAGCCCTGAACCTTGCACTGTATGCATAGTGCAGCCCTGGAGCCTGTGCATATTGCACTCCAGAACTATACATAACACACTCCTGAACCATGCACCCTGTATGTAGTGTACCCCTGAACCCTGTACTCTGTACATAGAGCACCCCTGAACCCTGCACTCTGTACATAGTTCACTCCTGGTATTCATTGGCCCATTTAAAACCCACTCCAATCTGCAATTTGGCCTTGCAAACCATGAGGATTTGGGGGTTGACATGGTTGAGTTCCTGCACCTATTCTTTGAGAAAAAAGGCCCTGGTTACTATACTTTGTATCGCCTACCAAATACGTATAATGTTAATAATTAAATTTTGTTGCAAGTCATATTTTTTATTTGGTAATAATCTAGGTTGATTCAGAATTGGTGGACTCGTAGAAGATTAAGGCAGGAGCATGGTGCTCATGGGAAAGCTAACTTTCCACAGTGGGAGAAAGATTATAACTTGCAGCCCATAAATGCGTATGGATTATTTGAAGAATACCTTGAAATGAGTAAGTTCTGTTATTTTTCTATCCACGATGTGGTCGTCTCGTGTTGCAACTCATTTTTAAACCAACATGTATTTATAAGATACGATACAAAGACAATCTTGTATTCATGCTATGGTAAAATGTTTTAGTTGTCTTTTTAGGATCTATGGGATCACTCTGTGGTTTACTGACACAGAAACCAATTCATGATACAAACACAAAATGGGGAACATTCTTAAGTGCAAAAACATATATAATAAAGATGCATAAAACATAAATTAGCATGTAGTAAATGCCTCTGTATTTATAAAAAAAAAAGAGTATATCATTGTAAATAATAAAAGGACAATTATAAATTGCCTTTAAACATGCTCATATTGAATCACAGTTACTGTATGAGGTTTCTGAAGTGTCTAGAAGTGCTATAAGCAGATGATTAAGGAAGAATATTGAAGAAAGAATGTGTTTATTTTTATGATTTTTATGAAATACCTTTTTCTGTGGTGTGGTAGCACACTAGGAGGGTTACTTTCACACCCCAGCAAGTTATACACCGCAGTCTCCAGTCAGTAAAAAAAAATCCTTCTAAGGCCTCGTACACACGACCGAGAAACGCGACGGGCGAAACACATCGTTTTGCTCGTCGAGTTCCTTGTGAAGCCGTCGAGGAACTCCAAAAGCCAATTTTCTCCATTCCCGTCAAGGAAATAGAGAACATGCTTTCATTTTGGCTCGTCGAGTTTCTCGACAGTTTCCTCGATGAAAATGTACACACAACCGGTTTGCTCGGCAAAAAAATATCTCCCAGCAAGTTTCTTGCTGGTTTTTGGCGAGAAACTCGGTCGTGTGTACGAGGCCTAATTGTTTACTGGGACATGGAGGCCAGTGGTAATTACTGTAGGCTGTGGACTATCAGCAAATACAGTTTTTCAAAGATTAGATTAAGTACTGAAACTTAAATCCCAGTCTGGCATCACCTTACCAAGGTAGGTGACCACTACTTGTTTAGTAAATCAGCTCCTTGGTCTTTCATTTTAAACACTTGTAATGACCCAGATATTAAATAATCTAAAACTGAAAGTAAAATAAATAAAGGTTAGGTGCAGATATTGAACTTCTGTATAATGGCTGCTGCATTGGAAAAGTTCTGTAATTTCCATTTGTAGATAGTAGATTGGTTTATAATAACATCCTCTCAGCCCAGAAGTGTGCACATGCTCCCACTTCGCAACGCCCAATGTGTGCTTTGAACCCAAAGGCTGGAGGAGTGACTGAGATATGCAAGCTACACAAGGGAAGAGAGATATCACCACTAGTGGGAGGAAATTAAATTGAACCCAGAAATTCCTGGCTCAGCCTCTACCTCCTCTCTGCATGTCCCTGCTAGAGATAAGAGAATATGAACCCTGTTAAAGTCTATGGGGGCTGAATCTTGAAAACCAAATATGCTCATTCAGACTAGAAGCCAAGTGGTTGTGAAACAAAGGGAATATGAAGCTATGGCACTGGCATGAAAAGCATGTACCAATGGCAAAACAAATGTCTAAAAATACAATATAGTGGGAAGAAAGTGAGAAACAACAATTCTTTTGGTTACATACTTAGAAGATGCTGTGTGTGGTGTTACAAAACATATAATTCTCACAGACAAGTTTAGCTACACAGTATTCCGGCATCCCATATTTTTTATGTGTAATACAGGAGATTTATTCTTCAATATACACTATTGTTTGGCTTAAATACAACAGCAGCAACACACCAATCTGATTCATTTTAACTTTTTGCTGTGACACCAGATTTTTTTATCCAGTGGTAATAGACTTGAATTAAATAGTGGAAGAAGCAGCCACAACAGACCCTAAAGCTTTTGGAAAGTGTGCTCTTCATAAAATAAAGCTAAAAAATAGGGCACTTCAATGTCATGCCAATTGGGCAGTGGCACAACAGTTTCACAGTATACTGTAGTTTGTGAGCTTCTTTTTTACATTACCCTATGGTATTGTCTAAAAAACTTACTAAAATGTGAACACAGAGTGCACAAAAAACACTTCAAGACATCCACATTATAAAGGCAAGGCAGTTTTTTTCCTGAAATAAAACTTGTATTATTTTACAGAAAATAGGCAGAAATATTACACAGTTGGTGTGCAGTATGTACACAGCTTTATTAGGCTGCAATGAAAGATAAAAAGACATGGCAGGTTTTAATTAAGTAAAAAAATTAGAGTGTATTATTTCACATACATTAGCCAGAGATATTGTACAGGCAATGCATAGTATTTAAGCAGCTTTATTAGGCCATAATTTAGGAGGGAGAGATGAGGCAGTTTTAATTTTGAAATAAAAAGAGTGTATGATTGCAGAGACAAAAACAATAAATATTGTACATTTGCGTGAAAGTATGTAAGCATCATGTAGGTAGGTAGAGTTAGATTGCCTGCCACTTTATGGCTCTGTTTCTAGTATAGTATGGTAAAGGGGTGCTAAGTCCAGTTTTAGAAAATTTCTTCCTTAGTGATGTTATGGGGGTAGTCAGTGCACATAGAAATGCCAGTATAGGATGGGCAGAGTTGATTTGAGGCATGGGAGCCAAACACCACAGAGCTGTCAGGATATTATTAGCTACTGTCTTAAAGGGTCCTTTTCAGGGCTCAATTCCAGAAGAGGTGGTGCAGAACTCAGTAGGAATAGCTGTAGTTGCCCTGTCTCCCCTGACCTTCTTCTGCAGATTTTGTAGTGAGGTACATTAGGCCTTGAAGGCCAGGCCAAAGTTCTCTGATGTGAGTACTGGTGACACCTGGGAATAAGTGGGTCATCTGGGAGCTTGCCCAGATGGGCAGAGCTATGGAAGGGACATTGGGAGAGACTGGCAGACTAACAAACCCTGATCCTGCTTAGTGAAGGAAGCTGAATGCCATGGACTTATGGCACTTTCACACTGGGGCATTGGGGGCGTCGGCGGAAAAGCACTGCTATTTTTAGCAGCACTTTACCGTAGTTTTAGCAACGTTTTTCAGCCACTAGCATGGGGCTTTTAACCCCTGCTAACAGGCGCTTCGGCGGCACTGCCCATTGATTTCAATGGGCAGGGGGTGCTTTAGGAGCACCCTTGCTCCTAGGAGCAGGGGTATACACTGTATACACTGCTCCTAAAGCACTTCAAAGATGCTGCTTGCAGGACTTTTTTTAATGTCCCGCAAGAACACTGCTCCAGTGTGAAACCCTCGAGCTTTCACACTGGAGTGACAGAAGAGGTGCTTTACAGGCGCTTTTCAGGCACTGTTTTTAACGTTATAGCACCTGTAAAACGCCTCAGTGTGAAAGTGGCCTTAGAATACATAGGAAAGTGGTCTGAACTCTGTGGTGCCCCCAAAGAGATGTGGTACAAAGGGAAGATAGCTTATGAATTTTGTGTTTGCCTTCTGCAGAGAAATAACAGCTACAGAATATCTACTCTTGTATGTTTGCATTCTCCACTGAAGTATTTTGACAGTATGTCAAATGTGATGCCAGATATCACTGCAATCTTTGTGAAGTTACAGTAAAGTGTGGAAAATTCATTTTTTGTGTGTACATTCTTGTATTGGTAAATGTTAGGGCCTACAGCCGAGAGCAGGCCAATAGCCAGGAGTATGACACAATATGGAAGAGGGCTTCCACCAACAACAGGTGGAAGCTATCTACTTGTGAAATAAGTGTAATGGCTAGTGCACTACTCGGAAAAAAGAAAGAGCAATAATAAAAAATAATGCACTCACTGCATTTGGTGTAGGCAGGCATGTCACAAGTGGGGAAGGTGGTCATCTCTGGAAGAAACTTTAGTATGCAGAGGTCAGCAAGCAAGTGGCTGGTGTAGCATGCAGAACTTGGCAGGTGGGCGGCTGGAGCTGTGCAGAGATCTGCAAGGAAGCTACTGGTGTGAAAAACCTCTAGAAGGACTGCAGAGTGGAAGACAAGCTACATGGCTCCTTTCTGACTTCCACTTACTTGTGGCAAGAGGCTGGTGTAATATGTAGAGCTTAGCGGGCAAGCAGCTCTGGCTGTGCAGAGGGCCGTAAGTAAGCTGCTGGTAGGATGTTAGGAAGCTGACACCCATCTTCCCCCCTCCCTCACATCATACCTTCATATACAGTAAACGCCCATGTTCATCACTGCATCTTTTCCACGGGTTGCAGGAAAGAGATTTCCCCATCAACACAGTGCTGACAGGGGAATCAGCAATTGTCTTCTCCCCGTGGGAGGTGCGTGAGAAGCTGTCCCTGCTGGGAGAAGACAGTGATAATTGCTAGTGTATATAGCAACCGCTAGCAGTAATTGCAAGAGAATTCAGCAGGCTGGTTGTACTCATGTTGATCGATCATTCAACTTGGTCTATATCCCTGTTACAGATTTTCCCTCACTTCCTGTCTGGTGAAACTGTTGTCACTATGACAGAAAGTGGGGAACATCTCTCTAACAAAGCCATAGATCGCTGTGAAAATCTTACAGGTGATCCACTCTATTCAAAACTGATAAAACGGTCTTAATATGCAGTTAAAGCGGTTGTATACCCTTTTATATATATATATATTTTTTACACCTGTAAAGGAAAAGTCATAATGAGCTAGTATTCACCGCATTATGAAATACTTACCTTAAAACGAGGTGAAGAGAACTTACCTGGTCCACGCCGAGTGAGATGTTATCTTGCTCTGGCGTGTCTTCCGGGTATCGCCGCTTCAGCTTATTGGCTGATTGGCTGGAGCGGCGATGACGTCACTCCTGCGCATGCGCACGAGAGACTTCAATTCGGCAAGGTCCGGCGGCTTCCGGTCCTTTAGCCGAGGATCCCCGCTGCTTATTGTAGGCTTACCTGTAGGTAAAAGTAAAAAAGTGGGGTATACAACCACTTTAAAGAATTACTAATAGTTTGTGGTCAACACTAGTGATTAGCAAATGTACTGTTTATGTGTAGGATGAATTTATGATAATTATATTTACTGTATGGGATGAAATGTCACCCATAATGCACACTATGGGGCAGATCCACATACATCTGCGCCAGGCGCAGCGTATCTAAGATACGCTACGCCGCCGTAACTTATCTTTTTTTAATCCACAAAGAATCCGCGCCATAAGTTACGGCGGCGTAGTGTATCTATCGTGACGTAAGGGCGCGGAATTCAAATGGATCTAATGGGGGCGTGTTTTATGTTAATACGTCGTGACCCGACGTAAACAACCTTTTTTTGGAACTGCGCATGCGCCGTCCCTGGGGGTATCCCAGTGCGCATGCTCGAAATTAAACCGGAACCAGCCAATGCTTACGACGGTGATGTCATTCTACGCAAATTCCTATTCGCGAACGACTTACGCAAACGACGTAAAAAAATCTAAATTGTACGCGTGAAGGACGGCCATACTTTGAGTACATACATTGAGTACGCCTCATAATAGCAGCTTTAACTATACGCCGGAAAAAGCCGAACGAAAACGACGTAAAAAAATGCGCCGGCCGGACATACGTTCGTGGATCGCCGTAAATAGCTAATTTGCATACTCAACACGGATTTCGACGGAAACGCCACCTAGCGGCCGCAGAAAAATTGCATCTAAGATCCGAGGATTCAAAACAAAGATACGACGCGGGAATTTTGAAATTACGCCGGCGTATCAATAGATACGCCGGCGTAATTTCTTTGTGGATCTGCCCCTATGACTGTGTCTTCGGTAAATGAAGGAGTCATCAGTCATAAGGAGTATAGTGAAGCGTGTTAATAGAACCACAAATGGTACAGTTATTGGTACATCTGGAAAAACGCCATTGAACTGCTGCAAAGCTACTACTTGCTTTTTGGACTCTTTTTCTGCCACTTCTGCCACTTGAAAAATAAGAGCAAAATTAAGTGGTTTTCGGAAGTTAGCTAAATCCCTTAAGTATTGCTTGAAGCAGCACTGCTGTGTTTATTATCCCTCCCTCATCCTGCCAAATAATTCATACACGTAATGCATTTTTTCTATTACCGCTTTTATTGCTAGGAAGTATGTGTTTTTTTAACTGTTAATGAAAATAATTTTTTAGGGAAATTAACATGACACCCCTGTTCCTGAGCCCCGCAGCAGTTTCTCCCACTCTAGAAGATCCTGTTTCACCCTAATTCCTGAGTAGTAGTAATTTCAGACTATGCCTGCAGCACCACCTACAGATAAAATGTGGCATTTATTATACACGTGTTTATATCTTTGTTTTGGATTCACTGTCTGATTTGCCTATTGAGTGGCGGCTGAAATTTCCAAAACCTAGCTGTAACAATGTATTTCTTAACAAATCCCTTTATATGCAGATCAAAGGAGTTTCCCCTGACCTGTGCATAATGCCAGTTGAAGCAATTAAAGCGGGGGTTCACCCTAAAAAAAATTCTAACATTGCATGGAGCCGACCTATGAGACTGACAGTATGCTGTTGTTTTTTTTTTTTTTTGCGTTAATACCATTTTAGGGCTATTTTCACCCCCGGCTTTCCCGCGGGAGTGGGCGTTCCTAATCACAGGCTGTGATTGATATGCTTCCGACCGGCGCATACTGCGCGTCACGAGTTGCCGAAAGAAGCCGCTATACAGCGCCTGCGCACCGACGTTTGGCTTCTTTTGGCAACTCGTGACGCGCAGTATGCGCCGGTCGGAAGCATTATTTCTGATTTGTTAAAATTCGGTACTATTGTAATTCAAAAATTAAAAAAAGTACATCCGAATTTCCGAAAATAGAAAATGTGTCCGCATTTCAATTCAGAACGAAATGAACTGCATGTGTCTATTCTGGATCACATGCTACAAAACAACCATGCAACGTGGTTGCAGTGTGTTTCTTAAATTGATGCATGCACTACTTTGGTGCAGTGCAGTGTGATTTGAGTCCGTTCAAAATGAATGAGCTGCACTGAATTTTTTCCTGTGGGATTTTTAAGTGATTGGTATTGTGAACCAGGGTAAATACTTTGATGAATCTATGCTGCAAAACAATCTGACTGTCTGAAGGGAAAATAGCTCTTAGCCAGTTCTAGATGTAACTTACAATAAATAAAGTAATAATATTAAGCTGGTTACCGGCAAAATGTGAGATGCTTTTATATTGCATTGTGTACACTGTCAGCTGGAAAAAAGCAGGCTACAAGCTGTTTTAACCTCCCTGGCGGTATGATTCTTTCAGAAAAAAGGTGCTGAAAGCGGTACCATTATTTGCAAGGAAATTTGGCGTTTTATATTGTAGGCCTGTAATTCTTAGGAATAACTCACTTAAATCTGACCAAACAAGAGTCTAGTAGACATCCCAGGTATGACATTTTTTTAAAAACAAAATTATAAATTATAATAAAATAATTATAAATAATTATATCAAATAATAATATAATTCTAATAAAAATTATTCAATAATGTAATCAACTCAAAATCACTGAAATTTGCTCAGTTGCAGAATTGTCGCTGTCATTATTTTATTTTTTTTATGACGAATTTCCCCACAAATCGCTATCGCACAATTCTGCAAGTGATTATAATTTATTATCGCTGTTTTCTAGCTGATCTAAAAACATTTTTGACATAAAGGGACACTTTTGGTTGCTATGGACAATCTCCAGTTTGCAGGGAGAAAGAACAGTTTTTATTATATAAAAGAACATGTAGGGCACTGGGCAGACCACTAGGGACAAGGGGGGTGTGTATTTTTTACATACAGTACTGTAATCTATAAGATTAAAATCAACCCCGAGTCACGCTCGGGAATACCGCCAGGAGGGTTAATAGGATTTATAGAGAAGAAATCTTCTATGTGTAAAGCATCATCCCACATAACCACAGCTGATCCCTAAATATCTTTAACATTAATACTGGCATGCAATCTGCAACCTTTCTAAGTATTATTACATATATAGGGGCAGATTCACGTACCTCGGCGCATATTTCCGCCGGGCGTAGCGTATCTAAGATACACTACGCCGCCGTAAGTTACGGCGGCGTAGTGTATCTTTGGCGGCGTAAGGGCGCGCAATTCAATTCGATGTGATGGGGGCGTGTTTTATGTAAATACGTCGTGCGCCGTCTGTGGGGTATCCCAGTGCGCATTACAGCGAAATTAAACCGGAACAAGCCAATGCTTACGAAAGGTGATGTCATTCTACGCAAATCCCTATTCGCGAACGACTTACGCAAACGACGTAAAAAATTCAAAATGCGAGGCGGGAACGACGGCCATACTTAACATTGAGTACGCCACCATATAGCAGGGGTAACTATATGCCGGAAAAAGCCGAACGCAAACAACGTAAAAAAATGCGCTGGCCGGACGTACGTTCGTGGATCGCCGTAACTAGCTAATATGCATACTCGACGCGGAATTCAACGTAAACGCCACCTAGCGGCCGCCGAAAAAATGCACCTAAGATCCGACGGTGTACTAAGACGTACGCCTGTCGGATCGATCCCAGATGCCGTCGTATCTTGTTTTGTGGATACAAAACAAAGATACGACGCGGAAACTTTGAAATTACGCAGTGTATTAATAGATTTCTTTGTGGATCTGCCCCATTGTATTTATACAGTTCGGTATAGCATATTTATTTTTTGTTTGTTTTCTATGTATTGAATTGTATTGTAACGGTACTTTCTGCTCTCATGTTGTAAAGCACTGAGCAAACTGTTGGTGCTATATAAATCCTGTATAATAATTATGATCTGTTGGGGAGATTTCACTTCACTTCAGACCATAGAGAAGAACAGGAAGTAAGCAGAGATTTCGGCGAAGTTAGGGGAATTACAGAAACAGGTGTCCCTATTGGCAAATTTACCCTCAACTATTGTTCTGGTACAGCTGTAAAATGTTGAATTTCCCATTGCTTTCTGTTTCAGCGACAATGGTCACCAGGACAAAAGAGAGGGTGAAACTACCTAATGGGAACACAGGCAGCAGCAAAAATTTGAGAGATGTTCTGAATTTTTCCTACTCTACCTGAGGGCAGGGGCGGACTGACCATTGGGACTTTCGGGCACTGCCTGAGGGCCCCATGCCACTAGGTGGCCCCATCAGGGTTGCCAGGCTCAATAAAACCAGGGACAGTATGTAAAAACCTGTGTTTTTTTTACATCTGTCCCTGTCTTAAACCGACATGCTTTTGATGTGAAAATCCTGAGATTTTAGCTGCCCTGCCTCTGCACTGCCTCCTGGCGTGGTGGCTATCTGTAAGCCCAGGGGCCCCATAATCTTCTATTGCCCGGGGGCCCCATGGGTTGTCAGTCCACCCCTGCCTGAGGGACTAACTAAAAAAAAATGTTTTGGCTTTAAAGTGGTTGTAAACCAATTACAACCACTTTAACCTACAGGTAAGCCTAGATTAAGGCTTACATGTAGGTGCAACAAATATCTCCCAAACCTAAAAGATTTAGGAGATATTTTCAGAAATAGCGGCACAGATGTGTACGGCTCCGGACAGTCACAGCACCGGAGCAGCAATACCCGGAAGTCACTCCGGGTATCATGGCGGCAACAGAGGTGGTGCCTGAGGACCGCTGCAGGGGCTTCGATCTCAGGTAAGTAATTCATAATGAGCTAGTATGTTATGCATACTAGCTCATTATGCCTTTGTCTTGCAGGGTGTTTTTTTTATTTCATTTTTTAGAGAGGGTTTACTTCCTCTTTAAATCCACTTTACTTTTCCCCATGATCAGAAAAACCTAGCAATCCTTTGGCTTTAGGGTGTTATGTTATGCAGTGACTTGATACTAACAGTTACCTCTTTCCTTTACAGTTCTTCAGTTTGGCTTCACAACTATATTTGTTGCTGCTTTTCCGCTTGCACCACTTCTTGCCTTACTTAACAATATTATTGAAATCCGCCTTGATGCTTACAAATTTATCACCCAGTGGAGAAGACCCTTAGCATCACGAGCCAAGGACATAGGTGAGGTCATTTGGCCCAATTATTTTTGAGTGAGTCTAAGAATGTATCATATGGTTGAATACAGACTGTAGTATGCCTGCCTTGGCACTTCTGTCTGGATTACAAAGTATCGATCCTCTCCAAGAGCCCCCTTAGTTTAAGAGGAAGTCAACAATTTAGTGGAATGTGCTAAATTTACTAGATAAATGTATACACATAAATAGCCTTTTGATATGTCGGTTTTCTAGTTATTTATCTGCAAAAATATTTAAAGAAAAATAAATTTGGTTGCACACTGTGACACTCACCTTCTTGTTCAGCAACCAAACGAGTATTGTGTTGCGTTGTTGTTGTCAGCGGTTGGAATATCTGATATCTATATTCAGACTAGGAGGAAGCGGTGTATGATGAAAGCACTCAAGCAGAGAGTGGGACGTTTCGTTACACACTCCATGGAAGGAAGAATTTCTGTAGAATAGTTACTTTATTGTCAAGGTGCCAAAAGACGTAGACAGGATGTTACAGGAACTTTGGTAGACCGGTTTCACACGGATAACTTGTGTTTGTTCACAACGAACAAGCACAAGTTATCCATGTGGAAACGGTCTACCAATGTTCCTGTAACATCCTGTCTACGTCTTTTGGCACCTTGACAATAAAGTAACTAATTTACAGAAGTTCTTCCTTCCATGGTGTGCAACCAATTTTCTTTTTCTTCAAATAGGGTCCTTTCACACGTGCGGACCGTTCGTCCGTTTTTTCATACGTCCGTTTACGGACTGCAATGCTTTCCAATGGGATAGCGTACGTTAGCGGATGAGCATCCACTAACGTCCATTAACATCCGTCTCCGTTAAGCTCTGTATTTTTGAACGGAAGAAAACCCTATTTTTCTTCCGTCAAAAAAACGGAACGGACAAAAAACGGATGTTAGCGGACGATCCGTTTAACATCCGATCCGCTAACATCCGTTTTTCATCAAAATATGTAATAAAAATAAAGTTCTAACCAAAAAGAAAAACGGATGAAAAAACGGATGAAAAACGGAAGAAAAACGGATGACAACTGATGAAAAACGGATGACAACTGATGAAAAACGGATGAAAAACGGATCAACTGATGATAAAAAACTGATCTAAAAAATGGTCCGCACGTGTGAAAGGACCCTTACTAGTGGTGAGCCGGAGGGCCAGGACCCATGAGGAAATCTTTATGCACAGTCTGAGTGGTGTTACACTCTTTCTGCAAAAATATTTGACAGGAGAAATCACTGATGCATAAAAGTATACTGTAACTTCTCCTAATTTAAGCCTATTTAATATTAAGGCAGAAAAATTGTGATGTTCCTAAACCCTCGACAACCAGAGATCAGGTTTCAATAATGAATTCTCACGTGTTACTGCACAATGTTTCTCTTCGCAAAATGAATCACCCAAATATATAATTTCCTGAAAAATAAGTTCTTCTTTTTGTGTTACATTGGGTTTTTGGCGTTTTGTTAAAAATAAATAACAAAGCTTCCTATGATAGAATTGGATTGTTCTGTGTCACAGTACAGTGGCTCAGGGGATCTATTATTCAGTGCTCAGTAAATGGTCCTATGCATTTGGTAAAGCACTTTAGAATATTTTTGTATGTATAATGGAATATACATATAGAATTATTGTGAAATAAATTGTTTATAGAATCCTGTCACCTTCCGGTGTTTAGTTTGTCAGTGCAAATTAAAAATTTGAATGGTGAAGTGGACTGGTTTACATCAGTGGTCTCCAAAATGCATCCTGGTTGCCGGATGTGGCCCTTTGCCTTTTATTAATCTGGCCCTTGGGGCACTGTTCCTCCCACTGATACAAGGCACTTTTCCTCCCACTGTCACCAACAATAAGGCCATAATTCCTGTCACTGATGCCAAGAATAGGGCACTTTTCCTCCCACAGACACATGATATGACGGGGGACTATTCTTCCCACTGACACCAATGATGGGGCACTATTCTTCCCACTGACACCAATGATGGGGCACTATTCTTCCCATTGACACCAATGATGGGGCATTATTCCTCCAACTGACACCAATGATGGGGCACTATTTTTTCCACTGACACCAAGGATGGGGCACTATTCTTTCCTTTGACACCAATGATGGGGATCTATTCCTCCCACTGACACCAATCATGGGACACTATTCTTTCCACTGATACAAATGATGAGGCACTATTCTTTCCACTGATACCAATGATGGGGCACTTTTTTCTACTGATACCAATGATGGGGCACTATTCCTCCCACTGACACCAATGATGGGGTATTATTCTTTCCACTGATACTATTAAAGGTGCAGAATTATTTCTACTGGTACCAATGATGGGGCACTATTCCTCCTACTGACACCAATGTTGAGACACTATTCCTTTCAACGATACCAATATTGCCTCCCCACTAATACTAATAATAAGGCATTGTTTACTCTCATAGAGCCCAGGACATTTTCTATTTACACTGGCCACAGTCCGACCCCCTTAGGCCGCGTACACACGGTCGGTCCAAACCGATGAGAATGGTCCGACGGACCGTTTTCATCGGTTCACCGCTGAAGCACACCAATGGTCTGATGTGCGTACACACCATCAGTTCAAAAACCGATCGGGTCAGAACGCGGTGACGTAAAACACACGTCGTGCTGAAAAAAACGAAGTTCAATGCTTCCAAGCATGCGTCGACTTGATTCTGAGCATGCGCTGGTTTTGAACCGATGCTTTTGTGTACTAACCATCGTTTTTGACTGATGGTCAGCCGTCCATCGGTTCGATTTTAAAGCAAGTTCTCTAATTTTTGTCCGAAGGACAACAGACCGATGGGCTGTACACACGGTATGTTTGGACCGATGAAACTGGACTTCAGGCTGTTTTCATCGGTTTGGACCGACCGTGTATACGCGGCCTTAGAGTCTGAAGGACAGTATATTTGCCCATTGTTTAGAGAGTTTGGAGACCCCTGGTTTACATGAACAACAAGGAACGTTTTGATACATGGTCCCCATTTTTAAATGTAGTTAATGTCACATAATCACAATATTAAAATGTTAACCAATAAACACATCAAAGATTTATAAAGAAACACGTGTAAAGGATGTAGTGTAAAAAAGTGTTTTATTTGTATTGGAGGTTTAAGAGGTCAACTTTAAAAAAAAGTTTGTGGTCATATACACCTTTGTAACTATTCCTGTATTTTATAATATGTGGTACATTATTCTGCTGATTACCGTTGCTTTAATTGTATATTGTCGGGTTATTATGTGACCCCTTCTTATATGGGCACTTTGTTCATTTTTTACTTTCATAGAAGTTGTATTTTTAGTTTTAGCAATACTTGAAACTTGTTGACAGCCTGCTCCTAGTAGCTCACCTATAAAGTGACAGCCATGCAGCAGATATGTGTTTAATATCCCCACCTGGATCTGATGAAGCTGGAGTTGATGAGTGGAAACTGCTCTGAACATCATGAAAGCTTAAAGGGGAGTTCCACCCACAATTTCACTTTTTAAATATAAATACCCCTGTAATACACAAGCTTAATATATTCTAGTAAAGTTAGTCTGTAAACTAAGGTCCGTTTTGTTAGGTTGTTACAGCATTTAAATAGTTTATAATCTAGAAATAGACCGTGGCCATCTTAAGTGTGGGCATCATGAAGCCAGACTGTATGACTTCCTGGATTTTAGCTTTGCATATCTCGCACATGCTCAGTGCACAAGCAATGTAATAGGTTTCAGTCAGGTTTGCAAGGACTACTGGGAAACATGATGCCTATCCCAGAAACCCTTGCAAATAGCCTAGGCAAATAAGGAGGAGGAAGTAACGAAGGACTACAAAATAAAGGTATTTACAAGCAACAAATTAAATAAAAATTGTCCATTCTGAACACTATGAGATTAGAGCATGCAGCACAGACAAACATAAAAAAATGGGTGGAACTCCACTTTAACAATCGCTTTGTAAAAGTTGTATACACACTGTTGTTATAAATGTTGAAGCCTATATTTACAAGCTTTATAGAAATAGGTATCAGTTGGATTAAAAAAGTTTGTTTGTTTGATAGTGCTTTCCTTGGTGGCTTGCCAGTGTTTGCTCCCAGCTTTTCTCTATCCCTGGACAGCATAGTGTAGACAGGAATGCTCAGATAACCCTTGTGCTCCTGTTTATGCTAAAACCTGCTTCCACAGACATCTAGGGCTTGAATAACAGCTGGTGTGAATCAACACATTGCGTTATAATGGATAACAATTAGTCAATTTAATTATTCAGGTAAAGCTTTCATTAGTGAATCAGGTTAATTAATACTTGGCGGGGTCAGTAAACTCTTGGAACATGTGTTAGCTAATTACTAGTTCATTTTCTTTTCATTTTCTGTGTTCATTTGATTAGTCAGTCAATTTAATTAAGTTTGTTGACTGGGTAGATTTGCTCACTGATAATTTACTGGATTATAATAGTCATATTGATTGGTAAAAATGTTACCAAATTTAAAGGGGAGGTTCACCCTAAAAACGACTTTCCCTTATTACACTGCCCCCCCACATTACAATACGATTATGCCTATTAGTTTTTTTTTGATGCTGTACATACCTTCGTACAGCTATTCACCCGTGGCTTCCGGGTTGCGAGTCCCGTGGGAGTGGGCGTTCCTAACATGGTGGTGATTGACGTTTTGACAAAAAACGAGCTCCCCCCGTTGCGTAAGCCACGTCACAATTGGCGAAAGGAGCGGAACGGCGAGTCGGCACTATACTGCGCCTGCGCATCGCCATTCGGCTCCTTTCGCCAATCGTGACGCGGCTTACGCGACAGGGGGAGCTCGTTTTTTGTCAAAACGTCAATCACCACCATGTTAGGAACGCCCACTCCCGCGGGACTCGCAACCGGGAAGCCACGGGTGAATAGCTGTACGAAGGTATGTACAGCATCAAAAAAAAACTAATAGGCATAATCGTATTGTAATGTGGGGGGCCAGTGTAATAAGGGAAAGTCGTTTTTAGGGTGAACCTCCCCTTTAATAAAGTGATGGTGCGTACACACGGAAAATCTGTTCGTCTGTATGGAATTCCGACGGGAAAAAAAAATGCATTCTCGGAAACAATTCGACGCATGCTCGGAAGCAATTTGGTGTGACCGTGTGTATGCAAGCCAAGCTTGAGCGGAATTCCGTCAGAAAAACCATCCGATTTTTTTGTGTAGTAATGTGGTTCGGAAACTGAAAATCACACAATTATTATAACATTTTTGTAAAGCTTAAGTATTGCATAATGTGAAACTTAAAGTGTTACTGAACCCAGGAGCCTGGATGCACTATATCTGGTCTCCCACAGTACACAGAACATGGAAATGCAATTATTTTAATAAATATATATAAACTGCTAAATACCGTTTCTCATCAGCAGTATATAGCAGTCTTAGGACTTCTATCAGTGCCTGGTTAAAGCTTGTAGGAGGAGTTTTCAATCTACTCTGGCTGTCCTGTCTGGATGCAGGACCCCTGACCCTCTCTCTGGACAATGCTGATTGGCCCTGTGCTGATCACATGCTCTCCACCAAGAACAAAAACTCTACCGCGTTCCACTACCAAAAAAAAGCGAGTCAGGCTCAGTGCTGCACAGCCAATCACAGGAAGCTTTGTACTTTATGAATGAAAACAAGGCTACCACTGGTTGGTTGAGGTGTATATTTTGATGTCATTCGCCTGCCTCTCCACCTCAGCCACAGAAGTAGCCTTGTATTCATCCATAAAATACAAAGCCTCCTGCGATTGGCTGAACAGTGCTCAGGCTGACTCAATTTTGTCCCAAGAGCAGAATGGGAATTCCCCATTCTGCTCCTATAACACAGAGCTGTATAATATATATAGCTGATGCTGCATACAGTTTGTACAGCGCTCACTTCTGTTAGGAAAAAGTTTGTTTGGGCAAGCTTGTGCCAAATTAACTGTTAAAAGTCTTAGCAAACCTGGAGTTAGTTAGGCTTTAAACTAAGGTTGTCCCGATACCACTTTTTTAAGACCGAGTACAAAAACCGATACTTTTTTCAAGTACTTGCCGATACTGAATACCGATACTTTTTTATCAATTTTTTTTGTTACAATTTTTATTTTTTACTATTTTTTGTTATGTTTTTTTTTTTTTACAATGCTTTCTATTGGGGGGGGGGGGGGGGTGGATGGTGTCAGTGTTTTTTTAATTTTTATTTCTTACAATTGAATATATTTTATTATTATTATTATTATTATTTATTTTTTTAAGCCCTGTTGGGGGGCTTTGGTGAGATATCAGGGGTCTTAATAGACCTCTGACACCTCCCCTTTGAGACAGAGAAAGGAACTGAGGACACAGATTCCCCAGTCCCTTTCTCAGCTGCACTGAAAATGAATGGACAGGAGACAGAGGCTCCTCTCCATTTATAAACTGAAGCACTGTAAACACAGGTTACGATGTTTCAGTTATATGAATGGACAGATCACTGACTCTGTTCATTCGGAAAAGCGACAGTCAGCGGTGATCGGTGTGGCTTTGGGGAGAGTTACAAGCACCGATCACCGGTGTATAGATTTCACTAAAACAGCTGAAAAGGGAGGGGGGGTCCAGGGTGAAGCTGTCAGGCTGTACTGAAATCTATACAGGGATATCGGTGCTTGTAACTCCCCCCGCTTCACCGATTATCCATGACTGCCCAGGTATCGGGTGAAGCATCGGAGCATTTTCCCCGAGTACAAGGAAATGCTTGGTATCGGTACCGATAATAGTATCGGTATCAGGACAACCCTACTTTAAAATATATTTTAAATTGTGGCCAAAATAATCTTTATCAAAAATAAATAAAGAGAATAAAGCATATCTAAACTGAAATGTAATATTTATTTTTATCTGATGATACTGCCTCAAACCTAATACAAATACAAATCTCCTCGTCTAGGTTTAGCATGCTCACTAACTGTACTGAATCTATGAAGGAACTGTGTTGTCGGGACAGAAATACAAAACACTATCCAACCCCTCATCATGGCATTTGGGGAGGTGTTTTGTAGTCCAGAGAGTGAGCTGGGAACAATGTAACTGATGACAACCAGCATAGGCAGAGTGTGCATGATGTTACCAGATCACTCACCGATTTCTGATACGATCAACAGTATTTATTTATTTTTAGATCGAAATATCAGAACTTTTTCAATTGTATATTTACCAGACCAAAATATATCAAAATGGATCAAAAAAGAGAAGTTTGTGAAGATTTACGTACCCTTTTACAATGGTGTATTTGTTTTCTTATATGCTATTTTTTGTTGCTTCAGTGCTAACAGAATTATCACTTTAAACAGGTATCTGGTATGGGATTCTAGAAGGCATTGGGATCCTGTCTGTTATTACCAATGCATTTGTTATAGCGGTGACCTCAGACTTCATTCCTCGGCTGGTGTATGCCTACAAGTATGGACCTTGTGCCGGTCTAGGACAAGCTGGAGAAAAGTACAGTAATAGCCTAAAAGTCTTTTGATAATTAACCACCATGTATAGATTCTACAGTTTTCATGATATTTAGTTAAGACACCTCTTGTTATGTTTCCATCAATGTTTATGCTATTTTGACTATGCTGCTTAAGTATAATGAATCCTATTAACGTGTATGTAAAGCTAAAGCATTTTTATGTGTAAAACATATTTTTTCACTAAAGCATTTTTATTTTGTTTTAGAGTAGGGTAGGATTTAAATCTCCATCAGGCTTTTTTTCTGTCTGTGTTCTACTGGGGGGGATTTCTCTTTATTTCCTGACCCAGAAATAAAAAGGAAATTAGAGGAAAACTCTCCAAAAGGAACAGAGTTTTCATCTTAAACAGGAACAGGTGTTCGCATTGGTGGAATCTCCCTGAGGCTGGGTTCACACTACTACACTACTTTCATCCTACTTTGCTCTGTGTTCAATGTTTCCCTATGAGAGCGTCTTGTAGTGTCCTACACAAGTCGGTCCGACTTTGAAAATGCTCCCTGTACTACTTTTGGTCCTACATTGATCCTACTTCAGGCCCATTGAATATCATTGAAGTCGGATCAAAGTAGTATCCTGTTCATGAAAGTAGGATGGATGTAGGACCAATGTAGGATAAATGTAGGACCAATGTAGCAGAGCAAAGTAGGATGAAAGTAGTGTAGTAGTGTGAACCCAGCCTGAGGCTGGGTTCACACTACTACACTACTTTCATCCTACTTTGCTCTGTGTTCAATGTTTCCCTATGAGAGCGTCTTGTAGCGTCCTACACAAGTCGGTCCGACTTTGAAAATGCTCCCTGTACTACTTTTGGTCCTACATTGATCCTACTTCAGGCCCATTGAATATCATTGAAGTCGGACCAAAGTAGTATCCCGTTCATGAAAGTAGGATGGATGTAGGACCAATGTAGGATAAATGTAGGACCAATGTAGCAGAGCAAAGTAGGATGAAAGTAGCCTATGGCTGGGTTCACACTACTACACTACTTTCATCCTACTTTGCTCTGCTACATCCTACTTTGCTCTGTGTTCAATGTTTCCCTATGAGAGCGTCTTGTAGCGTCCTACACAAGTCGGTCCGACTTTGAAAATGCTCCCTAAGGCTGGGTTCCCTAAGGCTGGGTTCACACTACTTTCATCCTACTTTGCTCTGTGTTCAATGTTTCCCTATGAGAGCGTCTTGTAGCGTCCTACACAAGTCGGTCCGACTTTGAAAATGCTCCCTGTACTACTTTTGGTCCTACATTGATCCTACTTCAGGCCCATTGAATATCATTGAAGTCGGACCAAAGTAGTATCCTGTTCATGAAAGTAGGATGGATGTAGGACGAATGTAGGATAAATGTAGGACCAATGTAGCAGAGCAAAGTAGGATGAAAGTAGTGTAGTAGTGTGAACCCAGCCTAAGGCCCCTTTCACACTACCATGACTTTAAATTCACGCCATTTTGATGCAATTTCTCGTCTGCAATTTTGTCAGGATTTTTGCCACGATTGCACTGAATGCCTGTGTAACTCGCATTAAAGTCAGCCCCAAGTAGTAGAGGGACTACTTTGAAGTCGGCACGACTTGAAGTCGTACTAATATGAATGGTTGTCATTGGAAATCATGGGGAGCGACGACTTGTCATGTGACTTTGCAGTGCCAAGTCACAGGACTAGTCGTACAAGTGTAAAACGGGCCTTTACTTCTTGTTCAGATGACAACTACTGTCTGCTTCAGGGACAATGATCACCAGGACCAATACAGTGAATGCCCCAGCAGGGACACAGATAGCAATAATAGCAGGTGCTTCATAAACACCCCCCGCCACTGTAATTCAGGCGCCCGGCACCCAAAAAGGGGCCAGGCGCCTGAATAGGGAGTGGCAGTTGTCGGCCATGGCTAGATTCATTCAATGCACAAATCTATCTATTGGTCATAGAGGGGTGGCTAGAGAGAGGGGGCGGCGCCTGTACGTCCTTATGGATGCACCGCCTGTGCTCAGAAGAATCTCCATTCATTTTTATGAAAAGCCTGTCTTTGAAGATCTCAGAGGCGGGTAACAAGCTCGTAAAAGTATTGGGAGGGGTTGTTGGCATGGAACCATTTTAAGGTTAATTGTGCTAAAAGTGTTTTAATTCTTCCCTACTCTATGAAAAACTGCAAAACACATTTTGGCTTTATACACTTTAGTGTAACTTGATAACACATGCACTAAGTTTTCATTTTTGTTTTCAAAGGTGCATGGTCGGGTATGTAAATGCCAGCCTTTCTGTCTTCCTTGTACACGATTTTGAGAATCGCTCAGATTCTGAGTTTCATGCAAGATATAATGGCGCACATGGGAAATATTGCCGGTAAGAGAAATTCGTTGTTGATGTACAATATCCTGATATTAGAGATAATTGGAACAAAATTTTAAAAGGAGACGTTGAACATAATAACCACTCAGCTAACTCATAAGCAATAAAGGGTTATAGAAGTCTGCAGGCCAGATAAAAATCACCTAATGTGATCCCTTACATTTGGTCATATGAGATTCAATAAAAACTGCTTACTGGATTTGAAATAGTTGCTATGTACTGTACAACACCTTAAAGCAGTAATAAGCCCAAAAGCAAACATTTATTATATTGCAATTTATTATATTGCAGCCTACCAATTCTTAGATGTGATGGCTGCATTCGTTTTCTTTTTTTAGGCTTTATTTCTTCTATTTTGTTCAGGTCATCCAGCCAGTAAGTCTGTTATTTTTTAACATAAAAGCTCTCTTGCAGTTACAGAGATAGGGGCAGATTCACAAAGAATTGCATGGGCGCAGCGTATGTGAGATACGCTACGCCGCTGTAACTTACTTTTTTTTAGCTTTGAATCCACAAAGAATTTGAGCCGTAAGTTACGGCGGCGTAGTGTATCTCTCGCGGCGTAAGGGAGCGGAATTCAAATTGGGTGGGTAGGGGGCGTGTTTCATTTAAATGAAGCGCGTCCCCGCACCGAACGAACTGCGCATGCGCCGTCCCTAAATTTCCCGCCGTGCATTGCGCTAAATGACGTCGCAAGGACGTCATTGTTTTGACGTGGACATAAATTACGTCCATCCCGGATCACGGACGACTTACGCAAACAAAAAAAATAAATTCAAATTAAACGCGGGAACGACGGCCATACTTAACATGGCAGGTCTAACTATACGCCACGAAACAGCAGCTTTAACTATACGCCGGAAAAAGCCGACTAGAGACGACGTAAAAGAATGCGACGGCCGCTCGTACGTTTGTGGATCGTCGGAAATAGCTAATTTGCATACTCGACGCAGATTACGACGGGAATGCCACCCAGTGGACGCCGAAGAATTGCATCTTAGATCCGAAGGCGTACGAAGACGTACGCCTGTCAGATCTAACCCAGATGCCGTCGTATCTTGCTTTGAGGATTCAAACCAAAGATACGACACGGGAAATTTGAAAGTACGCCAGCGTATCAGTAGATACGCCGGCGTACTCGCTTTGTGGATCTGCCCCATAGACCCTTTAACACTAGAAGAGGTGCTTAAAATGATCAGCTTTATTTATTCATGTAAAACCTTTGTCCTAAAAGGAAAATAAAATGTTTGCTGCAAATGATTATAAAGTATTATCTGAAGTTCAGCTTCAATTTTTTAGTGTATCTAAATCTTCTAGTACAGCTAACACTCCCCTCCTCCCAGACTGACAATGCTGCTGTCCAAATGTGCCCCCTGTGCTCCTTCATCCAGAGTGGGGGGTGCTCTAATACATGAGGGCCCGGATTCACAGACATCAGCGCATATTTAGGCTGACGTAGCGTATCTAATATACGCTATGCCGACGCAGCGCACAGAGGCAAGCACTGGATTCACAAAGCACTTGCCTCCAAATCTACGCTGGGTTTCTTAGTCGTAACTCGTCGTAAGTGGAAGTGGGCGTGAGCCATGCAAATGAGGCGTGACCCCATGTAAATGATGGATTGAGCGTCATAAAGATACGAATAACGTACGACTTACGCAAACCGCGTATATGATGCGCCGGGCACAACTACGTTTGTGAATACGGCGTATCTTCCTCATTTGCATATGTGCATAGAAAATCATTGGGAGCGGCAAATACGCCCGGCGTAACTATGCGCCCACGATACGACGGCGTAGGTAAGTTACGTTGGTCGTAGGAAGCCTATTTTCAGGCGTATCTAGTTTTGTGGGCACGGCACACAGATACGACGGCGCATAGTAACTCTTACGCGGCGTATCTCGAGATACGTCGGCGTAAGTGCTTTGTGAATACGGACCGAGGTGTGTTACTGGCCAGATCACCAGGTGAAAACAGAGGGAAAAACTTAACAACTATTGATTGGTAAGATGCAATATATTACATTTTTGGTTTTGGGTTTAATACAGCTTTAACCTTTCGTCCCTTTATTTCTACAGGTGATACTCAAAAAATTTGCAAAAGCTCATTTATGTCACTAATGCAACCTAAAAGGTGAAAATAATACATGAGATAGACTCATTACATACAAAGCAAGATGACAAATAGCGACTTGAATTGCGATGATTAAGGCTTACAGCTCATGAAAACCCCAAATCCACAATCTCAGAAAATTAGAATATTGTGAAAAGGGGCAATATTCTAGGCTCAAAATGTCACACTCTAATCGGCTAATTAAGCCATAACACCTGCAAAGGGTTCCTGAGCCTTTAAATGGTCTCTCAGTCTGGTTCAGTAGGAATCACAATCATGGGAAAGACTGCTGACCTGACAGTTGTGCAGAAAACCATCACTGACACCCTCCATTAGGAGGGAAAGCCTCAAAAGGTAATTGCAAAAGAAGTTGGATGTTCCCAATATGCTGTATCAAAGCACATTAATAGAAAGTTATGTGGAAGGGAAAAATGTGGATGAAAAAGGTGCACAAGCAGCAGGGATGATCGCAGCCTGGAGATGATTGTCAGGAAAAGGCCATTCAAAAGTGTTGGGGACTTTCACAAGAAGTGGACTGAGGCTGGAGTCAGTGCATCAAGAGTCACCACACACAGACGGATCCTGGACATGGACTTCAAATGTCGTATTCCTCTTGTCAAGCCACTTCTGAACAACAATGTCAGAAGCGTCTTACCTGGGCTAAAGAAATACAGACCCGGTCTGTTGCTCAGTGGTCCAAAGTCCTCTTTTCTGATGAGAGCAAATTTTGCATCTCATTTGGAAACCAAGTCCACAGTCTGTGTTGATTTGGGGAGCCATGTCATCTGCTGGTGTTGGTCCACTGTGCTTCATTAAGTCCAGGGTCACCACAGTCGTCTACCAGGAGATTTTGGAGCACTTCATGCTTCCTTCCGCAGACGAGCTCTATGGGGATGCTGACTTCATTTTCCAGCAGGACTTGGCACCTCCCCCACACTGCGAAAAGCAGCAAAACCTGGTTCAATGACCGTGGGATTACTGTGCTTGATTGGCCAGCAAACTCACCTGACCTGAACCCCATAGAGAATCTATGGGGCATTGCCAAGAGAAAGATGAGAGACATGAGACTGAACAATCCAGAAGAGCTAAAGGCCCCTATTGAAGCATTCTGTTCTTCCATAACACCTCAGCAGTGCCACAGGCTGATCGCTTCCATGCCACGCCGCATTGAGGCAGTAATTGCTGCAAAAGGGGCCCAAACCAAGTACTGAAAGAAAGGGGGGTGAATGGCAAATGTATGCTTGTGCCACATCCAGTATATATGAGAAAATAAAAAAGGGGTTCCCCTGGGTGGACTTTTAAGGCACTAATAGTATTCCAAATATACAGGATATTGAGAGTAAAAAAATAACAATTAATGCAAGTTTGAGACGACATTTATAAGGAATATTTATAATGTCCGCTGTCAAACGGTACACTGTATTATTGACAGGATTAACCTTGACAACCCAGCAAAGAATGCTTGGATTGTCAAGGTGTGAGGTTGATCCTGTCAATAATACAGTGTACTGTTTGACAGCGGACATTATTAGGTCTGTTGCGGATCTCATATAATCAGGGACCTCCATCCCAGTCCCAGTATATCTCTTCTGGTTGATCCACCGGTTTCTCGATCTTTGGAATAATTTCTCCCTAACGGGATGAACACCTGTTTATTATAAATGTCGTCTCAAACTTGCATTAATTGTATATTCTGATACCCATTTCTTGCTTGACTGGCAACCTCATTGATTGAACCCAGCGTGCTGTTTACAATTTCAATTCTTTTAAAAAATCGTATCCAATGAAATATTCATCATCCTTCTACATTTATAATACATGAACTAATTGTCCTTCTCTACACACCCCTGAAGAAGGTTACCCCGAAACGTGTCGGGTGTAAAGAAGGTTTTTCATGTATTTACTTATATGGTGACAATCATTGGAACTGTATATTTGAATTCAATATTTCATTTTTTTGATAAATATGTATAATTGTGAATAAAAACTATTTTTTTACTCTCAATATCCTGTATATTGGAATACTATCAGTGCCTTAAAAGTCCATCATGGGGAACCCATTTTTTCTTTAAACCAAGTACAAATACATATGCATGCTTATACTTTCCAGAGGTCCGATATTGTTCTATATACAATCCTTGTTTTATTGATTGCATGTAATATTCTAATTTTCTGAGATTGTGGATTTGGAGTTTTCATGAGCTGTAAGCCATAATCATCACAATTATGACAGATCATGGCTTGAACTATCTTGCTTTGCATGTAATGAGTCTCTCATATATTAATTTCACCTTTTAAGTTGCATTCATGAAATAAATGAACTTTTGCACGATATTCAAATTTTTCGAGTATCAGCCACCTTTTATAGGTTTATCTTAATGTTTGATCACCTGAGATCTCTTTCAAGCACTTTTCTCATCTGTTCACAGGTATCGAGACTACAGAGGTCCACCTCATGGTCCTGAGCCCTATGCTTACACTTTGCAGTTTTGGCATGTGCTTGCTGCACGCTTAGCTTTCATCATTGTATTTGAGGTAAGATAACACAAACTTCATGTTTAAGAGGTCTGTATATCATTGGTACATAAAGACTGATATAAAGGAACGTGGACATTCTCCGAGAAAAACGCGGAGAGATGTTATGTTTACTATGATACACTTTTTTGGCATAGCCTTGGCTATATGTATATTCATTTGCAATAATAATTGCAAGAGATATTTTAGTATGTGCGTAATAAAATGTACGGATAGAGCGAGCAAATGTTATATCCTGTGATATCCTGTGACATGGTGAGTAATGGGAATTTCAAAATTATGTCAATGTATCCAATTAAAAAAAAAAAATGATGGGGATTGTAACCATCATACACTATCCAAAAGAGAAAAAAAAGAAAGTTTTGATTTTAGATATACTTTAATATCAAAGTTTTGACAAAGTTTCTTAAACTTTCCACTGCCACATTCTTTGAGTGTCACCTGTACTATATTAAAGCGGGAGTTCACCCATTTAAAAAAAAAAAAAAAATCTCCCCTTAGCTTCCTGCTCGTTCGGTCTAGGGGAATCGGCTATTTATATTAAAATATGTGCAGTACTTACCCGTTTTCGAGCTGCATCTTCTTCCGTCGCTTCCGGGTATGGGTCTTCGGGAGCGGGCGTTCCTTCTTGATTGACATTCTTCCGAGAGGCTTCCGACGGTCGCATCCATCGCGTCACTCGTAGCCGAAAGAAGCCGAACGTCGGTGCGGCTCTATACTGCGCCTGCGCACCGACGTTCGGCTTCTTTCGGAAAATCGTGACGCGATGGATGCGACCGTCGGAAGCCTCTCGGAAACCTGTCAATCAAGAAGGAACGCCCATTCCCGAAGCCCATACCCGGAAGCGACGGAGAGGATGCGTCTCGTAAACGGGTAAGTACTGCACATATTTTAAAATAAATAGCCGATTCCCCTAGTAATAACGAGCAGGAATCTAAGGGGGAAAAGTGCCCTCTAAGGGTGAACCCCCGCTTTAAACATGACCACATTTCCCACCCACCTATTCTGCCAATATCCCACTAGTTGTCTAGTTGTTGTGTTTACTATCTGTAGCCATATAGGAAATATTAAAATCCCTCCCCTCCCCCCCTATGTTCCCTATGTATCCATACTTCAAGGTTAAATAGTATGTAAACCCAACATTTCATATTTTCGGTTTGTGCCTGCGGTACCATGTACTTGTATGAAAAAATTATTCCATTATCTTTGTATTGCTTCCTTTGTGTGAACTCCCTGGTGTTCCTGCCAGTCCCTCTGCTTTCTTATCACAAACTGACCACACTAAGAAGGAGAGCACAGCATGGTTAGTTCTCTAACTGTGCTGGGGACGCAGTGTACTTTCCTCCATTGTTTAGACTTGTCCTGACACATACCACCTGCACAGCTTTTTACTGGAAAGCTCAGTGTACTGTTGCTTTGCTTCTCCTACCCCAGCTCTTTTGTTGCTGAAAACAAAGGGTAAGCGATCACTTATAAAAAAGGGGAAAAAAGGTATTTATAATGTATTTTTTATATCTATACACAAATGTTTTGCCTTTCTGTGTTAAACTAAATGGGTTGTTTTACAAGGTTAATGTTTAAAGGGGTTGTAGTGAAGGTTTTTTTTTTTTAAATAACAAACATACCATACTTACTTCCACTGTGCAGTTCGTTTTGCACAGAGTGGCCCAGATTCTTGTCTTTTGGGGTCCCTCTGCGGCTGTCTCAGGCTCCTCCCCGCAAGAGCTAACACACTTCTGGGAAGCGCTCTCCCAAGGGGGTTAGCTTGCGGGTGCACTCCCGTGTAATACAGTGGCTATGGCCGCCACTGTATCACATAAAATAAGAAAATGTCATACTTATCTGCTCTGTGCAAGGGTTTTGCACAGAGCGGCCCTCCTTTTCTGGGGTCTCCCGGTGCTCCTGGCCCTTCCTTTTCATTGAGTGACCCTCGGAGAGCCGCATTCCACACAGGCACAGACAGCAGGACTCGGCCTGTCCCCAGACTCCCGTGTCACAGGATTTGCTTGACAGCAGCGGGAGCCAGTGGCTTCTGCTGCTGTCAATCTTTCCAATCAGAACCCAAGACAGCGGCTTGAGCTACTGGGCTCATCGTCTATGCTGGAACGATCAGGTACAGGTAAGAAAAAGGGGGTCTATGGGGGGGCTGCTGCAGCACAGAAGGTTTTTCACCTTAAAACATAGAATGTATTAAGGTGAAAAACCTTGAGACTTTACAACTCCTTTAAACTCTCACAATACACTAACAGTGGGAGGGTTTTAAAGGGACATTACATACCGGGGGTTTGCTCATACAGAGTGTAGGGTTCAGGTGTGCGCTATGTACAGAGTGCAGGCTTCAGGTGTGCGCTGAGTACAGAGTGTAGCGTTCAGGTGTGCACTGTGTACAGAGTGCAGGGTTCAGGTGTACGCTGCGTACAGAGTGTAGGGCTTAGGGGAGCGCTGCATACAGAGTGCAGGGTTCAGATGTGCGCTGCGTACAGAGTGTAGGGTTCAGGTGTGCGCTATGTACAGAGTGTAGTGTTCAGGTGTGCGCTGCATACAGAATGCAGGGTTCAGGTGTGCTCTGCTTACAGAGTGTAGGGTTCAGGTGTGCGCTGCTTACAGAGTGCAGGGTTCAGGTGTGCGCTGCTTACAGAGTGCAGGGTTCAGGTGTGTGCTGCGTACAGAGTGCAGGGTTCAGGGGTGCGCTGCATACAGTATGTAGGGCTCAGGGGTGCACTGCATAAAGAGTGCAGAGTACAGGGGTGCCCCTTTTCCACCAAAATCTTCCCCTCCCACAGTATAGGGCTCTACTCCCACCCCCAAATCCCCCTTCTTGACAGTACCTGATAGAGAACTGCAGCTGCAGAATAGCACGAAAGTGCAGTGTAGCTGCGGGGCCACGAGCACAGTCTTCATGAGCTGTTGCCGCTAGACAAGCACTGGGTTTCAACTACCTATCTATGCAGATATTTACAAACTGTCAGTAAATTTTCTTTCTGTTGGCAACCCTGCTTCAATGTCTTGGCAATCTGTCTTTGCTTAGTCCTGCTTCCCTGGTAGGTCTTACAGTATATTGTAACAAACAAAAGGTTTATGAATAATCAGCCACAGACACACAGGAGGGTTCGTTGTTAAATTATGCATCTCTTATGAGCACGATTTAAAATCTAGATTAAGTTCAGGACCAATTGTACTTTCTGAGCACATCATTTCTATTCATTATTGTCATATGTTAGACTCTTTTGTATGACTGCTATTTTTGTACATTCTGAAAATTGTTACCCATTATAATAATTTTATAAATATTCATGAAATGCTTAAATTTTCATCCAACTTAGTTTTCAGATTTTTTTTCTGCCATATGCAGCTGGGTACCTGTAACAATGTCTGGCAATATATTTAGCCATTCTAAAGTTCTTGAGACATTCCCTTAAGCTCTTTCTAACAATACTTGTATATTTACTGACTTCGTCGGCGTGCTGTCCTTAAATTGCCATTAGTTGCAACAATCTTAGAGGTTTATATTTTTGAATGTCCCTTAAATCCCTTGTTAAGCCACTCAAATGCTGGTACATATTGGTATTGAATGTGAATTTTGGACAACAAAGTAAATATACAGTCAAAATACTTAAAAGTGTAACACAAATATAATATTTGTTAAAATCCATAGAATATGTGTGATTTTGGTCAGCCATTTTTTTACACGTGTGCTCCACTGTGGTGTAGCCAGGAGAGTATAACCACTTTTTTCTATTGAAGGAAAATGGTGTCGTCACTTCTAATAAATTACATTGTATTATTTTCAGTAAATAACATGTTTAACTTTACTGTGTCATCCTGCTGATTGGACAGTGAAAGGGGTTGTAAAAGTTTGTTTTTTATTTTCTAAATTGGTTCCTTTAAGCTAGTGCATTGTTGGTTCTCTTACCTTTTCCTCCAATTTCCCTTCTAATGTTTTTTTTCTTTGCCCGATTTTCTCACTTCCTGTTTCTCCTCAGTAAGCTTGCCCCCATCATCCATGGGGGTTAGTCAGCCAGAACTGCTTACTGAGGAGGAACAGGACGAGAGAAATTCAGACAAAGAAAAGAAAGAAAAAAAACATTTAGAAGGGAAATCGGAGGAAAATTTATGTGAACCAACATTGCACTAGCTTAACCACTTCCATACAGGGCACGTATACACCTTCCCGCCCAGACCAATTTTTAGCTTTCAGCACTGTTGCACTTTAAATGACAATTGCGCGGTCATGCTACACTGTACCCAAACTAAATTTTTATCATTTTGTACCCACAAATAGAGCTTTCTTTTGGTGGTATTTGATCACCTCTGGGATATTTATTTTCTGGGAAAAAAAAAAAAAATGACCAAAATTTTTGAAAAAAAACGTTTTTTTTTGTTTCTGTTATAAAACATTGTAAATAAGTACGTTTTCTCCTTCACTGATGGGCACTGATGGTACTGCACTGACAGGCACTGATAAGACGGCACTGATGGGCACCGATGAGGTGGCACTGATGTGGTGGCATTGATGGGCACTAATATGGGGCACTGATAGGCGGCATGGATAGGCGGCATGGATGGGCTTGGATAGGCGGCACGGATGGGCACAGATAGGTGGCACAGATGGGCACAGATAGGCTGCACAGACGGGCACGGATAGGCGGCACGATGGGCACGGATAGGCGGCACGGACGGGCACAGATAGACGGCACGGACGGGCACTGATAGGCGGCATGGACGGGCACTGATAGGCGGCATGGATGGGCGCTGATAGGTGGCACGGCTGGGCACTTTTGTATGTGTTGTACTAATGGATGCCAATCAGTGCCAAACAATGCCTGCCAATCAGTGATGCCCATTGTGGGCACTGATTGGCATCCATTGCGGCACTGATTGGCATCCATTTTTTGTGTCCCCTTCATCCCTGGTGGTCTAGGGTGGCATCGTTTTTTTTTAATCCCTTTTTTTATCCCTATGGCCATCCCTGGTGGTCCAGTGGGCATCCCTGGTGGTCCAGTGGGCATCCTCGGGGGGGGCTGTGCTGATAATCGATCAGCACAAACCCCCCCGTCACAGGAGCAGCCGATCGGCTCTTCTCTACTCGCGTCTGACAGACGCGAGTGAGGAAAAACCGATTACCGGCTTTTCCTATTTATATCGTGATCAGCCGTGATTGGACACGGCTGATCACGTGGTAAAGAGTCTCCGTGAGAGACTCTTTACCTTGATCGGTGTTGCGGGGTGTCAGACTGACACCCTGCAACAACGATCGCCGTGATGCGCACCCCCGGGGGCGCGCAGCGGCTCAGAATCCTGAGGATGTCATATGACGTCCAGTCAGGATTCTACAACCACTTTGCCGCCGTCAATATGTCATTGGCGGGCGGCAAGTGGTTAAAGGAACCTATTTAGAAAATAAAAAACAAACCTTTACAACCCCTTGAAGCAGCAGCAGTACACCGTTGAGGTCATGTCTGTGCTTGCCCCTCCTGTAAGCAGGTTTCCTGTATTAGATTGATAGCACTGTGCAGTGCAATATAACCTGTTTGGATGACACTGTTGGTTCTCCCTTTCAAGTGCTGCACAGGGGAATGCAAGGAGATGATACAGGCTGATAGGTATTTATACAATCTGTAAAAAAAATATTTGTTTTCTATTTGCATATAGATTAACTATAAAAAGTACATTGATATGCTGCTATTTCCCCAGGATTTTAGTTTTAGCCTGGATTTCCACTTTATTTCAGTCTATGGATTAAGATAAAAAACCTACAGTGTGTAGCAGCTGTCCCCTAGTACTTACCTGAGCCCATGCTCTCTCCAGCAACGTTCATGAGTGTCTTAGCCGCCCGGGACTTTCCTCCTGATTGGCTGAGACACGGCAGTGGTGCCATTGGCTCCCACGGCGGTCAATCAAAATCAGTTACCAATCAGAAGAGAGAGGGGTGGGGCCGTGTCAGGGCTCCGTGTTTGAATGAACACACGAAGCTGTGAGTCAGCTCGGGTGCCCCCATAGCAAGCTGCTTGCTGTGGGGGACACTTGACAGGAGGGAGGAGCCAGGAGCAGCGAAGAGGGTCCTGTGAAGAGGAGGATCTGGGCTGCTCTGTGCAAAACCAACTGCACAAAGGGGGTAAGTATATTTATTATTATATATATTTTTTAAACAAGACTTTACAATCACTAAGTGATTAAGTATCTCACTGCTTGTAGTTTTCCATCATTTTTTAGCTTAATTAAATGTTTTACTTTTTCTAAATGATCACATTTTGTGTTCCAGCATCTTGTTTTTTGCATTAAGAATTTGATCTCCTACCTGATACCTGACCTTCCCAAAGACTTGAGAGATCGAATGCGGAGAGAAAAATACCTCATCCAGGAAATGATGTATGAAGCAGAATTGGAGAGAGTGCAGAAAGAGAAGAAAGAGAGGAAGAGAAACGGGAAGTACCAGAATAACGAGTGGCCCTAACTGTGAATTAAGTGAGATATGATTTTACATTTGTTTGTTGCTCATACAACCAGAAGATATTCACTGTATAATAATCCTTCTGTAGCTTTTGCATTCATTTTTGATTGGCTCCACTATGTAGCAATATGTAGATCCCACTGCCCTACAAAAGGCACATAACAATGTAATTCACACAGCTCATATTTACATTTTGCCAGTGAACTTGAGATGGCTGTGCATGGGTAGAATTTATGGTTCAATGTGATTATTTTCAGCACAATAATACAATAATCTATTCTTGTATGGATTTTGAACGATTGTATTAGCGAAAATCTAAGTTTGGCAGCATGTTGATAGGGAACAGGAAGGCAATTTTTTGGTCTGATCCTTTTCTCATCTCTGCTGTTAAAAAAAAAATGGTATCTCCCCAAATGCATTGGTCTTTATAAACAGGATCCTGGATATGAATATTTCATTGGAGGGAAATTATCTGTGGATCTAATTGTTTGGCTGACCCTTTGTGTTGGGCTAGCATAATGGGAACTTGTAAAGTGCTGATTTATTTAGAATCACTATCATCCTTACTTTGCTTTGGTAGTAAATCACTAAACCAGAACATGTGAGGTGTTCAAAAACATGACTAGCTGCGTGTTTGCCCCAGGTCAAAACAGATTATAGCGCACACATACAAAAATGACATTTATCCTGCAAGGCTAGTTAAAAACACCTGAACATATTCAAAAATACGGGGGTTTGGTCACATTATATGGTCATATAGTGCTAAGCCCACTTACTACGACAAAGTACCCCGAATTAGTGGGTCCTAACCTGTTAATAGAATGAAAGAACCTAGTGTCTCAACCTTGGGAGATAAACTCCTCTATATGGGAGAACTGAAAGGTCAGCACCAAGTCACCACCACTGTAAGGCTGACCATAGACGATTTGATCTGTGTATGGGCAGGCTGAATGTACCAAGTTTATTATTGGCTTGGCTACAACCAACCTGCCAGATTTACTTGCATTTATCGCTAGCGGCGGCTATAGCCAGAAGCAATAATCACTGTCTTCTCCCAACAGGGACAGCTCCCTCACACACACCCATGCAACCCATGGTTGAAGGAAATACATTTTTACCATATTGATACAAAGATAAGAATGACTGCTTTGAAACTTGTACATTCATAGTTAAGTAAAAGATGGCATCTGACTCTGAATGAGTTTGCATTGCTGACATCTGTTTGCCTGGAGTATGATGGCAAGCAAGATACCAGTAGACATTCTGGGCTAGATTCAGGTAGGGGCGCGCATTGTTACGGCGGCGCAGCGTAAGTTAGAGAGGCAAGTGCTGTAGCCTGTATTCACAAAACACTTGCCTCCTAAGTTACAGCGGCGTAGCGTAAATGGGGCCGGCGTAAGCGCGCGTAATTCAAATGAGGATGAGGGGGCGTATTTTATGTTAATTCTTGGTGACCCAACATGATTGACGTTTTTCCCGTCAATCCCGCCGTCCGTGGAATTTCCCAGTGTGCATTGCTCCAAAGTACGCCGCAAGGACGTAATTGGTTTCGACGTGAACGTAAATTACGTCCAGACCTATTCGCAAACGACTTACGCAAACGACGTCAAAAATTCAAAATTCTATGCGGGAACGACGTCCATACTTAACATTGCGTGCGCCTCATAATAGTAGGAGCAACCTTACGCCGAAAAAGCCTAACGTAAACTACGTAAAAAAATAGCGCCGGGCGTACGTAAATTTGTGAATCGGCGTATCTAGGTCATTTGCATATTCTACGCCGAAAACGACAGAAGTGCCACCTAGCGGCCAGCGTAAATATGCACCCTAAGATACGACGGTGTAAGAGACTTACGCCAGTCGGATCTTAGGCTAATGTCGGCATATCTTGCTTTCTGAATACAGAAAAAAGTTGCGCCGGCTTGCTTTGAATTTACACGGCGTATCTATAGATACGCCGGCATAAATCAATGCTGAATCTAGCCCTCTGTGTATAAAAAAGCTTGGTTAACCAAGGAGATATCTAACCAACCACAGAACAAGTTTGGTAAGTGCTGTGATGGAAAAAGTGAAGATATTGTTCTGGGACATACCATAGATAGGAATGATAGTGATAGTCAATCTTGAGGAAATTGGGGAGTAAATTTACAGTTTGAAGATTAAAAAGAGTAGCATTGACTTGAAAAAACAAAACAAAAAAAAACATTCACACTCACTAGATTGATGATGCATCTGCCCCCCCCCCCCCTCCACGGCTCTAAGACCAATTCCGCGTACACACAACCGTTTTTCATGACGCGAAAAATGATTTTTTTTAAATTGGTCATTAAAAACGATCGGGTATAGGCTCCAGAGCATTTTTCTCGACGTGAAAAATGGGCATTAAAAATTTAGAACATGCTCTACTTTTTCTCGTCGTTTTTCACGTCATGAAAAACGGTCGTGTAATAACGGTTGTGCAAGTTATGAGTGAGTGAGTAACTTGTATAGCGCTACAAATGCGAACTGAATTGTCTCAAGGCGATTTGCATCCAGTGTTGTCCTGATCCTTCAGGAGAGGTGGGTCTTTCGTTTTTTCCTAAAAGCCCGATGGCTTTTAGGAAAAGCATTCCAGAGCCGAGGTCCTTGGACTACAAATCTACGTTCTCCCTTAGACTTGTAGCGGGATTTGGGGATTTGGAGGAGGTTTTGGTTAGTTGACCGGAGCACGCAATTTTTGACGTAGGGTTTTATTTTCTCGCTTAACTATTGAGGAGCGTTTCCTTGTGCGCATTTGTGTGTAAGGCAGAGGATCTTGAATGTGACCCGATCCTTTACGGCTAGCCAGTGGAGGGACCTCAAGACCGGGGAGATTTGTTCCCACGGTTTGTTACCTGTTACCAGTCTGGCTGCAGTGTTCTGGATGACTTGTAGATGCAAAATCTGGTATTTGGGTAGTCCTAAGTAGAAGGAGTTTGCGTAGTCGAGTTGGGAATTGATGATTGTTCCAACCACTACTGCTGTATCCTCTTCCGGGATCAAGGGGATAAGTCTACGCAGCAGGCGGAGAAGATGGTGAGATCCGCTGACTACTGCTGCTATTTGTGCGTCCATCGTTATGTCTGAGTCAAAGATGACTCAGAGGCTTTTGACTTTGTTGCTTGTGGTGATGGTTTGTCCAAGGATAGTGGGTGGTGTCCATGTGGTCCTAGAATTAGATTTCCGATTTGCGTGAAGGATAAGGAGTTCTGTTTTGGATCCATTGAGTTTGAGGGAGCTTTCCGTCATCCAATTATCAATCAGAGTGAGGCATTTTCCTAGTTCCTGATATTGGTCTTTTTTGTTGGTGATTGGAAAGTAAAGTTGCGTGTCATCAGCATAAGAGTGGTAGCGCAGGTCCTGTTTGCTGACCATTTTGAGGAGTGGGCGGATGTAGATGTTGAAGAGTACAGGGGAAAGGGATGATCCTTAAGGGACTCTGCATGTAATGGTCTGTGTTTCTGACGTGAAGCCTCCTAGTTTCACGGTCAGTGATTGATTTTCTAGGAAGGATGCGAACCACGGTAGGGCCAAGTCTGAGACTCCGGCTACTTCTTTGAGTCGAGTGAGCAGGGTGTTGTGGTCTACCGTGTCAAAAGCTGCACTGAGGTCCAGCAGCACTAGGAGACAGGACTCTCCGTCATCTGCTGCTTCGATGGTGTCATCCCATATCTTGAGGAGTGCAGTCTCTGAGACGGGAGCACTCGTTCTGGTAAAACTAGCGTTTGTAATGGAGATAGCACATTCGTCACGCTGTAACAGACTGAAAAGCATTAATCGTCTCTCACCAAACTTTTACTAACACGCGGTAACACGAAATCGGAAAAAGCCGCCCAAAGGGTGGCGCCATTCGAATGGAACTTCCCCTTTATAGTGCCGTTCGTGTGTTGTTGTACGTCACTGTGCTTTGCTTGAGCATTTTTTTTTTTCACGATCGTGTGTATGCAAGGCAGGCTTGACAAGAATCACGTTGAGAAAAACGTTGTTTTTTAAAAACGGTCGTGTGTACGTGGCATAAGAACTGAGCAATTGCTTGGTTCTCAGCCTTCAGTGAGCAGAGAGCCTGCTCTCTGCCCTGCCCCTCCAGCACTGACTTGAGCGCTGGGTCATTAAGGGGATAGGAGCAGTTTGCTGAGAAGCTGAGCCAGCAGCTGGTACAGGCATCTGGGTGGATTCTAACTATAAAGTCAGGATCTTTCCTGAGCCTGGCTTGGCTGAGCGATGCAAGCCAACAGTGGACTTTAGCCTGTGGTCAGCTAAAAGCGGGTCACAGGAGTGCAGAAGTATAGCCAAAATAGCTTTGGCTATATTTTCTCCTTTATTACTGATTGGTAAATGGTTAACAAAACCTGGAAAAATCACTTTGGCTCAAACAATAAGACAATAAGATCTTTTGCAGGTGAGAACCTTCTGCTGCCTTGAGCTGCCTGTGGAGAAGTCAATCCAAACTTCTCCATAGACATTAGGGAAACGTTGCTATAGAACACAAATTTAAAAAAAACTGTGCTACACTGAGGTAGGTAGGCTAGCTAGGCATTCTTTCTCTTGCTTGCCCTTAGAAAGTACCCTTTGAAATCAGATCCCCGTCTTACTATGGAGGCAGCACTTTGTAGGCGACGAGTCTACTTTTTTAAAACTTAAAGAGGAGGTACAGCCCCCCACAAATACAAATACTGCGGCTGCTGACTTTTAATATATGGATACTTACCTGTCCAGGGAGCCCGCAATGTCGGCAAGCCAGCAGATCGTCGAAACGACTGTTGAGTGCAGCCGCTGTCATTCCTGGTAAGGGAACCCGGCAGTGAAGCCTTTCGGCTTCACGGTCAGCTCCTTAATGCGCATGCGCAAAGCGTGCTGCACTTTCTTATTGGTCCGGCGGTGGAGGAAGGAGGAGGGAGGCAAACTTCCAAGAGACATCGCAGCTGCCTGGTCTCCTGGAAGTGGGGACAGGTACCTGTAAAAAACAGGTACCTGTCCCCCTCTCTCCCCTGAAAGGTGCCAAGTGTGGCACCGGAGGGGGGGGGGAGGAGACGGATAAGCGGAAGTTCCACTTTAACTATTGTCTGGCTTTGAGGTACATAGCTTAGTTTTTGTGCATATATAATTAAAGCTTTCTATACCACATTTATGTCATTTTCAAGCAGTCAAAATAAAATACAATTGTCAACTAACCACTTTATTTTCATTTTCAGAGAAAACTAATCAGTACCACTGCACTACTTCACATTCTATTGCATGGAACCCAGATACAAGCTGCAGCACAGCATTTATACCCAGCAAGAACTGATCTACTGTGAATACATCTTGCAATGTAATATTGCGTTATTTCTAGCTAAACAGAAGGCATGTGATCATTGGAAGACGTGCTCAACAGTTTAAACCCCTATGTAGAAAAGGGACACAGTCAGACATTTTTTCACCTTTTTTGTACCTTTTTCTGCATTTTGCTTATTGTCTGTTTTACAGATCTATGAATATCCCTGCCGCCATTCTTTGGCTTATAGGATATCTTCCATTTGGTCACCCAGACTTGGAACTGCAACCCTGTTTACAGCGCAACAAGTTTTTGTACTTCAGACATTTCTGAGGAAATTTCTATATTATTGTACATCCTATATAAATGTATATACGTGTACATATTTCCAAGAGCTACATCATTTGTACATAGCCAAAACTAAAGAGAATGTTCGGTTTTCAAAATTGAAATAAGGGTTCTTGAGTATAAATACATTTTATGCTTGTATAATGTGATGCAATAAATTGAATTATGCACAGAAAATGTTCCTACTTAGTTTTATTCTCCATTCATTGTTGCTGTCCATGAAAGGTGTTTTATTCCATTCCATTACTGTTTGGACAAAAAAGAGCAAAACATTGTTTGTACATAAACTATCACTTTGTCATTGTGTTACTCCTACCACTGGCAAGAATAGTATGTTGGGGCAACTGCTAGTACCCATTATGGTACCTCAGGAAAATTATATAATTGAAGTGTTAGTATTATAAATAAGACATAAACATGAAAAGATAGCTTTGTGACAGGTTTACACTGATGGGGTGCTATTTGGCTGGTGCAAATGCAGTGTATGTGCATTTTACATGCATTTTTAGCCACATTCCTTGTTTTCTGAAAGGACACCAAAGGAGCAGCATGCAAGACTTTTGGTGCACTTTCAGAAAACTCGCCAAAAACTTGTGACCTAATAAAAGTCAATGGCACAGTGGCTAAAAGCGCATGTAAAATGCACATGAACCAAATATATACCCGCACTGCAACCATATTGCAGCGCACCAGTGTGAACCCAGCCTTATACAGCCACTTTAATGAAGAAAAGCAAGCTTAAAAACTGTTTTGAACTGTCCAGAAGGATCCCCTTTTATGCATCTTTCTCTGATTTGGAGTTATACTGTGACTAGCAAAATAATGGTGTAAACCTGCTGGAACTCCAAAGTTAAAAATATTTGATTATGTTATTTATGTGGCAACCTTATAATGATTACGTAAAGCACAGTCTACAAAGTGGAGTTGCATTGTATATAACAGTGATGGCGAGCCTTGGCACCCCAGATGTTTTGGAACTACATTTCCCATGATGCTTCAGTGTAGTTGAGCATCATGGGAAATGTAGTTCCAAAACATCTGGGGTGCCAAGGTTTGCCATCACTGGTATATAACGTAGAAAGTTGAGTGGATAATGTAAATAGCAGCACAGGAAGTGTGGCAAACCGGAGTATGTAAGAAACTTGGGCTCTCAGCGGGTCACTGAGATGCTGAGCCGGGTGCCGGCCCAGGCATGTGGGTGGATCCCCACTTTGTTGTCACGATCTTGTCTGAGCCTGGCCTGGCTCTACGACATCAACAGACAGCCCGTAGTCTGCTGAAAATGGGTCACAGGAGTGCAAAACTATCTGTACTCCTGTGATCCAATGGAGAAGTACAGCCAAACGAGCTTTGGCTGTACTTCTCCTTTAAAATTGTTGATGCTTGTGAGTCACATTATTTGTTCAAATGAGGTGAAGCAAACTGATCATATCATATATTTTAAAAGCTCATGTTTAATTTGGTCATATTTTGCCTTCCCTGGTTCATCCTTCCCCACCTCAAAAGCATGCTAAGCAAATTGTTTAATAAAACCCCTTGGTTTACATGAGGTACCTTATTTTAGTTACAGTGATGTTATTATTACGTCTCTGTGTTTCACACTGCAATGCAGGCAGATTATGGCTGGTGACAGGGGCTGGCAGGTTGCTGTCAACCAGGGGTCTCCAAACTGAGGCCTTAGGGCCAGATGTTGCCCTTTGCTAGCATTTATCCAACCCGTTGGGCACTATTCCTCCCACTGACACCAACAACAAAGCACTATTTATTCCACCAATACCAATGATGGGATACTATTCCTGCTTCTAATTAGGGGCAATACTCTTCCTCCTATTAACCCTTTGGCCATATTTATTCTCACTGATGCCTGGCCCAGGACATTTTCTGCCCCCGCTGGGCACAATCCGGCCCTCCTAAAGTCTGAAGGACAATTACCTGGCCCTTTGTTGGAAAAGTTTGGCGACCCCCTGCAGTAAACAAAAAATAAATATAAACATCAAATAATAACGAATAAATATTATCCAATCATGTGCAAGCTAAAACGCTTTAAATTTTGGATGCAATTAGGCAGACCCTTGTATGATGTATGGCCAGCTTAACTGATTTGCTGCAGCTTCTAATGGACTTTGTGTGAAGCGCACAGTGTGCAGTGAAATAAGATTAAGCTATTTCAGTAGAAGAGAGGAACCCATACAACTATGCAAGACTGAAGGTAAGTCCAGTTCAGGTACAGTATCAAGGTTTTTTATAGTATAAATATAATTTAAGGGACAATAAAAACATTTTTTTTTCTTTAAAAAAACATGTTATACTTCCCTGCTCTGTGCAGTGGTATTGCACAGAGCAGCCCTGATCCTTCTCTTCTCAGGTCCCCCACAGGCGCTCTAGGCTCCTCCTCTTCGGCGAGTACCCCGATATAAAGATGCTTCCTATGGGGGGACTGTTGTTGACTCACTCCTGAGCCGCCTTGTCTGCATCCATTGACACAGACAGGGTGACTTGCTCCTGCCCCCCGTCAAAGATTTTGATTGCCATTTGCTCCCACTGTGATCAGTCTGTGCAGTGAGGAAGGACAGAGCCAGGAGAGCTGCTACTCTCATGCACAGCTCTGGATCGGGCTCAGGTAAGTATAAGGGGGGTGAGGGGGCACACATGCAGCACAAAAGATGTTTTGCCTTATTGCATAAAGTAAAAAAAAAATAAGACTTTACAAACACTTTAAGAACATATTTTAGACATAAACGTATACATACACAGCAACATCCCCCGTGGCTGTGCAAAACTATGAATCTTAGCATGCCCCAGACTGAGGTCTGCCAATTCTAGGATTTCTACTCCCTGCACTGATGGAAAATTATACTCAAACATTTCATCGTTAACCACTTAAGACCCCGACCATTATGCAGTGTAAGGACCTGGCCCCTTTTTGCGATTCCACACTGCGTCGCTTTAACTGACAATTGCACGGTCGTGCGACGTGGCTCCCAAACAAAAATGGCGTCCTTTTTTTCCCACAAATAGAGCTTTCTTTTGGTGGTATTTGATCACCTCTGCGGTTTTTATTTTTTGCGCTATAAACAAAAATAGAGCGACAATTTTGAAAAAAATTCAATATTTTTGACTTTTTGCTATAATAAATATCCCCAAAAATATATAAAAAAAAAACATTTGTTTTCCTCAGTTTAGGCCGATACGTATTCTTCTACTTATTTTTGGTAAAAAAAATCACAATAAGCGTTTATTGATTGGTTTGCTCAAAAGTTATAGCGTTTACAAAATAGAGGATAGTTTTATAGCATTTTTATTTATAATTTTTTTTTTACTAGTAATGGCAGTGATCAGCGATTTTTTTCGTGACTGCGACATTATGGCGGACACATTGGACACTTTTGACACATTATTGGGACCATTGCCATTTTCACAGCGAAAAGTGCTATAAAAATGCACTGCTACTGTGAAAATGACATTTTGGGGCAAACCAGTAACTGAAGTCACTCTATCTGTAACGGTAGTGTTAAATAATTAGTTTTTCCTTAGAAGCCATACATTGTGTTATTTGCTACACTATATAAATGTGGATGATAGAAATATTGCAATTCGTTGTAATTTCTTTGAACCCCTCCTATTTGTTCTTCTGAATCTTAGTTAACATCTTTGATTTCACTCTCTCTTTGGCCACCTCCCCCATCCACTCTTGGAAGGGTCTTGGTCCCTTGTCTTTTGCTACTGCTTTTAATTTCTTGTTATGATTGTTTTTTTCTTTTTCTTTCACAGTTAAGTACAAAACATTGTGCTATTTTCTATTTTCACCCTACCCCTTCTCTACTATGATGGCTCATACAACATCAATCAACATAATTTCACCCTAAAGGACCTTTTACGCTGCAGCATTGTCAAAACGTGCTAGAGATGCCTACATCTTAAAAACATTGAGGTTCTGCCACATTTCTATTTTTTCTATACTTATCATACTGTCATGCCTCATGCCTTGTAAAAAAAAAGACTTAGGTCGGATGGGGGGGGGGGGGGGGGCTATCAATAATTAATGGGCTGTTACTCGGCACTCCACGTAAAATGTATACAACAGCAATGTGGTTGATATTTCTTGAAGCATGAATGTGTACAAATCATACTGTTTCCTATAAAGTCAAGTATAGCTTGATATCACACAGTTCGCTGGAGACAAATTCTGGAGAGAGCAACTGTCTTCTGTCTGTTTTTTACCTACTGCTACTTGACACTTTTGCCAATAACTCAAGATAAAGATATATCTGCTGAGCAAAAACTCCTACATCCAGCTTCCAATATTCTGTTAAGCATGGAATTTCATTCCACAGAAGCAAATTCGAAAATTTCACAATTCCAGTTTCCATAAATGCTTTCTGCATATTTAGATATGGGGCCGCTCTCCACATTGATAATTCCTTTCCTTTTGATTGTCTGACCCTTTTGGTCATTGTGACATTTTGAATGGGCAATTCCATTTTTTTTTTAAATAAAAAAGTTGCCTATAATTTCAGTAAGGACGTGGTTTTATATATGTGGATGGTAATGTAGCGCTACGTGTGAGCCAAAAAGCAATGGCTGTATACACCTAATGGGGTGTGACCATATATTGTGACACAAAGGATGTAATGGCAAAAATTGCACCACAACAAAATGTGAAATTAAAATCAATAAAGTGAACAATATAAACAACAATGTAATGTAGTGTCCATAAACAATAAAACGATGAAGATGTCATGAGTTGGTGAGGAACTTCCCAACAGAAATCTTCAAATATGAGGTGGAATACATATGCGCTTACCGTAACTGTTTGGACCCAAATGTCGTTCGACAGTTGATCGATCGAGCTTGGAATGTCCCACAGAGATGTCACCGGAAGTCCAGAAGGAAATGGACTCAACCCAGGAAAGGGCAGGAAGACCAGTTGTTCATCGGCCACTGACTACTCCAATACTGAAGATCCTAGTAAACCTTGGGTATGGCAATCATAAAAGATCCTCCAAGCATCCAAACACGATCTGGTTCAGGTAAGTGAGAACCCTGGCATGGGTACTGGAAACCAACTGGAGAGGGCTCAAAAAACTTGTGCAAGTGCCGAGACCTTGGCACTAAGGAATCAAGCGCATTGCAGCTAGATGTGACGTGGAGCACCAGCTGCACTGTGTCTCACTCTCGTGGGTAGGTGTAGCTTGCGTTCTACCGCCCCTCTGTGCCAAATCTGGAAGTGGCTGAACGTGACCAGGAATGCCTCGACGTACTGTACGTTTCATCTATTGATGTCGTCAGGAAGCTTCCAAGCTCGATCGATCCACTGTCGTACAACATTTGGGTCCAACAGTTGTGGTAAGCGCATATGTATTCCACCTCATATTTGAAGATTTCTGTTGGGAAGTTCCTCACCATCTCATGACATCTTCATCGTTTTATTGTTTATGGACACTACATTATATTGTTGTTTATATTGTTCACTTTATTGATTTTAATTTCACATTTTGTTGTGGTGCAATTTTTGCCATTACATCCTTTGTGTCACAATATATGGTCACACCCCATTAGGTGTATACAGCCATTGCTTTTTGGCTCACACGTAGAGCTACATTACCATCCACATTGTTACACTTATTTCTGTTTTTGGGTAGCGCACATATTTTTTCCCTTTAAGTGGTTTTATATAATCGCTATCCCCACCTCAGCTGACATGCAGAAGAATAGATAGTGTTGATGATTGTCAAATAACATGGCAACCTAATAAATATTACAGTGAAATGAAGACATAATTGTAACAACAGCCTTTAAAATAAATTGTATTTATTATTTGTATTCATTTAATTTGTGATAGGCTTAAATTATCTGATGTATAGGCTGGATTGTCATGTCCTTGTCCGTTGTGTGGCTTCCATTCTAAAATCTCAATGTTATCCTGCTGACAAAAAAATGGAACCATTAGATATGAAAGGAACAGTTTTCGTGTTTTATATTTTTCAGCAGTCAAAATCAGCATACCTCTCCCATGCTGCTCCATAACTAATACACAAATGGCTACTAAGCTATACTTACTCATGTCAATATTGTTCTCACTTTTAGTCAAATTTATTGAATGTGTGTGGTGCAAACTTTAATATAAATAATATAAGAACCAATCTAAACCGGGATTAAATAGAAGTTAAATTGCACTTACAGGACATTTTAATAATTGAAAAAAAATCTGCTGTTTCACATTGCAACTTCCCCGATGGAAGTAACAGTTCTATCTTTAAATAACTAGTTAGTAAACACAAATTGTTGCCTTAGGACCAGTTAGGCATGTGTAGGAAAGTTTTAGGCTTCTCAAGTGCCAGAGGGCACTACATGCATGATCATGCCTACATGCATGAAAACCATTATCAACAGCAGCACTAAACAATCTTCAAAGAGGGAATAAAGGAATCCAAATTATTAATAGATGTGTACAGCACCTTAACAGAAGCGATCATATGGAACCTTTGGGTTAAAACAGGGGTGTCAAACTCAATTTCATTGTGGGCCGCATCAGCATTATGATTGCCCTCAAAAGGGCCAGTTGTATCTGTAAGATTAGATTAGATTAGATTCCCCTCCCCTTTACATTAGATGTCAAGAGCCACCCCACCATCAGAAGTTGAGTCCCCCACTCTCCCTTACATCACAGTGCACCCCCCTTTCCTTATGCTGCTGCTGGGAAGAAGCTGGATGAATTGCTTGAAATCAGAAAGTAAGGGTCTGGAGGAGGACCGGAGAAGGGCTGGAGCTCTCCTGCAGCTGCAGGAGAGGTGCGAGGGCCACATGAAATGGCCTGGAGGGCCGGATTCAGCCCGTGGGCCTTGTGTTTGACACCTGTGAGTTAAAAGAATAGTTCTCTGACTTATAAGAACAAAGGAACACACTTGGGGTTCATTTCATTTCGAAAGGGTAGGGAAAGACTAGAACCCTTGTAAATTTTTTGGTGTATACATAAAGTGCCATACCCTTCTGCCGAGTCCACAGAAATCAAATGTGTTTGCACAAAAGGTCAGATAAAAAAATAATGTAAAGAGCCAATGCCTTTCAGGGTCCAAACTTCACTCGCTTCACCAGGGTATGTGGTTCATGCTAAATGTACAAAAATCGAACATATATTTATATTTGAGTTATTTTGATGTGCATTTTATTGCAGTTTAAGCTCTGATAAAGGAAGTAATGCTAAAACCCTGAAAAGAGTTGGCCATTTACAGAATTTTGTTTGACCCTTTATGGAAAAAAATGTGTTATCAGTGGACCTTGACAGGGTTTGGAACTTCATTCATACATTTTCTTGGAACCCCTCTGACTTGAAGGAGCTGCCAGCCAAGTGTTTAGGTACTGCACCGCAATGCCACTCCCACATCATGAGGGGTATGTAATAAAATGTGTGATTTTTGCACCACCTATCTATTTCTACCATTTTTATTGCTGTCTAAGTCCCACTGAGACAGAAAGATGGCAAATACAACATTTAAGAGATGTTTAGAGAGGAAATTTCCCCTCATTTTGTTAAGATTTCTCCTCCACCGCCCCTGCCCATTGGAATTATTAAGCATCGCCCCTGAAGTGCCTACAAAGCGCTTTGGCAGTGGTGTTTTTAATCCTTTATTTGTCCGCTAGCGGGGGTTGAAACAGGAAGAAACATTTCTAACATGATGTGCACTTTCCAAAGAATATAGAAAGCTGAAGACAGCAGATACCTGTAAAATTTATGTAGGGAGATTTGTTTTGTCACTGTGTATCATCAGAGGCTGTTCACCTCACTGGATATATGTGAGGGTTTACATCCACTTTAAGACTGCTATAGAATTACATCACTTGCTATCACAGAATACCAGTACCAATACCAATACCAGTACCAGTACCAGTACCAAAAGGAAAGATGGTGCATTTTCTCATATTCACAGTCACATGAAATATTATACTGCAAAAAGGAGCATTTTTGGCTTGACATGTCATATCACGGATATCCATATCTGCAAACTGAATGTAATTGTCTTTTTGTTGTTCTGCAGAAATTAATCATTTGGAACCCTATGTGTGTAAGCCTAACACAGAAAACAGGCAAATGGATTATGCATTACAGGTGCATTAGATGTGACACTGTATACCACATTATCTTTTCACTTTGTGAATAACCTCTAACATTTCTGTCAAATTAAAGCATTTTATTCTTAAATGAAACATAATCACCCTGCATTTCAGGAGGTGCTGTCATCTGAGTTAGTGAAATATGGCAGACGTGTTCATGAAATAGGATAGAATGCTTTAGTTTCTGGACAATACACTAATATATAAATCACGATATAAGCAGGTTTTTGACAGAGTAGTAATTGTTACATAGTTACATAGTAGGTGAGGTTGAAAAGAGACACAAATCAATCAAGTCCAACCTATGTGTGTGATTATTTATCAGTATTACATTATATATCCCTGTGGTCATTCAGGTGCTAAGCTAATCGTTTTTTTTAAACTATCGCTGCTCCCCGCTAAGACCACCGCCTATGGAAGGGAATTCCACATCCTTGCCGCTCTTACAGTAAAGAACCCTCTACGTAGTTTAAGGTTAAACCTCTTTTCTTCTAATTTTAATGAGTGGCCACGTGTCTTGTTAAACTCCCTTCCGCGAAAAAGTCTTAACGCTATTGTGGGGTCACCAGTACGGTATTTGTAAATTTAATTAATATCCCCTCTCAAGCGACTCTTCTCCAGAGAGAATAAGTTCAGTGCTCACAACTAATATCCTCCAGACCCTTTATTTTCTCTATAGTTAATTCCGTTTTTAATGCATGCCAATATTCTGTTTGCTTTGTTAGCAGCTTGGCATTGTATGCCATTGCTAAGCCTATCATCTACCAGGTCCTTTTCCATCCTAGATTCCCCCAGAGGTTCTCCCCCCAGTGTATATCTTGCATTCATATTTTTGCCACCCAAATGCATTATTTTACTTTTTTCTACAGTACATTAGACCTCACTTGCCATGTAGTTGCCCACCCCATTCATTTGTTTAGATCTTTTTGCAAGTTATTGCCCTGCTTAGCTTAGTATCGTCTGCAAATACAGAGATTGAACTGTTTACCCCTTCCTCCAGGTCCTTTATGAACAAATTAAATAGGATTGGTCCCAGCACAGAACCCTGGGGGACCCCACTACTCACCCCTGAGCATTCTGAGTACCCCCCATTTATCACTACCCTCTGAACTCGCCCTTTTCAATCCATGTACTCATCATATGGTCCATGCTAATGGACCTTATTTTGTACAGTAAACGTTTATTGGGAACTGTGTCAAATGATTTTGCAAAATCCAGATACAAAACATCTACGGGCCTTCTTTTATCTAGATGGCAGCTCACCTCCTCATAGAAGGTTAATAGATTGGTTTGGCAAGAACGATTCTTAATGAATCCATGCTGATTACTGCTAATGATACTGTTCTCATTAATATAATCTTGTATATAGTCCCTTATCATCCCCTCCAAGAGCTTACATACTATTGTTGTTAGGCTAACGTGTCTGTAATTCCCATGGATGTATTTTGGCCCCTTTTTAAATATTGGTGCTACATTGGCTTTTCTCCAATCAGCTGGTACCATTCTAGTCAGTAGACTGTCAGTAAAAATTAGATTAGGAACAATGGTCTGGCAATTACTTGACTGAGTTCCCTAAGTACCCTCGAATGCAAGCCATCTGGTCCTGGTGATTTACTAATGTTAAGTTTCCCAAGTCTAATTTTAATTCTGTTCTCTGTTAACCATGAAGGTACTTCCTGTGATGTGTCATAAGGATAAACACTGCAGTTTTGGTTACTGAAGCCCCCCGATTACCTTGTAAAGACTGAGGAGAAGAATAAATTAAATACCTTCGCCATCTCCCCATCCTTTGTAACCAGATGTCCTTCCTCATTCTTTATGGGTCCAATATGGTCTGTCCTCCCTTTTTTACTGTTTACATACTTGAGGAATTTTTTGGGATTTTTTTGCTCTCCTCTGCTATGTGTCTTTTACGTTCTATCTTAGCCGCCCTAATTGCACCCTTGCATTTCTCGTTGCATTCTTTATAAAGTCTGAATGCTGATGATAGTCCCTCAACCTTGTATTTTTTGAAGGCCTTCTCCTTTGCTTTTATATGCATTATTACATTGGAGTTAAGCCAACCAGGACTTTTGTTCGCTCTTTTAAACCTATTACCCAATGGAATGCATTGGCTAATGCCCTTATTTAATATGCCCTTAAAGCAAACCCATTTCTCCTCTGTGTTCTTTGTTCCTAAGATGTTATACCAATTCATGCCTTCTTTTTTTTTGTTAAAACTGTAATATTTTAAAGGCTGAATTCATACCACTTCCATTGCATCTACTGATGCATGTTAAACACACCTGAGTTGACATGTTTTGCTTAATGCACTTCGCTACCCTAATATGCAATTTTTTCACAGCAGGAGCCAAAATACTTTATTTTTTTCTATCTATGAGGAGAGGGGGTGTGTGCCTTTCCTCCAATTGGCTGTCTTGGCTGCAGGCCCAGACTTCACTGCTGTGCTAACCAGGAAGAGAAAATCTCCTAACACAATGTGCACTTTCTAAACAGTATATAAAGATGAAGACAGCAGATATACATTAACAATTTATGTAGGGAGATTTGTTTAACCCCTGTGTATATCCTGAGGCTGATCACTTCACTGGGTATATGTGAGGGTTTACATCAACTTTAATACACTCTGTGGTTGTGATGCATTGTAATTAATATGCTGCAATGTGTTTGAATGCTGCATGTTCCATTTTCATCCATTGTCCACTAATACAGCTTATTGATGTGAAGCAGATTTATTAGTAACTATGGATGTCATTGTGTTTGGCCTGCATTGAGCAACACAGCCCAACACAATGGGGTTGATTTACTAAAGGCAAATCCACTCTACACTACACTGAAAGTGCACTTGGAAGTGCAGTCGCTGTAGATCTAAAGGGGAAGATCTGAAATGAAGGAAAGCTCTGCTGATTTTATCATCCAATCATGTCCAAGCTAAAGTGCTGTTTTTTGTTTTCCTTGCATGTCCCCCTCAGATCTGCAGTGATTGCACTTCCAAGTGCACTTGCAGTGCAAAGTGGATTTGCACAGTGTAAAAGTTTTGCAGTTTCTATAAGATGGAAAATTAAATCATTATGCTTCAGCTGGTGATGTCTTTGTGCTTGAGATTTGCACACCTGCCCAGCAAATTCAAGAGAGTTAGTTTTTTTTTGTTGGATTTTTACCATTTTATATTGTCAAGAAGGTGAAAAAGTGAACACCAAGAAGACAGAAACTGCAAGGTGGGAGGAACTTTGGGCCAGATTCACAAACAGCGGCGCAAATTAAGTTACTCCAAACGTATGTAATTTAAGTTACGGCGCCTTAATTTTTTGTCGTAAGTGCCGTATCCACAGCGCATTTGCGCCCAACTTAGCGCCAGCGTAACTTAAATCCCGAGGCGTAAGGCTGGGTTATTGCAAGTGGGAAGGAAGTGGGCATGCTCCATTGTAATGAGCCGTGACCCCATGCAAATGAAGGGCCGGCCGTACTGCGCATGCGCGCACGAATCTGCACCTCACTGGGCATGTGCAGAACTTGGCTCGGCGCAATCAGTGAGATAGGAAAAAGGCCAAGCGTACTTAGTTTGAGAATCGCCCTGTGTATAAATAGCCCCAGACATAACACTTCCCTTGCAAAAGTACATCCCTGTGTGCCCCTTCCTAGATCAAGTTGCTTCTGCTCTGTCGTCTGTTGGTGAGTTTAGTGTTAGTTAAAAGATTTGGAGGAGTAGTAGAGTGTAGTAGCTGTGTTTTTTTTCTGATTGTATTTTCTGTTTGTTTTTTCTGATTGTTTTTTTTCTGAGTGTATTTTCTGTTTGTTTTTTCTGATTGTTTTTTTTCTGAGTGTATTTTCTGTTTGTTTTTTCTGAGTTTGTTTTTGAATTTGTATTAGCTGTCTGCTTGTGTTGTTAAATTTTTGTGTTTGTTTGTTGTGTGAGTATTTTTGTTTGTTTGTTGTGTGAGTATTTGTGTTTGTTTGTTGTGTTTGTTTTTTGTTGTTGCTGAGTGTTGGCTGTTATGGCACCGAAGCGCAGGAAGTTAAATTTTTCTGTCGCAGAAAAGCAGATTGTTGCTAGGGCCATCGCCCGATATAGGCGTTATTTGCATGGCCCTGAGAGCCGGAGCACCCCCCCGGCCAGGAGGAAGGAGATCATTCAGAAAATTACTGATCAGATCAATGCGGCGGGGGGGGGGAGACGAGGACCCCCAGTTGGATACAAAAGAAGATCAGCGATCTTAAGAGCCTGGTCCGTGACAAGATGGCCAAGATCAATGCCCATGCCACGGGCACTGGAGGAGGCCCACCCTGCCCCGTCAGGCTGAGTGAGGAGGAATGGGCAGTGGCGCGGTGTTTCCACCAACAGCAGGTGGTGGGCCTGCCTGGCTATCAATCTGATTCTCCTGTGAGGACAGGTAATTTTGGGGTTTTTCTATCTGGTGATTAGCATGTGTGGGTGGGGGAAGGGAATATGTGCCAAGCGTGTGGATCCTCCAACCTGTGAATGTTTTGTGTCCTCCACAGATGGGCAGGAGATTGCTGGGCCATCAGGCCAGGAGATTGCTGGGCCATCAGGCCAGGAGGTTGCTGGGCCATCAGGCCAGGCTGCTGCACCATCCCCTGGACAACAGGCTGCAGAAGAGCCCCAAGAAGGGCAGGGGTCCCCAGGGGAGGGGAGTGGCCACACCTCCCCTCATGAGGAGGTTGAGGGGGAGGAGGATGAGGGGGTGGAGGCTGAGGATGAAGATATGGACATTGCCAGGGAAGTCCTTTTGGCCTCGGATTTGTTTACCCCTGAGGCTACCCCTGAGGCTGGCAGCAGTCAGGCCACCATCAGGGGTAGCCCCTCCCACTCCTCCCCCAACAGGCCTCCCCCACAAGGGTCTCTCTCTCCCCTCCTCCCAGGCCACAAGCCTCAGCTGCAGGCAGGAGGGCTACCCATGAGACCAGGGGGGTGGCCGAGCGTCTGCCGACCAGTCTGCAGAGGGACAATGCCCGGCAGACCCACCATCTGGGTCAGATCAAACAGACTCTGACACAGATAGAGGACAGCCTGGGCTCAATTAAGGAGTCACTCACTGATGTGGCCACAAACTCCTTGGCGGTCATCACATGCATTTGTGACCTGCAGACCGCCACAACAGGCGTGGCCCAGGAGGTGAGTGCCCTGACCCAGGCTGTCCAGGACAATACCCGGGCTGTCCAGGCCAATACGGCTGCCCTCACAATCAGTCTGAACAGAATTGCAGTGGCCTTGGAGGGCACGCCAGCAGGAGGACAGTCACCAGGGGAGGCTCCTCCTTCCCCTGCTCACCCCCCCATGAGTCTCCTCCTTCCCCTGCTCACCCCCCCCAGGAGTCTCCCCTGGTTGGCCTGTGGCCGTGGGCGGCCCAGGCGTAGCTCTCGCCGCCGCCGTTAACTTTTGGGGTACTTTTGTTTTTTTATTTGTATTATTTTTTTTATTCTACTGTACTTATGATTTGTTTTATGTGTGTGAATGATGTGTGAATGTGGGGGTGGCATTCCTGATTAAATAAGGGGTGTCACCCTCAGTTTTGGTGGAGTAGGGATCCCCAGGACCAGGGAGAAGTGATCCCAGGTCCATGTGAATGGTGTATGAATGCACAGTGACATAATTGGAGCCGTGGCGGGGCGTTACTGCTCCCAAGTACCATTGGGGGTACTTGGATCTAATCCAATTAGATGTGCATGTGATCTGTCTGTGCTAGGGACCACAGTGGGTGTGCATGCATGCATTCTCATTGTGACATGATTAATGTGTGTGTTTACTGTGCAAAGATGCATTCTGCGAGGCGTCTCCTGACTGCTGTTCCCTCAGAAGAGGGGGTACCCTGGGTTACTAAAGTCACTAGTATAGTTATGAGCATGGATGCCCCTGGCATCCAGAGATTGTTGTCCTGCAAGTGTGTGTGCTCAGCTCTTCCTTAATGGTGTTGCTTTAGCTGACCTTTACATGGCTGTTGTAAAATTAGGGCACCTTTTATAAAGTGTAATTTTACACCTTGAAACTAACAGAAGCGCACAGGGCGTAATCTACGCCGCACACACTTAATTTTGTGGATCGCCTTATCTCCCTCATTTGCATCTTTGCCTAGCAAAACAGTGGTGTGTCTAGCGTATTTTGCGTGCGAAGAAGCGCCGGTGTAATTATTTTAGGTAGGACGGAAAAACCTAGATTTCAGGCGTATCTCGTTTTGAGGATCAGGCGCAAAGATACGCGCGGCGCATTTTTCAATTACGCCGCGCATCTCGAGTTAAGTCGGCGCATCTGCTTTGTGAATCTGGCCCTAAGTGAGGAATTCTAGAAGGAAAATCTTTCTTCTGGAAATATAGAGGGTGACTTAGCTCTGACTCCATTAGCCAAGCTACCAAATTAAACTTTTATCAAACTGTGCAAAAAATGTGTTTGCACATTATTGTGAACTCAAGCAATTTTAATTATAGGAACTGAAATGCATATTTAAGTGCAAAATTGAAACAGTTTAGTTTCTCCTACTGCAAGCATGCTGAATTCAGCTGAAAATATGGTTTACACCAGTGCGGCTTTGAAATCTCGTTTGCCTCAGCGTGATTTCAAAGCCATCTGATCAGTGCGATTTGGATCTCTGATTTAATTGTGGCTTGTGACTTCATTTAACAAAACTCAATGCAAGTCTAAATGAAATTGCAAAAAAGAAATGCAGGAAACTTTTTTAGTTGCAATGATTTGAACGGTTCTATTGCCAGCAATGGGGTCAACTTGTCATGAGATTTTGTACTGTCAAATTGCATTACAAATTGCACTGATGTGAACCAGGGCAAGAGATGAGATGGAGCTTTCTCTGGAAGTTTAGGAAGAGATTGAGCTAGGTTGTTGGTAAATTTTGTCTGTTTGCCAACTGTTAGATTAATATGACATTGTCAATTCATTTAAAGTGTAACTTACTTAAACATTCTTATTGTTGTGTTATGGTTAATGCAGTCTAAACTAAACGTGGTTGTCTATGCCTTATGCACCTGTCTTTTTAGTAAGAAATATGTTAAAATGTAATTACATTTTTATTTAATTGTTAAAAAAACAGCATTCTCCTAAAATAAAGTTTTTCCATTTTTCTTTTGTTTTGTACTATTTTGAAGGTAATGCGGGATACCCTTGCTTAATATGCTTCTTCCTGATACTTGTCTTGCTAAGCTGCATGAAAATCAAGCAACCACCCTTCAGGAACATTCCCCTCCAGAGAATCCACCTCCCCTGTTTACTATGCGTTGTTTCTGGTGCTGCGCATGTAGTCTAACTTGCATGGGGAAATGTTTGCACACAACTTCACATCATATTGATGGATAGGAAATTTTTTTTGAATCAATTGCAAATGCTTCCAAAAACCTTTAACATGACACAAATTTTAAAGCCATTTATCAGTATTATTACTGCGCTTTGTGGGTTGGACACTCACAGAACTGCATTGTGTGCTTACCTTGTCAGATTTCAGACAGCAGATAAAGTCAAGAAGACCACAATCCTGTCTTCCAAATAGGCAGTCACGATTTATGTTTTGCTTCAATCCTCCTGCAAGATTACAATTAACATATGTTAAAAAAATGATTTGGAAACACAAGACATTATAGAAATATAGCTATGAACAAGTAAAGGCTAAATATAAACCAGGTATAAGACAAAACACACATATAATGCAATCATTACCCATTATGTCTAAACACATGCCAATTCTCTTGCAATTTCCACATATTTTAACCATAAGGGTCAATGCAAATTACCACCATCCCTGTCATATTGATATTAAGTGTTTGTGGTAGGTTGACTTGATCAGTTTGATGGTTCTCATCATTTAAAACTGCTTATGGTTTTTATGAAAAAATATAACAGCTGAACTCCACTCTTAGCTCCTCTTTCCGTATTTATTTGTTGTCAACAAAGTGATTGCATACAACAATGTCTCCACTTGGGAACCAACCTTCCTTAATGCCTTTCTCCACTCCTGGCTTGCTCACAAGGATAGGGATCTCTTCTTTTTTTTTATTTCTGATGGGGAGTTGTGATGGACTACAGTGGCGGGCTCCTAAATTGTCCATGTAGAGGAGGGCCAAGTCTTGAGTGGATCTTTGGATTTGGGTATGTCTTTGCTTGTAGTTTAAAATGTATGCAAATATGTTTTTTTTTTAAATATGGGGGAGGGGGGGTACAATAATAAAAGAAACATGAAGCCATATGTGGAGAGTCTTGTAACACATGTAGAGTAATTTTGTCCAAAAGAAAAAAGACAGAACATTATATGAAAAGGGACATCTTGTGGAATTACGTAGAGTAGTGCATAAAGGGCAGGAGGGGAAGAACGTCACATGAAACTCTCCGTCGAAGGGCAGAATGTATTGTGAGGAAGAGGGAGAAACCCAGGAGAAGGATAGAGATAGAAAGGAATGAGGAAGCATAATCAGTATAAGGGAAGGAGAGGGGAGGCCCTATGGCCGGTAGAGGATTCTGGCAGTGGTACTCACTAGTCAGATTTATAGATGCCTTTGAGAACCCATGTAGCTGTGGGCAAAGGACATAATTTTTTTATTACAGACACCTAATTTAGCCCCATTTCTGAGATATCCAGATAGCTTGCATTTATTTATTGTTTAAATACTGTAACTATTGGATTGTGCCAGAACAGTGCATGCTCTGTCACTGCCTAAGTAAAAACAAACTTTAAAACAGATCAATCAGATGGTGCATGCACAACCAGCTTCAAGTTTTCTGTCACACAATTAAAATTCTTTGATAACTAAGCACACTGGAGAAAATACCTTTAAACAATAGGTTCGCATTTTGGAACATGTTACATGTTACATGTTTCCCCTGTATTTAGGGTGGAACATGTTCCAGCAACTGCAGCCTCTCCCACTCCCCAGTGACAGCAAGCGCTCACCTTCTCTGGTCGCCCAACCACGTCATTCATTTACAGTGCTCTGTGAATGGGAAACTACAAGTACCGACAGCCTTTGCACTTTTAATGAACAACCATGAGCGCTTTGGTAGTTCATTTTCTCTTCCTGTAAGTGTGTATCTGCCTGCCTGTACGAGGTATGAGCAGACAGATACACAAACAAGTGGGCATGGCACATCGCATACTAGCATATTATGACAGACCTAAAAACAAAGCCCTCCAGCAGTGTGCTGTCAACGTTAAAGGCGCTTCCATCTTCACCTGGTCTTCCTTCAGGGATTGCAGGCTTCGGCGATATGAATGGTCGAGGCAGCGATGACGTCACTCCTGCGCATGCACACAGAGGACAGAATGGCACGGGTATGCTGTTCCTTCAGAGCGCATTTGCCAGTGACATCACTGGCTGCATCTAAAGTAAATATCTCCTAAATGGTGCACGGTTAGGAGATATTTACTGTACCTACATGTAAAGCTTATTATAGGCTTACCTATAGCTAAAAATCATAAAAGGGAGTTTACTCACACTTTAACTCAAGAACATGGTACAACAGAGACATATCAGGAATATGAAATGTTGGGGTAACATACACTTTAAGGGAGTGCTTTACAGAGGGAAGGATTTGTGTCTTGGGTTTGTTAGGGAGATGTTCTTAAGAGAGGAGGGGATTTTGATTTGTTGGGGGAGACTTTGGTTAGAGGTGAGTGGGGGAGATTTTTGTAGGGGGGGGAATGTGGTAAATGCTATGGAACTACAGTTAACACTTATTGTTGTATTTTACATATTTATTGTCTCTGCGCTCTCTACAGTAGCCTATATGTTACATACTCCTGCCAGCTGCACTCTGTATTCTAGGCTTTACATTAAATACCCCTGTCCTCTACACTCTATGCTCTGGCCTGTATGTTGTGTATTCCTGACCCCTGCACTTTATACACTCTGTTGTACAATACATATTCCCAACCCCTGCAATCTATTTGCTATATTGAAATTACAAACTCTGACCTGACCGAAAAATTCATTGTCCCAACAGCTGCTGGTTGCTAAGCAGTCCTTGACTATTTAAATGGACTTAAAAGAGAAGTGTGAGAATTAAAAAAAAAACAAATACATTTACTCACTTAAATGGCTGCAGCATTAGTGCGATGCTGCAGCTGTCCCCCGCCAGCTCTAATGGCCCGTACACACGATCAGATATTCTGTAAACAATTGTGTGGTGGACGTGTTTTGGCGGATAATCCGATCGTCTGTACGCTCCATCGGACAATTGTTGTCGGAATTTCTGACAACAAATGTTGGATAGCCATGCTCTCAAATTGTCCGACGACAAATGTGTTTCGTCGGATTATCCAATCGCGTGTACACAAGTCCGTCGGACTAAAATCCAAAGTACAAACACGCATGCTCCAAACTAATGCTAACCATCAGACAACATTAGCAGAGGTTGCCCAAAGGGTGACGCTAAAGAGCTAAAAAACAACGTAGTTTTGTGAATGTTGGCTGAAAAAGTTCTGCCGTCTGTATGCAGAACAAGTTCACAGCCAACACCCTTCGGACAAAATTCCAGGTATTTGTCTGATGGAAGTCCGATCGTGTGTATGAAGCTTAAAGCCTCATACACACAATGACCCCTTTAAGCGCCCCCCCCTCCCCCACTGTAAGCACAATTAGGAAGCACCCACCAATCGCCATGGCTTGTGTAGCTTGCCATATCATTGTTTTCCTCAGGGGCCCCAGGTCTTTCACAGTTCTGGTTATGACCCTGAGGCCCCGTACACACGGTCAGACAAAACCGATGAGAATGGACCGAGGTTCAGTTTCATCAGTCCAAACCGACGGTGTGTGTAGCCCATCGGTCTGTTTTCCTTCGGTCAAAAATTTTAAAACATGCTTCAAAACCAAACCGATGGACCGCTGCCCGATCGGACCAAACCGATGGTTAGTACAGAAAAGCATCGGTTCAAAACCTGCGCATGCTCAAAATCAAGTCGACGCATGCTTGGAAGCATTGAATTTAGTTTTATTCAGCACGTCATGTGTTTGACGTCACCGCGTTCTGAATCGTTTTTTGGAACAATGGTGTGTACGTATCATCAGACCATCAGGCCACTTCAGCGGTGAACCGATGAAAACGGTCCGTCGGACCATTCTCATCGATTTTGTCTGACCGTGTGTACGGGGCCTAAAGGTAACCCATCATATAGGCATACAGACTACAGGAGTATTGGTATAAAAATAATTCAATTGTAGGTATAATAAATGTCTAAAAACCTATTTAACATTTTTTTTTAAAAATTGATGTTTTGAAATTGAAATTGAATCAAGAATTAAAATGTAATTCATAATATTGTAAACAAAATAAACATTCTAAGCTGTATACCAGTGGTGCCCAACCAGTGGCTCCGGGCCATTTGTGGCCCACGGAGCCCTATGATGTGGCCCGCGACCTCCTGCTCTGGAATGGAATAAAAAAATAAAATAGAATACTCTTATTAAAGGTAACTTTATTACTAAAAATCACTGTGTATATATGGGCATATGTGTTCTGCAGTGGTTACTGGGCTGCTTTCAAACTGATCCACAGGTGCAGAGAAGTGCACCTGCAGGTTACCTGCACTGTGCCATAGATTTCTATGAACTGCAAGTTTGGTGTGCTTTCTGAAAGTGCCCCACACCTACACAATATAATAGAAGTCTATGGCAAAGTGCAGCTAACCTGCAGGAAAGCCACAGGTGAAGTATGCTGCACCGTGCATCAGTGTGAAAGCAGCCTTAGGCCCCTTTCACATGGTCAGTCCGACCAAATCTGACCCTTTATTCACCTCTAAGGAATAGAAGATGTAAATGGACTTGTGTCCCTTTACAAACGCCTACCTCCAATCCAATCCACAAAAAGAAAAAAGAGTAGAGTGGGCTGCCATCCACCTGCTCCACTGATTGTGGCCCGCGACTGGTATCCAAGTCGTTTAAGTGGCCCTCGCTCTTCAAAAGGCTGGGCACCCCTGCTGTATACAGTACAGTACAAATGAATGCGAAAAAATACATCCAAAAACATTTACCATTTAATACGTACCAGAGAAAAGGCTTACAATTATCCCAATAAGGATAGTCACAATAGTTCCCAGAACACTTAAGTATAAGTATGATAACGAATACCAATAATCAGCCAGTTCTGGCCTACAGAAACACAAGACAAAGGATACATCATTATTATATGCAGCTGGTTTTACAATAATATTTTATTAGAACTGAATAAATAGATCATGATAAAGATGCATAAATACTCGGCATACGTAGGGCAGATCACATCTATAATCTTCAAACACTTATTACAATTATAAATCATGCACACCCTTTAAAATCTAGAAGGCTATATAGTGTATATTTTTGTCTGCCTGCTATTGAATGTGTTGTACAAAAGTAATAGATTGTTTTCTATTCAAATATTCAACATAAAACGGACAAAGTGTTGTCTGTCCTCCTCGTTGTAGAGTGGTGGTATTGTAATGAGACGCACAACTCTACACATCAAAGTCATAGGATGGATAAAGATGTTCTAGCTGATGTCTTTGTGAGTCACCTTGAGATATATATATTGGGGGGGGGGGGGGATTTAATAAAACACTGAAGGAGACAGAATCTGGAGCAGCTGTGCTTAGTAACCAATCAGCTTTTACCTTCTGCGTGTTCAGTTTTAAGCTTTTAAATGAAAGATTGAAGCTGATTGCCCAGCTGCTCCAGATTCTAGCTCCTCCAGTTTTCAGAAATGTCACCAACTGTATTTTTTGGGGTCTATGCCATCTGTGTTTCATAAAGTGTAATGGGAATAACACTGACCATTCATAGTGTGGGCATGTTGGTAGTGTGTAGGAAGACTATTCTCTGCAGTGATGTCACCAGGTCACCCACTTTCATGTCATATTGACGGCAGGTTTCCTTAAATATCCGTGCATGTAAACTAAGAGGAGAGATGTATGCTAATGAATAGAAATTTCAGTGGAAATGCAATGCTGAGGCTCCATGCACATTAGGTTTAAAAAAAACGTTGTTGAAATTACAGTGCCATGCAATATGCTCAATGAATATATGTGGAGCCACAATTTCTACAATATCCACCATTTACATCAGTACCATCAATAGTGAAATTAGTGTATCAATTGCTCATCAGTAGTGAAATTAGTGTATCATCAGTAGTGATGGACCCGACAGGATGGTTTGTGAACGCTAACCGCGAACGATCGCAAATGTCCGCGAACCGCAAGTTCGCGGTGGGCCCTATTGACTTTAATGGCAGGTGAATATTAAAAACCTTCAGGTCATATTTGCAGCCACAAAATACTTACTAGGTGTGCACAAATAGTCTCACAACATGGACACTGACCTACCAGAAGTATTAAGTGAAAAAAACGGATACATAAGTAAGTGCCGGCCATTACAAGCCCCAAAAATTAGCTGACAGGTGTTCACCTGACAGCAAACAACCTTGTATTCTGTGGCTGGTGGTACATTAGGCATTCAACAGATACAGAAGTAAGTGTCGGTCATTACAGGCCCCAAAAATTAGCTCACGGCCACAGGCGTTCACTGGACAGCAAACAACTTTGTATTCTGTGGCTGGGGGTATATTAGGCATTTACCGGATACAGAATAAAGTGTCAGCCAGTACAGGCCCAAAAAATTAGCCCACAGGCGTTCACCAGAATTTGAATGAAACATGGTCTACTGGTCACATGTGTTGAATTCCTCCGAGATCTATGCTTCATTCATTTTTATAAATGTGAGGTAGTCAACACTGTTGTGAGCTAGGCGAGTGCGCTTATCGGTCACGCCCCTTCCTGCTGCGCTGAACGTCCTTTCAGACAGGACACTGGATGAGGGGCAAGCCAACAGTTCCATTGAAAATTGTGCAAGCTCTGGCCAGAGGTCAAGCCTGCCCACCCAGTAGTCCAGGGGTTCATCACTTCTCAGCGCGTCCACATCGGCCGTTAATCCGATGTAGTCGGACACCTGTCGGTCTAGGTGTTCCCTGATGCTGGATCCGGAGGACAGCTGCCGATGGATCGGCTGAAAGAATGATCGCATATCATTAGTGACTAAGACATCTTCAAACCGCCCTCTTCTTGCAGACGCTGTTGGATTGGTACCCAAAACTGTTTCTCTGCGAGTGGAAATTCCTCTGCCAGCGCACGCAAAAGCAGAATGCAGCATTTCTCGAAGCAAGGCCTGGAAGTGCTGCATTCTGATAGCCTTCTGTGATGGTAACATTTCCGCCATGTTTTGTTTATACGGGGGTCTAAGTACGTTGCCACCCAATACTGGTCTTTGCTCTTTATGCTTTTTATACGGGGGTCCCTCTAAAAACACTGGAGCATGAAGGCCCCCATTTGCACTAAACTGGAAGCGGTGTAGTGGCCTGGCTCCTGCTCATCATCCAGGATAACGTCGTCCTCGTTCTCCTCCCCCCATCCACGGACAACACCAGGGATCCCAGAAAGGTTTAAAGCATGCTCTTCTTGCTCCGCCTCCTCCGCCCCAGCACCATCCTCCTCTGACTACTCTTCAGGCTCCCGTTGTTGACTTGTCTCAGGTGGAGTAGCCCCCCCTGGGAATTCATCCAGCATTGCGACTTCCTCATTTTCCTGATTCTTGCTCCTCGACGGCTTGATCAATGACACGACGCAATGCACGCTCCTGAAAGAAGGCGTAAGGTATGATGTCACTGATGGCGCCCTGGCTGGGACTGACCAGTTTGGTGATCCCATCAAATGGGCGCAGAAGTCTGCATAAGTCGCGCATGAGCAGCCACTGGCGCGGTGCGGAAAAAAAAACAAGCTCCCAGAACCTGTCCTGCTGCAGAGTTCGTAGTCGTTAACTGCACGTTTCTGCTGGAGCAGCCTATCAAGCATATACAATGTTGAGTTCCATCGCGTCGGACAGTCACAAATAAGACGTCTGACGGGCAGGTTGTGTCGCCGCTGAATTTTTTTCTGCCACTAAATTCTGAGCTTAGAAAATGCCTCTAGACTGCCTAATGTGCATGGACACATAGGATAACATTAGTTGATTCTACAGGCAAAACGCTAAACATCTCCAGGAGCAGAATTTTTTTTTTTTGTTAGACAGTGTGCATGGAGCCTTAAGATTATTATTTCAGTTTTATTCAGTTCATTCATTTGTGTATCAACTAAAGACTCTTACATGGAGAATTATACTGATTAACTTTAGACTTATGCGGTGTACACACGACCGTTTTTCATGTCATGGAAAAAACGTTGTTTTTCTCGACGTGATTCCTCTCAAGACTGCCTTGCATACACACGATCGTGAAAAAAAATGCCCGAGCAAAGCGCGGTGACGTACAACACGTACGACGGCACTATAAAGGGGAAGTTCCATTCGAATGGCGCCATCCTTTAGTCTGATTATGCTAATTTCCCGTTTATAACTTGCTTCTGAGCATGCATGTTTTTTTACCCGTTGTTAAAGCGTACACATGACCATTTTTCACGACGAGAAAAACGAGAAAGTGAAAAACGACGAGAAAAAATAGAGCATGTTCTAAATTTTTAATGCCCATTTTTCTCGACGAGAAAAATTCCCTGGAGCCCACACACGACCGTTTTTAATGACCAATTTAAAAAATGCCATTTTCTCGTCATGAAAAATGGTCGTGTGTACGCGCCATTAGATATTGGCCTGTATATGAAATGTATAAATGAGTTTTGTAATGCCATATTTATAAGGAAATAATATATGTAGAGACATACAAAGTTCACTGACCTTGCACTGCCATCAGGCTGCAATACTGTGGGCAGTATAGTCACTGGTGATGTTGTCATTGAGGTCCATATTGTAGTTGAGGTCCAGTTTGAAGTTGAGGTCCAGTTGGCATCTTCCAAGATAAAAGCACATCCTTCCGTTGAAAGTGGAAGTGGTCTGCTTCTTTCAGGAAGTGGAGGATAGATATGGGATCCAATTCCAATCCACAGAGATACAGAAAACCCAGAAAGCAACCCCACCACTGCACCCTGCAGAGCAATATATATATTGTTAAATTAGATCATTGTTTTTGTTCTGCATGAACACATTGCCTTGACTCATTCGTTTACTGCCAAGGTCAGCTTCAAGTTTACTTAAGTTTAAGTATTCTTCTTTTTTTTCTTCATCAGTGTCAGTGGCCACATCAATAACCCTCAGCACTGAGGTGAACGCCAGCAATAATAGCCCCCAACATTGGTGTCAGTGGCCACAGTAATAACCCTCAGCACTGAGGTGAACGCCAGCAATAATAGCCCCCAACATTGGTGTCAGTGGCCACAGTAATAACCCTCAGCACTGAGGTGAACGCCAGCAATAATAGCCCCCAACATTGGTGTCAGTGGCCACAGTAATAACCCTCAGCACTGAGGTGAACGCCAGCAATAATAGCCCCCAACATTGGTGTCAGTGGCCACAGTAATAACCCTCAACACTGAGGTGAGCGCCAGCAATAATAGCCCTCAACACTGGTTTCCATGGCCACATTAATAACTCCAAGCTACTATAATAATAGCAGTAATAGTAATAATATAAGTAGTAACGGGGAGGATAAATTGAGGTGTACATGAGCAGTTGGTGGTAGTACCAGTTGTGAGAAATTAGGAGAGCGGCTATGAAAAATTAGGAAAGCAGCATATATTATTACTATTACATGAACTGCTGCAATGGAAGGTGATGATTGAAATGGGGTGCAGAGAGGAAAAGCAGCAGGGGGAGAAGACAGTGGAATGAGCAGTTGAGTAGTCGTGTGAGGACTCCAGCTTGGACATTGGACATCAGCTTGTATTTAAACCGGCCGTTCTGTATGTAGCTTCTGACAGGCTGCGCAAGCAGCCCCACATCTCCGGAACCATAAATGATAGGAGCCCCATATTTTGACCAGTTGTGGGGTGGGTCTTCAGCTACATACACCCTAAATGTGGGGTCTCTGTGGCCCCTGGTCGCCGAGCTACAATCCTCAAAGTCGATCTTTTTTTTTTTTGAGGAAGGGGCCTGGAGCTGCAGCTCCATCAGCCCCTATGTTAATCCGGCCCTGGTGTGAGAAGTCTCACACTATTCATTGTGCCTGGAGTTTCTCACCTGGAGCGGCAATTTTCCTTTGCCGTCTATTTATTTCATTGGCCAAAATAAATAAAAATTCTGGCCAATGAAATAAATAAGCTTCCAAACTCTGCTAAACTCACCAAAACTGTTTAAATAATGCAGCTTAGGTGAGTATATGACGCTGATTTTCTTCTGTCGGGATAAACAGCGTTTACAAGAAACCAGTGTGCATGAGGTCTTATTGTAGCACCGGCCCTGGCTATTTTAGGCTCTTGTCAAATTAGTGATTAGATATTTTCTGTATATTCTACAGGTATTAATCATTGTTGCTGTTTGCAAAACCTTATTTGTAAAACTGTAATTTTTTAGTCCCCCACACCCTTTTATTTTTTATAGTACTACATTGATCTATGGTTTGACCTTTTAATATAAATTTGTTTTAGATCAGATTGTTATTTGTTTTATTTTCTAATATACTGTATTAAAAAATAGTTTTAAAACACCTCTATCTTTTTGGCCATCTTCATTCCCAGGTACAGATCAGCTGGGAATGAAGATGGCCAAAAAGATAGAGGGGTTTTTAAACTAGGCAACAGGGGGAGGGTCCAGAGGTAGAGATAGTCAGTGCGGAACATATTCCAGAGGGTAGTATTGGGGGCATTAGTGGTAGGTTGGCCAAAGCACATAAACCCAAAGTAAGTATAGTAGCAAGTCCTAGTTGCAATCGCTGAACATCCAATAAGAGGATCGTATTCGACCAGTCTAAACTATGTGGCATGTTCACCAATGCCAGGAGCCTGGCGGACAAGATAGGTGAAACAGAGATACTGTTGTACGAGGAGGATTTGGATTTTGTGGGAATTTCAGAGACATGGTTCAACAGCTCTCATGATTGGCTGGCAACCATTCAAGGGTATACACTTTATCGGAAGGATAGAGAGGGTAAAAAAGGTGGAGAGGTATGCCTATATATCAAGAATAATGTACAAGAGAATGTGAGAGATGACATCACCAAGATAGCTAGGGAAGAGGTGGAATTCTTATTGGTAGAGCTCCAAAGGGGAAAAAAATACTGGGAGCATGCTACAGACCCCCTAACCTGAGGGAGGGGGGGGGGGACAGATCTCCTATCACAATTTGGATTAGCAGCAAGGATGGAAAGTGTTATCATAACTGGGGATTTTAATTATACAGAGATAGACTGGGCAGAAGGATCCACGCATTCATCTAAGACTCGCCAGTTCCTAAATGTCTTACAGGACAATTTTATGGGTCAGATGGTATACGCACCAACTAGAAATAGAGCGTTACTGTATCTACTGATTACCAACAATACAGACCTGATCACAGATGTGGAAATACAGAGCAATTTAGGTAACAGCGATCACAGGTCAATCGGCTTCAGTATAAATCACACAAATAGGAAACATAAGGGGAATACAAAGACACTGAATTTCAAAAGAGCCAACTTCCCTAAACTACAAACCTTGCTAAAAGGCATGAATTGGGATAAAATCTTAGGAACAAAGAACAGGGAGGAGAGATGGGTTTGCTTTAAGAGCATATTAAATAAGGGCATTAGCCAATGCATCTCATTGGGTAATAAATTTAAAAGAGCGAACAAAAGTCCTGGATGGCTTAACTCCAATGTAAAAATGCATATAAAAGCAAAAGAAAAGGCCTTCAAAAATACAAGGTTCAGGGATCATCATCAGCATTCAGACTTTATAAAGAATGCAACAAGAAATGTAAGGATGCAACATGATAGAACATGAAAGACACATAGCAGAGGAGAGCAAAAAAAAAATCCCAAGAAATTCTTTAAGTATGTAAACAGTAAAAACGGGAGGACAGCCCATATTGGCCCACAAAGAATGAGGAAGGATATCTGGTTACAAAGGATGGGGAGATGGTGAAGGTATTACATGTATTCTTCTCCTTAGTCTTCACGAGGAAATCGGGGGGCTTCAGTAACCAAAACTGCAGTGTTTATCCTCCTGACACACCACAGGAAGCACATCCATGGTTAACAGAGGACAGAATACTGACAGTCTACTGACTGGAATGGCACCAGCTGATTGGAGAAATGCCAATGTAGCACCAATATTTAAATAGGGCCCAAAAATGCATCCCTGTGAATTAAAGACCAGTTAGCCTAACATCAATAGTATGTAAGCTCTTGGAGGGGGTGATAATGGACTATATACAAGATTTTAGTAATGAGAACAGTATCATTAGCAGTAATCAGAATGGATTCATGAAGAATCGTTTTTGCCAAACCAATCTATTAACCTTCTATGAGAAGGTGAGTTGCCATCTAGATAAAGGAAGGCCCGTAGACGTGGTGTATCTGGATTTTTCAAAAGCATTTGACACAGTTCCCCACAAACGTTTACTGTACAAAATAAGGTCCATTGGCATGGACCATAGGGTGAGTATATGGATTGAAAACTGGCTACAATGGCAAGTAATGTAAAAAATGCATTTGGGTGGCAAAAATATGAATGCAATCTATACACTGGGGGGAAAACCTCTGGGGGAATCTAGGATGGGAAAGGACCTGGGGGTTCTAGTAGATGATAGGCTCAGCAATGGCATGCATTGCCAAGCTGCTGCTAGCAAAGCAAACAGAATATTGGCATGCATTAAAAAGGTGATTAACTTCAGAGATAAAACGATAATTATCCCGCTCTACAAGACTCTGGTCCAGCCGCAACTTGAGTATGCTGTCCAGTTCTGGGCACCAGTCCTCTGGAAGGATATACTGGAAATGGAGCGAGTACAAAGAAGGGCAACAAAGCTAATAAAGGGTCTGGAGGATATTAGTTATGAAGAAAGGTTGCTAGCACAGAACTTATTCTCTCCGGTGAAGAGACGCTTAAGAGGGGATATGATTTCAATTCACAAATATCATACTGGTGACTCCACAATAGGGATAAAACTTTTTCGCGGAAGGGAGTTTAACAAGACACGTGGCCACTCATTAAAATGAGAAGAAAAGAGGTTTAACCTTAAACTACGTAGAGGGTTCTTTACTGTAAGATCGGCAAGGATGTGGAATTCCCTTCCACAGGCGGTGGTCTCAGCGGGGGGCATCGATAGTTTCAAGAAACTTTTAGATAAGCACCTGAACGACCACATCATACAGGGATATACAAGGTAATACTGACATATAATCACACACATTGGTTGGACTTGATGGACTTGTGTCTTTTTTCAACCTCACCTACTATGTAACTATGTATCATATCAATAGTGATACAAAACCACTCCTATTGTACCCTATAATTCTTTATTATTGGCCCACAAATCCTTGGTGTTTGATGTTATCTGTCTGCTAGAACAAGTCTGTCATGAGCAAACATTAACGCCTGGTACACACAATGTGATTATCAGACAAATAATCATTCTTTTTTTTTTGCATGCTAGTCTCATATCAAAAATGAAGAAGTTACTAAATTAACAAAAATTCTTATACGATAGAATACAATTTCAGAAGTGATGTAATGTGTTGTATTGTATTGTAATGTAATGTATTCTTTCAATTACGTAAAAAAAATTCTAGCCTACAACTTCAGGTTTTGTTGACCGAAAAGTTGGAATCAGCTGTCCAAAGCACTATACTAACAATCAGATAATTGGCCGATTGTCATACCAAATTATTCTTCCGATCTTCTTATCATGTGTACGGGCCTTTAGAATGAACATGCTTGCAAAGAGATTCAGTTAATTTAAAACAAGATGTTCAATGGTCAGATAAAATTTATATTGTCCTCTAGGGAGGAGGTAGAGGGCTGCTGTCTGAAGCATAGCTTGGCTAGAATTGGCTGTGTATAATTCTCTTGTGGAGTTTCTGTAGAGGGAGAATAGGAGCCTGCTGTTAGGTACATTCTCACATTTGAGATCTGTTTGAGATGCATTTTAGTTTGGTGTTCCTGACCTCCTCCTAAACTCCTCTAAGAAGCTTTGACAAGATAAAATACACAAGTAAAAATCTGCATAAACTAAATACAAGAATACCTCTGTAATATAAAAATAGTAATGGTAATAATAATAATAGTGTACAAGGAAGTGTACAGTATAATAGAGTCCAAACTTAAGGAGGTATAAATGGGAGAGAGTCCAGGGATGGATGGAGGAATGTTGTTGCAGGAGTCACATACCGTATTTGCCAGCGTATAAGACGACTCGGCATATAAGACGACCCCCTAACATGCTGCTAAAACGGTGGTTTTGTAGTCTACTCACCGTATTAGATGACCCCCTTGTGTGGAAGTAATGAAGAAGCCCGCCGGGTGCTCTGTACAGCTGTATGTAGTTTGTAAAATGCGCGCCACGCTCAGCGCCGCGCTCAGCCAATCACTATGCTCGATCGATATCAGCTGCCGGGTGCTCTGTACGACAACCTCTGCCAATCCGAGCAGGCTACATAAATGTAGCCTGCTCAGATTGGCAGAGGTCGTTACTCCAATCCGAGCAGGCTTAGCATGCTCTGTCATCACACAGTGCATCGGGATTGGCTAAGCGGCGCATATACAGAATACATGCAGCCGTACAGAGCACCCGGCAGCTGATATCGATCGAGCAGCTGCTATACCCGGCGTATAAGACGACCCCCGGATTTTGGCTGTGAAATTCCGGTGTAAAAAGTCGTCTTATACGCCGGAAAATACGGTATACAAACTCAGGGCTGCCATCATAAAGAAACAGAAACCATGTTCCAGTACTGTGAACAAAAAGAAAGGGAAGAGGTGCCTCTAAGTGTAGATGTTTTAAAACAATTTTAATGAACAGATAAGTACAGGCAACTCACATTTGGTAGGGTTCAAATAGGCATTGTACAAAATCCATAGAAGAAGTCATCAGGTCAGTCACTTTGCTCTTTTTCCTGCTGGGGCGCTGTGCTGTGTGAAGACATCTTTCACCGCTGTAAGGTGTTTAAGCCGGGGGCGGTGGGGGGAGCTTCAGAGCAAGGCTCGAGGTTTGAAAATTGCAGCAGTCCGAGGGCAGTGACGTCACTGGCGTGCGACGCGTTTCTGAGCGTCGCGCGTCGTTACATCGTTGTTACATCGGTGAAAGATGTCTTCACACAGCACAGCGCCCCAGCAGGAAAAAGAGCAAAGTGAATGACCTGATGACTTCTTCTATGGATTTTGTACAATGCCTATTTGAACCCTACCAAATGTGAGTTGCCTGTACTTATCTGTTCGTTAAAATTGTTTTAAAACATCTACACTTAGAGGCGCCTCTTCCCTTGCTTTTTGACAAGATCAAATGCTGCATACACAAGCTCCTATAGATCTAGTGTAAATAGTGATAGATTATACTCACCAAAGAATTTGTGAAAGGGAAAAACATTCCAAGGCAAAAAAGTCCAAGAAGTGGACCTCCAATCATGGCAAATATAGATAAAGCTGCCTAAATGTGAAAATAAAAATAATAATTTAGACTCATGACTCTGGTTAATAGCAATGTTGTCACATGGATGGTATTGGGTGACTTTAAGCAGATGTTCTCATACTGAATTAGTCAAAAAAATATATATATATATTGTTTGGTTTTCTTGTAATTGTAATCTCATCTTCATTATTCTGCTTAATTAGGGACATTATATTACTATATGTTTACGGTGTATGTAACCCTGAAATCTAATTTTTACTGTATACAGTTTATACAGTCAGGTGTTTTCTGAAATATTTTTGGGGCGATGTGTTTATACCACTGCAATGCTCTAAATTTGTTTTGCTTGAAAAGCGTAATCTGCTACCTTACATTTAACTGGATAAAAAAAATAGATCACCTATGACCAGCATTGTTTTAAACCTAAGGGTAAAACAAATATAAATGCCTACAGTATTTTCTGGCGTATAAGACGACCCCCTAATTTTCCAGGAAAAATGTTGGTTTTGGGATATACTCACCATATAAGACTACCCCCTTCCTACTAGTCTTTCTGGAAGCTGAGGGGTAGCCGGAACCGCTGACAGAAACAGGCTTTTTCAAATCTCACTGTGCCATTACATTACATTACATGCCTCACTGTGCCATTACATTACATTACATGCCCCCACTGTGCCATCACTTGCCCTCACTGTGCCTGAACTTGCCCCTCACTGTGCCATCACTTGCCCTCACTGTGCCATCACTTGCCCTCACTGTGCCATCACTTGCCCCTCACTGTGCCTGAACTTGCCCCTCACTGTGCCTGAACTTGCCCTCACTGTGCCTGAACTTGCCCCTCACTGTGCCTGAACTTGCCCCTCACTGTGCCTGAACTTGCCCCCCCCCACTGTGCCTGAACTTGCCCCCCACTGTGCGAACAGTGCAATCACTCAAATTTTTTTTAATCGACTACCAGGCCGTGACAGTCTCCGTGCTGCGAGCGTCAATGATTTGAAAGCCGTGCCTTCTCCTCAGACTGTCCTGTGAAAGGCGGAACACAAATTTTCCCAGCAGCGCCTCTGTTCTGTGTTCCGCCTATCATGAACATCTTCTCATCTTGTCCGAGGATGAGAAGGCATCTGTGATAGGAGGAACACAGAACAGAGGCGCTGCTGGGAAGATTTGTGTTCTGCCTATCACAGGACACTCTAAGGAGAAGGAGCGTCTTTTAAATCATTGACGCTCGCAGCACGGAGACTGTGACCGGCATATAAGACGACCCCTGACTTTGGATGCATTTTTTTTGGATCCAGAAAGTCGTCTTATATGCCGGAAAATACGGTAAGTACAATTTTGCAACTTTGACATGTGTTAGTAAAACTATACATATCACCACAACGACTTAGTGTATCCAGGACAAATTGGGCTTTCATTTGGTGGTAAATGGTAATGATATCTCTGGATTTATTTATTTTTATTATCAAAGGAAAACTGGAAAAATTGTAAAAAAAATTACATTTTTTTAAATTTAACTGTATATTTCTTGCTATTATCATAATATACCAACAAAAAACAACCCAAAATAAATTATCCTGCTCCTGACGATTGCAGCAATGTTTGTACCCATGGTACAGCCCGGAAAGAATGGTGAGCATTTTGCATTTTTTTTATCCTGCTTAAAAAAAACTGGCACTAATTGACACTGATAACAATTTTTTTTTCTTTCATTCTTCCCAAAATACGCTGAGAAAGGAAACTCAGGGACGGGCTCACAGTGACTGATCATTGTGATAACCAATCAGAGGCTATCACAGTGGTCAGGTGACTCAAAACCAACAGCCCGATCATTAGTATGAGAGCCCAGTCTCTGTGCTGGGAGCACGCTGTGCAGCACGCTCACAGCACAAAGGGAGGTACGCATATATGTGGTCCCACAGAAAAAAAAACTATTTCCGTGAGGCCGCATATATGTGTGCAGTCGGCATGGAGGGGTTAGTCTGTATATGAGTATATGGCATTCTCACCACCTCTACTTTATCTTGTGTTGCTAGGGAGGTGGCAGGTAAAGTAAGTTTTATAGTAAATAGCATTGGTATTGATATGTAAAGAATGGTCATGCATACATTTGCGTTGCACAAATCATGTAAACAAGTCATATTTATAGAATTAACAATAAAAAATATATATATATATTTTACCTGAATCACACTTCCCATAAATGAAGCAACCACTGACATTGCTATGCACAGTAATCCATAAAAGGCACCTACACAAAACGTAAGAGGATACATGATCAATACTAGGTTGTAAGGTTTTTTTTTTTCTTTCTGCACACCACTCTTTTTATACAATACAAAGTTCCATTACTAATTACATTTTTTTCTCCCCATTTGCAGTAAAAGGAATGGAGCTTGTCTATGAAAGTCGGAAACTTCTCTAGGTGATTTCCACTAAGTGTATACAACTATACAATTATCTGATTCCTCAGCATTGAGTCAGTAAAAATGAGTATCAGAGAGAGGCATTTACATTTGAGAAAACAGCACAATACTTCTCAGAAAAAAAGGACATTTCAATTATTTCTCTTGGGCACTCCCAACAGTGGTACTCCTCTCCCCTCCTTTTTCCTGGAATATCAATTATATTCTGTATTCTCCATTATTCAAAATCAATGAAGAACAACAATACTGGCTGCATTAGGTAAGACCTTCAGATCTCTCTGTTAGAGCCTTCAAGAGACAAAAGTAGCTGAAGAGTGATTTGATACACCATCACCTGCTCAAAACAATAAATCAAGTTTGGACAAAGTAATTCACCCTTTAATAACATTAAAGGCTAGCTATAACTACTATATACTTACTTATTTTTAGGGCTGCGGAAATTAACGATTAATTGCTTGATTAATCGTTAATTTCTTTGATCGATTAAAATAATTTTGATAGATGACAATCCGTTGAGTGAGCTCCGCGGTCTCGCCCATAGGAAAGGCTGCGGCTTTGGCCTAGCTCCGGAGCAGCGGCCATCTTGGTCCACCTGGTGGCAGCCGAGTAGCGGCGCGCTGACGTCATCATCACCCGCCCACCTGCTTGTATACTCTGCGGACGGGTCTGCCTGCCTGATGTATATTCCGGTAAGAGAGGACAACCGTCCTGTGTGTGGTTACAGTAACAGTATGGGGGCAGATGTGTATATTCTTGCAGTATGGGGGCAGATGTGTATATTCTTGCAGTATGGGGGCAGATGTGTATATTACAGTATGGGGGCAGATGTGTATATTCTTGCAGTATGGGGGCAGATGTGTATATTCTTGCAGTATGGGGGCAGATGTGCATATTACAGTATGGGGGCAGATGTGTATATTCTTGCAGTATGGAAAGGGAAAAGGTGTATATTCTTGCAGTATGGGGGCAGATGTGTATATTACAGTATGGGGGCAGATGTGTATGGTCTGGTCACATGATCCCACAGTTCCGGCTCCTCTGTGTCAGTGAGTGACTGCTGACCTGAAGAGGAGTTAGCACCTACAATAGCTGGGGTATGGGAGCCTATGAGCCAGTAGTGTAGCGTGGGGGGGGGCAGGGGGGAGTACCACCCCGGGTGCAAAATTTAGAGGGGTGCTGTCCTGAGTATGAGCCTTCTAGCATGGGGCAAAAAGCCCCTTGTTATGACGGAGAGTCCATGTTGTCCATGAAACAGCGGCCATCCTTGGGGTGCAGGCGGGTGGTCAGGGGATTTTTCTCATGGCGGTGATCAGGGGCCAAGGGCAGGGGACCTCAGAGAAGACCTTTACCTTCTCCTCCTTGACATCGCCCCCTGACCTCGCCCCCCTCCAAAGAGGTGAGAAACAGTGGGCGCAGCATCTACCATGCCTCCAGGGCATGGACTGCTTCAACTTCCTCTCCGCACTAAATTGACGCCCGGAGAACAGGCTGACTGGGGCCCCAGAAGACAGGCGGGCGACGCACAATGCCATAAAGCCGCTGAAAGGATCAAAGCACCCCCGGATCAAGGAGACAGACTGGCATGGATGGTACCATACATATAGAGACTGGGACAGAGGAGGGACTACAGACAGGGATAGGGCTAGGGGTCTCTCTCATCTCCCCCTCACTCCCCTCTTCCTCTCTCAGCCCCCTGTCTCTTAAAGCCCTCTCTTTCTCAGTTCCCTTCTCTCCCTCTCTCAGTCCCTTTATATGTGCCACCCCAATGTCTCTCTCAGCACCCCTTCCTCTCAGCTCCCCTTCTCTCTTAGCCCTCTCTCGTCCCTCCCTCCCTCACCCCTCTCTCAGCCCCCTCCCTCTCTCAGCCCTCTCTCTCATCCCCTCCCTCTCACACCCCTCCCTCGCTCTCAGTTTCCCTTCTCACCCTATCTCAGCTCCCTCCCTCTCTCAGCCACCCTTCCTCGCTCAGCCCTCTCTCTGTCCCCCCCTCTCTCTCACCTCTCTCTCTCAGCCCCCGCTCCTTTCTCAGCCCTCTCTCTCACCTCTCCCTCTCTCACCCCTCTCTTTCTCAGTCTCCCTTCTCTCCCTCTCTCAGCCACCCCAATTTCTCCCTCAGCCACCCTCCCTCTCAGCTTCACTACTTTTTCAGCCCCACTCTCTCATCCCCCACTGTCTCTCTCAACCTCCATCTCTATTAGCCCTCTTCTCCTCTCCTTTCTCCCAGCCCCCTATCTCAGCCCCCTCTCTCTCTCAGCCCCCCTTCTCCTTACCTCAGCTCCACTGTCTCTCTGACCCAAATGTCTCTCTCAGCCCCTGTCTTTCTCTCAGCCCCCTTCTCTTTGTCTCCCACTGTCTGTTTCAACCCCCCTCTCTCTCAGCCTCTCTCTCAATTAATTCAAATCGCCAGTGTGGTAAAAACACACAATTTTGCAAATATATAGAAAAAATAAACAAACTAATTTTATATAACAATCAATAAAAAATGAATGACCAGTGACAGTTAGTTAACCCCTTTGTGCTGCATTAGTGGCATCAGTGTCAGAGTTAATTAACCCCTTTATGAAGGGGTAAAAAAACACTGCCAGTGGTCACTAATGCAGCACAAATGGGTTAATTAACTACACCAGTAATGGAGAACCTTGGCACCCCACATATTTTGGATCTACATTTCCCATGATGCTTATGCACTCTGCAGTGTAGTTGAGCATCATGGGAAATTTAGTTCCAAAACATCTGGGTTGCCAAGGTTTGCCATCACTGACTACACCAATGGGGAGGGTTTAAAGTAGAATTTCCAGTTCAAACCTAACTAACCTTAAAAATTCTCCCATCCCCCCTCCTAATGCCTATGATGGCAAACCTGTGTAGAAAAGATGTAAACACCTATTTTCAGGCTGTCATGTTATCCCCTGTGTGAGCCAGTGGTGTATCCAGGGGAGAGGAGGCAGCAACAACAACAGATGGGACGTAGGAACCTATGGGTGATGTCACCACTCCAGTCTTTACCAGCCATTGTCAAGCATGCTCTCCTCTCGACTGCAGCCACCGCTGACTAACACAGGGAATCATGTGACCAGACTGAAGCTAGCTGAAAATAGGTACATTTGTGGGTTAGGGGGCGCAAATTACTTGCCTTTCCCAAGGCACTGACAACCCATGCTACGCCACTGCTATGGGCTACCAGAATTCAGAGCCATTGTCAAGCACTCCCTTACATAAATCTGCAGGATCTTGTGACCAGACCAGAGTGGATTAAAATAGGTAAGTAAACAGATCTTTTTAAAACAGTTTAGACCGAATAGGTAGGAGGAGGGGGGAGGGAGCATTTTAAGAATACCTATAGTTAGGCTTTTCTTGTACTACAAGTACCAGCATCGTGCAATGGCCTGAAACAATGAACCTAAGTGAAAAAACAGTGTTATAGACAAATGTAAATACCAGTGGCGGCCCGTCCATAGAGGGCGCCCGGGCGCCGCCCCCCCCTCCCCCAGTCAGTAAAAGAAAAAAAAATTATATAAAAAAAAAAATGTTTTTTTTTTTTTAAACATGTCCCTTTAAGAAAAAAAACGAAAAAAAATATGGTCCTTATGTGCACTGTGCCCGGCGCCGGGCACAGTAAAGTGCAGTAGCGCCACGTCTGTGCAATCACAAGATTGCAGGCGAGGCGCTACATTGGAAGGCAAAAAATGCCTTTGTGGCCTTCTCCATCGCGCCACAATTTCCGGCGCGATGGACTTTATTATTATGGCCGAGCGGGTGCACGCGATATTGATCCAAGTCCGACGTCACTCGAGGTACAGGAAGTGACGTCGGCACACTCTGCAGCTCAGCGCCCGTGTGGTCCCGACTCCCGGGACATTAAGGTATGCAGCAGCATCCCCCTCCACCTCTTATCTTTACTCCCCCCTCGGGACTAATTACATTACTGAGTCCCGAAAAAGTAGCTGCCAGTGCCACGATCCCCCTGCCCCCCCCCCTTCCTCGTTATTGGCCGTTTGTCTTTCAGTACATTCCTCTCTGCTCATTAATCCTATGTGCTGCCGAAATAGCGTCCGTCACCCCCCCCCCCCTGCTTATTAACTAAATGTCTTTTACAGTAAAAGACATTTAGTTAATAAGCGGGGGGGGGGGGGGTAAGGGGGGTGACGGACGCTATTTCGGCAGCAGATAGGATTAGTGAGCAGAGAGGAATGTACTGAACGACAAACGGGCAATAACGAGGAGGAGAAGCAGAGGGGAATGTACATGTTACATGTACATGCTCCTCTGCTCATTAATCGTATGTGCTGCCGAAATAGCATCCGTCACCCCCCCCCCGACTGTCTTTTACTGTAAAAGACATTTAGTTAATAAGGGGGGGGGTAGGTGGGGGAGGGGGTGACAGACGCTATTTCGGCAGCATATACGATTAATGAGCAGAGGAGCATGTACATGTAACATGTACATTCCCCTCTGCTCTTCTGCTCATTATTCTAATGTGCCGCCGAAATAGCGTCTGTCACCCCTCCCCCACCTACCCCCCCCCCCCATTATTAACTAAATGTCTTTTATTTTAAATGTACATGTCTTCCAAAATTATAGCCGTCACTACCATCCCCCCTCCCCCCCCCTTATTAACCAAATGTCATTTATTTTAAATGTACATTTCTGCCAAAATTATAGCCATCACTACCATCCCCCCAAACCCCCCCCCCCCGTGCTTATTAACCAAATGTCATTTATTTTACATGTACATTTCTGCCAAAATAGCGGCCACCTCCACCCACCCCCCCAACCCCCCACGCTTATTTACCGGATTTTATTTACATTTCTGCCAAAATAGCAGCCTTCAGTCCCCCCCCCCCCCCATGCCCACTTATTTACAAAATGTATTTTACATGTACATTTCTGCAAAAATACCAACCTTCACCCCCTACACAAAGTCTTTCATTAGGGCCACAATTCACAGAATTACGGGTTCTCTAATGCAGTATGTCTACAGTCTCTGATAATCTTGTGCAGTATCTCCGCAGTATCTGGTAATCTAAGGCAGTATGTCCGCAGTCTCTGGTAATCTAATGCAGTATGTCCGCAGTCTCTGGTAATCTAATGCAGTATGTCCGCAGTCTCTGGTAATCTAATGCAGTATGTCCGCAGTCTCTGGTAATCTTGTGCAGTATCTCTGCAGTCTCTGGTAATCTAGTGCAGTATGTTCGCAGTCTCTGGTAATCTAATGCAGTATGTTCGCAGTCTCTGGTAATCTAAAGCAGTATATCCGCAGTCTCAGGTAATCTTGTGCAGTATATCCGCAGTCTCTGGTAATCTTGTGCAGTATATCCGCAGTATCTGGTAAACTTGTGCAGTATGTCCGCAGTCTCTGGTAATCTTGTGCAGTATATCCACAGTCCCTGGTAATCTCCTGCAGTATGTCTGCAGTTTCTGGTAATCTAATGCAGTATGTCGCAGTCTCTGGTAATCTCCTGCAGTATGTCGCAGTCTCTGGTAATCTCCTGCAGTATGTCCGCAGTCTCTGGTAATCTCCTGCAGTATGTCCGCAGTCTCTGGTAATCTAATGCAGTATGTCCGCAGTCTCTGGTAATCTAATGCTGTATGTCCGCAGTCTCTGGTAATCTCCTGCCTATTTAGAGTCCTTCATTACTAACAGTGTAATTTTTTAGCTTGTTTGCGCCGATCTGTAAGGCTGCGCTATATACCATGATTTGTGATGCTGGGGCTATATACTCTGTCCTGTGATGCTGAGCTGTATACTCCTGACACTATGAGTGGAAGCAAGTGGAATACAGGGGACGGAGTGGGTGGATTCTATAAGGGGTGTGGCTTATTAAGAGTGGGAGGGACCAACGTGGAGGGGCGGAGTCTTGCGCCCCCCCATCCAAAAACTTCACCAGCCGCCACTGTAAATAACACTTATGCACACCTTGATATACACTCACCAAGCAATGTACAGTATTAGAAACACCCTGTACACCTTATTCGTGCAAGTGATCCAATTAGCCATTAATTTAGTACCACAATGGACAAAATCACACAGATACATGTCAGAACTAATGTTCATATCAAATGCCAAAATGTGGAAAAATATGATTTCACTGCCTTATTTGTGGTATGATTGTGGGTGTCAGATGGTTGTTTTCAGTATTATTTCAACTATTGCTCTCTTGGGAGTTTTACATGAACATTCTAAGTTTAAAGGGTTTCTAAAGGTTTGTTTTTTACTTTCTAAATAGGTTCCTTTAAGCTAGTGCATTGTTGGTTCACTTACCTGTTCCTTCGATTTCCCTTCTAAATGTTTTTTTTCTTTGTCTGAGTTTCTCACTTCCTGTTCCTCCTCAGTAAGCTTGCCCCCCATCATCCGAGTCATTCTGTCTGGGGGTTAGTCAGCTTGCTTGCCCCCTCCCTTGGGACTACGTGACTGTAGGGAGACGCTGTGTTCACATAAAACTCATCCCTAGTCCCAACACTGAACCTTGAGGTAACCCACTAACAACCCTAGACCATTCAGTGTATAAATCATTATACACTACTCTCTGAATATGGTCTTTTAGCCCATTTTCGATCCATTAACAAACTGATTTTTCCAAACCTGTAGACATTACCTTATACATTAGCTGTGTGTGGAGCAATGTGTCAAACGTTTCGGAAAAATCTAAGTATACTATGTCCACAGCTACTCCTTTGTCTAAGATTTTACTTACTTCCTCATAAAAGAAATCAGATATGTTTGACAACTTCGGTCTTTTATAAATCTATACTGTCTTTTACTTCAAATATTTTTTTTATGATTATTTAATCCTCCAAATCCGGGGGGAAATAAGATATAATTTGGGGACCATTTTGATTTTCAGTCTCTTGAGAGCTAACCTTGAACCTAACAATATCTAAAAGGGAATTTGTACTGAAAAAATTGAGCCATCGCTGTCTTCTTCTAAAAACACTCTTTGCCCATTAAGCTGATCTATTAGCTTCATTGGTTTCGATAGTGACTAACCTGGAATAAATATACAGATCAGGACTTCTGACTTTACTCTAACCTAACTTTCTGCATGTTGGTTCCAGGCCACTTATTGGAAACTAGGCCAGAGAGTGCCAGACATACTGTCTGTTTCCTAAACTGCTCTACCAGCTGACAAGGAAACACAGGTACACAGTAAGCATACTGACAATATGCACATTTAAAGATACGGTAAATGACAACTATCAATTGAGGTCATGTTCAGGGCCGATCCTAGGCAGGGTACACAGGGTGCATTGCACCCAGGCGCCTGCAGAGGTGGGAGTGCTGAACATCTAAAATACCCTCTAACAGAAGCCCTCCCTGTGTCCATCACAGAGGCCCTTCTCTAGGTCCCAATAAAGTACTTTGCTTCTCTTCCTGTATTTTGTTTGTTAAGAGATCATGTAAGGATCCCAGGTTAATGAAGACTTCATGGGGGAGCATCTCTGTGGTTGAGTCATTGCCATAGAAACATTTGTAAAGGGGAGTTAGTAAAATGACGACGCCCATGTGGGGGCACCAGAAATATTTCTGTACCCAGGCACCTGTGACCCTAGGATCGGCCCTGGTCATGTTCCCAACAAGGATGCAACTTTGCTGCAAGAAAAAGGAGTTGGTTTAAAGACTTACTCATTCCTTTCGAAAGCCATGACAGCTTTTTCTCAGATAGGTTTGTGTATGGTTTTATAAGGTCCTCCACTGTAACAGTAGCCAGTGCATTGATGCTGGATGAGGCTGTGCTAATAAAATAAGTAAAGTATAAATCAGTTCTTTCAGCTGTTAAAATATGTATCCTCTTTAGTGATGTTTCTTGGTTTTATCTAAGTGGCTTCCTGAGCTCGAATAAAGCTGGGTATACACTAAAAGATTTATACATGACAAATGTTGTTTAGGGTATTTAAAAAAATGTTTGCCTTTAACATTAGATTTTTGAATGAATGGACATTCTGGGAAAAAAAATGTTCACTGTTAGAAATGTGTTCTTTTAAGAAAAATTTGCCATCCTGCTTCTTCATATTGCGGTCAAAGTGATTTGAGCACACTAATGATTAGAAAATCCAAAGTGTCCAGCTTCATTCTCAAGGCAGCTACTTGGATGAGTGCTAAAACATCTTAAACATTACAGAACAATATTACAGAACAAGTCCTGTTGAACATGCCTAAAGGGGTTGTAAAGATATATATATATATATATATATATATATATATATATATATATATATATATATATATATATATATTTTTTTTTTTAAAATAACAAACATACCATCCTTTCCTCCACTGTGCAGTTTGTTTTGCACAGAGTTACCCCGATCCTGGTCTTCTGGGGTCCCTCAGTGGCTGCCTCGGCTCCTCCTCACAAGAGCTAACCCCCTTTTTGGAAAGCACTCTCCCAAGGGGATTAGCTTGCAGGCATGCTCCTGTGATACAGCCACCAAGTCATTGATTTGATTGACAGCAGCGGGAGCCAATGGCTGCGCTGCTATCAATCTCCAATGATGAGCCGCCTCAAGTTGGGGGAAGCCATTGCGGGAACAAGCCCACTGAGTTTTGTGGCTTAGCTAAGTAAAACGGGGGGGGCTGGGGGGCCCGAGAGTGCAAGGTGTTTTTCCACCTTAATGCAGAGGATGCATTAAGGTGAAAAAACACAAAGCTTTACAACCCCTTTAACTTCTACTGGATATACCATTACTTAGATCAATTCAAATTTTCACAGACATACTATAATGTATGTTTCCCTTATATGAGCCAGAATTTGCCAAGTAGTCCTATTCAGCCATCTATATTTATAAACATGTTTGTACCATGCTATATGTACTTTCCATGTGTTGTAGTGTGTCTAAAGTGCGTTATGTATTACAGCATACCCAAAATGCACATATGGCACAGAGTTATGCTTAAAACATATGTTACAAAGGCATGCTTCAAAAAAACATAAATCTGTAGGGCCCTTAATATGTGTAACCTTATTTCAAGTTGCAAGTAAGTATTTATGCAAATGATTTTCCAACAATCTGTGATGTCCTAAAAAAAATAACAACTTCACTCTTTTATATGAGATGTATTGTAAAGGACTCAAAGCAGATTACGGATTTTAATAATAGGATTAAGAAAAGACTTGAAAAGATTGACAAAGACACTCAAAAGAAAAAGATTAAGAAGTTTTATCGTGATTTAAATGATTTTAAGAACAATTCTGTTTATTATTGGCAAGATACAACAAACGGAGGAAATTTGCATAATAATGACACACGCATCAAAGTAGATCCTACCCTGAGCCAAAGTGTAATGCCTGCACCTAATATCGTAAGACCTGTGCAAATAGCACAGAGGAGTTATAATCCCAATAGAATAACCACTACCCACCCTAAGCCCAAATACCTCACCCCAAGGAGAGATAATCAGGGGAGAGGGAGGGAAATGAGGGGACGAGGGAATGTGAATGGGAATCAGCAATATGCGTCATATGATAATACCTATCATATACCTATGTCCAATAGGTTTGAACCTTTAGGGAACTATGGAGACAGAAATGGTCTCCAATCCCCACATCCTTTTCTTTGCAGAGGAAGAGGGAACAGGAGGAGAGGACGAGGCTATCCTCCACAAAGGGGGAGAATTCCATCACAGTATCCCCAACAAGTTCCACCCTACCACCAACCTGGACCCGATTACAGGGAACAACAGTGGAGGGACCAACAAAATTGGAACCAGGGACAACAACAAATTCACAGGATGGAAGAAAACGTGGCTGTAGGGCAGGATCAAGAGTCCAGCAAAAAAAAGGCGGCTGGAAACAGATTAAGTGGAATCTTTAATCTGAGTGGAGTCGAGTTAACCCCAAATAAATTGCAGCTTAATGTTTCCTGGGTGTGTGGGGAGCATGGGCAGGTACTGGAGGGGTTAAGGCGCTGTCTCTGGATTCCTCCTATAAAATCTCCAATGCCGTGCCGTGAGGTCAAGCCCTCAGAGGAAGTCGTAAGGACAAAACGGCAGGGTTGACCTTGTGGCATTAGGAAGTGACGGAGTGACGCTGTGCGTTCCAGGTGCGTTCCAGCAACAAGGAAGTAGCGCTGTGGTGGTTTGCGGTGGACGCGGCCAGCATTTACATGCTCACAAACCTTACTGGATGCTATGGACGGCGCGTCTGTGTAAATAATACCTGCTTTACTGTAATCTAAGCTTGGTACTGTGTCGATTGTATGGATGTCATGAAGGATTTATAAATAAAACAAGAGAAACGGGATTACACTATTGTGAGTCTTTTTTCCCTTTATAAACCTGGGACATCTGAGGAGATCGAAAGAGCCTGTTTGGGAGATCGATTCTAGTACGGATATGGGAGAGAATTGAATTTACTGTTAAGTAGATTCAGGTAGAGTTAGGCCGGCGTATCAGTAGATACGCCGACCTAACTCAGAATCTACGTCGACTTATGTTTAAGTGTATTCTCAAACAGAGATACGCTTAAACATATCTAAGATACGACGGCTTGCGCCGTCCTATCTTAGGTTGCAATATTGAGGCTGGCCGCTAGGTGGCGCTTCCATTGCGGTCGGCGTAGAATATGCAAATCAGTAGATACGCCGATTCACGAACGTACGCCCGGCCGCCGCAGTACATTTATGCCGTTTACGTAAGAGATAGGCCTCCTAAAGTTATTCCATCAAATACATGTAATAGAATAGTAATGTTAAGTATGGCCGAAATTCGAAATTTTTACGTCGTTTGCGTAAGTCGTCCGTGAATAGGAATTTACGTTGTTTACGTACACGTCGTTTACGTACCTATGTATGTTTAGTGCCTACTAAACTCAACCTTTTGGTGAGTATATATCCGAAAGGGTGTGTGACACACGGTGGAAGCTGTTTGTAGTGAAGAGCACCTCGTAGGTCAACATTAAGCACTTGTAGGTTCACCTACATATATTCCCTCTGTCCGATACTTCTTATGAACTATTATAAGAAAAGATTGGTCATGCTGAGTGGAGTGATAATTAGCGCTGCTTTAGTGAATTACAGGACTTGAACAGACTTGTTGTTTTTACTATCTTTGCTTTACATATTTATTTTTTAAAGCGGCTGCTGAATTTTATATATGTTTTATATATACATATTTAATTTTATGATATTTTTTAGTGGCAACATTATATTATTATATTATTTTATTTATCTGTACAACTAAGTTATTTAGATACTGTGAATTCCTGAGCACCGGGAGAGTGAAAGGAGGCCAGGGACTTCACTACTTTGTGTATATATGAGATGTATTACTTGATAAAATTTCAAACCACTATGGTAAAATTTGCTTATGAAATCCAGGCATGATATATCTTTACATGGTTCAATTGGTCCAACTTGGGTCGCTCAGCACGGGACCCAGAGGCAAGAGAAGACCACTGACGTAGCGGTGCAGTAGCAGTGCCTTCTTCGGTGGTTTCCAGCTTCCAAGGGCATCACCCAGGTATGGTATATACATATGTAGCACTACCCTCATGAGGGCCGCTGGTAGAATCTGTACCCTACTGGTTGTCCTGACTCTGCAAGTCCTCCGACACCTTAAACACCCTGGGTTCGGTAATTTTTACCAATTGTCACCAATAAGAAGAAACTTACACAATACCAGTGAAGCAGTTCAAGTTTGTTTACTGTGGTAAAAGTGACACATAAAAGGGCATAACATAACACTGTAAGTCATAAAGATATTTTATCTGAACTACATAGCACTAGTATGAAATGCAGTTTTGCAATTTATAGATTTATGTTAGTAAAGTGAAATGCAAAGAACACAGTGTGACCAAATTCAATCAAACCTTATTTGCGTCACAGAAACCTATGTGAACAGGCAGCAGAAAGGTAGGGGACTGGCACTTTGTGTTCTATGTCAGACCACTCCTTTCTGTCTCCTCAGCCCACAGGCCATTAATATGAAAACAACTGACAAAACATTCAGCAAACTGTTGTGTTTAAATTGGCTTGCTCCTTTAAACAGAGTTCCAGATAAATGAGAGCAGACCCCTTAAGACCCGGACCAAAATGCAGGTAAAGGACCCGGCCAGTTTTTGCGATTCGGCACTGCGTCGCTTTAACTGACAATTGCGCGGTCGTGCGATGTGGCTCCCAAACAAAATTGGCGTTCTTTTTTTCCCACAAATAAAGCTTTCTTTTGGTGGTATTTGATCACCTCTGTGGTTTTTATTTTTTTGCGCTATAAAAACGCGGCCGCGGTCACGGAGCTTCGGACTTCGATGCACAGCTGGGCACTTAAAGAGGACGTACATGTACGTGCTTGTGCCCAGCCGTGCCATTCTGCCAACGTATATGTGCAGGAGGCGGTCCTTAAGTGGTTAAACAACACTAGTCACTTGGGAAGATGAGGAGAGAATAAAAGGGGTTAAAGAGGATGGGTTTTACTTCCTCTTTGTTCCTCTGCAAAGTAAAAGCAGAATGGGCTAGTATGTATCGCATATTAGCGCATTATGTGGCACTTACCTGCAAATGAAGCCTGCAATTTCCCATCTTTGCTCCTCTTCCTTCCGTGGCTGCGGACTCCAGATCTGTGACTGGCTGGAGCCACGGGCCAGAACATGCACGCGGGAGTCATCAGTCATGGCATATGAAGAAACGGCACAGAAGTCCATTTCTTCACAGCGCATACGTCGATGACATCATCAGCGCACTACAAGGTAAATATCTCCTAAACGGCGCACGTTTAGGAGATATTTCCACTACCTATAGGTAAGCCTTATTTTAGGCTTACCTATAGGTAAATGTACCAATCAGAGGTTTACAACCACTTTAACCACTTCAATACCAAGCACTTTCACCCCCTGTCAGGGAAATGGCTGTAGAAGAAGTACTGGCAATCTTGTCAGTAGAGGAAATGGGCGCCATAGGCACATCATGCAGGGCTGGACTGGGACAAGAATTTGGCCCTGGACTTCATCCAGACTGCATACCTCCCAACTGTCCCTGATTTCGAGGGACTGTCCCTGATTTGGAGCAATGTCCCTTTGTCCCTCATTTTGGTCTGATCTCTATAGATGTATATAAAATGCACTTTTTATCTATCAAAAAGTGTTTCCCAGCACTAAACTTTCATCTGATTTCTAAATTGCTGCATTTGTAAATTCCAAAAGCCAATATAAAGAAATAGTAGTGGTAAAAAAAGCACTTGTGGGTTTAACCAATCTTATTTTTTTGTACAATTCTCCTTTAAGGGGGCGTGGCAAGGGGTGTGTCCTATGCCTGCATAATTTTGCTGATAGGTGTCCCTCATTCCTATCTCAGAAAGTTGGGAGGTATGAGACTGGCCCACTTTGACAGGTCTCTCCCATGGTGGCCGGACAACTCCCGCACCCCCCCCCCCCGGCCACCCAAGCCCCCTCTTTCCCCCTTCACTAGCCATTCTACTTTATTAGAGTAGAACGGTTGGTACTGGTCCTCTTATAGGCAGTACCAGTGGGGAAGCTAGACATTATTTCACCCGGGGCAAAGAATCAGTTTGGTGCCCCCCCTTATGGGACAAGATTAGGCAGAAGTGAGAAACTCCCAGGCCATAGCTGTTGAGTCAGCTGTCTGTCCCCTCCCCCATGCTCCTCTGTTGTCCCCCCTGCTCCTATGCTTCCCCCAGTTCATCGGGCTGCGGGGAGGGAGAGGAGGTGAGCGCTGCAGGAAGGGAGAGACAAAGGAGCGGAGGGGGCAGCGGTCTGCTGTCACTGAAGCCGGCCCACTGAGCCATCGGCCCACCGGGAAACTCCCTGTAGTCCCAATGGCCAGTCCATCCCTGACATCATGTGACAGGTGGATCCTCCTGCTGGCCTATTGTCAGGGAAATGACCATAGAAGAAGTACTGGCAATCTTGCCAGTAGAAGAAATGTGAGCCATAGGCACATCATGTGACAGGTGGATCCTCTTGCTGGCCTATAAAAGGCTGCCACTGTCAAATTGCTGGATTGTCATCTTCGTCATCGTCAGACTTCCTGAGTTCCTGAGTCTCTGTACTACTGCTGTTCGGATTTCCTGTTGTGACCCGGCTTGTTCCTGACCTGTCTGATCCGCTATCCTGGTTTGACCCCCTGGCTTGCTTTACTGACTTGTTACCTTCTCCAGCACCTGATCCTGGCTTGTTTCACAGACTTTGCTTCAGTTATCTGTTCCTGCCTGTTTTCCAACACCAGACCTTTGGCTTGTCTTCGTTCCTGCATCCTGCATCTCCTGCCTGGATCCACAGTGTTTGATCCCCAGCCGGCTTCCACTGTTGCTCCTTGTGCACACCTTGCCAAGTGTTACCGAGGACTCCTAGAGACTGCAGCCCAGCGGTGTTTGGTGTATTCTCCAGTATTCTTCAGGCACTCACCAGCTCTTCTCTTCTGGATCCATCTGGCAACCTGTGCTTCTCTGGGCACTACACTCTCTGTACCCAACCTCAGAGGTGTACTGCACTCAGCCGCAAGGGGAGCCCTCTCGGCATTTCCGCCTCTAACCAGGTACATGACACCCCCTTTCTGCCCATGCCATTTTTCAGCTTTCAGCACTGTCTCACTTTGAATGACAATTGCGAGGTCAAGCAACACTGTACCCAAATTAAAAAACATTCCCCACAAATAGATCTTTCTTTTGGTGGTATTTGATCACCTCTACGGTTTTTATTTTTTGCGCTATAAACAAAATAAGAACGAGAATTTCGAAAGAGAAGCAATATTTTTTACTTTTTGCTATAATAATAAATATCCCCCAAAAATATATAAAAAAAAATGTTTTCCTCAGTTTTGGCCAATATGTATTCTTCTACATATTTTTGGTAAAAAAAAAAAATGCAATAAGCGTATATTGATTTGTTTGCACAAAAGTTATAGCATCTACAAAATAGGGGATAGATTTATAGCATTTTTTAAAATTTTTATTATTATTATTTTTTTTTACTAATAATGGCGACGATCAGTGATTTTTATCATGATTGCGACATTATGGTGGTTAATAGTATCTCTGTGGAATCCGGCGAATCTTCAGCTAGCACTTAAAGTATGATGAATGGAATAATCCTTGATGGTAGAGCAGAGCACATTTAGCTGGTATGTGATTAACCCTTTTTCAATTGCAGACTTCCTGTATGACCTAAGAACACGTGGTCACCATATATGTTGTTTTAATAGTATTGTATCCAGTAGGATTACAGATGACAGGGATGTAAGCAAAGAATAGATGTCTGCATACAGTGTCTATTGTAGTGAAAATCTGGGCAGAGACAATGATGTCTATATGCAGTGTCTTATAGGATTAAATGGGCAGCTGCCCGCTCACCAACAGTGTAACAGAAGTTGCTAGTAGCGATGCAGATGATGATGGTTCCTATAGGATCTCTTTCTAGGTCCTGGCTCAGGAAATGGCGTCTGACCTTCGTCACACCCTGGCCTACCCAGATCTGAAGTGCAGGTAGAGCTGAAGGATCAGAAACAGTCTCAAACCGCTATAGATAGGAAGTGATGCTGTCCGCAGATGTCCCTCTGGATGCAGCTGTATAACCCTCTCCTATGCAGACTCGGCCGCAGCTCACACTGGCACAGGACTCCTGCTGGCAGATCCAGGCAGACGATCCAAGAGAGCGATCTAGGACTTTTATATCCTCTTCCAGCAGCATGTTCTTCTCTCCTCTTTTCTGCTCAGGAATCTGGTGTTTGTAATTTAGGCCGGTCCTGCTGGAATTGAAACCCCAGCATTCTGTACTACACATCCCACGATGCTTTGCCCTACTCTAAGTTCTGTCTTTAAGAAATGACGTATGGGGGGTTATTTACTAAAGGCAAATCCACTTTGCACTAAATGTGCACATGGAAGTGCAGTCGCTGTAAATCTGAGGGGACATAATAAAAAAAACAGCATTTTAGCTTGCATATGATTGGATAATAAAATCAGCAGAGCTTCCCCTCATTTCAGATCTACCCCTCAGATTTACAGCAACTGCACTTCCAAGTTTTGCACTTGTAGTGCAAAGTGGATTTGCCTTTAGTAAATAACCCCCATGGAGTCCAAGCCAACACTAGAGGGAGACAGCTCCACATTAACAACACTGCATACTTTCCATGAATTTTAGGCACAATTGCCAGCTCCTGGCTACATTTAGTTACGTTGGTTCAAGCAGGACCAATGTAACTATTTAAACATACACCATGACTGGAACTCCTCTTTAACAGGTTGTCTGAAGAACCCTCCATACCCTGAGTTAAAGACGTGGCATGGATCACATAAATATAATTCACCTTACTTAAAATTTTCAGGAAAACAGACCCAGGTTCTGGTTGTAATTTTAGTAAATGTGTATTCATATTGTTTGGCCATCCTAACCCCTTCATGACCAGGGTCAAAACAAATCTTAATGCCCAAGTCAAGATTCAGAATGGCACAGCTGGGCAAAGTGATGCATATATATATAAATATATATATATATATATACGTCACTTTGAAATTCCCACCACTGTGTATAAACAGTCAGCGTGCTGGAGGCTGCTGGGAAACAACTTGTTCGTCACTTCCGGTTACGCGAAACCGAGGCTTGGAACACACACGGTTTGCAAGGAAGTACAGGGACAGACACACTGACCATATATACTCTATGTACATGGCTGGATAAGCTTAGTGCCGGAAGAAGACCACACAAAATGGCGTCTGCCTCATAAGTACCCCCTCCCAGCATGCCCAGCGAGGCCCAAACCTCCTGATTGGTCGCTGGGAGAGAACACCCCAACCTCAACTCCACTGCTGCCACCTACCGCACCGGGGCGGGAAAACACCCCAGCACGACAGAATGAGCCCACAGCACAGCCAAGCTGAAGCAGAGACCCTAAACACTTGGTTGCAGTTGGAATCAGAGCCACTTACACTCTGATTACCCCTAAATTTCTACAGCACCGGTTACCTTAGAAGTAGTTAAGTTGAGGCCCAGGATTCGTGGTGTAGAAGGAGAAGCGCTGTTGCCGGGCTGCTTTCTTCATTGGCCCTCTCATGACTCACCCCCCCCCTCACTTTCTAAAAACTCTCACAAGAGTGAGAGCGAGCTGTGGGTGATGTCATAAGCCTAGGCTTTTTACCAGATTTCTGTGCAAATCACATGCAGTGTTCCACACGCACTAGTGTAGCCTATAGGTTCTGCTGGCCACTGACCTGTGGGTCCTGCTGGCCACTGACCTGTGGGTCCTGCTGGCAGCTGGCCTGTGGGTCCTGCTGGCAGCTGGCCTGTGGGTCCTGCTGGGAGCTGACCATGGTCTGTGGGCCCTGCTGGCTGCTGGCCTGTGGGTCCTGCTGGGAGCTGACCATGGCGTGTGGGTCCTGCTGGCCACTGACCTGTGGGTCCTGCTGGTCACTGACATGTGGGTCCTGCTGGCCACTGACCTGTGGGTCCTTCTTGCCACTGACCTGTGGGTCCTGCTGGCAGCTGGCCTGTGGGTCCTGCTGGCTGCTGGCCTGTGGGTCCTGCTGGGAGCTGACCATGGCGTGTGGGTCCTGCTGGCCACTGACCTGTGGGTCCTGCTGGTCACTGACATGTGGGTCCTGCTGGCCACTGACCTGTGGGTCCTTCTTGCCACTGACCTGTGGGTCCTGCTGGCAGCTGGCCTGTGGGTGCTGCTGGGAGCTGACCATGGTTTGTGGGTCTTGCTGGCTGCTGGCCTGTGGGTCTTGCTGGGAGCTGACCATGGCGTGTGGGTCCTGCTGGCCGCCGGCCTGTAGATTCTGCTGGCAACTGACACATGAGTCCTGCTGGCCGCTGGCCTGTAGGTTCTTCTGGCCACTGACCTGTGGGTCCTTCTGGCTGCTGACCTGTAGGTTCTGCTGTCAACTGACCTGTGGGTCCTCCTGGGAGCTGACCATGGTCTGTTGGGCCAGTGGCGAGCTGGGGCAGTGGAAGGGCGCCCAGGGCCGGTCCTACCATGGGTCCCGCTGGGCTCATTAGGCTGCCTCGGAGGGGAGGGGGGCTGATGGGCACTTGTGAGGCTGCATTAATAGGCACTGGTGATGGTGAGCTGATTCTGTAGTTCAATGGGCCACTTAACTGGACTTGCCCCCCAGGCCTAAGGCTGCCAGGCCTCCCCTGGTAACAGGTGCAATGCACTTTGCTTTCACAAAACAATTAGCTAAGAACTTGGCAGCCCTTACATCATGTCTGCTGTATTCTCAAGTGAAACTGTAAACTTCACCCCAGGCAATAATTAATTACACCCATGATAAATACAATAACATTGAATACAAATAAAAGACTGTTCATAATTATCCAAACAGTCTAATTTAGTAACTAAAGCTGGCCATGGACCGGTAGAATTGTGTTCCAAAATGTTTGTTTTCGTTAAGTTTGTTTGATTTTCAAATAGTAGCGTCAAAGGAACAATTGTTTTTGACTGTAGTGGCAAGAAAATTTGAAGGAGCAGAATGGAATTAGTTTTCTTGGACTAAATTATAACTGTGATTGTGGTTTTTGTTCAGGAAAAATCATACATATTGTACTGGGCATGCTCAAGGCCCAAAAGTTACTTTTTTAATATGTCTCAGATCCCATTCAAGTAGATGGTCTGGGTTAAATTTCCATGTTAAATGACTCATGATGGCAAGATCAAATGCTCTGGTGAACGATTTTTCTGTTAAGATTAAACAATTGCACTAAAAAGGTGAAATCCATGAACTAGCACACCATTAGATACACAAATTGTAAAATCATATAAACCAAACTACAGTGCAGCACCCATAAAACAAAAACACAACAAAACTAATAGCAGTCCAGTATGTGTATCTATAATAAAAAGTCTGTGCAAACAAAACAAATCCACTGTGAATTCTAGATGAAATGATCTTCATATAAATCTCCAAATAATAATGTGGGAAACTCCCGTGGTGGAGATTTTGAAATATTATATTTATAACAAGGAGCTTTAAAGGACTCTCTAATTAAATTTTCATGCCCCATTGGATATATATACGGTATATGCACGTATGTATATGTTTTTACAGGACTTTCATGTTGACATATTGACCCATATTCAGATTTTAAAAATACTTTTTTTCCTGGTTCTCAAAAGCTGTTGAATGTTTTAGGCAGGTGATAATTAAGTTACTCTTTTGTTGTCGTATCAGACTTTGTGTCACCACTTGGGTGGGGGTCTTTTGACAGGCTAATGTGGGAACTGGTTGGGCTGGGGTTTAAAGGGGTTGCTTATTAAATCATAAACGTATACTAGACCGAGAGGCACCCGAAGTTTAAGACCTGATAACATTTAAGAGGCTTCAGGGGTAGCCAATCAGAATGTGAGCAACTCTGGACCAATGACAAGGTCCCATGTGGGGTTGGAACCTGGATCGGGGGAAGTAGGGGCATGGGGGGGGGGGGGATAAAGCAGTAGAGAAAGCCACCTTCTATTTCTCTAAGCATGATGATCTGAAGGAACATGGTGACGTAAGGCCTCGTACACACGACCGAGTTTCTCGGCAAAAACCAGCAAGAAACTTGCTGGGGTTTTTTTGCCGAGGAAACCGGTCGTGTGTACACTTTTCGACGAGGAAACTGTCGAGGATCTCGTCGAGCCAAAAAGAGAGCATGTCTTCTTTTTCCTCGACGGCAATGGAGAAATTTGGCTCGCCGAGATCCTCGACAGCCTAACAAGGAACTCGACGAGCAAAACGATGTGTTTCGCCCGTTGAGTTTCTCGGGTCGTGTGTACGAGGCTTAAGATCTCTGTGTAATGTGTTTCCCGTAATTCTCCTTACTTTTATCCCTAACTTTTTCTATCCTAATATTTTGCCTACGATTCTTATGGCGCATACAGACGGTCGTTTTTTGTGAGGAAAAAAAATTACGTTTTTGAAAACGTCATTTAAAATGATAGTGTGTGGGGAAAATGTCGTTTTATGTCTTCAGAAAAACGACCAAAAAAAAATTCGAACATGCTCGAATTTTTTGTGTCGTTTTTCAAAATGTCATTTTTTGTGTCAATGAAAATGATAGTGTGTGGGCAAAACGACGTTTTTAAAGCCGCACATGCCCAGAAGCAAGTTTTGAGACGGGAGGTAAAACTACCATTCATAATGGAGTAAGCACATTCATCACGCTGTAACAGACAAAAAAGCACGAATCATCTTTTACTAACAAGTAACCAGCTAAAAGCAGCCTCAAGGCGAATAGAACTTCCCCTTTAGAGTGCCGTCACTTTGTTCATCATTTTTCAAAATGATGGTGTGTATGCTACATCGTTTTTGAAAATGAAGTTTCAAAAATGTCGTTTTTTTTTCATCACTTCAAACGTCATTTTTTTTTCATCACAAAAAACGATCGTCTGTATGCGGCATAATACCTGTAAAATCACCAAAAGATATGTGGTAATTTCTAATTATTCGAATGTTTCTTTTCTGTAACTCTTCCTATCCTGCAATTCGTCCTGATATAATGATAACACTTGTATGTCCATTTCACAAAACAATATATATTGGCAGCCTCTCAGGGGAACGTACATGGATAAATGAGAATGATCCACATTATATAAAATCAATGGTATTAAATATTTATGAAAAACCAATACTACTCAAATAAAACAAATGACAGCTGTACAAATCAAACTCCCCAGGAAAATACGCAGGTCACTTTTGGATTCCGTAATAGGTGATGACATCAGAAGCTTGGCCAACAACATTATTGCCCTTCCCCAGCTGGCTGGGAGAGAGGGAAGAATGCTGGGTGAGGACATAAATAGCATGGTCCGGGGAGGAGTCTTTCTCTTGGGACTACGGTCTTCATCTGAGAGCAGGGACCTGGACACTCTGGGGAAGGTGAGCAGGCGCCACGGCCTAGGCAGTGTACAGAGCCTCCTGCAAGTGAGCAAGCAGATCCAAAATTGCCAGCTCCCTGTCGGCCAAGTGACTGTCGGGGGTCACTCTAATCATCGCCGGTACAGTTACAGCAGAATCCCAGCGTCGCCAGGTGCATGGCCACGCACCCTTCACTGGTTAGAGATTCTTAAAGAGCCTGTCCTGAGACATCCTATTGCCTTGGTATCATCAGGATTGGTGAGTGGGCAGAAGCCCACCCCGTGTACACCCCACAAAGACACTGCATGCAGACACCTTTATCCCATCTCTTTACATGAAAGTCTCAGAAAGGAAACTCTTGGCACATGCTATTTTCTGTTGCTGGTCGCCATTGCACAGCAGTCCTTATGGGCTCTTGTTGAGCTAGTTCAAGGCACTGAACATCTACATCACAGGGTCTCCTGCACGCTCCTCTTCTCCCCCCACTTAAAGCACCCTGTGCGCAACATCTGCACGCTTTAAGGGGAACTCCACTTAGGTATTGCATTTTTTGTAACTTCTTGTTTTATAATTGAGCCACAAAGTTTGTTGGTCCCGTGGCATCAGGATTTGAAGGGAGCAATCTGACATAAAAGGTCATTCTCTTCCCTTTAATACCTGGGGTCATAGTTTTTTTTTCAGAAACTACTGGTTACTATTGTTAGACTTATTGTGATCTTCTTTGCATTGCATACCCTTTGCATATTTACCAAGAGTAAAGCCTCGTACACACGATCGGATATCTAATGGAATCTAATCTGATGGATTTTTTCGTCGGATATCCGATGAAGCTGACTTTCATCAGTTTTGCCTACACACCATCAGTCAAAAATCTGACCGTGCCAAAACGCGTGACGTAAAACACTACGATGTGGTGAGAAAAATGAAGTTCAATGCTTCGGAGCATGCGTCGACTTGATTCTGAGCATGCGTGGATTTTTGACCGATTGACTTCCACACAGCCGATCGTTTTTTTTCTATCGGTTTTTTATCTATAGGAAAAATGTAAAACATGTTCTATTTTTTTTCACCGACGGAAAACAAACCGATGGGGCCCACACACGATCGGTTTGTCCGATGAAAACAGTCCACTTCTGGGTAAATTTAAACGCAAAGCGGAGATATGGGGACATTTGCCACTATCGGTGGCCGGCCGCAGCAATTTAATCAAAATGATATGGATGCCACAATTGCTCTATATACTCCACAACTCCCCAGTATGGATTGATAACAGATGGTTTAAAAAGATCCTCTTTAGGACCCTAATCTGGAAAAAGGGTAAAGCAAGGATCAGTCTCCGAACGTTGCAATTACCAACAAATAGAGGAGGATTAGCGGTCCCACACCCTTATAGTTATTTTTTGGCGGCACAGTTGCAGCACTTGGGGGGGTGTAGTATAGAGGGGGGTGGAAACGCAAGCGGGAAAATGATATTAAGAGGATCTCCTCATAGATCTGTAATAGAGACCTTGGAGGCTAACTCCTTCTCGGTGAAAAATCCTACAGTAAAGATGGTGGTAAGAATATGGCAAGCAGCAAAATTAGCTTTGGGCTATAAAGGATTAACAGAATATTCCCCACTATGGGACAATAATAATTTAAAAGAAATTCTTGCCATGGGGAAACTAAAAGAATGGGATAAAAGGGGGATAACCAGAGTGGTACAATTGTACACAGGTTGCACATTAAAACCTTTCTAAGAGCTAAGTAGTAAATATAGCATCCCAAACTCCATGTTTTTTACTTATTTACAGGTGAGACACGCACTACAAGCCCAATTTAAATTACAGCCGATAAGATGGCAAAAGCTCACGCATCTCCAAAGACTAATCAAGACGGGGGTTCTGAAAGGTCTTATCTCAGAATTATATGAACAGATCAGTGATCAGTTAATAGGAAAAGAGAAGTTGAGCAGGAACAAACAGAGATGGGAGGAGGATATTGGACCTTTAACGAATGACCAATGGGACAGGATATTGGAACTAGGGACAAGGGTCTCATTAGCCCCGTCACAACGGGTCTCCCATTTATTCCTCATACACAGGGTCTATTATACCCCAAAGAAACTATATGGATTTGGATGGAAGCTGGATGATAAATGTCCCAGATGTCAAAATACAGGAGACCTCATCCACATGATGTGGAAATGTCCAAAATTGCATAGATATTGGGTAAACATTTTGGATATTATAAATGCAACCTTCAGTGTTACATTGGAACTTGAAGCCAGGGTCTGCCTTTTAGGATGCATTGAGGAGAGAATGGGGCAGGGGGATACATTAGAAGCAGTTATAAGATGCCTGTTTCAGGCGAGGAAATTAATAGCACTAAAATGGCAAGCACAAAATCCACCCACAGTAGAGGAATGGGTCAATGTAATGAATAGCACAATTGGGAAGGAAAGGGGAACATGGATTAGAAGGGGTAACCTCAAAAAATGTAAGGCAATATGGGAGCACTGGTTACGTAAAATAGGCCGCTCACTTTAAATCAGGGAAAATGGGCAAAGAAAAATCTAAGGAAAAGAATGGAATTAAAAACGTGTATGCACTTTAAAAGCAAGATAGGAGGGAGGGAGGGAGGCAAGGGGAGGGGTGGGAATGGGATGTATGGTCATTTTTAATTTTTGCAATAATTTTTTTTGTATGCACATAAAATGCACTAAGTATATAAAAGGAATGGATCTGTAAATTTGTACTTGTATTTGTATGGAAACAATAAAAAAAAGTATTGAAGTAAAAAAGAAAACAGTCCATCGGTCTGTTTTCATTGGACAAACCGATCGTGTGTACAGGGCTTTAGAGTTTAACACTGAAAGATATCCACCTAAGTCATTCTTGATCTTATCTGCTTCAAGAATCTTAAAGTGTTACTAAACCCAGGACCCTGCATTCACTATACCTGGTCTCCCACAGTATACAGAACATAAAAATGCAATTATTTTAGTAAATAATAACTGCTAAATACCTTTTCTCATCAGCAGTATATAGCAGTCTTATGACTTCTATCAATGTCTGGTCAAAGCTTGCATGAGGAGTTTTCGTTCTCCCCTGATTGTCCTATGAGGCTGCAGGACCCCTGACCATCTGTCTGGAGAGCGCTGATTGGTCCTTTGCTGATCACATGCACTCTCCCAAGAAAAAAAAACTCTCTAGCAATACTCAATGCAGAGGATTAATCCCTTAGGTTCCACAGTGAGTATAGCAAGCATGATTTACTACATATACAGACTGGTTTTACTGTTGTGGGTTTAGTAACACTTTAAGTAAAATACATGTTTACTTTGCTGCAGTCCGGTGTCTGTTTAATTGCATAATCACTTTAAAAAATGTCTGAACCCAGGGTGTCAGAGGTGTCGAAAGGCTTGCAAGGTCAGGGTAACCTATGGGGTTGGTCATCTTCCAGTGGCCCACATGGGGGTGGTGCTACATTATTTAAAAGTAGACTGGCATATACTGTAAATAAATATAGCAAAAAAACAAAACACTGCATTGCTCTTTTTTCCCCTAAAATTTTGTTTTTAAGAACATTGCTCACCTTAAAGTGCCACTGTAAGCACACGCTACAAACAGGCCAGGCACTCCTGGGTAGTTTCGTAGGATATCTAGCACTAGGTAAGGCATTAGCTGAAATGACAAAGATATGTTAATGTTTTCTTATTGAATAAAATAATATAAAGAGGATGACATATCATAAACTTCTATGCCAATTTTATTTGTACATTTCATATTATATGATATCGTAGCAATATCAGTAGCAAAAAGTTATGACAGGTTTCCTTGATGCACGCCTATTACAAGGAAATAGTACTGGGAATATTAACTTTGTGAGTCACACAAACATTCCATTTCCAGAAAAGAGAAGCTTGTTTTGGATGGATAATGCTGTATGGATGCCAAATTTCACTGATAAACACCCATTCTATTTAAACACGCAGGTGAGGAAAATAAACGAATGGTGATCACGTGTACTTATTGTGGAACTTTACAAAATATGTTTACTTTAACAATGGCTTTTTTTGTGAGACTATAAATGGAATTCTTTGTTATGTGCTCTATTCAAATTGTACTTTAGTAATATTTGCAGAGTCTTGGGCATAGGCCATAAAAAAAAAAAAAATGTCACTTTAGACTGAATCACACTGTAAGTGTCAAAACGGCATTTAATAATATTTCTAAACACATGTAAATGCTTGTAATGATTTTTATTTTTAATGATACCATTCACACTGTGGGCTCAATTCACTAAAGGTTATAGTATGTGTTATGTCGATTACGCGACCACTTAATGCATGCGGTAATGAAAACGTCAATTCACTATCGCTGGCATGCGGTATTTAGCGGAAACACCAAAAACGATTGTTAAATACTGCATAAAAAGGCATTAAAGTCAATCCATTAGGGAAATTAATAAAATGCATGGGTAATTACCGTATTTTCCGGCGTATAAGACGACTTTCTGGATGCAAAAAAATGCATCCAAAGTCGGGGGTCGTCTTATACGCGGGGTACGGTCTCTGCCATCACTCACTTTTTTCCTGACAGGGCGGTGCGGGGACGGTCTCCGTGCTGCCAGCGTCAATGATTTAAAAGACGCTCCTTCTTCTCAGCGTGTTCTGTGATAGGTGGAATACAAATCTTCCCAGCAGCGCCTCTGTTCTTTGTTCCTCCTATCACAGATGCCTTCTCATCCTCGGATGAGATGAGAAGACGTCCGTGATAGGCGGAACAAAGAACAGAGGCGCTGCTTGGAAGATTTGTCTTCCGCCTAACACAGGACAGTCTGAGGAGAAGGCGCGTCTTTTAAATCATTGACGCACGCCGCACGGAGACTGTCACCGCAGAGCCTCCTTCCCTTATCAGGAACACAGATGGAAAAGGTAATTAATACATAAATATATGAGATGAAGAGGTAGGCCATATTATTGAAGTTCAGCATCACACAGATGATTGGATTCATTAAGGAATGAAATAAGTGCAAGTTCCTTCCTTACATCTATGACTGCATACAAATCTGGCTTAAAGTAGTATGAGTACAAACCTTATCATATTTTCCCTCCGACTATCAATGTGTAACTATCTGATGGAAATTCCTGAACTATGAACATACACAGAGTAGTTCCTGAATTCTTTGGATATATGAATATCATTCATCAGCAAGAATGCCTGAAAAAAAAGTGAGTGATGGCACTGGGGGGAAAGTTCAGGCACAGTGGGGGCAAGCTCAGGCACGGTGGGGGCAAGTGATGGAACAGAGAGGGGGCAAGTGATGGCACAGAGAGGGGGCAAGTGATGGCAGAGAGGGGGCAAGTGATGGCAGAGAGGGGACAAGTGATGGCACAGTGAGGGAGCAAGTGATGGCACAGAGAGGGGGCAAGTGATGGCACAGAGAGAGATTTGAAAAAAGCCTGTTTCTGTCAGCGGTTCTGGCTACCCCTCAGCTTCCAGAAAGACTAGTAAGAAGGGGGTAGTCTTATACAGTGAGTATATCCCAAAACCAACATTTTTCCTGGAAAATTAGGGGCTCGTCCCAGTCGTCTTATACGCCGGAAAATACGGTAGGTATTAGTCCAAGCTTGCAATAATTATGCGATAACTATGCAGTAACTATGGCAATGTCAGACCCCCCAATGATTGGTTTAAACATAGGCGGGAAAGTGTAATCTGGAGGTGTGTGGCATGTCAGATGAGTGTGGAGTGTGAGCAATTTTTTCTGGAGGCTGTCAGAGGAGATATCTAAGTAAAATTAAGCCCTTTGGATCCAGTCTTCTGGAATGTAAGGCAATACAGAAGAGGAGGAGAAGAAGATGTCAAGAGGAACCCTCAAGGGCACAATGTTGGATCAATTCTCTGAAGCTGTTACCCTGCAAAAGTTCAGGTTATCTAAGCAACTTAAAATGGAGCTCTATATCCAACTGATCGGTTACTTTGAGCCCACAGGATGTGACGTTCATGCTTGCAAAAACTTACCGCATGATGTGTTGTTTGCGGAAAGATAACACATGCAAGATTTTAAGGAGTTTCTTCATGAATTGCACAGGTTTTTTTTTTTAACGTTGCGCGTTATGTTACCGCCTACTCGGATGCGGTAACATATCTCTTAGTGAATTGTGCCCTGTGTGCTCTCCTGTGTGTTTAGAGAAAAATGTAATTCTGTGCCTCCAGGATCAAATTAGAAACTTGGCTAAATGAGGTTAAACCTACTTTAAGGGCTAATTGTCATAAGATTCTTATCACAGCTGCATAAACCCAGTGTATTTTTGTAGCTGGATTCACAGGTGGATGTGGATTGTTGCTGCCTGTACAAAGCAATGACAGGCTGACAGCAGTCGCAGCTGACTACCAGTCCTCAGATGTAATTGCACATGGAGCAGTTGCCTGCCTTTGGGGACAAATAACACTTTTGGATGCAAACTAGTTTCTCAGTTCCACATCAGGCTCCACCCACCCACTGAAAATAAATTTCCCAAATATTGCCATTGCCCATATTTGAGTCATGACATCACCTGTATCATAAGGGAACTACCACCAGAAAAGTGGCCATTAGCCTTATATTGAAATTCCCCAGTATGTCTTTCCTATTTTTTTCTGCATTAAAGTTTCTTACCTTCCTGTCTGCCCTGTATACTAAGCTGTGCAACTCAATGTACAATTTTGGCAATAGTGAGATGAATAAACTCCCATGCAAGAGTGACACCATCTTGGCTAGACAAATAAAAAATATCCAAAGATGGGTTTGCAGGAACAGACCAGCCTTAAGCCTTGTACACACTATACGAAAATCAGCTGGGGAAAATTCGTAAGACGAGCTATCTGCGGATTTTCGGATCGTTAGTACGGTGCTTGCGACAGCTGATTTTACTTTTTCATCAGACAAAAGCTGGATGTGCAGGCTATAAAATTATTTTTGTTGGATGTGAACTCAACATCTGATTTTTAGATGGTCAGTACAGAAATCGTCACACAAAAGTCAAAAGTACAAACATGCATGATCAGAATCAAGGAATGACTGGGAATGGTCTTTGTAAACTACTGTTTGTAATCTAAAATTAACATTTGTGACGCGGCAATTGAAATGTCGAAATGCAGCGCACATTCTCATCTTCTTTAATGGGATAATAATGAAGCTACTTTGCTGGTAAAACTGATGTAGTTATGCCAAACGTATTTTAAAAGCCCTTTGTTGTGTAGTGATATAAATAATATTAATATTATGGTTGCTGTTTTTTTGGGGGGAAGTTACCACAACACCATTGTCCCTGAGTTTTTAAGATCAAAGATACAGCTATGTTGGTGTTCCTTGTTAATTTTCCATTGTGTTGTTTTTAATGTAACTGCCTATTCCCAAACTGTCATTTGAAGAAAAAAAAAAACAGAAATTAAATTAGAGATGCTATCTGCCATCCAAATAAAAATAACTTAACAAAAAAGTGTGAATCAACGCTCACCAAACTTCTACTAACATGAAATTAGCAGAAGGGGCCCAAAGGGTGGCGCTTCAGAAATGAACTTTCTCTTTATACTCTCATAGTACGTCACTACGTTTGTGTTTGTTGAATGAGAATTTGCGGATACTTAACCTCCTTGGCGGTATTCCAGAGTCTGGCTCGGGGTAAGATTTCAATACCAAAAGCAGTATCCCCTAGCCAGACTCGGGCTCGCCTCGCAGCATCCACAGGCGCAAGTTACTTACCTTGTCCCTGGATCCTGCGATGCATCCCCGCTGTGTGAGCGAGCGGCGTCCTCGCTCGATTCACACAGTGTCTGTGTGCCGCCGATCTCTGTTCCCTGCGACGTTACGACGCACGGGGGCGGTGAACGGCGCCAAATTCAAAAAAGTAAATAAACACATTACATACAGTATACTGTAATCTTATAGATTACAGTACTGTACGTAAAAAATACACCCCCCCCTTTGTCCCTAGTGGTCTGCCCAGTGTCCTACATGTACTTTTATATAATAAAAACTGTTCTTTTTGCCTGCAAACTGTAGATTGTCCATAGCAACCAAAAGTGTCCCTTTATGTCAAAAGTGATTTTAGAGCAGCTAGAAAACAGCGATAATAAATTATAATCACTTGCAGAATTGAGCGATAGCGATTTGTGGGGAAATTCGTCATAAAAAATAAAAGTAATGACATCGACAATTCTGCAACTGAGCAAATTTCTGTGATTTTGATTTGATTACATTATTGAATATTTTTTATTATAATTACATTATTATTTGTTATAATTATTTATAGTTATTTAACCTGCCTGGCGGTGTTCCCGAGACTGACTCGGGGTTAGATTTTCCTGCTACGATCGGTAACCCCGAGTCAGTCTCGGGCTTGCCTCGCTAGATCCACAGGCACTTTTTACTTACCTTGTCCCTGGATCCAGCGATGCCACCGCGCTGTGTGAGCGAGCGGGACCTCGCTCGATTCACATAGTGCCTCCGTGTGACGCCGATCTCCGTTCCCTGCGACGTTACGATGCACGGGGACGGAGAACGGCGCCAAATTCAAAAACGTAAACAAACACCTTACATACAGTATACTGTAATCTTATAGATTACAGTACTGTATGTAAAAAAAACACACCCCCCCTGTCCCTAGTGGTCTGTCCTGTGTCATGCATGTCATTTTATATAATAAAAACGTTTCTTTCTCCCTGCAAACTGTAGATTGTCCATAGCAACCAAAAGTGTCCCTTTATGTCAAAAATAGTTTTAGATCAGCTAAAAAACAGCGATAATAAATTATAATCACTTGCAGAATTGTGCGATAGCGATTTGTGGGGAAATTCGTCATAAAAAAAAAAAATAATGACAGCAACAATTCTGCAACTGAGCAAATTTCAGTGATTTTAATTTGATTACATTATTGAATAATTTTTATTATAATTATATTATTATTTGTTATAATTATTTATAATTATTTATTATATTATAATTTATAATTTTGTTTTTAAAAAAATGTCATACCCGGGATGCCTATTAGAATCTTGTTTGGTCAGATTTAAGTGAGTTATTTCTAAAAATTACAGACCTACAATATAAAACGCCAAATTTCCTTGCAAATAATGGTACCGCTTTCAGCATGTTTTTTCTGAAAGAATCATACCGCCAGGGAGGTTAATATATTATAATTTATGATTTTGTGTTTCAAACTTTATCATACCCGGGATGTCTACTAGACTCTTGTTTGGACAGATTTAAGTGAGTTATTCTTAAGAATTGCAGGCCTACAGTATAAAACGCCAAATTTCCATGCAAAATAATTGTACCGCTTTTGGTACAAAATTCCAGACATAATCATACCGCCAGGGAGGTTAATATGCTAGACAAAATTCTTTACAAATGCGATTGTGAGAAAAATCAGTCACAGTCGTACAACAATGCTTAAGGATGTCAACAGCCAGGGGAAAGCTCCAGGACACTGCAGTGCTGGTGTGAGAATAAGTTTAGTTCTGCTTTAACCCTTGCTATGAAGAAGAGGATTATTTTGTTAACTGGCGAGTCTGAGTGATGTCAGGGTTGTGGTGAAATTCATCTTTACAGTAATTGACAGGGAAAGTCGATTAGATAATGGTCTCATCGGCCTTTTACCATCACCCAATGGCAAAAATCAGAAAAAAGGGAACTTATCCCCCACTTTGGACTTATTTAACGGGACAAGGCAGGGGTGCCCCCTGTTCCCTATAATGTTAGAATAGCATTGGAACCCCTGTTAGCGGCTATCCATAAAAACACAGATATCGGAGGGGTAAAAGTAGGGGAAAGGGAGTTTAAGGTAGCTGCATATGCGGACGACCTGCTTTTCTATGTGTCTAACCCTAGAATAACAGTCCCAGTTATATTAGATGAGTTAACTAGATACGGAAAACTGACTAACTATAAAATAAAAATGTATAAATCTGATATTTTGAATATTACTATCTCAAGGGAGGAACAGCGGGCGATCTAACCTAAATTTCCCTTTATATGATGTAAAGAGGGATTGGGGTATCTGGGAATAAAACTGACTGCATCCGTAGGAACTATGTTTAAGGCCAATTACATACCAATGCTCAATAAGATTAAAGAACCATTGGAGAACCTGAGACATAAGCCCCTCTCATGTATAGGAAGAATTAATGCTTTAAAAATTAATATTCTACCAAGGTTGACCGATATTTTCCAAATGATTCCAATAACAGTACCTCAGGACTATTTTAAGAAACTAAGATCAATGATATTAAAATATATCTGGGCACATAAACGGCCCAGAATCGCGTATGCAATACTGGCGAAAGCTTAAAGTTTGGGAGGATTGGCAGCCCCAGATTTCGAGAAATACTATCAGGCGATTTGTATTTCTTGGATGGTAGAGTGGATTCATAATAAAGAGGGGAGAAGCTGGGTAAACATGGAGATTTCACAAAGTAAGGTAGAATTAGGGAAGATGGTTTGGATACCACGACAGCACCGAGAATTAGCTAACACTACAAATCCACTAAGTAGAAACACCTTCAAAATTTGGGATGGTCTAGGAAGAATGCACCATTGGGATCATAATTTACCACTATTATCGATACTGGCCACAAATTATATCAAGCCAGGGAAAGAGGAACATATATATTTCACAAGATGGGCAAAAAAAAATAAGAAATACTATTACAAGATGTAATGAAAGGAAATAGGATTTGCACGTACGAGGAAATCACACAAAAATGGGAAAATATGCCACTAGATAATTGGAGGTATACACAATTACGGCATTTTTCACAATCACTGCCACAACCGTTATGGGGAAAAGGACACATGAGGACAATAGAGAATTTTTTTCGCTCTCCCCTTAGTTTAAATCAAAGTATATCCAAAATCTATAGGAAATGGGAAGCCGAGATAGGCCCGCTTAGAGATGAGAAACATAGAAGGAAAATTCTGAAAATGGCGTGCTATTCCTCAGGAGATATAAAGACAGTTGAAATGTGTTATGAACTCCTGGCGAGATGGTATGTGACCCCCCCAGAGGGCACACAGGATCAGGGCAGAGGGACCCCCAACTTGTTGGAGGGAATGCGATGCCCGGGGACCTCTGCGCACCTCTGGTGGGAATGCATAAAGATCCAACCCTATTGGGAGGGAATCTTGGCAGCAGCCTACCAAATCACAGGAGAACAGATTCAGAAGAACCCTTGGGATTGTTTATATCACGATACAAGGAAAACGGCCCCTCAATATAAGAATACCTTACTTCCATTTCTTTTAACTGCATCCAAAAGCCTGATCCCGACTCTCTGGAGGTCCCAGGAAGTACAGAGTATGAAGGACTGGGTTACAGGGGTTGAAATAATAAGAGCTATAGAAGAAACTATTCATATAGAAGAAGACTCACTGGAGAGATTGCAGAATATATGGGGGAAATGGCGGGAATTCAGGGAGTCGGTAACCTGGAGGAATTGATCAAGGTGTTCTTCCTTTTCTTTTCGATGGGAGGGTTTTTAGGGGTAGGAGGAATAAGTGGATAGAGCATAGCTAAAGGAATAGGATGTTTTTAACATGTGACTGTGTTTATTTATGTCTATACAATAAAATAAAAAGATACTGGTCTCAAGATAAATTCTGCCAACATCCCAAAAAATACTTAGATGCAAAACAATGCAAACCCAATTGGGACTTTATAGACAGAATGAGGAAATAGCATACAAGTGTGATAATGTACTAAAAAATGATTTACAATAATTGTAAAAATATATATTTTTCTATACCAAGCATGTCATATGTACCTGCTCTGTGCAATGGTTTTGCAAAGAGCAGCCCGGGTCCTCATTGGTTTGATTTTTTAATACACTTATATTTGATAATGCACTAGGCCATTGTGCCCTTTTGTTTTTGTTAGGTTCATTTTCAAGATTCCCCAATCTGAAGAGGGCAGCATTGGAGAAGCTTACCTGTTTACGACAAGAACTGGCATCACAATAATCACACTACAACTCTTCTTGTTCTCATTAATACCTTAGTGCTACGGTGTCATTTGTATATGTATCTGTGTTTCCCAAAACAGGTAAATTCAAGGCATGCTGTTAATGCTGTTAAAACTGTCACAATTGCTTTTGCCCTCAACCAAACGGTCAAGCCATCAAATGGCTGGTGTCATAAATAATCACATGTGTAGCACCATGGTACCTACAGATCAAACAAAGGCTAAAGGCCCATACACACGATCAGACTTTTTGACAACAAATGTCGGCGGACCTGTTTGATCGGACAATCCGACCGTGTGTATGCTCCATCGGACAATTGTTTTCGCTTTTTCATTGGACAAATGTTCGCTGTGAATGCTCTCAAACTTTTCGAGAACAAATGTCCGAGCCTAATCCGATCGTGTGTACACAAGTCCATCGGACTAAAGTCCAAAGTACAAGCACGCATGCTCAGAACCAATGCTAAAGATCAGACAACAATAGCAGAAGTTGCCCAAAGGGTGACGGTAAAGAGCTGAAAAACCAGGTGATTTGGTGAAAGTTGGCTGAAAATCCTGCCTTGCGTATGCACGGACAACGCCTCGGAAAAGTCAGATGGAAGTCTGATTGTGAGTATGAGGCTTAAGATAGCAGCTTCCTTGGCTGTAAAGTATTGGAGGGTTTAGTTTCACTTTAAATGATTATTTTTCTATTTTTTATTGGTCTTGATATTTTAAAATATTTATTAAATAAACTAACATAACACATTTTATTCCAATCTTGTACTCTAAGGATCGCAGGTAAAAAAAAAGGTGTTTTTTGTTATTAAATATGTACCTGATCAGGAGCAGACACTCGCTTTGACATCCATGGATCACAGTCTTTATACACTGAATATAGAATGAGGCCTGAGATCACAGCACAGGCCAATATTACCCATAGTCCCAGCAGGTTTAAGTACAGAGACCTGTAAAATTGAAATGTAATTTAAAAAAAAACAAAAAAAAACAATCTGTAATGAGGGCACAACCGCTGAACAAAATGCAATTAATAATCTAAAGATTTTTTTGCATTAAGATTTCTATATGTAGTTCTGAAAAGAGTCACAAGAAGAGGTGACAGGTACAAAGGACACCGAAACATCCAGATTATACTATAGACCTCAAAAAAAAAGAAAAAAGAAACAGGAAAACTCTGTTTCAGACTAAAGAAAATTAAGATAGAAATTCTCCCAAGTTCTTTTTCACTGGGGGAGATTTACTAAAACTGTTGCACACCTAATCTGGTGCAGCTGTTCTTGGAAACCAATCAGATTCTAACTTCAGTTTGTTCAATTAAGTTTTGACAATAAAACCTGGAAGCCGATTGGTTTATATGCAGAAATGCACCAGATTTTGCACTGTTCAGTTTTGGTAAATCTCCCCCACCGTCTTGTACCTGTTTTGTAGGTAGCCTCACATCATGGTTTTTACTTTAACCCCTTCCAGCCCACACTATAGCTGGGGGGCATCCATGAATGACCTCCTGTGCTTTAGCGGCCTGTGTACCCCCTGTTTGCCAAATTTTATAACAAACTATGAAAACTGTTTTGCTTTTTCTTTAAATGTTAGTTTTTTTTTTAGCTTGTTTAGCAAAAATAAAAACCCAATTAGTGATTAAATACTACCAAAAGAAAGCTCTAAAGCTCTAAAAAATGTATAACATTTTCATATGGGTACAGCGTTGCATGAACGTGCAATTGTCATTCAAAGAGTGACATCGCTGAAAGCTGAACATTGGCCTGAGCAGGAAGGGGGTTTAAGTGCCCAGTAGGCAAGTGGTTAAAGTGATTTTAAAAGGAAAATTTTAAAAACAAATGGTTTTGCATAGAGCAGTCCCAATCATCCCATTCTCTGGCCCATCCCCTTTGCGAGTGCCACTATAAGTCACTTGCTATGGGGCACTCGTGCATGCTTGCTCCCGAGATGGCTCTCCGTGTCCATAAAACACAGCGACCGTGTCTCAGCCCCACCCTCTGCTCCCACCTCATTGGCTGTGATTGACAGCAGCAGGAGCCGCTACTGCTGCTGCTGCATCTCAGCCATTTTCTCCCTTTGTTAAATACAAATGTCTATTTGAACAAGTGTACAAAGAGATGAACAGCCATTTATATAGCATCAACAATTTATAAACTATTAATTTTCTTACTGTAAGTTCCTGTTCCCAAGGAGCTTATAATCTAAGGTCCCTATCTCACATGCATGCAGTGCTAGAGCCTATGTAGACAGGAGCCAAATAACCTACAAGCATGCCTTTGGAGTGTGGGAGGAAAGTAGAGTATCCGGAGTAAACCCATGCAAGCACAGGGAGAACATGCACATTTCCTGTACATAGGGGGAGATATACTGAACTGGTGACAGAGAACCAGGTGCAGCTTTGCACAGTAACCAATCAGTTTCTAGGTTTTATTGTCAAAGCTTAACGTCCTTGCAGGATGTCGCCAATTTACAAGCCGACCTCAATGCTCTGTCTGATTGGGCGACTGAGTGGCAGATGAGGTTTAATGTAGATAAATGTAAAGTTATGCACTTGGGGGCTAAGAATATGCATGCATCATACATACTAGGGGGAGTACAACTTGGGGGATCTGTAGTGGAGAAGGATCTGGGGGTTTTGGTAGATCATAAGCTCAATAATGGCATGCAATGCCAAGCTGCGGTTTCCAAAGCGAGCAAAGTCCTTTCTTGTATTAAGAGAGGTATGGACTCCAGAGACAGAGATATAATTTTGCCCCTGTACAAATCATTAGTAAGACCTCATCTGGAATATGCAGTTCAGTTTTGGGCACCAGTTCTCAAAAAGGATATCGGAGAACTGGAGAAAGTGCAGAGAAGGGCAACCAAACTGATAAGAGGCATGGAGGAGCTCAGCTATGAGGAAAGATTAGAAGAACTAAATCTATTCACTCTTGAGAAGAGGAGAATTAGGGGGGATATGATCAGCATGTACAATTATATAAGAGGTCCATACAGTGAACTTGGTGTTGAGTTATTCACTTTACGGTCAACACTGAGGACAAGGGGGCACTCTTTACGTCTAGAGGAAAAGAGATTTCACCTCCAAATACGGAAAGGTTTTTTCACAGTAAGAGCTGTGAAAATGTGGAACAGACTCCCTCCAGACGTGTTTCTGGCCAGATCAGTAAGGTGCTTTAAGAAAGGCTTGGATACTTTCCTAAATGTACATAAAATAACTGAGTACTAAGATTTGTAGGTAAAGTTGATCCAGGGTAAATCCGATTGCCTCTCGGGGGATCAGGAAGGAATTTTTTCCCCTGCTGTAGCAAATTGGATCATGCTCTGCTGGGGTTTTTTGCCTTCCTCTGGATCAACTGTGGGTATGGAGTTGGGTGTATGGGATTGTACTGTGTTTTTTTATTTTTTTTGTTTATTTTTTGTGGTTGAACTGGATGGACTTGTGTCTTTTTTCAACCTGACTAACTATGTAAAGCTTAAAGGGGTTGTAAAGGTACATGTTTTTTTTTTTCACCTTAATGCATTCTATGCATTAAGGTGAAAAAACATCAGACGATTAGCAGCCCCCCAGCCCTCCGTTTACTTACCTGAGCGCTGGAAAGTCCCGCGCCACAAACACGCTTGATCGGTGCCCGGGCTTCTCGGCTCTTCTTGGCTCTTCATTGGATAGGTTGATAGCAGCGCAGCCATTGGCTCGTGCTGCTGTCAATCAAATCCAATAACGCAGTTGGGGGACAGAGCCGAGTCATACACTCGGCGGCTATGCCCGCCGACTGTATCACTCGGGAGTGCACCCGCAAGCTAACCCCCTCGGGAAAGAGCTTCCCAGAGGGGGTTATCTGATGCGGGGGGGAGCCGCGAGAGCCGCAGTGGCACTCCAGAAGAGGACGTTTGGGGCCACTCTGTGCAAAACGAACTTCACAGTGGAGGTAAGTATGACATGCTTGCCAATTGCCCACCGTAGTTTTACTGCGGCAGGTTGGCTCGGCTGCGCAAAATCACATAATATAACATGATGTTGCACTGCGGCCACTAGGGGCGCGTGCGCGCCGCCCCCTGCTCGCCCCTGGTACTGATACGAGTGCCCGGCAGGCGCGATCACCGTGGGGTACCCGCGACAGATTGAGAACCGGGAGCTGTGTGTGTAAACACACAGCTCCCGATTCTTTCAGGGGGAGAAATGACTGATCGTATGTTCATACAATGTATGAACAGCGATCTGTCATTTCCCCTAGTCAGTCCCACCCCCCCTTCAGTTAGAACACACTTTAGGGAACAAAATTAACCCCTTGATCGCCCCCTAGTGTTAACTCCTTCCCTGCCAGTGATATTTTTACAGTAATCAATGCATTTTTATAGCATTGATCGCTATAAAAATGCCAATGGTCCCAAAAATGTGTCAAAAGTGTCCAAAGTGTCCGCCATAAGGTCGTAGTACCGATAAAAATTGCTGATCACCACAATTACTTGTAAAAAAAAAATATTAATAAAAATGCCATAAAACTACCCCCTATTTTGTAGACGCTATAACTTTTGCGCAAACCAATCAATAAACGCCTACTGCGATTTTTTTTTTACGAAAAATATGTAGAAGAATACGTATTGGAAACTGAGGAAACTGAGGAAAAAAATCGTTTTTTTATATATATTTTTGGGGGATATTTATTATAGCAAAAAGTAAAAAATATTCATTTTTTTTCAAAATTGTCGCTCTATTTTTGTTTATAGCGCAAAAAATAAAAACCGCAGAGGTGATCAAATACCATCAAAAGAAATCTCTATTTGTGAGAAAAAATGGACACTAATTTTGTTTGGGAGCCACGTCGCATCACCGCGCAAATGTCAGTTAAAGCGACGCATTGCTGAATCACAAAAAGAAATATTTTCACATGATAAAGAAATCCTACTTTAACCACAATTGGTATCAATTTCTAAACCAAACATAACTCACAGTTTTGCTTGAAATTGTGTCTTGCAAGCAATGTATCGCTGCACTTGAGACTGATTGACACCATAGATTCCCGTCCACAAAAATGTTCCACCAATCACAATTGTCCAAAAAGTGTGTCTACGCAGTGGATGGGGATCAAAACTATGGAAAATAGAGAAGATTTAACGTAATTGTACAAGAGAAGGGTATGAAAAAGATATAAGCATGCCTATTAAATAAAGAGCCAAAGTGAAAAGAGTTTTGTGATAAACCACAGCAACCAGCAATTTATTTTCTTAAAGTTAGATTAGTACAAAAAGGATTTTTGATTAACTGCTAGTTGGATATTATACTTTGTGCAGAGTGCTTTGTTTATTGCAATATTTTTATAAATAGCCTTAACTAGGTTATAGTAAGGTGGTCAAAAAAATCCAAAAAGCCACCCACTGACCCAATGCAAAGCACAGTGGGGAGTTTAAAGACATTTAAAAATAATAAGAAATAACACAATGCATAAATAAAAAATAAAAAAATAGAAAATATTTGCATGTCTTACTTTCATGACCCCAAAAACATTGATTTATTCCTTCCCTATTCCTGTATTCTTTTAGGATAGTTGGTGGAGCCATGGAAATAATTCCTTTAAGCCCTTGGCCAACTGTACATCCAGTTCTGATTCAGCAGAGGGCTTTTTGTTTTTTCGTTTGGCTAACCACACCACAATATGTACAGTTATACTTTCTTGTTGCTCAGGGCAGGGACAAGGGGACAAGGGGTGGGCAGGAGGATTGACTGCCCAGGGCGCAATGTTTTATTGCAGGGATGGGGTCACCCTGTGCCAGTAGTTTCTCTTACAAGGCTGACAGGAGTAGTGACAGCGACATCGCTGGTAACCCTAACCCTACGGAGGGGGTGCAGTTTGGCATCTTTGCCCTGGGTGCTGGATGACCTTTTCCCGCAACTGTTGTTGCTTGCCAAGCGCTATTCAATAAAAGCTATTGCTACCATAAACTGCATTACTGTCATCCAACTTGCTGTAAACAGATACCTGAAATTTAAAATAAATGGCTCTTAAAATTAGTTGTTCTTAATGTATACTTGTCCCAGGGGTAACAAGGAATGATTTGTATGGTTTTATCTACTCCTGAAATGAGGGATAAATTCCTTATTTTTGGAATCTGTAATAAAAGTGGGATATACAGACACTTTTGAAATGTTCTACTGTGCTTCACTTTGGATAAGCCCAAAACAATCCCATGACAATGGTACATTACCAGCATTAAGATTGAATAAATAATCCCTTAATAAAACAACCTTGCTGCCAAGAAAACAAACATTTCACAAGAAGCCAGAGATTATTATAGCTGTATAAAATTACTAGCACAGATTGGATTTTGAATATTTGAATTGTTCATACCTCAAGTTTTATGTTTACGCCTATTATTTATAGTGGAAATTAGGTCTCTTTTTAACAAAGTGCGGACAGACAGGATTTATTTATGACAGAAAAGACTGCGTATGTCTCTTGGGTCACACATGCTTCTACCTGCCTGTCAACCAGTGGCGTCTGGTGCTGAATATTTTTTTTGGGGGGGGGGGTAGCAAACAACCCCCCTCCTCCCCCCCAGGCAGGTCAAGGGATGGCCAACCACCCGTCCCGGCGGATCGGACAGGAAGGTGGCGATCCGCGCCTTACCTTCCAATGACGAGGCGGTGCTAGATCCTGGAAGCAGCTGTTGCTGCCTCTCTGTTCGCTGCTCCTCGCTTCAGCTAATGACGGGTCACTGATTCTGATGGAACACTGGGGCCATTGCTTCTCTTCCCAGCCGAACTGGAAGTGGGTCCTAAGACTCCATGGCCAAACGTTTCTCAGGAATCCCTTTCTGATTGACTGAGAGGAGAAGCAGAAAGACATTAGTGAATATTAGTTTGCTAATGTCACACAACAGGGTGGGCTCAGGGCGCAATGCTCTGCGCCCCAAGCCCACCCTTTTTGAAGCAAATTAGAGCTTCAGACTCTAATCATGTGCTTCTGAAAAAAAAAAACATTGAAATCTATGCGTCTGGTGCCCTGCATGTAGATTAGGGGCCGGGCGCATGGATTAGGGGGGCGGCGCCCCTGCCCCCCTAATGGAGCAGCCGCCACTGCTGTCAACATTTTATCTGCACATGCACAGCTCAGTGTACAGTCTCAGCTTGATTCTATGCTAGAGTGAAGAAACTCTTGTGAGCAGGTACATGTTGTGAGTTACATCATCCAAACCTGGCAAATCAATATAGCCAAAGACTTGAAACCAGAAGACGACTAGGAGAAGATGGAAGTGCCGGTGTTCTGGCGAGCTGGTTCCTACCATCGATATGGTTCCCGAGCCGACGGAAACCTCTGAGCGGGAACAGCTGTTCATCAGCTGTAGACGCGTTCTCTCCCGCTGGCTGATTATACACTCTATACACGCCTCTCTACACAGCAAGGGCCAGCAAGGGGCGGATGTGGTATTGACCAGTGTTTTTTTGATTGGTTATCCACGCCGCTCTTTACAGCAATGTGTGGATGTGATACAGCCCCTTGCTGTATAGAGCGACGTGGATAACCAATCAAAAAAGCACTGCTCAATATCACATCCGCCCCTTGCTGTGTAGAGCGGCTTGTACTAGTGTATAAGCAGGCTTCAGGCAGCGGGAGCGAGCTCGTCTAAGCTGACAATCAGCTGTTGAGGCTCAGAGAATTCCGTGGCCTCCTACTGCGCCTGCGCAGTCGAGGCAGGAACCATATCGATTGAGGAACCAGCTCGACAAGACACCGGCATCAAGGGAGAGGGGTGAGCTAACATTACAGCACTGGAGGAGATCACTTTTCCTGTATTTAGATGTTCTTGCTTTTAGCAATATTTAGCTAAGCTTACATGTATTTAGCCATGTTAAAAAATTCTAATTGGAACATACATAATTCAATTTTTTCTAAACTCAGATGAACTGACCACACCTAAAGACCTTGTTCACACAGGCAGTTGGGGGGGGGGCCTAAAAACAGGTGGTTGATCCATGTTTTACCTCCCACCTGACCACTAACTGTGCAATGATAGCCAGAGGAAGTAGTACATATTGCTGTATATGCAGCATGTCACATTCTACAGGAATGACCCATGAAAGCCATGCAGGCCAACTGAGTTGGGCTGGGCTGCAACCATGAGACAAATGCTTGGCTTGTGGTTGCAGTGTAGTATTTAATTTGAAAGTACTAATTTCATTTAAAAAAATATGGGCATTGGATCACCTCCTGAATGGCTTGTAGACGATGTTCTACCATTCTCTGAAAAGCAATCCACTACCCACTGCAGGCCGTAGTGAGTACCACCCGTGTGAATAAGACCAAACACAGGTAAACAGGTGAATGCCACCATTGGAAAATTATTACATGCGTTTATACAGTAAGTGCAGGTTTGACAGTACCCGTGTGAATGGCATTGTCATGTTTTCCTTGTATTCCGCTTTAAAAATGTATCAAAACTAAAGAACAAAAACAGTGGCATCATTCGTTTTCATATTTAGCCTTTTTTCCTGCATTTTCACTTGGTGATTCTGCTGGTAAGACGCTTCCTGTCCCAGGGTGACAACGCTCATTTAGTGTACTGATCATATAAAGGTGCAGGACAGGACTACAATCTCTTCCCCTTTCCTCTTCTACATAATATAAAGGGGAAAGTTCTACAGTCCTCAGACATTACTGGGAACAGTGTAAGTGATAAAAATTCAGTACAGGCAGAGTGCACAGAAAATGATCTTCAAGATTAATAGGTATTTTATGTACATATCAAACAAATGGACCTACTTTATTGATCTGTGTAGCAAGTTTTGTTAAGTTCATTTAATTTCTGTATGTGTGTGTATGTGTGTATGTATGTGTGTATGTATGTATGTATATATATATGTATATATGTATGTATATATATATATATATATCTATGTGTATATGTGTGTATGTATATGTGTATGTATGTATATGTGTGTGTGTGTATGTATGTGCATACATTAGCTGTTTCTTTATGATTTTCTATATACAAATAGTTAACACAATTGGGAGCCTAGCCATGCCTACAGATTGAACCCAATAGGGGTAGGCTGGTACAGGCTACCAAATAATGTATTGTTATAAGAACAATCTTATGAACCAAGGTAACTCGGTTGGTTACTTAGGATTAATGTGACAATTTTAATCTGTACTGTTAAGTTAATACTTTCAATAAAAATCTATTGTTAAAAAAAAAAAAAAAAAACATTTTCAATTGTATGTTTCAGGGACCAATTGAAACAAGTTCATTGTTAGGGTTTACATAATATGTGAGAATAATTGAACCACCAAATTAGAGGTTTTGTTTTATCTTATGTGGACAGTTTCTAAATATGAATAATTGGGTCTTTTAAAAAATGACTACTCAGACGTGTCTACCAGCAATGTACTAATCGTTAACTAATCTGTCTTGTGTGATTATGTACCTCATATTATACTGACAATCACTTTTATTAATGTAGTACAATATGCTTACATATGCTTACATGATACTTAGCATGTTCTGATACTTACTCCCAGAAGTTCAGTCTTTCACCGTAATAAGAATCATTCAGTATTGTTTGGATTCCACCTTGTACCACTACACCTCTAATAATGACAGCTATGAATCCTGCCACCATGATAATTATCTGAAATGCATCTGTCCAGATTACAGCTTTCAGACCACCCTAAAGAGAAAGACAAAACATTACTGTAGTGCTGGGATACTGAGAAATTATACAAAATGTAAACCATGACTGGTTACTATTTAGTTTTCCAAAAAACTATCATAAATGAGTAGCAGGATTCTTTCTTGCTTTTTTCATCCTTTGTTGCATCTTAGTGCGATAGATCTTCTTCAGCCTCCTTCATTTACTTCTGTCTACTCGTGCATATGATTGAGTAAGGGTCACATAGTGCCTCTACTTATTCACAAAAAGATTAAATAAAAACAGAGTTTTTGACAAGTCCTTTAACCTCCCCGGTCGGTTTTCCAGAGTGTGGCTTGGGATTAAATTTCAGTACCATTAGCGGTAACCCCGAGCCTCAGGATTGCATTGCAGGATCCTGGTGCGATATACTTACCTTGTCCCACAGGGTCCTGCGATGTCACCCCGCTGTGTCCGAGGGCTGTGTCCTCTGCCCAATGCCTCTGTGTGCCAGGCTCCGTTCCCTGCGAGCGTCGGGATGCATGGGGGCTGAGCCTGGTGGCAAATTCAAAAAGTAAACAAAGCATAAAACATACAGTACACTTTAATCTTACAGATTACATTACTGTATAAAATCATTTCACCTCCCTTTTGTCCCTAGTGCTTTGTGCATTGCCCTGCATGCAGTTTTATATTATATATATATACTGTTCTTTCTGCCTAGAAACTGGAGATTGTCCATAGCAACCAAAAAGTGTCCCTTTATGTCAAAAGTGTTTTTAGACCAGCTAGAAAACAGCGATAGTAAATTAGAACAATTGCAGAATTGAGCGATAGTGAATCATGGGGAAAATAATTGTATTATTATTATTATTATTATATTATTTTTTTTTATAATTATTTATAGTTATTTATTATATTATAATTTATGATTTTGTGTTTCAAACTTTATCATACCCGGGATGTCTACTAGACTCTTGTTTGGACAGATTTAAGTGTGTTTTTACTACAGGCCTACAATATAATACGCCAAACTTCTATGCAAAACAATTGTACAGCTTTGAGTCGCAAAAATCAGACATAATCATACTGCCAGGATGGCTAGAAACAAATAAAAAACAAAAAAGTCCTCAAAAAAAGGCCACATGTCAACGGCGGCAGGTCATCCTGATTGTAGAGGGTCTACATCACTAGATTGCTGGGCATCACTGGTCCTCTGGCAAGGTGCCTTCCCAGTTTTGAAAGATATGTGGTCTGGAATGGTTCAGGAGGGGGTGGTGCACGTAACAAATAAATGCTCATTGCATTCTATTTTCCTGGCCACCCAGTACCCCTAAAAACCGAGTGGCCGGGAACGGGGGCAATTAGCATATACAGATTCTAGGGTCAAAGATTTGTTTTTGTGTACAGAATTTTACATACAAAGAATTGTATTCACAGGTAAATGTTCGGTGTAAATTTGAGCTTAAGCCATTGTGCTCTGTAAATAATAGGCTTTTTCTGTTTCAATAAATTTTTGTTAAGTATTTACAAATTAAGTGAACATCAGCAAACCATGCAAAATTCAGCAAACAAATTGATTCAGTATCGTCTAAAATACAATTACATAATCATTTACATAGAGTCATCGATTTCTGTATTTGAAGTCTGGAATAATTGTGTTGGCTTATGTATAAACATATTGGGCCAGATTCACAGAGCAAGTACGCCGGCGTATCTACTGATACGCTGGCTTACTTTCAAATTTCCCACGTCGTATCTTTAGTTTGAATCCTCAAACCAAGATACGACAGCATTTGGGTAAGATCCGACAGGCGTACGGCTTCGTACGCCTTCGGATCTTAGATGCAATACTTTGGCGCCCGCTGGGTGGAGTTCGCGTCGTTTTACGCGTCGGGTATGCAAACTAGAGATTTACGACGATCCACGAACGTACGCGCGGCCGTCGCATTTTCTAAAGTCGTCTGTAGTCGGCTTTTTCCGGCGTATAGTTAAAGCTGGTATTTTGCAGCGTATAGATAGACTTGCCATGTTAAGTATGGCCGTTGTTCCCGTGTCAAAATTTGAAATTTTCTTTTTTTGCGTAAGTCGTCCGTGAATAGGGATGGACGTAACTCACGTCTAAGTTCAAAAAATGACGTTGTTGCGATGTCATTTTGCGCAAAGCACGGCGGGAAATTTCTGGACGACGCATGCGCAGTTCATTCGGCGCGGGGACGCGCTTAATTTAAATGAAACCCGCCCCCTGATCGCCGATTTGAATTCCGCCGCCAGAAATACACTACGCCGCCGTAACTTACGGTGCAAAATTGTTGAGGATTTAAAACTCCGCCAGGTAAGGTACGGCGGCGTAGCGTATCTCTGATACGCTGCGCGGATCCAATTCTCTCTGGATCTGGCCCATTGTTGGTATAACAGTGTATTATATTATTTAGTGAATTACTGACAATATTGGATGCAGGTAAAGAGAAGTGTAATGTAAAAATAAACAAGTTACTATACTGTACTTACCTGGCAAAAAATAAATAAAAACTAAAATGTTGATTTTAATTGAGGTTTTTATTATCTGGATTCCAGTAAGCAAATTTATTTTTAAAGAAACTTAAATGTGCCCCTCTGTTTTGTTTCTGGAAATGCCATTGATTGATCTGTGGAGGGTGAGAGACTACCTGTCACAAGTTTGCAGGCTGAAGCCTAGCAATGATTTTATCAGAGAATGGTAATGTCATTCACAAAGTGTTGTCAGCCTGTCGTACCAGAGAGAGGCTAATCAAGGTTGAGTGCATTTCCAATTTGAGGTGGAGATGTTTTCCACATTCTCTGGTGGATAGCAACTCATGTGTGGAAGAAAGATACTTTGTTGCTTTTCAAGAAAATTATAGGTGCTTTTACACTGATGCAGTGCAGTTTTCCCACAGTGCTGGTGCAGCGCAGTGTACCTTTGGTTTTAGTGTGGGTTACCCAAGACTTGCCATAGCAATTTATCAGATTGGGCAGTTTTGGTGCATTTTCGTGAAAGCACACCAAAAGTCCTGTATGCAGGAAATTTGGTGTGCTTTCAGAAAAAGGGATACGCATTAGTATGAAAGTACCCTATATGGACTTATGATTGTGTTTAAGTTAGTGTGTTTCTTCAGTAGCAACTTGTAATTGTCACTGTGGTTTCTGTTTGCTACACAGATGATTTTTTTAATATGAGTTAGCTGTTATTAGTATTGTGCGCTTCATTGGGAGTATATATTCACTTACGCACTCCGGCATTATATTTGTTTATTTTAAATGCCTACTTGCAGTGTTTTTTCCTGTCTACAAATAATTTTTAAGAGTCAATTTCCTAGCACAGCCATTTCTCTACTTGCACCTTATCACCCTCTCCTTGTTTTGAAATATCTATATACTCTCTTTGCTGATCCAGTCTTTCGGCCCATCCCCTCACCCCCCTACATAACCTTCTATGTAGCTTTGAAGAGAGGATGGATGGGGGAATGCTATAGAGATTGCTGATATCACATCCAAGATGGCAGGGCACAGTAGCAGTCTTAAGTCTATTACACATGGGCCGAATGTCGTCAGGCATTGGCCAGTTCAATAGAAACCAGCCGACATGTGGTCTGTGTGTGTGGTAGCCAGTCTGACAGAAGCCGACTGTTCGGCGAAGGCTCATGACCGAAAAAAGGTCTGCCGACCGCCTCTCGGTCCTCGCTCTCAGCCAATGGCTGTTTGATTGTGAGGCTGAGAGCACTGAACAGAGTGTTTGGGCTTGGGGGGCTGTCCCCCTGTCAGAACACAATAGCTCAGCAGGGGTTATCGATGTACTAACAGTGATTTGTTATTAAAGTAGCTCCAACCTAAGCTTTCCGTTCCAACAAAAAAAAAACTAGTGATGTTACCCCCTGGACCGGTATCAACCTTTCTTAATGACTTCCCCACAATGATTCTTGGTGACTTCAACATCCCTATTAATACTAACACCCCTGCTACTTCCAAACTTTTCAGTTTAACCTACTCCTTTGACATAAAGCAATGTGCCCTTTAACATCTAACTCCGCCCACTCCTCAAAATCATCAGCAAACAGGACCTGCTCTACCACTCCTACGCCGATGACACTCAACTTTATTTTTTCATCACTAAAAAAAAAGACCATTATCATGGACTAGAAAAAGGCTTCACATTGATAGATAATTGGATGATGGAGAGCGCCCTCAAACTCAATGGATCCAAAACAGAACTTCTCTTTCTACACGCAAACCGAAAGAAAAACGCTGGGACATCTTTGACATCGCCCACCATTCTTGGACAAACCATCACCCCAAGCAACAAAGTCAAAAGCCTTTAGAGTCATCTTCGACTCAGACATGACTATGAACACTCAAATAGGATCAGTAGTCAATGGATCTCACTATCTTCTCCGCTTGTTGTGCAGACTCATCCCGTTCATCCCGGAAGAGGACACAGCAGCAGTAGTTGGAACACTCATCAATTCCCACCTCGACTACGCAAACTCCCTCTACCTAGGTCTACCCAAATACCAGATTTCTCATCTACAAGTCATCCAGAACACAGCAGCAAGGCTGATAACAGGGAAAAAACCCTGGGAATCTATCACCCAGGCCTTGAAGACTCTCCACTGGTTATCCGTAAAGGATCGGGTTACATTCAAGACCCTCTGCCTCACCCACAAATGCACACAAGGAAAAGCCCCTCAATATTTATGCGAGAAAATAAAATGCTACACCACTAATCGGGCCCTCTGATCAAAAAATCAAAATCTCCTCCACATCCCCAAGTGGTGATACAAATCTAAAGGAGAACGAAGATTCACATTCCAAGGACCACGGCTATGGAACGCTCTACCCACGAACATCCGCATGGAAGAAAACCATCGGGCCTTCAGGAAAAAACTTAAGACCCACCTCTTCTGAAGGACCCGGACGCAATGGGACAAAGCGTCTAGAGGCGATTCAGTTCGCATTTGTAGCACTATACAAGTTACTCACTCACTCCCACCTATGCACTCCGTGCAACCTCTCCAACTATCCATTCCCTCTCCCTGATCATGACCTTATTAGTTTTACTCTCTCCCTCTCCTCCACCTCCTCTCCCTCCAACCGCCTAATAGCTACCCGTAGAAACATTTGCCATCTCAACCCTTCTCTTCTCTACTCTGCTACCAACCACCTCTATGACAAAATCTCACCTATCTAGGGGCGGACTGACAACTCATGGGGCCCCCGGGCAATAGAAGAGGATGGGGCCCCTCTGGCTTACAGATGGCCACCACGCCAGGAGGTAGTGCAGAGGCGGGCAGCTAAAATCTTGGGATATTCACATTAAAAGCATGTCATTTTCGGACATATCGGGGACAGATCTAAAAAAAACACAGATTTTTACATACTGTCCCTGGTTTTACTGAGCCTGGCAACCCGGATGGGGCCCCCTAGTGGCATGGGGCCCTCGGGCAGTGCCGAGTGACTCAATGGTCAGTCCGCCCCTGCCTCTATCCTGCATTGACCTAGCCACTTCTGTCTACAACGCTTCACTTCTAGCCTCACTGGACACACTGGCCCCCCTCACTACACACAGAATCATGCCTGACCCCTTCAATCTTGGCAAACAGATGACACTAGAAGTCTGAAAAAACATAGCCATGCTCATAGACGCCTGTGGCATAAGACCAAGTCTGAGGAAGGTTTCAATCAATATAAATCTGCCCTCCAAAAAAATTATTCCAGCCTCCTCACTGCCAAGCAGACCTATTTTTTCAGCCTCATTAAAAATGTATTATCCTGTCCCCGTCAACTCTTCTCTACCTTCAACTCTCTACTTCATCCTCCACTGCCTCCACTTACTAACTCACTCACTGCCCAGGAGATCACCAATCACTTCAAACAGAAGATTGATACAATTCGTGAGGAGATTTCTGCTGTTCAGATACCCTACCTTCCACGCTTTACACTTCATGGCCACAGGTACAATCATTACTTCCCTCTTTCAACCCAACCACTATAGACGAGGTTGCTAAACTACTTACTAGGGATGAGCTTCGAGTTCGAGTCGAACTCATGTTCGACTCGAACATTGCCTGTTCGCCTGTTCGGCGAACAACGAACAATTAGGGGTGTTCGCGGCAAATTCAAAAAGCCGCGGAACACCCTGTTAAAGTCTATGGGAGAAATCTAAAGTGCTAATTTTAAAGGCTAATATGCAATTTATTGTCCTAAAAAGTGTTTGGGGACCTGGGTCCTGCCCCAGGGGACATGTATCAATGCAAAAAAAAGTTTTAAAAACTGACGTTTTTTCGGAAGCAGTGAATTTAATAATGCTAAAAGTGAAACAATAAAAGTGAAATATTACTTTAAATTTTGTACCTAGGGGGGGTGTAAAGTTAGCATGTGAAATAGCGCATGTTTCCCGTACATAACTGTCCCTGCACAAAGTGACATTTCTGAAAGGAAAAAAATAAATTTAAAACTGACTTGCGGCTATAATGAATTGTCGTATCTGGCAATTCAGAGAGAATTAATTCATAAACATTTTTTAATTTTTTTTTAAAAAAGAAATTACATGGGGTTCCCCCCAAATATCCATTCCAGACCCTTCAGGTTTGGTGTGAATTTTAAGGGGAACTCCACCCCAAATGTAAAAAAAAATGGCGTGGAGTTCCCCCAAAAATTCACACCAGACCCCTTATCCGAGCACGTTAACCTGGCCGGCCGCAGAAAAGAGGGGGGGACAGAGTGCGGCCCCCCCTCTCCTGAACCGTACCAGGCCACATGCCCTCAACATGGGGAGGATGTCCCCATATTGATGGGGACAAGGGCCTCATCCCCACAACCCTTGCCCGGTGGTTGTGGGGGTCTGCGGGTGGGGGGCTTATCTCTCTCCGCTGGACACAGCCCAGCGAATGACGCGGCTGAAGCTGTGACATTTCTTATATAGGGGAAGCGGGGCCACCTGTCACGTGACCCTGCCCCCCCTGACGCAAGGGGGAAGACTGGGCTTCCCCAGTGACATAGCAGAGGGTGCGTCAGAATGGGACGGGGTCACGTGACGGGTGGCCCCGCCTCCCCTATATAAGAAATGTCACAGCTTCAGCCGCGTCATTCGCTGGGCTGTGTCCAGCAGAGAGAGGAGGTCGGTGTGGCTGCGCTCTGGATGGATGGATCTTCTCATCACTGGATACAGAGATCACCCGTCGCTGGATACAGACAACGTTGGAGCAGGGAGCTGGGACCGAGTAGATTACCACCGTTGGATTTTTTATTTTTTTTTATTATTAATAAAGGACTTTTTTCTACGGTGTGTGTGTTTTTTTCCCCAACTATTTACACTTTCTTCGTGAAATGGTAGGGGTACAATGTACCCCATTACCAATTCACATGGGGGGGCAGGATCTGGGGGTCCCGCAAACCCCCACAACCACTGGGCAAGGGTTGTGGGAATGAGGCCCGTGTCCCCATCAACATGGGGACATCCTCCCCATGTTGAGGGCATGTGGCCTGGTACGGTTCAGGAGAGGGGGGGCGCACTCTGTCCCCCCTCTTTTCTGCGGCTGACCAGGTTAACGTGCTCGAATAAGGGGTCTGGTGTGAATTTTTGGGGGAACTCCACGCCATTTCTTTTTTACATTTGGGGTGGAGTTCCCCTTAAAATCCACACCAGACCTGAAGTGTCTGGAATGGATATTTGGAGGGAACCCCACATCATTTATTTTTTTTAAATTGACGGCGGGGTTCCCCTTAACATCCATTTCAGACCTGAATGTCCTGGTAATGGAATTTGGGGGGACCCCCACGCTATTTGTGTTATTTTTTATGAATGAATTCTCTCTGAATTGCCAGAGCCGACAATTCATTATAGCCGCAAGTCCGATTTTAAAAGTCTTTTTTTCCTTTCAGAAATGACACTTTGTGCAGGGACAGCTCTATGTACGGGAAACATGCGATATTTCACATGCTAACTTTACACCCCCCCTAGGTACGAAATTTAAAGTAATATTTCACTTTATTGTTTCACTTTTAGCATTATTAAATTCACTGCTCCTGAAAAAGCGTCAGTTTTTAAAACTTTTTTTTGCATTGATACATGTCCCCTGGGACAGGACCCAGGTCCCCAAACACTTTTTAGGACAATAACTTGCATATTAGCCTTTAAAATTAGCACTTTAGATTTTAAATGTTCGAGTCCCATAGACTTTAACAGGGTTCTAAAGTTCACACGAACGTTTGGTGTGTGTTCGCAAGTTCTGGTGCGAACTGAACAAGGGGGTGTTCGGCTCATCCCTACTACTTACTAATGTCAAGCTAACCACCTGCCCTCTGGATCCTGTTTCCTCACAAATGCTACGTTCACCCTCTGACCCTATTCTACACTCTCTAACCCACATCTTCAACCTCTGCCTCTTTTCTAGCATCTTCCCCAACTCGCTCTAAAAAAAAAATGAACTAGTCAGCCCCATACTTAAAAAGCCCTCACTAGACCCAGCCAATCTTAACAGCCTTTTCCCCATCTCCTTGCTCCCCTTTTTATCCAAACTCCTTGAATGTGTGGTCTACAACCGATTGAGCGATCACCTTGCTGAAAATAGCCTTCTTGATCCCCTTCAGTCTGGCTTTCAGCCTCAGAACTTCAAAGAAACTACTCTCCTAAAACCAACAAACAATCTACTAATGGCCAAAACCAATAGACACTAGTCTGTTCTCTTACTCCTGGACCTCTCTGCTGCCTTTGATATGGTTGACCAAACCCTCCTCCTCAAGAAAAACCACGCCTTTAGTCTCCATTACTGTACTCTTCGCTGGTTCTCTTCCTACTTATCCAACCGCACCTTTAGCATTACTTACACTTCTACTTCCTCCTCGCCTCTTCCTCAGTCTGTCGGGGCCCCCCAAGGTTCTGTTCTTGGATCTCTCCTATTTCCAATGTATGCCTCCTTCCTGGGTAAGCTGATAGCTTCCTGTGGCTTTCAATACCATCTCTACACTGATGACACCCAAATCTATTTCTCTACCCCTCATCTCACTCCCTCTGTCTCCTCACATATCACTAATTTACTAACATATATATTAGTCCGGATGTCTCACCACATCCTTAAACTCAATCTATCCAAAATCAAATGTATACGTTTTCCTCCCACACGTGCCCCTTCCCCTGATCTCTCAAAATCAATGCCACAACTATAAGCTATACGGTCATCCCTGCATGCCAAGGTCCTAGGTGTAGTCCTGGACTCTGAACTCTCCTTTAAGCCCCACATCCAATCACTGTCTAATTCTTGCCACCTCAATCTCTGCAACATCTCCAAAATACACCCTTTTCTAACCAATGACATCCCAGAGTTTTTATTTTACTCCCTGGTCATCTATCGCCTCGACCACTGCAACTCCCTTCTCATTGGCTTACCGTTACATAGTCTATCCCCCCGTCAATCCATCATAAATGCTGCTGCCAGACTCATCCACCTTACCAATCGCTCTGTGTCTGCTACTCCTCTGTCAATCTCTCCACTGGCTTCCGCTCACCCAACAAATTAGATTTAAAATACTAACAACAACTTACAAAGCCATACACAACTTAGCCCCCAGCTACATAACTAGCCTAATCTCAAAATACCAACCTAAATGTTCTCTTCGTTCCTCTTAAGACCTCCTGCTCTGAAGCTCCCTCATCACCTCCTACCATGATCGCCTCCAGGACTTTTCCAGAGCCTCTTCAATCCTATGGAACTCCTTACCTGTCCGATTATCTATTACTCTATTAGCTTTTAGACTGAAAACCCTCCTCTTCAGAGAAGCCTATCCTACCCACACCTAACAACTGTATTTTGTTCTTCAGCTCACCCCTCTATAGTCTAGATTGTAAGCTCTAATGAGCAATGCAAAGACCTCTGATTCCTCCTGTATTGAATTGTATTGTAACTGTACTGTCTGCCCTCATGTTGTAAAGTGCTGTGCAAGTTCTATATTTGCATCTTTATTATGATTTTTTTTTTATAAAGACCTGTAGAACAGAGTGACAGCAAGATAATATTCAAGAAATAAAAATTAACATACCATTGCACAGTAGAAGGTGCACACTAATCCAGTTGAAATCATTGCCCCCCAAAGGTTAAAACCTGAAACTGAAATAAAGAGAATAATTTGAATTCTTCTTCCAATAAGTTTATAAACACTAACAATGTGTCTATACCTTCACCTAAATTTGTGTTTCGAAGTGTGCAATGCATTTTCTACACTAAGGTGACAGCAGGTCAGATCACTCATTTAGTTAAGTACATAATGCAGTTGAAATATATTTTTTAAGAATACTTGCTAGAGCAATTCCACTCTAAATACTGATTTTAACTGCTGTCCACATCCCCATGGGAGAATCTTTGCTCACCCACAGCATGGCCACGATTTGCTTAGACATTGGCTTTATTTAGCTCTATTTTATAATTTTGGACTACTACATTATGATGAGGGGACATGGTCTACTCAAGGATTATGTTCATAAGGAATGTACCAACACCCCATATAATTGATATTAGACAGAAAACACACCCCTAAAGCCCCGTACACACAATCGGAATTTCCGATGGAAAAAGTCAGATGGACTTTTTCCATTGGAAATTACGACCATGTGTATGCCCCATCTGACTTTTTTTCTGAGGAATTCCATCTGAGTTTAGATAGAAAACATGTTCTCTTTTACTCCGATGGAATTCCGCCGGAATTCCCATGTGAGTTTGGCCGGGCAAAAGCCTGATCATGTGTACAGGGCATAATAAACTGTTTGGGATTTTTAGATACTCTGCTTGTCAAATATAATCACTACATCATTAAAGAAATCTATTTGTTTTTTATTATCTTTCAAATATATATTTTTTCTACAAGAACCATCAAATATTTATTCTGTTCAAGTACATATATGTGTTCCGCATCAAACCACATAATACATATCCTCTCATATACAGTTCCCACCATCACACCACTTATTGTCTCTACATATACAGCATCTAATCTGTACTGTGTTAACACTTGGCTGATGGAGGGACTATTCTTAATGTGTTGTCCAGGCAAACTGACTCACTACTTCAAGAAGGATACAGAGGTAATTTCTGAAACCAGAAATGATATTACAACTATTACATACAATTTAAAGGTGGCATCAAGGACAGCAGCCACACTTCTATTCACAAAATAGTAGGCTACAAAGGAAGAGAAATTCACTAAGGAAGGAGAAAAAAAACCCCAAAAGGATTAGGGTAAATATGTTAACCCCCTTAGGCCCCCGTAAACACGTCCGAGATCCTCATCGGTTTCCTCGGCGAAAAGTGTACACACGACCGGTTTTCTCGGCAGAATACGTCTCCCATCGAGTTTCTGGCTGAATTCTGCCGAGAATCTCGGTCGTGTGTACGGGGCCTTATAGATTTTTCCCTGTCTGCATCAATTCAAAAATAACCTCTCCATCAAACAAGTTTAACTCCCTTATTGAGACCCTACAAGCATTGGCTCAGGGGAAAATTACTTTTTACAATCTTCAATTGTCCTTGTTCACCATCCACTGAACCAATTAATGAAGATGCACACAGGGATACAACTATAATGGTTAACACAGTGGTCATCAACCCTGTCCTCAGGGCCCACTAACAGGCCAGGTTTTATGTATTACCTTGGGGAGATGCAGACTAGAATACTGCAATCACTGAGCAGCAAATCATATCACCTGTGATGTATTTCAGTTATCTTGCAAACCTGGCCTGTTAGTGGGCCCTGAGGACAGGGTTGGTGACCACTGGGTTAACATACTTACCTTAAGCATTCTGGGGTTTCGTTCTTTTTCATTTTTTATTCTTTGTGGCCTACTGATTTGTGAACAGATGTGTGGTTGTTGGCCTGGATGCCATGTTGTAAAAAGTTTTATGTAATTGTTGTAATACTATTACTGCTGTGTGATGTGAGACCCTGACCTCTGTATCCCTCCTGAAGAAGTGGGTCAGTTGGTCCAGGAAATTTGTTGAGAGAAGTCGCTCCACCAACAAAGTCGATAAGGCCCAGATTCTCGTAGAATGGCGTAAAAATGGGCGGGCGTAACGTATCTGATTTATGTTACGCCGCCGCAAGTTTTTCAGGCAAGTGCTTTATTCACAAAGCACTTGCGTGTAAAGTTGCGGCGGCGTAACGTAAATCAGATACGTTATGCCCGCCCATTTTTACGCCATTCTACGAGAATCACCCGGCGGAATTCAAATTCGGCGGGTAGGGGGCGTGTTTCATTTAAATGAATCGCGTCCCCGCGCCGAACGAACTGCGCATGCGCGTCCCTAAAATATCCCGGCGTGCATTGCTCTAAATGACGTCGCAAGGACGTCATTGGTTTTGACGTGGACGTAAATTACGTCCAGCACCATTCACGGACGTCTTACGCAAACGACGTAAATTTATAAATTTCGACGCGCGAACGACGGCCATACTTAACATTGGTTGCGCCTCATATAGCAGGGGCAACTTTACGCCGGGAAAAGCCTAACGTAAACATCGTAACTTTACTGCGTCGGCCGCGCGTACGTTCGGGAATTCGCGTATCTAGCTAATTTGCATACTCGACAGGGAAATCGACGGAAGCGCCACCTAGCGGGCAAAAAAAAATTGCAGTTAAGATCCGACGGCGTAAGAGACTCACGCCTGTCGGATCTAATGGATATCTATGCGTAACTGATTCTAAGAATCAGTCGCATAGATACGACGGCCCAGATTAGGACTTACGACGGCGTACATGGCGCTGCGCCGTCGTAAGCCCTTTGAGAATCAGGGCCTAAGTGTTTTTTGATGGTGTATATGTAGTGCGAAAAATTGGGTTGATCGTGGGAACTGTATATGAGAAGATATGCGGTTTGATGTGGAACACATGCCGTATTTGAACAGCAATAATATTTAATGGTTCTTTTAAAGAAAAGTTTCTCTTTAATGACAGTTTCACACTAGTCATAAAACGATAACACTAACAAGTATGCATTAGAATTAAGTAAATATAGCATATTTTATTTAAATAAGATAGTGGATCATTAACAACTACAAACCTTGATTCAGTGCCAGAGCAGGTGCATATATCACAATACCAGTGTATAACACCTAAAAAACAAGGACAGCTTTAGGACACACAATTTAAAATAAATAAATAATGTAAATTGTTTTACCTATTAATTGATTTTTAATTCTCTTCAGATGGGGACTTTGGTTAAAGACCTCACTTATCTCCATTGCTATTAACCGCCGCACGCAGATATATGTCTGCAGCATGGCACGGGCAGGCAAAAGGATGTACCTGCATGTCCCCTTTAAGAAGCGGTTGTTACATACCAGCAATCGTCTCATGGAGGGACAGAACGGGGAGATGTTAGTGTAAACACAACATCTCCCCGTTCTGCCTAGTGACACTGTCACTGATCGTGTTCCCTGTCATCGGGAACATGATCAGTGACATGTCACAGCAAGCCACGCCCCCCTACAGTAAGAATCACTCCTTAGGGAACACTTAACCCTTACAGCGCCACCTAGTGGTAAACCCATTCACTGCCAGTGTAATTTTCACAGTAACCAGTGCATTTTTATAGCACTGGTCGCTGTAAAAATGACAATGGTCCCAAAAATGTGTTAAAAGAGTCCGATGTGTCTGCCATAATGTGTCGCAGTCATGATAAAAATCACAGATCGCCGCCATTACTAGTAAAAAAAAAATATTAATAAAAATGCTATAAAACTATCCCCTATTTTGTAGACGCTATAACTTTTGCGCAAACCAAAAAAAAATACGTATCAGCCTAATACAGGTTTATTAGCGCCGTATTATTTTGTTTTTTGTTTCTTTGCTTACTATGGTATTTTAGTAATTAATACTGGCAGCTTTTCACATTTATTTTATTTATTCAATTTTTCACTGTTATTTAATTTACACGTTAGCGCAGTGTTTTTTTCTGTTTATACAGAGAAATCCCTTTCCACGTATCAGCCTAAACTGAGGAAAAAACATTTTTTTATATCTTTTTGGGGGATATTTATTATCACAAAAGGTAAAAAATATTGAATTTTTTTCAAAATGATCGCTCTATTTTTGTTTATAGCGCAAAAAATAAAAACCGCAGAGGTAATCAAATACCACCAAATGAAAGCTCTATTTGTGGGGAAAAAAGGACGTCAATTTTGTTTGGGAGCCACGTCGCACGACCACGCAATTGTCAGTTAAAGATTGCCTCCATGAATTAACTAAAACAACATGAAAACAATAATTCACATATCAAAAGAGGAAAGCATGTTATTGTGACTCCTGTTTATTTAGGAGTAATATGTAGTAACACATAGCAAATTATTAGCAATCATCTTTCATTATTTGAGAACTCTAAAATCATGAGGAAATAAACTTATCTAGCAGCTCAGCTATTGCTTACCGCAATTACCAGTATATGAAGTGTCTCTTATTTTATTTACAATATACAGTATATCAATTATGTTTTAGATAGCATAGCAAAGAAATACCGTACATTCATATCTTTTAACTCAGCATAACTCACCATTTCAATGATAAAAATGACTGTTCCCAAGATCCGTACAACTTTGCTGAAGCGAAGTTCTAAGTACTGTAAGAGAGTACATAAATTGCTTAAATACAAGTAAAAAAAATTCTTAGGATAACACTGCTTTCTCCCTACTGAACACTATAATCAAGCATTCCAAAGCACACTGGTAATAAATGGTGCTGAACCCATGTCCTTAAAGCAAGGTTTTAATGCTCCTCACAGACTGTGTTATCTAAATGTAACCATTCACTTGGACAATTACACTCTGAGGCCCCGTACACGTCCGAGAAACTCGACGGGCAAAACACATTGTTTTGCTCGACGAGTTCCTTGTGAAGCCGCCGAGGATCTCGGCGAGCCAAGTTTCCTCATTGACTAACGAGGAAATAGAGAACATGTTCTCTATTTGGCCCGACGAGATCCTCGCCGGTTTCCTTGGCCAAAAGTGTACACACGACCGGGTTTCTCGGCAGAATATGGCTCCGATCGAGTTTCTGGCTGAATTCTGCCGAGAAACTCGTTCGTGTGTACGGGGCCTCAGATCCTACTCTGTGCAGAGATTTTCCTGCTTTGACCTAAGCACCAGCATTCAGAGAGTGATCATCCCTGAAGTAGTTTAACTGAGCAGCTCAAAATAGAGGAAATGTAGGTGCCAACAGGTTCAAACACTCTATGTCTGAATTGAGTGGCCCATATGAAATCATATAAAGTCCTTGAAGATGCCTAAAATAGTCCATCAGATCATGCACCAGGGCTGCTCTTTTAATGGATAGAAGCAGACTCTCTCTACAGAATACACAAAACAAATGGAAAAGCGCTTCAAAATGCAGACTGTAAAAAAAAACTTAAAAACTAATTTAAATCAAAGTGCCAATTGACAACTAGCATAGAAAGGTAATTGCGCACGCTCTGAAACACGTCGCTGTCCTGACTCCGGTGACTTCATCCTGCTTACGCTGTTGGTCACGTGTGCGTTAAAGTGCCATCTTGGAAGCATCCCCTTCCTAACTGATGACACCACAAAACAACTTATTCACTCCCTGGTTATCTTTTGCCTTTACTACTGCAACTATTTTCTTGCTGGCCTACCTTTACATAGGCTATCCTCCTTCAGTCTATCATGAATGCTGCTGCTAGACTTATACACTTTACTAACTGATCCATGGCTGCTGCCCCTCACTGCCAATCCCTTCACTGGCCTCCACTAGCCCAATGCATAGCATTCAAAATACCAACCACACCATACAAAGCCACCCACAACACTGCACCCAGGTACCAACTCCATCTCAAGATATCACCCAAATCATCCTCTCTGCTCATTCCAAAGACATCTTACTCTCTATTTCCCTTGTCACCTCATGCCAGGACTTCTCCAGAACCTCTGAAACTCCCTACCCCATTATGTCAGTTAGCTCATACTCTGTCTGCCCTTTAGGCAATCCTTGGAAACTCATTTATTCAGGGACCCCTACCCCACCTCCACCTGAAAACTGTACTTTTGCCACCTCCATCAGGTCATCCCCTGCAGCTTTTACATTTTGTAGCACCCCCCTTTATATTGTAAGCTACATGAGCAGGACACTCCTATTCCTTCTTTATTGAATTGTATTGTAATTGTACTGCCCCCCTTTATATTTTAAATCACTGCACAAACTGTTGGTGCTATATAAATCCTGTATAATAATAATAATCTGGCCGGCTTCTCTGTACACCTGGCTGCATGATAGAGGACCCTGGTGGCTCCCCGGTGACTTATCCACCACAGCATCCCAGACTTACTCTTACTGTGAGATGCCAATTGCCAATTTTATTTAAATTAAAAGTGGCAATTGGAGGCGCTTTCCATTTGTTTTGTGTATTTGAGCAGCTTACCCTATACACACACACACAGTAACTTGCCATCATGTGTCATCACAGTAGCTTACCACTCACATTGTTCATTATTACAACCTTTGAAGGTACTTAGAAAGGTTCACCAGGACTTGGTTCAGTGAAGAGTCCAATCTAATGTATCTGAGCCACTGGCTCTCAATAATGCCTGCCTCTCAGTATCCTTAGTAGTTTTAATGTCAAATGAGAGCTGCAGCTGCCACCCAAAGCAGCTTTTTGTTGGACCCCAAGAGAGCATCGCAGACCTCTCTACACCAATTCAAAGGGTCTAAGGGGTGTGCTGAAGGAGGCTCAGGATTATTTTGCTATTCTTCAGCAGACACACTCTGACTGCCAATTACTATAAGTCCATGCATATTTCCATCTAAAAAGTTTCACAATCCGATAACTAACATATAATTTAACAGAAGGAAACTTTCTTCTACAAGGAAACTTTTATTTATTAAAGGCCAGCTATGATAAGGATCTGATGCACATCTTCCTTGGGAGGTTAAATGTGTTCCCATAAATTTATTTGTACCTTGCACTAGTGTATTTGATGTCTAACTTATTGACATCTTCACATTCATCACCAGTGTAACCACTTTTTATGAATGTAACTCTATCACTGCGTCCGTTATGGAACATTAACCAGAGTTCAGAGCTAGAGCTATATTAATGAAGGCCCCTTGACCCGCCCTGCTCTAAGGAAAGGGAGCCTTGACTGCTGGATGCTTGGCAACTAAGCGGGGCGTCAACATAATCAGTGAGACGGATTGGCTACAATGGCACGAGGTGACTGGGTGGAGTTGGAACTCTACAAAAGACTACGCAGAGGCACGCCTCTCTACTCTCGGGAGAATTTGACGTCACACGAGTTGCCCACCCACTCGCCCGTTGTGTGTTTTCATCACAGCTTCTTGGCAGTTTTACCTTGCCAGCATTACTTTTTGGGCTATGCCCTCAAGTTTAATTACGTGGCAGTTTAATGCCTGCCTCGCACTGATGGTGAAGGCAGGCCTCTTAGACTATACAGTTTGTTGTATATGCTCATGGTATAACCGTGACTGGCATGCTTACTGGTATTTTGAAAGTTATTATACTTATGTTCAATAAAGCTGTGGCCTTGCCCTACTTCCAACTTAAAGTGGTCTATGTGTCTTCTTGGGGGGGGGGGGGGGGTTGTGTTTTAAATAAAGGGGGTTAAGACAGGCCTAAGCATCTCAGCAGTCAAGTTTAGTTTTAGTTCAGTTTTAGTTCAAATAAAACCAGACTTAAAAGTGTTCATTGCTTATATAGATTGTTTCATAAAATGTTAATGACAGCAATTTACGACCATTTACTACTGGGCCAATCAAGCCTTTTTCAGGCTTTTAAATTGTGTCTAAAGTTGGCAGTGTTCTTTTACTTTCTTTGACTGCCCTCCGTAGACATGGGGGCAGATTCATAAAGCACTTACACCGTTTTTTTGGTAGATGCACGGCGTAAGTGCAGATTTGCGCCGGCGGATCGCTGCGCCTTACCCAGAGAACCATATTACGCCTCCAAATAGACTGCATCGCCTCGGTGTAACCTTTCCACGCCGGCGCGGCGTTGGTGCAGATTTACGCTGGTCCGATCTGGCGTGGCCATGGTTTTTTGGTTTTAAATATGCAAATTAGGTTTTTGGGCCGATTCATAAACTTAAGCTTGTCCGGCGCAGGCTACTCCCGGTGAGCGGAAGAGAAAATTCCGGCGCCAAGTTACCCCTCATAAAAGCAGGGGTAGCTTTGCACCAGACTTGCACAGGTCAGCTGGAGAGCAGCTAAAGCAGCAGCGTTACACACGACCTGAGCAACAACACTTGCTGGACAACACATCTGTGTGCCAACATGCCAGGGGCAGCCGTGGTCCTTGCACTATTGCGTCGACGGGCACGTAGGAGGGCACGGGAGAGAGTATTCCGCACGCGCATTGACGTCTTTGACATGGGGGAATTGGAGGTGTTTCGCATCTACAGATTCAGCCGTGAAGTCATCCTGGAAATAACCAGAACCCTGCAGGATGACATCACCAGCAAGACACACCGCGTACATGCAGTGCAGCCACTGGTGAAGGTCCTGGCAACACTGCATTTCCTGGCCACTGGATCTTTTCAAAGAACAAGTGGATTGTCGGCTGGGATGTCACAATCCACCATGAGCAGATGTGTGCACCAGGTTATCCCTGCAATCCTGAGACGCATGGCCAACCAAATCATAAAACCCACCCAGGAGGTCCAGCGGCTGAAGACAATGACAGATTTCTACCAAATTGACAGATTCCCACGCACTGTGGGGGCCATTGATTGCACCCATGTGGCACTACAGCCCCCCCGTGACATGGAGCACATATACTGCAATCGCAAGCATTGGCATTCCATCAATGTACAGGTGATTGCCAATGCCCAATGCCTCATATGGCACGTCCGTGCCAAACACCCAGGATCCAGCCATGACAGCTTCATCTACCGGCAAAGCAACATCCCTACAGAATTTGAACAGAACGTGTACGGGAACAGCTGGCTGGTTGGTGAGTGACATGGGTGTCAGGTATGACTGTCCCCCCCCCATGATGCAGACATCACGAGGGGCACATGCATGACTAACATCCTCCTGTCTTTTCCCTTCCAGGTGACGCGGCATATGCACTGGGACCCCATCTCATGACCCCATTCCGGAACCCCCAAACCCCAGGAGAGAGAAGATACAATGAAGCACACGCACGTACCCGTGGAGTGGTGGAACGCACATTTGGCCTCCTAAAGTCCCGTTTCCGATGCCTGGATAAGTCTGGGGGTACCCTGTTGTATTCCCCAGACTTTGTGTGCCAGATCATAGGGGCATGTTGCATGCTGCACAACCTCGCAGTGAGAAGGGGCCTGGAGATTGACATACGTGATGACCTGAGCCCCCAACCACATAATCCCCCCCTGCCAGAGGCTATCCCGTCTGCTGATGGAAGAGCCGTCAGGACACGCCTCGTGGAACGCTTCTTTTCTCGTTAAACACACACATTAATCATGGCACTATGAGAATGCACGCATGCACACCACTGTGGTCCCTAGCACACACACCCCACATCCTCAATGAATTGGATTAGACCGAAGTACCCCCATGGTACTAGGGAGCAGCAACGCCGCGCCAAGGCTCCAATTATGTTGCTGTCCATTCATACACCTTTCACACGGGTCGTGGGGATCACTTCTCCCCAACGACTGAGGGTGACAAACCTTAAAGGCAGGATTGTCGCCCCCCCACATTCACACACCATTCACACTGAAAGCTGCACTACTCCCCGTGTGCAGGGAAATAAATTAAATTGACTCATAACCTGAGTATCTAAAAAATAAATAAGAATCATAACCTGAGTGCACAAAAAATAAAGAAAAAAAATCAACGTCCCTTTGCGTGGGCTCTTTCTTGTCCCTAAGGTTTTGGGCCGCTGTTGCCTGGTGCGAGCCGGGGCTGGGGGGCTGGTGGGGCTGGTGGAGCTGGGGGGGCTGGTGGAGCTGGGGGGGCTGGTGGAGCTGGGGGGGCTGGTGGTGGAACCTCCCCCAGTCTCTCCATAGCTGCCTGCTTGCCCTCCATTGCCACGGCTAGCCGGTGGAGGTAGCTATTCGTGGCAGCCTGCATCCGCAGCCGGCGGGTGATATTGCTGCGCTGCTGGCGCCTTGTCAGCCTCCCCTCCTCTCTGACAGCACCTGCCAGGCTCCGGACCTCAGTAACCAGCTCGGATGTGGTGTCCTGCAGGTCACCCATACAGGACAAAAGGGCTGCCCCGTTACCCACAACATCCTGCAGGCTCTCGTTTAGGAGCCGACTGTCCCCAGCCTGCTGCATAACGGCCTCCTTCAATGCCACAGTGCAGGCAGCATGGCTCTCGGCAGAGGATGCCAGGCTACCTGCGACCCTGGTCAGATCCCCCGCAAGAGTCCCAATGTGGCGGGTCTGCCTGCTTTGGTCCCTTGCAAGACTTAACTCCAGCTCTGCAGGGACTCCCCTTGTTTTTTTTAATGCCTTCCTCTGGGCAGGAGCGGATTGAGGCCGGGTGGAAGGGCTGGCCCTGAAGGGGCTGGGGTCCTGTGAGGGGCTGGCCCTGGAGGGGCTGGGGTCCTGTGAGGGGCTGGCCCTGGAGGGGCTGGGGTCCTGTAAGGGGCTGGCCCTGGAGGGGCTGGGGTCCTGTGAGGGGCTGGCCCTGGAGGGGCTGGGGTCCTGTGAGGGGGAATCCCTGATAAGGGTAGCAAGCCCTGAGGGGCTAAGTCTAATGAGGGGAGAGGTTTGGGAGGGGCCAGCAATGGGGGTCTCCAACAATAAATAAACAGTCTCCTCCTCTAACATGACCTGCTCCTCCTCCACTTCCTCCATCACATATGTAGGGGCAGTCTCCACCCTGGATGTGGTGGGTCGGTCTGCAGCCGATGATGGCCCAGCTCCATCCTGCACATCTGTGGAGGACACAAAACATTCAGATGTTGTTGGTCCCACACACTTGACACTTGTCCCCCCCCCCCCCACACACACATGCAACACACCCGAAAGAAGATAAAACACACTTACCTATCCTCAAGGGCTGATCCCCAGAATCAAAGCCCTCCAGGCCCTCCACCAGCTCCCTAGCCAGGAACCTGGCCACAACAAGGTCCTCCGCTGTCAGGATGATCTTTTTGGCTGGTCCTCCTCCAGTTCCACTGGCATGTTTTTTTTTGGACATCAATTTCTCTTTGACTAATCGACGCAAGTCATTAATTTTCTTGCGGATATGCTTGGGCTCCCTGTCTGCCACCCCCAAAGCATTCACCTGTGTTGTGATCTCTGCAAAAATTTTCATTTTATCTGCCTTGCCAGTGTAGGCACTCTGTGGCCCATAGAGGCGGTCCCCATGTTGGGAGAGGCCCTCAATAATCACAGCCCTCTCCTCAGGGCTGAAGTTGGTCATTCGCCCACCTGATTCATCATCAGCCATAACTGACCAACACACTGCAAACTACCTAGCTTACAAAAAAAAGCTTGAGTACATTTGCACCTGTAGGGCGGAAGTCTGGGCTGATTTATGGACTGGGCGTTGGTAGTGGGCCGGCGGAGCTCAGGGCTCACGCCGGGGTGCAGTTCTGAGCATGTGCAGATTGGGGCATTTACCCCTGGATGTCACTGAGCATGTGCGGTCTAAAATGCGCCCCGGCGTGACCCCTGCGCCACGGTCGGCACTTCATTAGCATATGGTGACTCCCATTTGGCTTTACCCCGCCTTACGCCGTCTAACATCCGCCCCGCTGGGGCATCGTAGACAAAAAAAGGTTATTGAATCACCTAACTGCCGCTCCGCGCTGGACCGGTGTAGTCTAAAAATTATGCACCACGCCGGTGCAAATCTGCACCATTGTATCTGAATCTGCCCCATGAAATTTAAATCTGACCATTTTTGTCAGTGACTGGTACATTTTGGAGAAATTAGGGTGGCATTATATTCAATACAACTTCTTAATACTGTCCAAACTGTTTGGAGGTCATAAGACCTCATTATTGTCTCTTGCATTTTATAATTTGATTATAGATTTGGATCTACCACGACTAATTGTTGTAAGGTTCTGCCTGGTTGGATGCAAGTGAGTTTTTCAGATCAAGTCAACACTGCATAGTTTTGGTATATCTAAACAAGATTGTAGAATTAGATTGTAACATGTTTGGCTGGCTTTACATTCTAGGCCATATTCTTATCTAAGACCTGTGTATAACACCTCACCAGAGGATTTTCAGGATGAGACTTAAAAAGGGTTGCATTGGCTGCAGGGATCATCTTCTGCAGAATTCCTATTCAGTCCTTTCCACATAAGAGCATTTGAAAGGGGACATTTTTCTGCATTTGAACTTAGGAACTTGTGGTACTGTTACATGAAGTTGAACATTTTATATTAGTGATGGACAACCTGTTGAATTTTGCATCACATGCTGTTCACACTACCGTATGTACAGTATTTTCTATTTCAAATGGAACCTGGCATCATACATAATTGTCATGCTAAATATGTGCATGTTATGTCATGTGTAATTGTAAAGATCAGCATACACCACAATTACAATCTGACTGTACTTAAATCTACCAACAACCATGTAATGCAATGGTTCTACCAATTATATAACAATTGAATGCACTGTTTTGGTAAGTATATTACATATTTTTGCCTATAAGCTGTATTTACAAATGGCTGACACAGATCAAACCCTGCTGCAGTTCTCTCATTGAAACTTGCCACAAAGTTAGCGTGCTGCAGTTAAATTGATGGCTGGGGTAACGCGTACATCACATAGATTGGTATGGCATACAAGCATAAAACACAGGTATGTCGCACCACACCAGAGCACAATGCATGGCGTCCTGCATAAGTATAACCCACTCCAATTTGACATGCTCTGCTGTGCATTTTTCAGTCCATTAATTTTGAATGTGTCAATACCCAACAGCACATGCTTTGCAGCACACAGCATTGTAGTGTGATTTGGCGCTTAGTAAATACTTCCTCCTGCTTGCAGCAGGCTATCTACTCAGATTGCACCTCTCAGCCTAATCACTATTCTAGAACTCATTTTTTATTATAAACAGTGGCATTTAAAACCAAATTGTATTTTGTTATATCTCCAGTTGCATGGACTTATGTAACGTGTTTTTGAAGACCCTGAGCCCCTGTCCCCTTTATATATATAAGACCAACTGTTTCAACGTAACACAGCATTGTTTTGTTTGCTTTTAGGTTCTATTGTTGTGATATTGTATGTGTACCTTGTATACTTTTTGTTATTTCCAGTGCTTCAAGCGCTACTGTTTTTATGTGGGCGCTGCAATCTTTTCAATAAAAAAATATTAAGCAAGATAGATTTTAACAACTTAACAGCATTGTCAATAATGTGCACTATTAAGCAGATAAGTAAAAGTCAAGGTATTATTAAACCTACTGCATATGAAAAACAACATTTATCCCTTTTGAACAAAAATGCCCTTTGAGAAAAATAACAAAAACATAAGACTGGTGTAAAGGAACAATAGAAGGGCTTTGTGGTGACAGAGAGAAAGGATATAAATAAATAAATAAATAAATGGGAGAGAATTCATCCACTTGTGGCATCAAAGATAACTGTAAATTGAAGTTGAATATTATTTAAATCAATGATGGGCTACTTGTTAAATTGTGTATTGTACATAAAAAAAATAATAGCTGGATTCACATAGATGAGCCTAAAGTTAGGCAGGCGTAACGTATCTCATATACGCTACGCCGCCGTAAGTTAGAGAGGCAAGTGCTGTATTCACAAAGCACGTGCGTCCTAAGTTACGGCGGCGTAGCGTAAATGTGCCGGCCTAAGCGCGCCTAATTCAAATTGTGAAGAGGTGGGCGTGTTTTATGCTAATGAATCGTGACCCGACGTGATTGACGTTTTGAATGAACGGCGCATGCGCCGTCCGTGGACGCATCCTAGTGCGCATGCTCCAAATTACGCCGCAAAGACTTATTGGTTTCGACGGGAACGTAAATTACGCCCAGCCCCATTCACAGACGACTTACGCAAACAACGTAAAAAATTAAAAATTCGACACGGTTCCGACGTCCATACTTAACATTGGCTGCGCCATCTTTTTGGTGGAATAACTTTAGGCCTGAAAACACCTTACGTAAATGGCGTATCATTACTGCGACGGGCAAGTGTACGTTCGTGAATAGGTGTATCTCGCTGATTTACGCATTCTAGGCGTAAATCAGCGTACACGCCCCTAGCGGCCGGCCTAAATAGACAGCTAAGATACGACGGCGCCCACGGCCGTATTTTAGCTAGATTTAAGTGTATCTCAATTTGAGAATACACTTAAATTTACGACGGCGCAGATTCAGAGTTACGACGGCGTATCTACTGATACGCCGGCGTAACTCTCTCTGAATCTGGCTAAATATTTTTATTAGGCAATAACATAATGAATAACAGGGCCAGGTAATTGCAGAATAAAGACCTGTCAAAGACCACGACAGTTTTCTCGACGAAAAACATACACACGACCATTTTCTTCTGCAAAAAAGCTCTGCCGCCAATTTTCTTGATGGGTTTTGTCGAGGAAAACGGTCGTGTGTACGAGGCCTCAAGCTTGCCTTCTTAAGCAGATCATGGGAAAGGGATCTACCTGTAATGTTAAATGTGATAATTGAAAATTTCTTGGAAGGTAGCCCAAACCTTCTTAATTGAATCAGTGATGATAATAATATGGTTTAATCGTATATTTAAAAATGCTAGCATCATAAATATTTCATAAAATATTTAATATGAACATGACATAAAAGCTCAGATGCTGGAGCTTGAGTTTCTGAAATAACTTGATACCATCTAGCTAGTAATTTTATTTATTACAAGTACTTATATAGCGCTGACCATTTTTGCAGCACTTTATATATATATATATATATATATATATATATATATATATATATATATATATATATATATATATATATATATATATATATATATATAAAACTCAACGTGTCTGTGTGTGTATGTATGTATGTATGTATGTTCCAGCATCACGTCCAAACGGCTAAAGATATTAACATGAAACTTGGCACACATGTTACTTATATGTCAGCAACAAACATAGGATAGGTGGTTTAACCCTTACCCACCCCCATTTGCCATGGTCGGGGTTTTTCTTTAAAGTCCCATTCAACTCTATGGGAAATACATGTTACTTCATGTTCCAGCATCACGTCCAAACGGTTAAAGATATTAACATGAAACTTGGCACACATGTTACTTAGATGTCAGCAACAAACATAGGATATGTGGTTTAACCCTTACCCACCCCCATTTGCCATGGTCGGGGTTTTTCTTTAAAGTCCTATTCAACTCTATGGGAAATACATGTTACTTCATAACTTCCAAACGGCTGTAGATATTTCGATAACACTTGGTCACATGTTACTTATATGTCCACTTAAACTATAAGATAGTTAATTTAACTACCCCCATTTGTGAGGGTCTGGGTTTTTGTTTAAAGTCCCATGCAAATCAATGGGAAATGTATGTTCCCACATAAGGTACATATATTACTTATATGCCAAATAAAAATATATGACAGTTAAATTAACCCTTACCTACACCCTTATATAAAAGATGGGTATATTTATATTACTATGATTTTCCTCCCCAAAAGGTTAAGATAGGAAGACCGGGCAACGCCGGGTGTTCAGCTATTATATATATATATATATTGCACATTCACATCAGTTTCTGCCCCGAAGGAGTTTACACTCTAAGGTCCCTGGCTCACATTCATACACATACTAGGGACAATTTAGACAGAAGCCAGTTAACCTACCAGCACATATTTTAGAGTGTGCAAGGAAACCGAATACCCAGAGGAACCCCGCACAGGCACATGCAAACTTCAGGTAGGTAATGCCGTGGTTGGGATTTGAATCGGCAACCCTAGTGCTGCCAGGTAGATGTAATAACCATTTAGCAACTGTGCTGCCCTTTTATACTGTATGTACATGTATGCGGCCTGCTACTTTTTAGCCGGTGCTGCTTTAAATTTATAGGGTAGTCTGAGAGTTAGTTGACTCAGACCGTATGTTTCTTTCCAAATTTGGGCCTCTGTTCCAGCCATGGCTGTGCTGTGAGTGACCACTATTGTTGTCTGGGGTCTGTTACCACCCCAGGCCAAGGGTGACAGCAGTCAGGTCAAGGTGTTTTGGGTGTTCCCCTTCGGCAGCCAATCAGTGGGAACTGATCGTCCCGCTGTGCATGCTGGGGAGGAGTACTTATAGGACAGACGCCGTTGGGGAGGGGTCGTCGATCCTGGGTCTGTCATCCCACCACCCCAGAAGTTATACACCTGAACCTATTACCTATTACCCTTCCACCTCTTCAACTACTTATTTTATTATTTTACCAATTTATTTCAGCAAATAAAGCAAAGAAAAATAAGTCTAAAGTGTGGACATTGAACTTTTTCTCAACTCTCATCTGATACCCTAAACGGCGAGGAAATAGAGGTAACATGCCACCCAAAACAATCCAGCAGCTCCTCCGGGGGTATTGCTACATACACATGAAGTCTGATTCAGCCTACCAGGAAACACTAATGCCCCTTTAACACTGGGGCGGGTGTCAGTATAGCGCCACTAAAAATAGCGGCGCTTTACCGTCGGATTTGCCTTGGGATTTAGCCGCTAACGGTGCGGTATTAACCCCTGCTAGTGGCCGATAAAGGGTTAATACCACCCACAATGCGCCTCTGCAGAGGCGAATTGCAGGCGGTATTGCCGCGGTTTCCCATTGTTTTAAATGGGAAGATGCGGTGAAGGAGCGGTATACATACTGCTCCTCTCACCACTCCAAAGATGCTGCTGACAGGAGATTTTTTTCTCTTCTGCCAGCACATCGCCTCAGTGTGAAAGCCCTCCGACTTTCACATTGAGGTTGCTGGGCAGGAGTTTTTCAGGCGGTATAGCAGGGCTATTTTTAGCGCTGTACCGCCTGAAAAACTCCTCAGTGTGAAAGGGGTGTAAGAGCATATCATAGTTCTGGGGAAAACAGTAAATTGCTTTGGATAATAGTTAATTGTAGGGTAAGCTAAGTCTCTAAATTGAAGCAAAGTAGCAATTGCCAAACCAATAGTCCAGTGTCTTCTCTTGCCTTGGTTTACCAAAGGCTATATATACGGTATGTTTTTCTATTGATTCTGTAACAAGTCAGGAATTGTGATCAGAAGTTTAGAATTTTTTGTCTGAGTGTTCATACAAAAAATGTTGTAAGTACATTTAATAAAGTCATCAGAAACAACTGTCAATCAAATGTACTTCAAAATTTTGTTTGTTTTTAACATTAAATTTTATAATGAATGGAATTTCCCGAAGAAAACCACATTCACAATCAAATATTTGTTAGGGAAAAGTTTTCCATCCTGCTTCTTTAATTTTTTCTTTCACTATAGTCAAAAACGATAATCAATTTGACCCCACTAACAATTAGGAAAACTGAAATAATATTCCAAAAATCTAAATTTTGAAAAATTACGAAGACAAAACTCTACTGGTGTATGGCCAGCGTTACCCTTGGCTTCTAATATTTCTATCAGAGTGTCAGGGTCTTCTAGTGTTTTACTTTAGCTGGAGAAGCCACAGAAGATTTAAAGCTAAATTCACTTAGCTATAATACATATTTTATTTACCATGACAATAATTTATATTAGCCATGTGACTATGATTTGCAGGTCTCAGTGGCTCTCGTTGCTGAAAATAACAATTGTAACAGCAAGTCATTCAGCAACCAACAAAAAATCCAATGGAAAAGTGACTTACTTCATATGTATCTAATGCCCTGTACACACAATCAGGCTTTAGCCTGACCAAACTCACATCGGAATTCCGAAGAGGAAAAGAGAACATGTCCTCTATGTAAACTCTGATGGAATTCCTTGGAATATGGGCATACACACGGTCGGAATTTCCGATGGAAAAAGTCAGTCAGACTTTTTCCATCTGGAATTCCGATCGTGTGTACAAGTCATTACTGTCCACATATCCAAATGGTCAACACATCTCAAAACAGAGATATTTCCTGTTCCTGTTATACAAAACTCACCGGATTCATAATCTACTAATCCAGCTAAGTTTTTCTCTCTCTCGCTTACCTTATTACAGACTGTGAACTAGAATTCAGCAAATCTATATTATTCATGGGGAACCCTATCACTCTGCTTAGCAGTTTCTCATCTATGTTGCCATGTCTGTGTCTGTTGTTCTCCGCATTTGAATATTTAAGGTCAGTGTAAAAATTCTCATGTAAATACTCATGTAAAAATTATAAATAGCATTCAAAAATAAATACCTACCATTTTGGTAGTTTACCAGACTTGACTGTCCAATAGAAGTCTACCTCCAAATGTCAATCTCAAAGGGGTTGTAAAGGTAAAAAAAAAATCCCTAAATAGCTTCCTTTACCTTAGTGCAGTCCTACTTCACTTACCTCATCCTTCCATTTTGCTTTTAAATGTCCTTATTTCTTCTGAGAAATCCTCACTTCCTGTTCTTCTGTCTGTAACTACACACAGTAATGCAAGGCTTTCTCCCTGGTGTGGAGAAAGCCTCTTGAGGGAAGAGGGGGCGAGCAGGCAAGTCAGGACACTCTCTACTTTGCAGATAGAGAAAGGAGCTGTGTGTTAGTGGGCGTCATGACACTCCTGCTCGCCCCCTCTCCCCTCAAGAGGCTTTCTCCACACCTGGGAGAAAGCCTTCCATTACTGTGTGTAGTTACAGACAGAAGAACAGGAAGTGAGGATTTCTCAGAAGAAATAAGGACATTTAAAAGCAAAATGGAAGGATGAGGTAAGTGAAGGAGGACTGCACTAAGGTAAAGGAAGCTGTTTAGGGGGGAAAAAATTACCTTTACAACCCCTTTAAGCCTCATTAGCCTAAAATAGCTGCTTACACAAAATCTAGCAAATCACAAATCCATTTGAAGTTCTGCACAGATAGACATGCATTTACATACACGTTGTGAAAATGTATTGGATGTAAAATTTTCATTTTAGCTTCACTCGACCTTTAAGATCTGGGATATAGTGTTAAGACTGTAACTTGTTTTATGTACCAAAGGCTATATAATAAATTCATTAAGATGTACCTCATAGGTGCTTGTAAGATTAAGTCTGTAAAAAACTGGAAGGAATACTTCTGCACAAATAAGTACTACAAATCCATAAGATATAGCGAAGATGCTATACATTGCTCCATAACGGTAGACATCAGCTGGAGTTCCAAGGATAGTCACTGCAGACATAAAGCTAGCAGTTAGGGACATAGCCACTGGCACTGCTGTCATACTCTTTCCACCTGCCAGGAATTCTTTTGAAGTGGTCTTTCCTCGTCCCTGAAAGGCATAATAGACTCCAATAGCTGCAGAAATGAACAGAACACCAGCAAATATAACATAATCCCAGGCAGAGAAGAGACCAATGTCTGTGGTGGTAGCCATTGCTTCTCACGTTCGGGTGCTTTGTAATATGTGTTAAATCGAAATGACTTAAACACATGATGAACAGGTTTTACATCACAATAGACAAGGTAGGCTGGGTCACAAAACTTCATGTGCCAATGTTGATGCAATAGCCAGAGGGATTTTTTTCATTATTTGGGATTAAGAAATATTGTGCTTTGTAAAATGGGATGGGTTCTATAGAGATAACATCGCTGTGACTTAAGAGGAAAAGGTATTGGCACATTGTTAAATAAATAATTTAGATTAATCATGCTCTGTGTAATATAATTGCCTATAATTCCTACCCAATCATGCATTTACACATATGACATTGTCTAACCTTTTAAGAGTAGTGCTTATAAATTAAGTCCACGGCATATACTTGTACACATAACATTGATGCATCGGGGTCAAATGATTCTGATGGCTTAAATAAGTGGAGTTCCAATACAGTTTCTGACAGCAGAAAGATAAAACAGACCTAAACCTATCACTATCACTCTAATAGAAGCATTACCATATTAATGTAATTTCAAAAGTTGCTTTAAAAAGCCTTTGCAGCATTAAGTAATACCTGACGATCCTGCCATGAAGGTCCTTGTTTTGGCACTTCCTGTTATAGAGTATGTGAGTATATGTTTTATATATATATATATATATATATATATATATATATATATATATATATATATATATATATATATATAAAAAAAATTATACACGCACACATAAGCTTTGTGGCTACTTAGCTACATGCCAAAAAAATCTTCATATACTCCCATGAGTAGCGAGTGCTCACAAGTCTATTTTTCTCCTCAAACATGGATGAATCACTGTTTATAATACCAGAAATAATTTTGCAATGAGGGGGCAGATTGAAGGAAGCTGTGGAAAGTAAGCATCCTCAAACTTCACTTCATAAATAAAAAAGCTCCGCAGCCCAGTTGCCTGTTGCACGTGTTTGCAGATGAATTAAGAAGGAAACAGGAGGAATAAAAGAACTGGCAGAACTCCCACTACGGTACTCAAAGCACAAAAGGCGAGAAAAGGAAGAAATAAAATATTATTTGTCTAATGTATGAAAACAGCAACCATTCAGGATCCTTGCCAATAGACAGCAAAAGAAATGTCCCTGTTAGCAAACTTTTCCTACATAAACTCCTATATTTGCAAGCGTGACTTGCTTGCCTAAGAATTTAAAAGCATTTATGACATTTTAAAATACAAGTATTCTTTAGTAGACAGTATTTCAGAGAATTACCAGGCCAGGAGATAATCTACTTCTCATTCTGTCCTGTACCCTATAGCAAAATAGGGGTATTCCAGATATTGAAAATTCTTACTGTGGCAATCCAGTATGCTCCACCATGTGAAAAGCAACACAGTAAAAGCACTGCATACCCATAACTCAGGTCACAGATTTGCAAATGACAAAAGGCTGCTACTTCCTGAAAAATAACTATATGGAATGTTACCTTCACCTCTAAAAGGTTCACGTTTTAAAGAAAACACAACCTGTACGACCCTAAATTATTTCCTTAATTGTTCATTCATTTTTAAAACCATTAACACTATGTGCTCTTTACAATTACCTTCTGACCCTAAGTTTGCTCTCCTAAACATCTTGCCTGAAGAAGTGGTGTCCCCAGCTTCTAAACTGCTTCCAATATGATTGCTGTTTATAGATTGCAAATCGATCACCCAACTATGATCGCTGGTACAAATCTCACTATCTGCCTGGAGTTTGCATGTTCTCCCTGTGTCTGTGTGGGTTTCCACTGGGTACTCCTGTTTCCTTCCACACTTCAAAGACATGCTGGTAGGTTAATTGGCCCCTATCTAAATGGGCCCTGGTATGTGTTATGTATGAATGTGAGTTAGGTACCCCAGATTGTAAGCTCCTTGAGGGCAGGGACTGATGTAAATGTACAATAAACTCGTAAAGCGATGTGTAAATTGATGGGGCTATAAAAGTACAAATAATAAATAAATAAATAAATAAATAAATAATTAAGTAAACAATGGTTATCCTCTCACTCTCTGACTATTCCGGAATGAAGAAATGCTGTTTAAGGGGTGCCGGGGACAGGGTCAAGTCCGGCATTTGTGTCTATGGACGCAAATGCTGGACTCTGGAGTGCGCCCGCAAGGTAACCCCCTTGGGAAAACGCTTCCTAGAGGGGGTTAGCTGATGCAGGGGAGGAGCCCAGACAGCCGCAGAGTGACCCCAGAAGACGAGGTTCAGGGCCTGCACAGCGGAGGTCAGTATGACATGTTTGTTATTTATATAAAAATAACCTTTACAACCCCTTTAACGTTATTTTAGACAGAAAATTTCTAAATCTAGTTTCCCTGGTTGTCCTTCCCTTCCTTAGCTCTGTCTTATTAAGATTACCTATTACATTCCAAGGCAGTTATGTTCTTATAAGTCTGCTTTGTGGTAAAAACCTCCGCCCTGGTGTTTATTATTGTAAATGCTCCTTTGGCCCATGTCCCTAGTCACATTATGCTGAACTGTATTGCCAAAATCCATATTGAGTTTGAATGCGTAACTTTCTGTTTTGTATGGGGATCAGTCTATACTGTATTGTTTTCTCTTTTCTCATGTATGACAAATGGTTTAATACTCAATAAATGTTACCTGATTTAAAAAATTGTAAACATAATAAATTGAAAATGGGGTGCTGCAAGCAATTTAATTAGTTTTATTTTCTTCTATTTAGTGTAAGGGGTTGCTTCCTTAAAGTTTGTGTCATCACACTATACAAGCAGACTAAACCAAACAAGTAAAAACTTGTTAAAACAGACACCTCCAAAGGCATATCCCCATAAAAATGCTATTATTTGTGTAGCGGGGTATTACTTTCTATGTGATTCAGACTACCATTTGCAGATATAGAAGGAACTCAGCTCCCTCCAGTGGCCAACTGTTGGATAACCACCTTCCATTTGGTTTTTGTACTGATAAAGCAAGGTATGTTGAGAAACGAAGTACAGGGAGAAAAAGACTCCATTGCCCTGGTTAATGGATAGCCTACAATACCCAGAGAGCAACTGTGCAATCCCAAAATGCTTTGCACCCCGCACAGCCTGTTGGGGGAGGTCATTTAAGGAGAAGGATGTGTTTGGCGCGGGACCTCTCTCGGGACCGCCTCTTGAACCCAGGAGGGCACCTGTGTGAGGTGTCTCTCTGGAAATCTAGGCCAGAGTCTTGAGGCCTATTCACGCCTGTGCGGATCGCCATCATTGTTGAGAGGATCTCTGATGGAGTGATCAGACGGTGTCCCAGTGCAACGGTGACCTGTTGAGGACCAGAGACTGACGGTGCCGTAAGGACTGTGGATCGGAATTTGCAGACAGAGCAATCCGGAAGGACAAGGCCTAATTTGGTTGGGTGAGACGGGCACCTGCCATAACATACAGACTTGCTGTTGCAGTTTGACTACCTGGTTTCTTTCATCAGTGATTGGTTCCCCGTTTTGGATTACAAATTACCCATAGTGCACCAACGCATGCAACTAAAACACGTGTGAACAATTAAGAATGATCATATTAACGTTTGGTCTGATCAACCAAACTATCTTAGTGAAGTATAGTATTATATGTTAATATCTATGTATTTACTCTTTAACTGAGCAATTGGTTATATTAAGCTGAATAGCATTGTTATCAGAGAGAACTGTGTGAGGCTTGGCTGAGAGGTGCTTCAGTGTGAACATCTTCCTGAAGGAATCTGTTTGCTGTGCACTTACACAGGTCCTCATAGTTCTAATTTAACCTGCATTTATTTGTTACTAATATTTCTGACTTTTACAGGGCCCTGTAAGCAGTCCACTATTGTCTTAACTTTGTTCCTTTGCTTTTATGCTTACCCAGTAAAGTCCCATTGGTTAAGTTAAATCTGTGTGCAGTCCATCTGTCTTACTGGGGGACCAGTGCAACACAAGGTAACCATTTTTTTACATATTTACGGTGGTGTGATAAAATATTGTGCTCCCCAACAACCATTGGTGTCCACAGTCCTTACTGATACCAGTTGTGCCAAGCGAGGGTTCGAGACAGTTTCAGGGGTTGATGGCCAGAGCGTAGACCCAAATCAAACCAGCAGCTACTTCGGGGGTAGTGCTAAAAATAATTATATACAAAAGAATTAATTTAAAGAAAAAGCCAACATCTGACAAAAAAAAAAATCCCACCCAGCCCTGTATGATAAACTAACAAAATGTTCTTATTATTCCCAAGCATAAAATTCACTAAAATCCCACCTATTAACAACATTTTCTTATTATTCCCAAGCATAAAATTCACTAAAATCCCACCTATTGCATCAATATGTGAAAGCCCTGCCACTGGTTTTATCTGAATGTACCGCACAGAGAAGCCTGCCCCCCCCCCCATATTGTTTTATACACCTACTGGCACATCAAGGAACAGCTCACATGTAAAAACCAATACAGATTGATCCTGACCAAAGTCATGCCGTTTTATACCTGGAATGGGCCTCCATAGGAATGTTATGCCAAAAACAAGATACAGCAGGAGCTGTCGCTTGATGTGCCAATAGGTGTAAGGAATAATATAGAGGGGGAGAAGGAGTAAGACAGGGTCCTCTGTGCGGTACATACAGATAAAACCAGTGGCAGGGCTTCCACATATTGATGGAAGTCCTGCTAGCTGGTTTTATCTGTATGTACTGCACAGAGGACCTTGTCTCACTTCGTCTCCCCCTCTATATTGTTCCTTACCATAGGTGTGCACAGCCTTTGGCATTAGGGTGTGCACCCCAAAGCTCAAACACACTCTACTGATCACTCACGATGTTTATTCAGAAAGGTAAGGGGTCGGTAAATGGCATATTTACTGGCCCCTTCCCCCACTCATCCAAAAACATCCACAACAACCGGTGGGAGAGGGGGAAGCAGGCAGTGCTGAGGGGGGGAGGAGGTGGAGCCAGGTCAGTAGGGGGAATCTGTTCTACACAGGGTGATTAGGGTGTGCCTGGGCACACCTGGCACACCCTGTTTGCACGCCTATGTTCCTTACACCTATTGGCACATCAAGGGATAGCTCACATGTAAAAAGCAATACAGATTAATCCTGACCAAAGTGATGCTGTATTCTACCTGGGATGGGCCTCCGTAGGAATGTTTTGCCAAAATACAGGAGAGAATACGGCACACCATTTAGAGTCCAGCTGCAACTTACTCATGGGTAAGTTGGAGGGGCCATGCACAATTACATCCACAGGCTTTGTCCCAGGCATCAGGAATTATTCAGAATGTCAAAGGGACTTGGGGATAATAGGATAATGTTATCAGTTTCAACTGCAGGGAAGGTGTGTGATTTTTTTGTTTGATTTTTTAAGTTTGCATTTTAATAAATACTAGAACTTTCTTATCTCCTCAACGCTTTCCTTTTATTCACTCCCTTCCCCCTTCATTCTGTTCTCTTATTTTTTCACCTTAAAATACTTAACTTTACACTTTCTTTTAATTTCTATTTTCACCCACTCTTTATTTTTATTTGGCATTCTTCTTTCCCTCTATCTATTATTTTTTTCTTTCCACTTTCTCATCCTTTGCTTCTTTTTGTTTTTCTACCTTTCTGCCTTCCTCTCCTACTTTTCTTTCCTGTCATCCCATCATTTTCTTGTTCTCTTCCCCGTTTTCTGTTTGTCTCTTCTTTCATGCTCTTTCACACATTTATTTTCTTCCTTTCCTCCATTCCAAATTTCTTGTCTTTTTAATGAACTTATCATATTATCTCCATTATTTCCTTCTGCCCTTCTCCAATCTTCTCCTTCTCTCCCATTCATCCATTCCTTTCTTAATTTCCTCAATTTTCCCTTTATCTTCCTCTTCTTTATCCATTTTTCCCTCTTTCTTCTATTCTCCCCTTTCCCTAACCTAATTTTCTAAATTAGTTCTTTCCTTTCATCACCCTCTTCTCTTCTCTTTGTTTTTTTGTTGTTTGGTTTTTCATATTAAATGGCCTTTTATTGGTGACAAATGCAAAGTGTTGAACTTCTTCTATGAGTCACTTTAAGATTTCTTGGCTGCTGCAGGGGCAGGTGCTGCCTTGGTTGCTGCTACAGCCTCTTACTTCTTTTGTTTTGTCTTAATGTTCTCTTACTGACGCAGCATGGCATTGCGTTTGCATACGGCTTCAGCCTCATCATGATTCTCAAGTTCTTCAGTGGGTCCTCCTTGAGTTCTCTGCACTTCACTTTCTTAATTGGAGCACATAGAGCCTTATTGATCTTTAGACTCTTCAAGATTCTGCTCATGTGTTAGTCATTTTGTGCATTGGTTTGCGTCATGTTCCATATGTCCCTTCCTTTCATATTTTATTCCCTTACATACTCCCACCTCCTCCCCTCTTGTTTCTTCCTTACCTGCAACATTTTCATTCCTTTTCACTCTTTCCTTCTTTTCTAGCATTTTCTTCATCCTTATATTGCCTCCCTTCTTTCCTTAGCTTTCTTTTCCCTCACTTCCAACCCTTTAGTTTCTGTTTCCTTAATTTGTGTCACAGACCTTGGGCTGCAGGAGAACCATGGCCTGGAGAACTCTGTGTTATAATGTGTTCTTAAGTTATCCAGACAGGGCTGGCCACTAATTGCTTGTGGCTTCTTATGCAAGTTAGTCCGGAGAGCCGGACTGTCTAAGGAGGTCATGTTATGATAATAGGACTAGCTCTACTGTGTAAGGTGACCTTTGTCCCGAAATAATGGGAGTATACCTTATCTGATGGTTTGCTGTATAAATTCAGTATGTTTCTAAAAATAAAAAAGTTCCTTTTCTGGTGTACTCCAAGACTGGTGTTGTCTGGTACTTGGGGTTTCTATAGACAGATATATTGGTCTTGTGTTATAGGACTTGGGAAGAAGCTTCTTGGTGGAAATACCCAACAGGGTGTCTGGAGTCCCTCACATTTGGTTGGCAGAGGTGGGATGCTTTCTTGTGCCTGGAACATCCAAACCACCGAGACCTTGTCAGATGGATCTTTGCTACTCCAGCCTTAAGCGAAGCACACTCAAAGATCTGCTGGAATCAAGGGGACAGAACGCCAGCAAAAAGTCAAAGCAAAGCAAATTTGCCAAGTTGATGGAGTGTGATCAGGCCAGCAACCGAAGCAGAGGGTCAGCTATGGAGGGATCCAGGATGGCCAAGCTCCAGCAAGAGATCCAGTGGCGGCTGTCGCTATACAGCACCACTCCCCCCCAAGAGGTGATCACCCAGAAAATTGCAGACACGACAGGTCTAAAAATGCTTGAGGTTCAGAAGGAGATCGGCAGTACTGCAGCTGCAGAATGGGGTAGCTGCAAGAAACATCCCTACGCAGCTTTACGACCCTTCCAGGATGGGGTGGAGGAAATTGACCGGTACCTTCATGTCTTCGAGATCCAATGTGATCTCCACGAAATTTATGAAGCTGACTGGGTCACCATCCTCATCAGCAAGCTGTCTGGTCATGTACTGGATGCGTTTGAAGCCATACCTGGGGAAGACAAAAAAGACTACGAGCGAGTCAAAGAACGACTGCTGGCAAGATATGCAATCACCCTAAAGCTCATAGGTCTAAATTTCGCAGCCTACAATGGAAAGAGAGCCAGCCCTATATGGAATGGGCTCATCAGATGTCCCGATCGGTAGATGCATGGCTCTACAGCTGTCAGGCAACTACCTCAGCGGATGCTGCCCAACTGATCCTACTGGAACAGTTTTACAACCAATCCCCTAGTGATGTTTGCCAGTGGGTCCAAGACCAAAAGCCCTTGACGGTAGACAAAGCAGCAGAACTAGCCGACCAGTACATAAATACCAGGGGATCCCGCCTCGCATCTCCAGACCACCGCCAGCACCTGCCCATATCCAGCCATCCACCCAGCAGTCAGTCACCCTCCCTGCAATGGCCTGACCGGCTATACCCATCAAGAAGACCGGGCCTCACTGTTATGGGTGTAATCAATTGGGACACCAACGAGCTAATGCCCTGTACACATGAGCGGAATTTCCATCGGAAAAAAGTTGGATGGTTTGTCCGACGGAATTCCGCTCAAGCTTGGCTTGCACACACACGATCACACAAAAGTTCTCTGAACTTTCGAGCGTTAAGAATGAGGTGACATACAACACTACGACAAGGCGAGAAAAAGAAGTTCATTGTTTCCGAGCATGTGTTGAATTGTTTCCGAGCATTCATGTTTTTCATGAATTCCATACAGACAAATGGATTTTCCAGTAGGAATTTTGTCTGTCGGAAAAATTGAGAACCTGCTCTCAAACTTCTGCTGGCGGAAATTCCGCCAGCAAAAGCCTGATGGAGCATGCACACGGTTGGATTTTCCGATGAAAAGCTCACATCAGACTTTTGCTGGCGGAAATTCCACTCATGTGTATGGGGCATAACTGTCCTCGAAATGTCAACTTCACTTCATGAAACCGTGCTGCCCCTGGCCCAGCCCGAGCGGCTGCTCATTACCTGGAAGTCGCCACACCATCTACCTCAACTGTCTGGGTTGAAGAGGAATTTGGTCTACTCCATGAGGTGAACCAGATACAAGCTGCTGCCACTGCTGATGACAATCTCAGGTATCACCGACAGGCCGTATGGGTGAATGGGCGACCCGCTCAAGGACTCAGGGACAGCGGAGCTACTATTACTTTGGTGCAACCCAGGATGGTTACAATGAATGGGCGAGTGGCTGGAGGCAAAGTTTTACGCATCCCTACTGCCCAAGTGCATATGGATTGGGGCTCGGGATACAGAGACGTGGAAATTGGAGTTACAGTATGAGAGATTTACCCGCAGATGTTCTAATATATTTAAAAGGCAATCAGCACACACAAATAATATATGTAACCAGAGAGAATTGCAAACTGTACACCAAAAAGGCAAATCACAACGCTTCAAATGCAACTGTAGAAATATGTAAAACGGTGCAGCACAATATGATATAGTACATACACTTTGCAATAAAAGATGTAGTAAAGCGATGTGAGATAAGAACACCACATCACAGCACCAGTGTACTCACAGTCCACGTGCACTTACAGCACTTGTGCACTCACAGCACTCGTGTACTCACAGTCCACATGCACTCACAGTCCATGTGCACTCACAGCACTCTGCACTCACAGGCCACATGCACTCACAGTCCACATATACTCAAGTCCACGTACACTCACAGCACTCGTGTACTCACAGTCAACGTGCCCTCACAATACACAGGTAGGTAGGCACTAGCATCCACAAATATCGAAACCTTAAAATTCAAATCCATTTGATTTGATAATATATTGAATATAAAGCAATTCTCTGGAAAAGTAAAAAAGAAAAAGAAAAGAAACAAAGCAAATTCTGAAAATATCCTGGGTCAACATAATGAATATGAGGAAACTTAATTCTCCAATAAATAGATACAACCCAAGCGAAACAAAAATACATTTTCCAGCATGCACATGTTTAATGGCAGACCCATATCTCTACCCTTACAGGTTTACTGAACTGAAATTCATAGGTAGGAGAAATAAGGTTCCTTATAATTGGAAAATTTAAGAAAAGTATAAATATAAATTATATTTATATTCTAATGTATACAGTACATTCAATAAAGTTGCAAAACAATTCAGACAACAAGCTAGGCACAATTCAGAAATCACTATGACTAGTGGTGAAGCATCAGTCAACGTAGCCTAAAATGGGAATTACTAAAACTGGAGCCCCACTCAAGAAGGCCTTATGATCACTATTCACTGAAAAGGGACAAGGTAAATTTAATTGCACCAATGCGAGTTGCTGGACGTAGTAGGAAGGATAGAAAAGAGAGAAGGACACAGAAAGAAGGGAAGAGTAACAAAAGAAAAATATGCATAAAAAGAAGTATCTTATTTCACAAGGATATGGGTGTTAAGGGGGAAGGGAAGGGGAAAGAAAAGGGCTGGGTGGACATCCGTAGGACCTGGCCAGGCATTAGTTCCATTGCTGTTTACGTGGACAGGTGAGAGAAAGGAGTGATTGAATTTATTGTGGCTATTATAGTTTAGCCATGGGGTCCGTATCTTAAGAAATGTATCATGATTGATTATTGCAGTTACTTTCCTGTACAACATAATGGCCATCATTCTCTGTTTCACCTATGCTTGTTTGGCAGCCAAGAATACAAACCTTGCCAATTTTATTTCATAACTAGCATTTTTTTGAAGACGTTCAGCAATACCAGTCCCATATACTATTATGATTGGTTTCCTTTAAAGTAGGGTTGTCCCGATACCACTTTTTTAGGACCGAGTACAAGTACCGATACTTTTTTTCATGTACTCGCCGATACCGAATACCGATACTTTTTTTTAAAATGCAGCCACGTGTCCCCAAATGCAGCCTTGTGTCCCCAAATGCAGCCTTGTCCCTTAATTCAGCCATGTCCCTTAATTCAGCCATGTCCCTTAATTCAGCCATGTCCCTAAATTCAGCCATGTCCCTAAATTCAGCCATGTCCCTAATGCAGCCTTGTGTCCCTTAATTCAGTCATGTCCCTTAATTCAGCCATGTCCCTAATGCAGCCTTGTGTCCCTTAATTCAGCCATGTCCTTTAATTCAGCCATGTCCCATAATTCAGCCATGTCCCTAAATTCAGCCATGTCCCTTAATTCAGCCATGTCCCTTAATTCAGCCATGTCCCTAAATTCAGCCATGTTCCTTATGTCCCTTAATTCAGCCATGTCCCTTAATGCAGCCATGTCCCTAAATTCATCCATCTCCCTAAATTCAGATATGTCCCTAATGCAGCCTTGTGTCCCCTAAGACAAAACCAAGTCAATCCCCTCCCCCCGCCGCTGCCGACATCTAGTTACTATGCACTAGGGGAACACAACAGCTGACATTTGCATTTGAATAGCTGGGTGCTCCCCTGCCGCGCCGTCATGTATAGCCCCTCCCCCTTGCCCGGGCACTTTGATACGACGGGTGACCTGTCTATTAAAGTTTCTCGGCAAGGGGCAGTGTGCCCCCTGTCTCCAGGTCGCAGTGTGCCCCCTGTCTCCAGGTCGCAGTGTGCCCCCTCTCTCCAGGTCGCAGTGTGCCCCCTCTCTCCAGGTCGCAGTGTGCCCCCTCTCTCCAGGTCGCAGTGTGCCCCCTCTCTCCAGGTCGCAGTGTGCCCCCTCTCTCCAGGTCGCAGTGTGCCCCCTCTCTCCAGGTCGCAGTGTGCCCCCTCTCTCCAGGTCGCAGTGTGGCCCCTTTCTCCAGGTCGCAGTGTGCCCCCTCTCCCCATCTCACACAGTGCTGGATGAGATGTTGCCACTTTATAACTTATTTACAAACAACTAGAAAATGTTTCCAAATCTTCCATCAAACTTCTACAATGTTGCTCATCCTCCTCCTCAGCTCAAGGTTCATGTCCCACAGACATGTTACAACATCAGCACAATGGTCACCCAGCATCAGATTGCTAGCTCTTGAGTCCAGGCTCCTTAGCCATACCTTGTGTGTGGAGGACAGTCAGTGATACCAGCAGCAGTGATCCCGAAATGTGAACCATTCCTCCTCCTGGTAGTATTAGGGTGACATAGGTGCACAATGTATGCAGCAGCAGCAGAACCCCCGATCCCCAACCATCCACAGACAATCCAGCCCAGGCTCTCCTCTTCTCTCACTACTTCCAGCTAGGGGAACACAACAGCTGACATTTGCATTTGAATAGCTGGGTGTTCCCCCGCCGTCATGTATAGCCCCTCCCCCTTGCCGAGAAATTTGATAGACAGCTCACCCGTTGTATCAAAGTGCCCGGGCAAGGGGGAGGGGCTATACATGACGGCGCGGCAGGGGAACACCCAGCTATTCAAATGCAAATGTCAGCTGTTGTGTTCCCCCCGCGCATAGTAACTACAGTAGATGTCGGCAGCGGCGGGGGGAGGGGAGGGGGATTGACTTGGCTTTGTCTAAGGCGGCAGCAGCTCTCCTCTCCCCCATACGAGGACTGCTCTGCTCCGCTCTCCGCCCCCTCTCCGCCTGCACTCCACCCCCTCTCCACCCCCTCTCCACCCGCACTCGGGGAAAAAAAAAAAAAGTATTCTATTCTGGCATCGGGAGTATTTGCGCGAGTACGAGTACTCCCGCAAATACTCGGTATCGGTCCCGATACCGATACTAGTATCGGTATCGGGACAACCCTACTTTAAAGGACCATCTCAGAAGCTAACTGATGACAGCTCCATAAAGACACAACAAAGCACATTTATGTCTTATTTATAAAAGTAAATAGGGATAAAATACATAACAAACATAGAGAACAAGTCAAGCTACAATTTATAAAAATGTACAGCAAACATCCAAAGCTTTGATACAGTATGAATGATTCCCCTGAGTCAATATATTTGCAGTTCTGGCAGCACTGCTGCCTCTTAACATTTTTTTTTTATACAAAACCAGTTCTATAAATTTTATATGTACACAAATATTCTTCTGGAGCAAGTGTAACAATTCACATGAATATTCAGTGTGTTTTTCAACATCAATTACTGTGCCATAAAAATCGTTTTCTTCTTTTGTTCACACACTGTAGAGCACAGCTTGGGGGGAAAGTCAAGGATTAACACCATTCATCTTCTCATTTTTCTCTGTGTTATGCATTTCCATATGATTGAATGCAGGGTTGTCCATTCCTTTATCCTCCTGGAGATCAGTATCTTGACGTTTCCAGTTAAGCATTTCAACTTTTTCTCTCTGCAGAAAATGATGTATAGACAAAATGAACACATGAAATCCATAAAAACAATAAACATTCCTCTCTTTAGTTTTCTCACAGATAAAAAAAAAAAAGTTAACTTTTTGTTGAGAAGTAATCACAATTTACAAATCTTATCATTAAAGTGTAAAGGTAACTTTTTAAATTAGAATAATAAACATGTTTGCTCTGTGCAACTGTATTGCACAGAGTGGGCCGAACCTCCTCTTCTAGGGTCCCCTGCCGGTGATCTTGGCTCTTCCTCTGAAACTGCTTGCTATGCTCCTGAGCGGCTTGCAGAGCAGCGGCTTGGGACCATGCCTAATTGGGTGCCCCCCTTTGCAAATTGCTTGCTCTGGGGGCACTCAAAGAGAGAGAGAGGCCAGGATTGCAGGTGGTGGACCAGAGAAAAGGAGGATTGGGGCTGCTCTGTGCAAAATCGCTGCACAGAGCAGGTAAGTATAACATGTTTATTTCTTTATAATTTTGCCTTTAATATCACTCATATTGATATTTACACAGGCTAAAAAAAAAAATAGCTTTTAATGGAATTTCTTCATTTTTTTATGCCTCTGAATACATCTCCATTTTAGCAAATATGTCCATACATATTGTGGCATTTAGATTCATATTTTACAGCAGCTTTCGGAGCAAAAAAAACAAAGGCCCAAACCTGCATTCGGAGAGGAGCTTACTGGCATAATTTACACACATGCATGCATAAATGCATATAAATCTGCACACATTTGGGCACATTTATTCCAGTGGATAGAATAAATATTCTGGCCAATAGAATGAGTTTACGCTCATATGCTTCGAAATGCCATATGCCTGTAGACGCACATGCACACAAAATTATAAACGCAACACCTTTGTGTTTGCCCCTATTTATCATGAGCTGAACTCAAAGATCTATGACTTTTTCTATGCACACAAAAGGCCTGGGATGGTATGGTTACACGTGGTCTGAGGTTAGGGTTGCCACCTCATCCCTTTAAAACAGAACACATATGAATTACACAGGTTCTGAGGCTAATTTAATGCAGGTAAGGCACCAAATGAGTCTAATTACCACCTTAATTAGCCACAGAACCTGTGTAATTCATATGTGTTCTGTTTTAAAAGGATGAGGTTGCAACCCTATCTGAGGTTGTGAGGCTGGTTGGATGTACTGCCAAATTCTCTGAAACGCTTTTGAAGACGGCTTATGGTAGAGAAAGGAACATTCAATTCAAGGGCAACAGCTCCTGTGGACATCCCTGTAGTCAGCATGCCAATTGCACTCTCCCTCAAAACTTGCGACATCTGTGGCATTGTGCTGTGTGATAAAACTGCACATTTTAGAGTGGCCTTTTATTGTGGCCAGCCTAAGGCCCCGTACACACGTCCGAGAAACTCGACGAGCAAAACACATCGTTTTGCTCGTTGAGTTCCTTGTGAAGCCGCCGAGGATCTCGGCGAGCCAAGTTTCCTCATTGACTAACGAGGAAATAGAGAACATGTTCTCTATTTGGCCCGACGAGATCCTCGTCGGTTTCCTCGGCCAAAAGTGTACACACGACCGGGTTTCTCGGCAGAATACGGCTCTGATCGAGTTTCTGGCTGAATTCTGCCGAGAAACTTGGTCGTGTGTACGGGGCCAAAGGCACACCTGTGCAATAATCATGCTGTCTAATCAGCATCTTGATATGCCACACCTGTGAGGTGGATGAATTATCTCAACAAAGGAGAAGTGCTCACTAGCACAGATTTGTGAACAATATTTGAGAGAAATAGGCCTTTTGTGTAGATTATTTGGGTTTACCTAGGATAGATTTGTGCTTTCCCCTTATTTAGCTTTAAAGTGTATGTAAACCCAAAAGCAAAAATTCAACTAAAGACTCCTATATGACATTCTAAAGTCTCAAATCCAGTTACAATGTGATGCACAAGCCCCATAAAGTAGAAAACAAACAAAAAAACTTTCTTTACCACCCCTGACTGAGCCAAATCCTCCTTCATTTGTGTCTCACTTGTGCCACTTACCAGACACTGTGGGGACAGTGGGAGGGTTTCAGCAACAATGATAGTGCTGTCAGTAAAGAAAGCAGTGGGCAGGGCTAGGTGTGGCCAAGCGCTGATTGACAACCTACAGGCTTGCAAATCATAAGTGACAATGCTGATAGCCACGCCTCCTACAACATTTTTTTCTCTCTCTGTAGTGGAAGCAGGCACAGCCTAAGAGAGTGGCAACTGTGCTCTGAATTTAGGAGCAGTGCAACATAACTGCCACACTATCACAGGAATTTGCATTAGGTAGATTTCACTGGATGGATCAACTGGTATAGTATTTGTAGGACTATGCAGGGAGACAAATACAAAACTGTAGGTGGAGGTGCACTGCTTCAGCATATATATTTTTTGTATGGGAAAACATAGTTGTGTTTTTACAGCCCAACACAGATCTTGGCGGAATCCTGAAGTCTGGAAGTTGTTGCCCTGCTAACTTCCTAAACTGATACTAATAATAATTTGGGGTACAGTTACTAAAACTGGAGAGTGCAAAATCTGGTGCAGCTGTGCTCGGTAGCCAATCAGCTTCTAACTTCAGCTTCTTCAATTAAGCTTTGTCAAAAAAAAAAAAAAAAAAGGAAATTAATTTCTATGTTTTGTGCTCAAAACTGTAATTTCTTGATACAAGAGATATAAATGCTTAAAATAGTATGGTTTTCTTTTTTTTTCCCTATTCATACTTGCCTAGGTGGATGCAGCATGGGTCCAATGCTGAATCTGTCCCCCGATGACTCTTCACGTAAAACCAAGCGATCAAACACTGCTGAGCGCTCGGTTTTCAGAGCTCCGTGAACAGAGAGCTGTAGACTGTCAGGCCTCGTACACACGACAGAGATTCTCGGCAGAATTCGCCGAGAAACTCGGTCAAAACCCGGATTCTGCCGAGAATCTCTGTCGTCTGTACAGTTTTGGCTCGATGGAGCCGCCGAGGAGCTCGACGAGAAAATAGAGAACATGTTCTCTATTTTCTCGTTGGCCGCGTTGTTCTATAGGAGAAGGCGGCCCGCCGAGCTCCTCGGCGGCTTCATCCCAAAACGAGACGAGGAACTCGACGTGCCAAGCACGTCGAGTTCCTCTGTCGTGTGTACGGGGCCTCAGTCACAGCTCTCTGCTCTTCTCTTTCCTCGCTCATTGGAGCGCCGAGCTGTGGAGGGGGCGGAGCAGGAAATCTCAGGCTCCAAGCGACTTGCTGAGACGGGTGTCAGTCCAGGCATCTGGCAGACCCAGACTTTATTGTCATGATATCCATGACGTCAGCAGAAAACGAAATGCAGTCCTGTGATCTATAGAAGAAGCCCAGCCAAAACTAGATTTTGCTGGACTTCTCCTTTAATTCACTAAGCTATAACAATCGTTATTTGTCATAATGACAAAATGACATTTACATGACTAAAAATAACAATCGTCATGTTAAAAAACACATGCATTATAGGTTAGTGAACTAAAAAATATTGGAGAACGTTCACCATGTTTGATAAATCCCCTATCTGTTCTAACGGTTCGATATTCCAGATATTCATATATCTGTGCATGTGTATGGTTTTTAAAAAAACAGGCTTTGTTAAAGTGCATCTCTAGGCAAAAAAAGGATTAGACCCTCTGTCAAGTTTGTATTGCTGTCCACATTGGGGACTGTTGTCAAAGGAACAGAACAGGGGAAGACAACATTTTCCATTGCCCCCAGAACAAAAGTAAAGTGTATATCTTCCAACGGGGACAACTATTCTGGGGACAGCTGTCTTTAAAAGGAATTTTCTTCATATTTGGAGGTTTCCTCTCACTTCTTGTTGCATATCTGGTATAGGAAGTAAAGGAAAATGTTTCCAAGGGTACACAGAGAAAAAAAAATTGTCAGGCTTTTAGCCAAGAAAAAAAAAGTTTTGACTATTGTGAGGATGGGACCCTGTGCTGGGTGAGAAATGGCAGTTTTACACCAGATTCTGGAAAGAAACACAAGTTAATTGGTCAGCTGTGGTTTGGGCTTTTTAAGGCTGATCTAAACAGCATTCAGGGCCCCACCCCACAGACAGGAGGTCTGTGCTAAGGAGTCAGGTGACTCCCAAAGCTCTGTGAGAGAAGTCACAGAGTGGATGCATCTCTGCAGGAGGCAGAGGTCATTACTGTTGGAGCAGCAAGAGATAAGTTAGGTGTGTGCTTAGCTGCAGCAGGACGTAAGCTAGACGTGTGCTTATGTCTAAGAAGCTGGTAGTTCTGAGGAGCAGAACTTGGGGCCTAAGCTAAAGGCCTGAACAGCCGGACGGCAAATGTGAAAGCCGGGAGGCTGAGTTGTTGATGTTTTTCCAAGATACAGGAATGGTGGAACCCCCCTGCGTGGGCTGCTATTTGTATTTGAACTTTTAAAATAAAAGTGGGCTACCAGGCCCTTAAAAAAACTCAGTCTGGATTGGCATACTCGCTGAAAAAAGTGCATCTACCCTTGGAGTCTGATCCCCCAATCTCACACTATATATACAGTTTAACCACATCCCATCCTTAGGCGTTTCGAATTTGCCTAAGGTTAAAGTGGTTATACAGGGATCATGGTTGAGGCTACAACCATTATCCCAGTATTGTTTTTTATTAGCGGCGATTCCCTATCAGGTAAAAGTGATCCGAGCAACGATAGAGCCACTAGATCACTTCTGCAGGCAGCAAAATGGGTCACCCCATACACACACACGACCTGTACCAGACTTACCCTTCCAATCAGGGAGCCTGGTAAGGTTGCATCCGGCGGCATTGGCTTCCTGGGACATAGTGAGGGGAACTGGTGTTGTTCTTCCCACTATGTGACATCAGAAACTGGAAGTTAACAAGTCAAGTTGTTACCGGCCTTTGAAAGCATCCAATCAAACTGATTTCAGTTTATTTAGATGCCATAGGAGGGACCCCAGATGTCTCTAAAAAGAGGACCTGTCATGGCCCATGCTATCACAAGGGGATTTTGTTAATCCCTTGTGACAACAATAAAGTTGAAACAAAAAAAATTAAAAGGTACAAAGTGTCCCGTGCCCCCCATGCTCATGCACAAATGCAAACAAGCACATAGGTCCTTCACATGTCTAAATAGTGATAACACCATACATGAGGTATTGCCACAAATGTCAGAGCAAGAGTAATAATTCTAGTGCCAGACCTCATACATAACTCTAAACTGGTACACTGTAATGGCTTTAAAAGTGTCACCTATGCAGATTTTTAGGTACCAAACTTTAACACCGTTCCATGAAAGTACGCAATTTTAAAGCGTTAGCTATCTATTCACTCGGTGTAGCATCATCTTTTTTATTTTACCAAACAATTGGGGATTATATTGTGTTTTTGTACATTAAAATAAATAAAAGTGTATTGTTTCCACAAACAAAAACTTGGAGTTCTAAGTAGTTTTCAAACAAAATAAATGTTGATTTTTATATGTAGGAGAGGAATGTCAAAATTGACCCGGACTTAAACTGGTTAATAAAATGTTGTACAAGGTGATAATTACAGTGTGTAACACCAATCATAATTCATCATGTACTGATGCAACATCAGTATTCAGAATTTTAATTGGTAGCTTAAAGCTACCTAAAACCTAGAGCTTTTTACCCTTATGTTATATTTTTTGCTCCTTATTAAATTGCAATCTCTAATATACAGGGTCCTTGTGTGCTTTGTTTGCTTTTGCGATTTGTATTCTAACTCTGTTCATACACATTGTCTGTCCTTCATTTGGTTCATAAAGTACCAGTGGCGGAACTACCGCCATAGCGACCCACGCGGGCGCTATGGGGCCCGCAGCCGAGTGGGGCCTGGTGAGGATGAAGAATGTAAGCCGGCCCCGAGTGTTTGCCGCATCCGAGTCAGGACCATCTGATGCCGAAGGTTGCCGAGTACGGCCGAGTGCATTAGTTCATTTTTTTTTGGAGGGGGGGGGGCCCCATACAACATTTTGCTATGGGGCCCTGTGATTTCTAGTTACGCTCCTGGAAAGTACTAAAGTACTAAGTACTGAAATATAAAAATATTAGGGCTGCAGAGTATCATAAGTATCAGACTGTGGCTATGGGAATGCAGGCATTCATTCATATGCATTAACCTTATATTGGAGAACCTTTGTAAACACGAAACACTCACCAGGGTAACATAATAAACCATAACTTACATAAATTAGCATCATACTTACATCCTTTGTCCAACAAGAAGGAACCAATACTTTTAGATACGAGAAGTCTTCAGCTGTCAGTAGAAATTCTCGATTTATATTTTGCTTTAATCCACCTGCAAGGCAAAAATGTGCTTTATGTGTAAAAACTATTAAGATTTGATGTAAAGACTATATAATTTTACGCTAAAGAGATCAGTTAAGAGGTGATGTCTGATTATTTCTATGGTTTGTTACATTTTTATAATTTTGTACTACTCTGGTAAATGAAAAAAGTATTGTGCTGCCCTAATCAACAAAGTATTCTGTACAGGCGGTCCCCGGGTTACAAACAAGATAGAGACTGTAGGTTTGTTCTTAAGTAGGAGCAATTTGTTTATTCGGATGTTGGAAAGTAGGGGACCACCTGTATTCTGTAATCACAACCCTAATTTGCCTATACATTTTTTTTTATGCATTCTTTATTTATAGAACATTTTTACAATTACAATAAGCAGAAAAACATAGAATACACAAGATACATAGACCTAACAATCCACATAGAAATTCAGAAAGAGTACCATTAGGATACCATCATAAGTCTAGGTCTAAAATATTCAACATAGGTACAACATAAACCCATTTTCGGCTAAAAGCATAGCCCAACAGACTTCAAGAGACTAGTTAGTTTGTTAATCAATAGCCCATCATTAAACCCAATGCAGTGTGGAAGGATATACAGGATGGACAATAAGAGAAATTTTAACTTGGAAAAGAAGGAAAGAGAGAGAGAAGAGAAGAAAATGAGGGTGGGGGGAAGGAAGGAGGCAGGTGAGGCAGCACCACCAGAAGGAGGAGTACCAACAGTACACTTATCGTTTAAAATAATTATGCCCAGCAGTCAAAAAGGGGTTCAAGAATGTTGAGGGTCAACAATGTAAGAAAAGTAGCAGTGCAGGAGATTATCCCACCAGAATCTTTATGAATTCATCTGTACACAAAAACTCAAGCCAATAAAACCTGGTTTTAATAAACCTTTCAATTGTATCTTTGAGTGTGATAGTCAGACTTTCCATTTCCCTAATGTCCTCCACTTTAAGAATCCATTGCCGTAGAGTAAGCCTGTGCACTGACTTTCATAAAGGCAGAATACACGCCTGATCAACATTAGCTAGGTTCCTCACCACCGTTTTTTTTTTATATGTGAACAGTGATACTTCATTTTGGTGCAATAGGTAAAAACATGGTGTGAAAAGTAATGACCTGTCAGTAAATTTTTGTGTGATCCAAAGAGTACTGAGAACCGGGCAGAACCAGAATAGATGTAACATGTCCCCTCTCTCAGCACCACAGCTCCAACATATTTTAGGCACTGAGGGATATATACAGTGCAGTAGTGTCGTAGTAGTACCCCAATTCTTTAATTGTATTGTATATAGATGATTTAAATAAGAGGGCCAAGATCTTTCTGTGTTCTGCCGGGGTCCAGCATAGTTGGAGGTCATTTTCCCATTTGTCTAGATACCTAAAGGGTGATCTGTGAAGATTATGCTAGTAACAGTTTGTAAGAGATGGAACGGACATGTATGAATGTCTCTTAAATCCAGCACTGCTTTTCATAGGTAGTTAATGGTCTCATAAATAAAGAGGCCATTGGCAGGGCACGCAGGAAGTGAGAGAGTTAAAGCATTGGAATATAACCCAGGTCAGAGAATTTTGGGTCCAACCGCATCTGAGTGGCAATAAGCCATTTGGAATCTTTGATAAAATGTGTGGCAGAATACATATCCCGGTGTCAGAAGAGCTGGTTCGGGCATTCCTGGGGCAAAGTTCAGCATGCCCACAATTGAATTGTAAGGGGTCAGAGCTAGGGAGTAGCATAGATGCGAAAATCCCTAGAGCAAATCTGCCAGGTGGTTGCTACGGTGGGGGATGTTGAAGTATTGTGGGCAAAGGAAGCGCGAGACTCCAAGGAAGAACAGCCAAAGGCCAAGGGCGAAACTGCTTGTCCAGACAGGCAGTCCAGATTGAAGGCCTCTGACTTTTTATAGTTTATTTTAAAATTAGAGAGTTTTTGTCTATAAATTAATTTGCCCTGTAAATAGCACTTTTGCATAGCATTTTTAAGTGACCTGGAAAAAAATATCTACTAAATGAAGAATGAATATCCTTACTTTTTCAGTGGTCCGTGTCTTGAAATATCACTGCTTCGCCGCTAACCTTCTGCAGCAAGTATTCCATACCACAAGTATTCCATACCACAAGTATTCCATACTTTGGGGAGTGTGAAACAGGTGAAACACGTTGTGTTTTTTTCCCACCAAATTATACATCACTACAGGATGTACGGGACAGCAGGAGGAACCACAGTGTGCGACTGGGAAAATGCATAGTCAACCTACCTGAGCGGTCAGATAGTTGAAGCGGCTGGGAAACAGTGAAGCAGCTGTGCTTTATGACAAGAACAGCTGGAAAGGCAAGTATATTCACTCTTCTTTTTGCAGATATGCTTTCATATACAAGTGACCCTGTAGCTACAAGTTCACTTTAACCACTTAAGGACCGGAAGATTTTCCCCCTTAATTACCAGGCTATTTTTTTGCGATACGGCACTGTGTCACTTTAACTGACAATTGCGTGGTCATGCAACGTTGTACACAAACAAAATTTATCCCCCACAAATATAACTTTCTTTTAGTGGTATTTGATCACCTCAGTGGTTTTTATTTTTTGCACTATAAACAAAAAAATATAAATTTTGAAAAAACAAACAATATTTTTAACTTTTTGCTATAATAAATATTGAAATAAAAAAATAAACAAATTTCTTCATCAGTTTAGGCCAATACGTATTCTTCTACATATTTTTGGTAAAAAAATTGGAATTAGCGTATATTGATTGGTTTGCGCAAAAGTTATAGCGTCTACAAACTATGGGATATATTTATGGCATTTTTATTATAATTTTTTTCCACTAGTAATGGCAGCAATCTGCAATTTTTTGCGGGACTGCGACACTGCGACAGACAGGACGGACACTTTTGACACTTTTTTGGGACCAGTGACATTTATACAGCAATTAGAGCTCAAAATAGTCACTGATTACTGTATAAATGTCACTGGTAGTGAAGGGGTTAACACTAGGGGACGATCAAGGGGTTACGTGTTCCCTAGGGAGCTGTTTCTAACTTTGGGGGGAGGGTACTGACTGGAGGAGGAGAGAGATTGCTGTTCCTGATCACTTGGAACAGTCGATCTCTCTCTACTCCCCTGTCAGAACAGGGATCTGTTTGTTTACATACACAGATCACCATTCTAGGCTCTCTGTGGAGTGATCGCGGATGGCTGGGGGACATTGCGCATCGGTTCTGGCGTCGTGCCGTGAGCGCACCTCCTGTAGCTTCTTAAAGCGCCCGTACAATGACGCCGATGCACACAGCCTTGCCAACCTGCCGCAGTACAACTGCGGCAGCTGTTCATCATCTAGTTAATGTACTTACCATGATATCTATACATAATTGTTAAGAACAGCAGCAGAAAAATAAACGCTATTCTAAATGTAACGTTAGCAGTAGAACAGTTGCATTAGTATTATACTATAACAAAGATTTTACCTGTTGCTAAGCTAACTATTATTCCCACAACAATAGCAACAACTGTTCCAATTGTACTGAAGTATAGATATGACAGGGAGTACCAGCTATCAGCCAGGTCAGGTCTAAAGGAAAGAAAACACACAAAAACATCACAAGAATTAGCAGTCAGCTTTGTTCCATGTATGTAAAACATTACAATAATATCAATGGTTTCTAAAAACAAAACATCCTCATAGATTCCTACATAATTCCAAAAACTAGGGGTTTGTTCCTAAATTCAGGGGTGTCACAAATAATTGTTTTCCTCTCACCAAGTGCGCTTCCAAAACTGTTGGTTTTACTTCAAACATTGTTAAATTGTTTAACTCGAGCTGAACGAGAAAAATTATCCGATTCCCTCTCTTCTGACAGCGGGACTCCTGTGCTGCCAGAATACACTGATCAGCGCTGCAGCTGAATGGTTGCAATGGCTGATTGAAGCAAAATTTTCCAACAAGCGCATTCATGAGAAGTACATTTTCAGATCGAAAGGGCCATACACAGTAGATGTATCAACATTTGGCCAGTCTCTGCTGAACTGGCTGAATTGTGATCCATCTATGGGAAGCTAGAGAAGTGTATGTCAAATTGTCTTACAAACAGATGTAAATAACTACCAAAGTTTGAAATGAAACATAAACCAGTGTATTCAATGAGAGCAAAGGAGTATAATAAGGGCAAACAATGCTCATCCACAGTAAAATCATGACAGTTAAATTTGTTCCCGGTTTAAAAAAAAATGGACAAACCCTTATTAGCTCACAGCCATTTACTATCAATAAACTCCACAGTCATAACACATTTCTGATTTTAAAGTCCAGCATCCAGCACTTGTTTCTGTTTATAGTCGTAAGTTTTGCCTTAAATGCATTAAAATTCTTTTGACTGTTAAGCAAGCCGTAGTTAATGCAATTCTCTTTCCTTCAACCACAGGTTGAAGGAAGATAAATTGCTTAAATTCACCCATCAACACAGTCAGTATTGATTAGGGGAACTCTTCCACTGTGTTATTGTATTCTGACAGCGAGGGTTTGCATAATTTGTCACAAGCTGCCCTACACGCAAATCGCAATGTTATGTGCGTTTTACAATTAAACTAACAATGAGCAAAACTATAAATCATTTACCAGTTTAAATATAACTAGTTTATATTATTAACCATTTGCCCACCTCGCCTATTTTGGCACTTCTCTCCATGTAAAAATCACAATTTTTTTGCTAGAAAATTAATCAGAACCCCCCAAACATTATATATTTTTTTAGCAGACACCCTAGGGAATACAATGGCGGTCATTGCAACTTTTTTTCTCACACGGTATTTGCAATCATTTTTCAAACGCCTTTTTTTGGGGAAAAAAAAACGGTTTCATGAATTAAAAAATAACAAAACAGTAAAGTTAGCCCAATTTTTTTGTATATTGTGAAAGATGATGTTACGCCGAGTAAATAGATACCTAACATATCACGCTTTAAAATTGCGCACACTCATGGAATGGCGACGCTTACATTTTTTTTACAGGTTACAGAGATGGTCTAGTGCTAGAATTGTTGCACACGCTCTAACTCACGCGACGATACCTCACATGTGGGGTTTGAACGGCGTTTACATATGTGGGTGGGACTTACATGCGTGTTCGCTTCTGAGCGCGAGCTACCGGGGACAGGGGCGTTTTAAGAAAAAAAATATGTTTTAACTTCATTTTTTTTATTTTACACTTTTTTTTTTCCTTTTTTTTTGATCACTTGTATTCCTATTACAAGGAATGTAAACATCCCTTGTAATAGGAATCACTGTAACAGGTCCTCTTTATGGAGATATGTGGGGTCAATAGGACCCCACATCTCTCCTCCAGGCTTACAAACATGAGATCGTGAATTTCACGATCTAATGCCGACAGCCGCGATTGCGGCTTTGTTTACTTCCGGGTACCCGGGCGTGACATCATAACGTCGAACCCGAGTCTCGGATGGTCATAGAGATGACTGGTGACCATCTGGTCACCAGTCATCTCTATGCTTCCCAGCCAGCACTGGCCAGTTCGTTCTCCGGGCCCCTGATGGCACAGGAGAGCCCGGAGAAGCACCGGATGGCGGCGGGAGGGATGTCCCCTCCAGCTGCCTATAAGAAGGCCACTTTGATCATTCTTATCGTGCTGAGAATCTCCGGCTGAAGACGGTGATATCTGAATGATGCCTGTAGCTGCAGGCATCATTCAGATATCACCGCACAAAGTCGAGGACTTCATATGACGTCCTCGGTTGTTAAGTGGTTAAATATATTACCTTATCATACCATTTTAGATTTTAATTTAGGTTTAATTCACCTTCAGATTTTGCTGACGTGACAAGTTTAAAAAAAACAATTTTTAATAGCTTGTCTGATAAGCCAAATTAATAGACTCAAAACTATGATGAGTGAGTGAGTGAGTGAGTAACTTGTATAGCGCAACAAATGCGAACTTAAACGCCTCAAGGCGCTTGCATCCAGCGTTGTCCTTATCCTTTAGAAGAGGTGGTTTTTTAGTTTTTTCCTAAAAGCCCGATGGTTTTCTTTCAAGCGGATGGTCGTGGTTAGAGCATTCCAAAGCCGGGGTCCTTGGACTGCAAATCTACGTTCTCCCTTAGATTTGCAGCGGGATTTAGGGATTTGGAGAAGGATTTGGTTGGTTGACCGGAGCACGCGCTTGGTGACGTAGGTTTTTGATTTTTATGACCCATAATATGTAGTAGAACTCTACGTGAGCAAACCTCTTAGGTCACGTCATAGACGTGACACCTTCAATTGAATATATTTACCTGGAAGGCTTATTGTAGATTTAGTAAAGCTTATTGATTCCAAGAACCTACACATGAAGGTGTCAGATAATTAAAAAAATGTGAAGTAATAAAGAAATATCACATACCTTTCCCCAAGTTGAGCTTGAGTTTCTGACAATATACCAGTCACTGTGGGAAGTGCAGTTGTTAATGTCCAGTTAGCATTAGTGCTCAAATTGCAGCCTTCAGTTGACAGGAATTTGGGTAAACTGCTTATGGGCAAAGGAGGGTAAATCTGAGATCCTATACCTACCCATAATGAAATTGTAAAACCAACCAGGAGACCAGACAATGCACCCTGCAATACATAAGAAAGCATTTACAATGGAATTCTTATTTTTTTATGTAGACAGACCTTTGAAGGTTAAGAATGACTGCTTTCAGTGTACCCACTGGAAAAAAAAATTCACACCTTCAGTCCCAGAGATATGACAGGAAGTGAGAATAATTTTTCCAAAGTGAGCAAAAATCCCAACTCTGACGAAAGTCTGTGGAATAAACATGGCAAACGTTCTAATCCTTCTTTTATAACCAAAAATGCTTAAGAGCATTTCAAAATACAAAACTATAACTGTGCACATTCAGTACATCTCTGAAATATGTTCACATTTTCTCGTTTATCCCTTTAAAAATGCTGCAAGTACAGAAAAATACCTGTTGATCTGACGATAACCCAGTGCGTTCCTAGGTTCCCATTGCAGTCCCTTTGCTGTACTGAAATCCCAGTAGCGTTGTTTGCCCTGCCTGCTTAATTGCAGAACTCCACCTTTCCCTAACCTCTCTATTTTTCTCAACATTCAAACATTAATTTCTTTCACAGAAAACCAATGCTGTTGCCTTGATTCCCAAGATCCTGCCTACACACTTTGAGGCTGATTTACTAAAGGATTTAGGAATGTTCAACACAACAAACTGTAAAAATATTCACTTTAATTTAATTATCCAATTATGTGAAAAGGAAACCCCTGTTTACTTATTTGACTACTTCATGCCCGTAGGATGTACCTGTACATCCTGGAGTTAAAGTGGTTACAGCTGCAGCCATGATCCCAGTACCAACATTTTCAGCCAGCAATACATTTTACAGTAGAAGTGCTCCGAATGGCCCTACAGCTGGCTGATTACAGGGCACGGAATAGGACCCTCCCCTCCAACCACTGCCCTTCCCCGGTTCTCCCATGTGATCAGGGGGCCGGGAATTGCTGCCGTCCTAGAGTATCTGTACATCTGTACCTGCCCCAAACCCTCCGCCCCATGACATAAGAGACCAGAAGCAATGAGGATTTGTTCACTTTCGTTTTCAATTTGATTATTACAAGCCGTTACCCGCTAGCATAGGCGTGCACACAGGGTGTTTCTGGGCGCACCCTAATCCCCCCCATGTGCGTTAGTATTATTGCTTTATGTGCCGACAGGAAGATGGGAAATATCTTCCTCTTGCCGGTTATGCCATAAGAGTAGTGTTTACGCTCTTCACTTTCACTGTGCTGGAAGGGAGATCAATGTGCCCGGGTCATATATATGTAGACACACACACACCTGTTTGAGCTTCAGGGTGCACACCCTAATGCAATAGGCTGTGCAGGCCTATGCCCGCTAGTAAACCGATATCAGTTTGATCAGATGCTTTAAAGGGCAGAGGAAATATCTAGGGTCCAATAGACCCCTGATCTCTCATTAAAGAGTACATGTCACTGCCAACGCTATCACAAGAGATGCTGGGATAGCAATAAAGTTGATAATTTTTTTTTTTTTTTTAATAAACAGTGTAAAAAAATGTAAATAAAATAATAATTACATTTTTAAAAACATGTAAAGTGCCCCATCCCCCAAATTCAAGCCTAAATGTGAGTGCATACGAAGGTCCCACACACATATGTACACGGTGATGGCACATAATACAATGTGAGGTATTGATGTGAACATCAGAGTGAGAGCGATAATTCTAGCACCAGACTTCCTGGTTAACTCTAAACTGGTAGCTTGTAAAGGCTTTTAAAATATCACCTGTAAATATTTTTAGATACCACAGTTTGTTACCATTCCACAGAAGTCCTCAATTTTAAAGCTTGACATGTTTGGTATCTATTTACTTAGCATAACACCATCTTTTACATTTTACAAAAACATTGGTATTACAGTAGGGAAAACATTTTCTTGATCCCATGCAGATTTTGTGCGTTTGCCCACTTACAAAGAAATTAAGGGTCTATAATTTTTTATCATAGGTGTTTTGTAAATGATAGAGACAGAACATCAACCAAAAATCCAGAAAAAAACACATGATACAAATGTTATCAATTGAGTTGCAGTTCAGTGCGTAAAATAAGTATTTGATCCCCAAGCAAAACATGACTTAGTATTTGTGGAGAAACCCTTGTTGGCAAGCACAGAGGTAAGAAGTTTCTTGTAGTTGGTTACCAGGTTTGAACACTGGTAATTGGTCCACTGTTCTGTACAGATCTTTTCTAAATCCTCTAAGGTTTTTTTGGGCTGTCGCTTTGGCAACTCAAAGTTTCAGATCCCTCCATAAATTTTCTATAGGATTAAGGTCTGGAAACTGACTAGGCCATTCCATGACCCTAATGTGCTTCTTTCTGAGCAACTCCTTTGTTGCTTAGGCGGTATGTTTTGGGTCATTGTCATGCTGCAAGACCCCTCCACGACCTCTCTTCAGTGTTCTGGACCAGGGAAGTAGGTTCTCATCCAAGATTTTACAATATACAGTATGGCCCCATCCATTGGTCCTTTAAAGTTAGCCTGTACCTTTAGCAGAGAAACAGCCCCAAAGCATAATGTTTCCACCTCCATGCTTGACTGTACAGATGGTGTTCTTAGGGTCATAGTCAGCATTTTCTTCCTCCAAACACGGTGAGTCGAGTTAAGGCCAAAGAGCTAAATTTTGGTCTCATCTGACCACAGCACTTTCTCCCAACCCTTCTCTGAATCATTTAGATGTTCATTATCAAACTTCAGACGGGTCTGTACATGTGCCTTCTTGAGGAGGGGAGCTGCAGGATTTCAATACATAGCGGCCTATTGTGTTATCAATGGTTTATTTGGTGACTGTGGTCCCACCTGCCTTAAGATCATCCATAAGCCCCCCCCCCCGTGTAGTTCTGGGATGATCCTTCACTTTTCTCATGATCAACCTTACCCCATGAAGCAAAATCTTGCTTGGAGTTCCAGGCCGAGGGCGATTAATAGTTATTTTGTATTTCTTTCATTTGCGAAAAATCGCTCCAACAGTTGCCTCCTGATCAAGCTTCTTGCTGATGGTCTTGTAGCCCATTCCCGCCTTGTGCAGGTCTACAGTCTTCTCCCTGACATCCTTTGACAGCTCTTTGGTCTTGCCCGTGATCGTAAGGTTTGAATGGAAGAAAGAGAGTCTGTGGACAGATGTCTTTTATACACATAACGAGTTGTCGTTAAGAGTACCATCTTAAATTGACAGGATTAATCTGTGTACCACATACTATAGCCAGTCTGTGGGAGCCAAAATGATTGTTGGTTGGTAGGAGATCAAATACTTACAGAATTCTACTCACTAAACTGCAACTCAATTTCTAACATTTGTATCATGGTTGATAGTCTCTATCATTTAAAATACACCTATGATAACAATTATAAACCCTTCATTTCTTTGTAAGTGGGAAAACCTATAAATTCTGCAGGGGATCAATCGATTATTTTCCCCACTGTATATGGTGTTTGTGTGCACTAAAATTATTTAAAGTGTATTCTGACCTGAAAATGTGAGCTTTAGAAATGGCTGCGCAAATATCGTTCAACAGAAAAAAACATAGGGCTAGATTCAGAGAGAATTTACGCCAGCGAATCTATAGATACGCCGCGTAAATTCAAATCTGCGCCGGCGTATCTTCTTTCTGTATTCAGAAAGCAAGATACGCCGACATTAGCCTAAGATGCGACTGGCGTAAGTCTCTTACATCGTCGTATCTTAGGGTGCATATTTACGCTGCCCGCTAGGTGGCGCTTCCGTCGTTTTTGGCGTAGAATATGCAAATTACCTAGATACGCCGATTCAAAAATTTACGTACGCCCGGCGCAATTTTTTTTACGTCGTTTACGTTAGGCTTTTTCGGCGTAAGGTTACTCCTGCTATTAGGAGGCGCATGCAATGTTAAGTATGGACGTCGTTCCCGCGTCAAAATTTGAATTTTTTACATCGTTTGCGTAAGTCGTTCGCGAATAGGGCTGGACGTAATTTACGTTCACGTCGAAACCAATGACGTCCTTGCGGCGTACTTTGGAGCAATGCACACTGGGAAATTCCACGGACGGCGCATGCGCCGTTCGGGAAAAACGCCAATCACGTCGGGTCACCAAGAATTAACATAAAACACGCCCCCTCATCCACATTTGAATTACGCGTGCTTACACTGGCCCCATTTACGCTACGCCGCCGTAACTTAGAAGGCAAGTGCTTTGTGAATACAGCACATGCCTCTCTAACTTACGGCGGCGTAGCGTAAATACGATACGCTGCGCCGCCGTAACTATGCGCACCCCTACCTGAATCTAGCCCATATTTTCCAGGGTCTCTGCTTTCAAAAAAATGTATGTTTGGAGGTTCTAAGTAATTTAGCAAAAAAAAAAACAATGCAGATTTAAAATGTATGTGAAAAATGTCAGACTTGACCCAGTGTTGAAGTGGTTAATCTGCACATAATTGGATAATTTAAGTGAATACATCGGGCATCATTATGTTTGTTGAATGAAAAAAAAACCTCACAGGTCCCAGCATCCACACAAACAGTGTGGATGTAGGTATCTACCACGCTGTGCTATTGTATTCTAACAGCGGGGGCCTCCAGCCTCCCAACCCCTTTAAAACTGATCAACACTGATCAAATGCTGGTTAGACTGCCTTCTGTTAAACAGACAGTGGTACACATGAACGGAAATTCAGCTGGTTCCTGCTGAATGTGCATACCCAGTTTTACAGTTGATTGTGTGAAAATTCCTAAATCCCTTGGTAAAGGAGAATCAAAAGGTTTTTCCATAACTATGTACACTCAGATTGGGAAAGCATGCATGTTTATGCCTGAGGAACAAGGATTGCATCATGATGTGCCTAATTCTGGCTTATCTAGGTGGAAAAAAATAGAAATTGACTGTGGCAATACAATACCGCCAATCAGTTTTACTCCAAGAATGGTCAAGCAGGAAATGTCTGACAAGGTTTGGAAATGTATTAGACCGGAAGTCACTTCCTGATCTGATCCCTGACCATAACCTGGCTGTGGACCCCTTCACACACTATTGAGTTGTACTTACTATAGAGTTTGCAAAGGGGAAGATGATTCCAAGAGAAAACAGACCTAGCAGAGGTCCTCCAACCATACCGAAGATGGAAAGAGCAGCCTGTAAACAAAGAAACATAATTAATGGCATTGCAGATACATTATTCCTCTTCATAATACAAACCATTGTGTGATTTCTTGCTTTGAATTCAGCAAATATTTACCGTAAACATAACTGTTCTAATTATATTTGCTTGATGGCTTTCAAATAACCTCTAATTCAAAACTATCAACATTCTGAATGTTTTTTTATTATGTGCTATGTTAATGAGCTAAGATTTTTTATTATATTCCTGTCTTTTTAGGTATAATCGTGAACTATGAAGTAAATTGCACAAGAGGACAAGTTACTCCAAAGTGAGTTAAAACCAAGGGCCAGATTCTGAAAGAACTGCGGCGGCGTAACGTATCGTCTTTAAGTTACACCGCCGCAAGTTTTCCTCGTAAGTGCCTGATTCACAAAGCACTTGAGTATAAACTTGCGGCGGAGTAACGTAAAGACGTCCGGCGCAAGCCCGCCTAATTCAAATGGGGCGTGTACCATTTAAATTAGGCGCGCTCCCGTGCCGGACGTACTGCGCATGCTCCATTTTGAAATTCCCGCCGTGCTTTGCGCGAAGTGACGTCATTTTTTTGAACGGTGATGTGCGTAACGTACTTTCGTATTCCCGGACGTGTTACGCAAAAAAAAACAAATTGGACGCCGTCGTATCTCTTCTGTGAATCTGGCCCCAAGTTTCTTGTTGCTTAGGACTCCAGCAATAAGATCTTGCATAGTTCCAATTTCTAGATTGCCTAGGCATTTATATTTATATATATACCATAAACTGAAAAGTCACTTAATTTTTAAAATGTTCCACAAATATAAAGGTGGAAAAAATGTTTTACCAATTAGATGGATACTATTTAAAAATAGGAGAATGGGTAAAGGGGCGGTGGGACTTTAAATGAAGCACATAGGTATACACAAATGATTTATTTGTGATAATAATAATTAATAACAATAATCTGGTACATAATAGTAATCATGATGCATATTAGAATCAATACAGTTAAACACTTGCCGACCGCCTCCTACACATATACGTCGGCAGAATGGCACGGCTGCGCACGCACTCCTGCCGCGAGCTCTGTAACTGTGCCCGTGGGACCCGCGGACTCAATGTCCGCTGGTGTCCCGCGATCCTGTTACGGAGCAGCAGAACGGGGAGAGGCCAGTGTAAACAAGGCCTCTCCCTGTTCTGCCTAGTGACAGGACACTGATCGTCTGCTCTCTCTCATCGGGAGAAGTGATCAGTGTCATGTCACAGTAAGCCCTGCCCCCACACAGTTAGAATCACTTACGAGGACACACTTAACCCCTTCCTAGCCCCCTAGTGGTTAACCCCTTTACTGCCAGTCACATTTACACAGTAATCAGTGCATTTTTATAGCACTGGTCGCTGTATAAATGTGAATGGTCCCTAAATAGCGTCAAAAGTGTCCGATGTCACAGCCATGATAAAAATCGCTGTTCACCGCCATTACTAGTAAAAAAAAATATTAATAAAAATGGCATAAAACTATCCCCTATTTTGTAGACGCTATAACTTTTGCACAAACCAATCAATAAACGTTTTTTGCAATTTTTTTTACCAAAAATATGTAGAAGAATGTGTATTGGCCTAAACGGAGGGGAAACAAATTTTTTTTTATATATTTTTTGGGATATTTATTATAGTAAGAAGTAAAAAATATTGCTTTTTTTTCAAAATTTACAAATATAAAACGCAGAGGTGATCAAATACCCCCAAAAGATAGCTCTATTTGTGGGGGGGAAAAAAGGACCTAAATTTTGTTTGGGAGCCACTTTGCATGCCTGCGTACTTGTCAGTTAAAGCGACGCAGTGCCAAATCGAAAAAAGTGTCCCGGTCATTTGGCAGCCAAATCCTCCGGGGCGGAAGTGGTTAATATATACACAAGTTTACATGTAAAAAAAAACAAATCATCACATAAAAAATTGATAGTTGATATCATATAATGAACATATGAAATGTATGGTAGGTAGGCACAGCATTAAATATCTCTACGCGTTTCATGGATTGATCCAATCTTCAGGAGCATGCACGGTGACTTGAAATATGTAATAACTGGTAGTGGAAATATCTATATGGTATGACCCTGCCAAGGAAAGGGAGTTGGTAATGAGGAGTAAAATAGAGATTAAACCCATAAAAACTCCCACAGTACTTGGCGACATGCAGCGTGGAGCCACCTGGCCGGCGCTGTTTGTACACCTGGCAACCGATAGAAGAGATGGTTTTGGCACGAATGTTTGACAGCTTGTCCGTCCATTTGTTGGCACCTCCCTCCCCTAGTGTACACCTGCGTGAGAGTGGCGGGCATGTGAGGCGGATGTGTCCTTATAGGCTCCATTCACAAGAGGCAGATTCACTCTGGTGGTTCTATCTATTTCTATCACTTCAGATTGGATTTTTTTATGGTTCAGTCTCAGGTCATTTGTATACTTTTCATTCACCATTATTTTCTATTGGTACTCTTAGTTATTTGGTCTTTATCTATACTTTTTTATGATTTCAATTTCCAACTTTCCAACTCTCACCATCTCTGTAATCTATCTGCATCTGCTTGGACTTTGCTGACACTGCCTATTATAATGATAACATTATCTTTTCTTACCTTTACCGAGTACAGGACATTTTTCACACTATATAAATATATTACTCTCACAGCAGTTCTTGTTTGGTTTCAGAACTCATGGTTATCCATGATGAAATTTTCACTTTCTTAAAATCTGGCACCCTTGGATGTTGTCCTTGCCAGGCTTCCACGCCATTTCAGCTCCGGGTGGCGATGCCCCTAAGGGGTCTCCGATCTGCAGTGCCACACTCTCATCATATAGTTACGTATGTAAGTACTTTAGACTGTGGGGGCTTTTATGAGTTTAATCTTTATTCTTACTTCTCATTGCTAACCCCCTTTCCTTGGCAGGATCAGACCATATAGATATTTCCACTACCAGTTATTACATATTTCAAGTCATGTGCATGCTCCTGAAGATTGGATCAATCTACTTACCATACATTTTATATGTGCATTATACAATATCAACTATCCATTTTTTATGTGATGATATGTTTTTACATGTAAACTTGTGTGTATATATATATATATATATACATATATATATATATATATATATATATATATATATATATATATATATATATATATATATATATATATATATATATATATACACACACACACACAATTAACTGTATTGATTCCAATATGCATCATGATTACTATTATGTACCAGATTGTTGTTATTATTATAATTAAAATAAATCATTTTTGTATACCTATGTGCTTCATTTAAAGTCCCACCTCCCCTTTCCCCATTCTCATTAAGACAGGGATGGAGGCACTGGACCTTACCAGGTCACGACCTCATATAAAGTCCCAAATTGTTATTTTTCTTCACTATTCAAATATAAACTTTTTGAGGTCAGAGACAAACATTCTGTTTCTGACTAATCGTTTAAGATGGCACAGATTTTTTTAAATTTACAACATTTGCATAAATGAGCATTAATATAATGAAATAAGCTCAGTGGTGTTTTTGTATATTGTGTAAGTGCTGATTCACTACCTGTAATAAGCCACCCATTAGGGATGCCAAGCCTGCCATGCCAATACATATTGCTCCATATGAGAGACCTATATACACAGAAGAACAAAGAGATTAGTTAACACCCTGATACTTAATCGAAAGAAAAGACTTAATCCAATTTAGAATTGAGTAAAATACATCAATGAACAATAAATGTTTTAATGTTAAGCTGGGTACACACTAGGAGGAAATCGAAAAAAAAAATAAAAAGTACTTGGCACAATCATTCAATTTTCATATAGTGTGTACACAACTTTCAACCTTCGATCCAGACTTTGCAAACTAAAATTTCCCCAAGGACAAACTCTAAAATTTCTCTCGTATGTGAACAGAACGTTTACCATGTACTGTTTTCATACGAGAAAAATTTGACAAGACTGTGCATGTTCAGAAACAATAGACAAAAAAAAGCATTTGTCGTACAAGAATTTTCACACATTGTTTCCTTTCTCGGTTCCGACTTGATGTGAAACATCAAGAAAAACTGGATGATCGTTCACCTGATTTTTCTCATAGTGTGTACGCAGCTTTAGTTCTACAATTCAGAAGATTACAATTATCTCTATGTTTTCAAAATGTCAGACAGTGTTGACAACAGTATTCAACTATAAAATAATAGAAGAATTTCCATTGATTTTCTTGCAGAATTATTTAACTATGGCTTAATGTCATCATACTTGCTCCTTTGGAAATCCATGATAGCTTGGTTTCACTAAGGGACTTGAAGTAAGGTTTTACAAGGTCTTCCACTGTGACAGCAGCCAAAGCATTAATACTGGAGGACACCGTACTGAAAAAAACAAAACATTTAATATAGCCATAGATATCTTTTGAATTTTTATCTCCTCAAAAAACATAAATATTAATGTTACATTACTTTTCATCATTGACTAAAGCAATATTTTCTATAATGGCATGTACTATAAGGCACTAGACTCTATGGCCCAGATTCACAAAGCACTTACGCCGACGTATAACAAGTTACTCCGACGTAAGTGCAAATGTGCGCCGTCGTATCTGTGCGCCGCACCCACAAACTAAGATGCGCCTAAAAACAGGCTTCATCCCGCCGACGTAACTTGCCTACGCCGGCGTAGGGTGGGCGCACATTTAGGCTGGACGCATGGTGGCGCTCCTATTGATTAGCCATTCAAATATGCAAATGAGGAAAATACGGCGATTCACAAACGTACGTGCGCCCGACGCAGGCTACGCGAGGTGCGCGTAAGTTGTACGTCCGGCGCAAAGTTAGGCCCCATAAAGGAGGTGCAACCCAGCAGCAGACATGCAAAGGTCTGCACCAGGGAACACAAGCCGGCGTATTTTATGTATTTTAAGTTGGACTTGTGTCTGGCTGGGCGTAGGTTACGTTCACGCCGTACGCAGTGATCCGGCGTAGTTTAGGCAGTTGTTCCGACATGGTTGTGAGCATGCGTCCACGTCACGGTGCATGCGCAGTTCATGATACGTATCTGTCTGGTGCTCAGCCCTTCATTTGCATGGGGTCACGCCTCATTTGCATGGCTCACGCCCACTTCCACCTATGCCGGCGTACGCCTTCGAAACCCAGCGTAGTTTTGGGAGCACTGGCTTTGTGAATTCCATGCTTGCCCCTCTGCGCTGCGTTGGCGTAGCGTACATTGTTTGCGCTACGGCGGCGTAATGTTCGCCTGCTCTCTGTGAATCTGAGCCTTTGTATGTAAATGTATAAATGTGTATCTTTTATAATAATAAAACTATATAGAAGGGGGCTTTAGTCTATTGACAGATATCAGTTCCAAAAAATTCCGTACATTTTCATCTAGCAATATAACATGAATAAGAGTTTACTTTGCTAATGACACTATCCTGAAATAGTTTGTTAGCGTTATGCTCAGTGATGGAACCCACTTAGGGTGGGTGAAATGTCAAATTTTAGCAGTCAAAACAATAATAGCTGTTTTTTGATTGTCCGCTGCTATGTATGCACAATACACACTGCTGTAATCCTAATAAAACAATGAGCCTTTTGTTCAAAGATATAATGTTGAACTTCATAGATCATGTGTGATGTAGCTGGAAAAAAAAAACTAGCAGCCAGCATACTTATTTATTCATCTTTCCAAAATCTCTTTATTAGTTTTCATTTAAGTTCATTTACAAAACAGTCTTCTAACATACATTTATTATACCCCTTTAAATACATACATTTCATTCCCTACCCTATCTAAAAACCAGTCTCAACGTATTATCCTTATAAACCTATAATTGAAATTGTATAAGAGGCCCCTTGGTCCCGAGCTTCTGTCCTACTCTGTTATGCCTTTGTCCCACTGACCTCTTTTCTTGGCATAAAGTTTAATAATAAATTCTATTCCTACCCTCGCCTATCCAAACCTCTAAATTAACTTAATATGCAAAGATGGAGAGGGGTGTCCCTAGGGAGGTAGGAGGAACGAAGAAAAAAAAAATATATAAGAGTCCCCATTGCCCCATTGTTGGAAAGGGTGTATTGAAATTACCCATTATAGGGTTTTATTTAGAGGGGCAAAATCAACCGCCCCATGCACTCCCCCGTGCCCTAGTCACTAAAGTGCTTGTGCATTCGAAATTCAGAGAAAGAGAAAAAAAGGGATGAGAACCCCCTTCTTGAAAATAAAGTGCCTTGTAAGTTGGCCCAATTAAGGGTTAGAATTAAGAGGAGACTGTACCTACAGCCCCAATCCCTCCCCTGTGTCCCTATCTATAAAGTGCTTAGGCTCTAATAAAAAAAAAAAGGGAGGGGAACCCCCCTTAATGGAAAAGTGTATTAAAGTTTTTGGCCCATTGTAGGGCTATTGTTAGGGGGGCTGTGCCTACAACCCCAAGGGCACCACCTTACCCCACGTGCTTATGTGAAAAAAAAGGAGATGGGAACACCCATCTTGAAAAGGAGTGTCTTATAAAATTAGCCCAATTAAGGAGGGGACTATAACTACAGCCCCAATCCCACCACCATGTCCCTATCTATAAAGTGCTTAGGCTCAAACACCAAAAAAAAAAAAACAAGGGGGAGGGGGGGAAGCCTCATTCCCCTCTTACTCCCCCCCTCCTACTGACCTAGGGTGCTAATGAAGATTTATGTCTTCCTAAACTCCCTCCATCCTCTCCATATCTCTTCGCATTTTGATCTACATTCGTTCTGGATTGACAGTAGTTCCTCCATTTCTTCCATCCTGTCCACTTCCCTAAAACATTCCCCCACCGATGGAGCATTTTCTTTCTTCCAATTCTTTGGTATTACTGCCTTTGCTCCATTCAGTAGGTAAGGGATCAGGGACAATCTTTTTTTTTTCCCTTGGTATCGTTGTACTGTGGAACAGGCAGGCCCATGGATCACATTTCACCTCTGTCCCACTTATTTTTTTTATCAAACCTAGAACTTCTTTCCAGAATTTCTGTATCTGCTGGCATTTCCACCAGATGTGAGCGTGAGTTCCCTCAAGCCCACATCCTCGCCAGCATAATGGTGACGTCTCGCTGTTCATTCTGTGAAGTCTTGGTGGGACAAAGTACCATCTAGTCAGGATCTTGTAATTCATCTCTCTTATTTTATTGTCTATAGAGGTAGAGTGGACGTAATCCAAGATCTGTCTCTTCTTATCCTCTGGTATATTTTGTTTTAATTCTACTTCCCACGGCCTTACAGATTTTAGCTTTTCCAAGCCCCCCAACGAGGTCAGTATACCGTATATGTTTGATATCCCTTGTCTACCCGAGCCACTCCTGTCTAAGAGTCTCTCCCATGGGTTCAACTCATTCGGAGCCCGAATAGGCTTTGGTAGAGATTGGACAAAGTGCTTAACTTGTCTATATCTCCAATCGTCCCCCTCCGCAGCTCCACACCTTTCTTGTATATCTCTCAGAGGGCTCAGGGTATCATCCTTCATTATGTCTTTTAGTTTCAATACGCCTGTCCTTGCCCATCTCAGGAAACACCCCCCCTCCTTGCCCGGCAGGAAGTAGTCCGTGCCCATGAGGAGCAGTTGAGTTTTATTTTTACATATTCTGTCCCATACTCTAAATGTTTCTTTGGTTGTTGATGGAGTGTCTCCTAGGAGACATCTGTATTGTTTTGGAACCCATATTCTTGTACCCAAATTTGTACCACTCAAGTTATCCTCAATGCCTAACCATTTTTTCCTTAATCCCACCTCCTGGAACCAGTCAGTAATCCTTTTTAATACTTTGGAAGATAAGAAATATCTTAAAGTGTAACTGAAGGCAAACTTTTTTTTTATAGCTTTGGATAGAGTGGAGAGGGACTAGAACACCTGTCAATTTGTATTGCTGTCTGTGTCACCATTAGGGAGATTTACCTGCTCTTACTTGTTCTGTTTACCATTATCATCGAAAGTGAAAGTAAAATAAAATCCCAAATTTTGGGTTGACATCAAAATTGGAACCTTCCAATGGGAACAAAAGTTCTGGTGACCCTGGGGTCATACCGGGATGTCCTTCATCTGGAGGGATTTTCATAACACTTCCTGTTTAGCTATGGAACAGGAAGTGAAGAGAACTCTCCCCAGATGACAAAGAAGAAAAAACTGACTGGGTTTATAAACCTCCCTTACTATATCTATACAAAAAAAAGTTTTGCATATAGTTATACTTTAACCCCCCGGCGGTATTCCCGAGTCTGACTCGGGGTTACATTTTTTTGCTGCGATCGGTAACCCCGAGTCAGACTCGGGCTCGCCTCGCTGAATCCACAGGCTTGGTTTACTTACCTTGTCCCTGGATCCAGCGATGCCACCGCGCTGTGTGAGCGAGCGGGTGCTCGCTCGATTCACACAGTGCCTCTGTGTGCCGCCGATCTCCGTTCCCTGCGACGTTACGACGGGGCGGACAACGGCGCCAAATTCAAAAAGGTAAACAAACACCTTACATACAGTATACTGTAATCTTATAGATTACAGTACTGTATGTAAAAAATACACATCCCCTTGTCCCTAGTGGTCTGCCCAGTGTCCTACATGTACTTTTATATAATAAAAACTGTTCTTTCTGCCTGCAAACTGTAGATTGTCCATAGCAACCAAAAGTGCCCCTTTATGTCAAAAAATATTTTAGAGCAGCTAGAAAACAGCGATAATAAATTATAATCACTTGCAGAATTGTGCGATAGCGATTTGTGGGGAAATTTGTCATAAAAAAATAAAAGTAATGACAGCGACATTACTGAGCAAATGTCAGTGATTTTGAGTTGATTACATTATTGAATAATTTTTATTATAATTATATTATTATTTGTTATAATTATTTATAATTATTTATTATATTATAATTTATAATTTTATTTTTAAAAAAATGTCATACCCGGGATGCCTACTAGACTCTTGTTTGGACAGGTTTAAGTGAGTTATTCCTAAGAATTACAGGCCTACAGTATAAAACGCCAAATTTCCTTGCAAATAATGGTACCGCTTTCAGCGCCTTTTTTCTGAAATAATCATACCACCAGGGAGGTTAAGGCTTGTATTACCGTAAAATGCAGCTTGAACAGAAAGGCAACATTAAAAAGTACTCTTGAAGTCCAACTAGTTTATATATTTACCCTTGCTTATGTGGGATATTTTTGCTGATATGAGTGAGCATGAGTGAAGCATGAAGCATGGATCTGTACCTATCTACTCAGTATACTTGTATACTCAGTATATAACACATAAATTAATAGGACATGCAAGGTGGTCAGTGTAATTTACCTTAAGGTTCCACTGTATGCACAAGCAACGAATAGTCCTGGAAGTCCTGGAAAGTCCCGCAAAATGTCAAGGGCAAGGTAAGGCATTAGCTGAGAAAAATATAACATATTAGTTGTTAGTTCACATATTCCCCTCTGTGCCTGAGCACAGATCTTTTTCTAGGGGACAGAGAACTGTCCCACTGGCTCATGCTGACAGGTTTATTGCTCATACTACAATTAATGGGAGCTAAAGAAGATCGGAGCTACATTGTGTAATTAGGTGTTAATCTTTCTGTAAAAGAAAACATAACTAAGGTGAGAGTTTTCTCCAGATGGTTGGGACACTTTGCGTAAGGGAGCATGTTTATAATGGAGGATCACTAGAATTTCTGAGGAATTTTGTCCTGATTGGCCATTAATAAGAAGAAAAGTCATAATCTTGTGCACTTTATGGACATTTGTTCACCTATTTCAAAGGCTGAAAGACAATTAAAGCCTTAAGGAAAGAAAATATATTTAGGTGCAGCTCTATTGGGTTGACTATTTCTTACCTGATCTGGAGCTGACACAAAATTGGCAGACCATGGATCGCAATCCTTGTAAATAGAATACATGGCCAGTCCACTCAGTACTGCGCAGGCAAGGATAGCCCAAAGTCCTACCAGATTCACATACAGGGACCTGCATTTACAAAGAGATATGGGTCATTTAAAGAACAATAAATTAACTTTTGGAGTATATTCGATACAGTGTATACAGTACATATGTATTGCATATGTATTCTAAATCCCTCATTACCTTTGGTGCACACTGTCAATAATATTATACACAATGTAGTTGTAAGGAGCGAAAAGCACGCCTGCTCCATCACTGGTCTCATTCCAGAATCCTGGTTTTGGCTGTGATGCATTTAACCCTGTGTGCTTATCCACCTGCAAGGTGATTGATGTAGCCAGTCTCTTGGTGGAGACCAAACCCAATTTAAAGGATACCATATACCATCAGTGTACTTCTTTTGCAAAAATAAAACTTCCTTATTTTTATCTTCACACCTCTTACCTCACTGTCCAGCTGGCTCTCTGCAGGTTGCACATTTTTTACTGTACGTTTTCCTGCATTTTTCACAAATTTTTCACATCGCAAAGTGTGTGTTTTATTTTAAATTTTTTTTTTTTTTTAAACAGTTTTTATTGAGTTTTAACAAGTACAAAGTCATGTCAGACAAAGTCATCAAAAACATCTGTACAATTATAGCAGAACAGGTACTCACCAAACAGAAGGGCTAAGAATCTTTGCATGGGAAACGGGTCATCCCAAAGCCTGTGAGCGGGAGGGGACCCTAGGAAGCATAACTCGCTGTAAGAACAGGTTTGTTTCAGTAATGGATAGAAACCTAACGTCTCCAGTATGGTCAAGGTAGACATCAGAGTCGATGGCTTCTGGAATCATTTGATCAGCTATCTAAAAGTCTAACAGCCAGGGTTTTGAGTAGCAAGAAGTATAACCTGAATATTCTGACACTCACAATGCGGGAGCATATGCTCGAGTGAATGCAGAGAGGGAGCGTGAAAGGGGAGGGAAAGGAAGAGAAGAGAAAGGAAGAGAGGGGGGAGGAAGAAGTATAAGGGGCGACGGAGTTCTCCAGTGAATTAAGTAATGGTAACCGTGTCAGGAACCATAGGGGGCACAGTAGGGGCAGAATGGTCGGCGGGCCTTAAAGACTCCCTGTAGTGTATGCAGCAGGCCCACGTGTGTCTGAACCTATTGTGGGCATCTTTGGCCTGATGAATGACCCTTTCTATTTCCTCAATTTTGTCGACACGGGAATGCCAATCTTCAATAGTGGGGGGAAGAGCGCTTTTCCAGTGTAAGGGAATGCATTGGGTGGCCGCGTTGATTAGGTGCAGCGTCAGGGATTTACAATAAGTCGATCTCGGTAGTAAATATTGTGCTGGGGTAAAATCGGGGGTGAAAGTGGTAACCTGAGTAATAAGATCATGCACCCCTTTCCAGAACATTTGTATCAGTGGACAGTCCCACCATATATGGATGAGTGAACCCGTAGCCGAGTTGCATCTCCAGCATGTAGGGGGGACGCTAGGGTAGATTTTATGAAGATTATCTGGCGTTCGGTACCATCTTGAGCAGAGTTTAAATCTGTTCCCTTGGGCTGAGACATTGATGGACCCTTTGTGCGTGTATTCCCATACGCGATCCCAATCGTCTTCAGATAGAGTCACTGATAAATCCATGTTCCACAATTGATGGATTCTAGTGTTGGGAACCGCTTTGGATAGGAGTAAAGAGTACAAAGATGAGATTAAATGGTTCTGGGGTTCAGTATTGTTACATATGTGTTAGAAAGGAGTGAAGTCCCTGTACCAATGTGAGAGTAGTGGGGTACTTTGGAAAAAGTGCCTGAGTTGAAGGAATTTGAAAAAGGGTATGTTCAAATTGGAAAATTTGGAGGACATCTCTGGATGGGAGAGGAGCATGCCGTTGTTGAAGAAGTGATGTGCTCTAACGGTAAGTCATGGGGGTACATAGTCAGGTCGACGGTGGAAATGTCTGGCGGAAAGTCAGGGTTTTGGGTAATAGGCGTCATAGGCCCATGAGAGGGGATCATGTCGAAAGTCCGACAGGCTGATCTAAAATTAAGCAGAGTAGGTCCAATTAGCGGGTGGTTGGAACAGAGTCTAGGGATTGACTGGGGCTCGATCCATGGGAGGTGGGAAATTGGTATTTGTGAAAAGGTATTTTCCACTTGGACCCAATCTTTGTTGCGTTTGTGTTTGTGCCAATCCACAATTCTCGTGAGATGGCTGGCCCTGTAATACAGGGCCAGATCCGGTAGACCTATTCCACCTTTCCGTTTAGGGAGGATGAGTCTATCCCAGCCTAGCCTCGTGGGGTGACTTGACCAAAGGAAGGTTCTGCATATTTTTTTAAAAGAGGCAAAGAAAGAGGGGGGAAGCTCAATCAGGATGGCTTGCAGCAAATATAACATCCTGGGGAGGACATTCATCTTTAATATCGCCGCCCTGCCAAACCACAAAAAATGCCCTTTGTTTCAATTGAGCAAGTCCCCTTTTTTTTCTGGAGGGCAGGTAAGAAGTTTTTGGCGTAAAGGTAGAGAGTTTAATACCCAGGTACGTTACATCGTGCGGTTCCCATCTAAAAGGGAAGTTTTGTTGACATAGGGATACAGTAGTCTTGGGTAGGGTAATATTAAGTGCTAAAATATATCTGTAGGTGCGAAGGAAGGGTTCTAAGGTGAGAACAAAAAGAACAAAAAGAACAAAAAGAGGGAGGGAACCCTGCCGGGAAAATGTGTGTTTGCTTCTGTGTTTGGTATGCTGTTAACAATTAATGGAACCAAAAGCAAAAAAAAGTTCATTTTAGGTCTATAAAAGTGGCTATACACCATACAATCTGATTGTATCATCTTCTTTAGATTTACTAAAACAATATAAAAAGAGAAGACACCATCTATCCAATTACGCTGTATCCAATCAGGCAGGCCCTTGCACTACATAGTTGATCATAGATCTAAAGCTGAGCTTTACAAAACCCAGGACATACTTTTTCTGTTTCCAATTTTACAGCTTTATCCACATAGGCTGTTGTCTGATCGCTCAGCTCTCGCACTCTCTGCCAAGTGAACAATCTATGGCTGTGTATTTAGAGAGAACAATATTCACTGATTGCATAAAAAAAACGATGAGGGGTTGTAGTGATGTGCTGGAAGGGCAGATGATGAAGGGTGTGGGCTAATGAGGTCAGCTGGTAAACTCCTTCCTGTGTCATGTCCGAAGGTCCATCCAGGAAATAATGGAGAATGTTTTATAGAGCCAGCTGGACTATGAGGTAAAGGGGTGTGAAGATAAATAGAAAGATGTTTTATTTTTGCAAAAGAAGTATGGTATACTGGTACATAGGGAATTTAGAAAAAAAACGTGAACTTATCCTTTAAAGTGGTTGTAAACTCCCATAGATTAATTGTACCTATAGGTAAGCCTATAATAAGGCTTACTTATAGGCACTGTAAATATCCCTAAACATGCACCAGGAGACACTTACTGTATATGCAGCTGATTACGTCATTGGCGCATGCGCTCTGAAGGAACGGCCACCAGTACCGTTCCTTTAGAGCCCTGTGCCGCGAGCATGCACATGCGTGGGAGTAACATCACGCGGCTCCGGCCAATCACACAGGCGGAGTCCGCGGACCCGGAAGGATGCGATGCATTCTAGCACATTATGACTTTACTTTGCAGGTCAGAAAAAAAAATAACCCTGTGGTTTACTTCCTTTTTATGCCAGCTAAGCCTGCAGTCTCATGCTTGTGATAATGTTGTTGATTTACTAAAACTGGAGAGTACAAAATCTGGTGCAGATCTGGTGCAATCAGCTTCCAGGTTTTTTCGGCAAAGTTTAATTGAACAAGCTGAAGTTAAAAGCGGATTGGCTACCATGCAGAGCTGCACCAGATTTTGCATGCTCCAGTTTTAATAAATCAACCCCAATGTGTTTATCGCGTGCTTTAACCCCCCTGGCGGTATTTCCGAGTCTGACTCGGGGTGAGATTTTTGGGCTACGATCGGTAACCCCGAGTCATACTCGGTCTCGCCTCTCAGAATCCACAGGCTTGGTTTACTTAACTTGTCCCTGGATCCAGCGATGCCACCGCGCTGTGTGAGCGAGCGGGACCTTGCTCGATTCACACAGTGCCTCTGTGTGCCGCCGATCTCCGTTCCCTGCGACGTTACGACGCACAGGAGCGGAGAACGGCGCCAAATTCAAAAAGGTAAACAAACACAATACATACAGTATACTGTAATCTTATAGATTACAGTACTGTATGTAAAAAATACACACCCCCCCTTGTCCCTAGTGGTCTGCCCAGTGCCCTGCATGTACTTTTATATAATAAAGACTGTTCTTTCTGCCTGCGAACTGTAGATTGTCCATAGCAACCAAAAGTGTCCCTTTATGTCAAAAATGGTTTCAGAGCAGCTAGAAAACAGCGATAATAAATTATAATCACTTGCAGAATTGTGCGATAGCGATTTGTGGGGAAATTCGTCATAAAAAAATAAAAGTAATGACAGCGACAATTCTGCAACTGAGCAAATTTCTGTGATTTTGAGTTGATTACATTATTGAATAATTTTTATTATAATTATATTATTATTTGTTATAATTATTTATTATATTATAATTTATAATTTTGTTTTTAAAAAAATTTCATACCTGGGATGCCTACTAGACTCTTGTTTTGTCAGATTTAAGTGAGTTATTCCTAAGAATTACAGGCCTACAATATAAAACGCCAAATTTCCTTGCAAATAATGGTACCGCTTTCAGCACCTTTTTTGAAATAATCATACCGCTAGGGAGGTTAAGCTCCCTGTTTGTTTGTCTGCCCTGCTCTGCTGTTTGGATTTCCCTGTTTGTGACTTTGGATTGGAACTTGGAATATTCTCAGAACTCTGCCTGCCTTTTGACTATGAATTTGACCCTGGCTATTCTAAACCTTGCCTGTTGTGTACCTGTACTGTCACTGAACCACTTTGCCTGTCTGCCAGCTGCAAATACCTGTTTGCTGTGCTCAGTCCGCACCTGCCCTGGAGTAGTGGCCAGGCACTATAGTTTTGGATATAAGTCCTGGGGGCAAACAAGTACTGATAGGTCTGCTTTCCTTATGGGAAAGGGGGCTGCTATAGGTGAAGAACACAGAAATGTCAAAGGAAAAGGTTTATAAGCCACAAATCATGACGCAGACCCGTGTGCATAAAGTGAGATGAATGGCAGCCTCATCCCGGACTCCAGCCAGGCCACACCCCAATGTATTTTCCTCCGCCCCTAGGAGCTTAATCATGGGAATTCCGATGATTCATTTCTGAGGGGTAAATCGAAACATGTGGGGGGCGTGGCCTGACAGGAGTCTAGGCTGAGGCTGCAATTCATCTCACTTTATGCACATGGGTCTGCTTCATGATGTGTGGCCTGTTAGACCTTTTCCTTTGGCATTGCTGCAGCTTGGAGCTAGGATGAGCTCCCTGTCTCTGCCTGCACTCACAGCGGTCTAATTGGACTTTACCTCTCTACCTGAGCGGCACCTAAATGTTGTCTTTTTGGGTCACAGTGAAGAACACAAGAGCTAACTATAGTGCCTGACCACCTGCATTAGGGTGCATTAGAGTGACAATAGTTCAGCAAACCCACTAACATATAGCAAACAGCAATATTGTGAGCTCTATAGTACAAGCTAGTATTTCATATTATATTGTATAGTAAAAAGAGATCAGTAAATCAGGTTTGGTTAATATACTACATGCAGATGTTATATTATTAGCTAGAAAAAAACCTTTTCATTACAATCAAGTAAACCCCTAAAGATAACTCTATAAGGCTGTGCAGGGGATGCTAAAACCCACATTGAGACTTTGTATCTTATCTTCCTCTGAATACATTCACAATTATTTCTGTTCTCTCTCATTACAGCTGCAAGCTGGAGAATAATTTATCACACATTACAATATTTACGTATTCTGAAGTGCTCCTCATTTGCTAGTTCAGCCAACTGCTAAGACATTTTACATTTTTTGATGTCTGTAAGCTCATTTTACCATTGCAAAGTTCCTTTAATAAAGGGGATAGATTAAAAAAGACACAACGGGAACCTATCTATAACAGATGCAGATTGTGGTTATCCCTTGGGAGTAGAGACGTGTTGAATAAGAAATCATATTGTCTGTACTGCATTCTCCCTAAAAAGTATCTCTAGCTAAAAGTATTTTTCGCTTTGGATAGAGTACCGTAGGTAACGATTTGGACCTGTGTCAGATTTGCATTTCTATCTGTGTCACAGCTGGGGAGATTCATGATGTCAAATGTATTAGTGGCTATTGTCACCATAAAAGTAATAAAAAGGGGCATTTTCTAATGGATACACAGCTGTATAGTTTTATTGGGAAACTTAGAACTCTATTAGCTTAATACTAAATACTAGTTACTGCTTCTAGTAATAATAGAAGCAGAAAACGTGACAAGTGTTCTACTCTACACAGTTATAACCCCTGTTTTGTTCTTCTGTCATCTGTGTCTCATTAGGGAGAATTCCTTGCATTTCCTCTCCTAAAGACATAACAGGAAGTGAAGGAAAGCCTCTCTAGTGATAGAGATGCTCACTTAAACAACTGTCACCATATAAGAGCCGGTTCACACTGGGGCGACTCATCAGGCGACTCAGCCGCCTGACAAGTCGCGTCCCATTCTATTCAATAGAACCGTTCTAATAGGAGCGACGCAAGTCGCTCCGACTTAGAACAAGGTTCTTGTATGACTTTGGGGGCGACTCGGGGTGACTTGCATTGACTTCTATACAGAAGTCATTTTGCAAGTCACCTCTGATGTCGTCTTCAAGACGCCTTGCCGAGTTGCCCCCGAAGAAGACTTCCCATTGAAAGACTAGAGTGCCTAATGGAAGATTTGGCCTTCTACTTCTGTTGGTGATAACTCCTTATTTTCACTTGTTGGTCATCAGGACAAATCAAGAGGGTCAATCTACCTGCAAGGTTCACAGACAACAATGGGCGGCTCAGTGTGAAAGGGGTCTTAAAGCAAACTTTTTTGCTTTAGATACACTTTAGTCATTCAAATATACAAAACTACAACACTTTTCAATTTCTCTAGGGTCTAGGCCAGGGGTCTCCAAACTTTCTAAACAAAAGGCCAGTTTACTGTCCTTCTGACTTTCCAAGGGCCGGACAATGGTCAGTGAAAAGGTCCCGACATCACTGGGAAAAACAATGCCCCATTGTTTGTTTCAATGGGAGTAATTGTGCCTCTTCATTGGTGTCATTGGGCCCCACCGTTGGTATCATTGGAGGAAAAGTGCCGCACCGTTGGTGACATTGAGAGGAATTGAGTCCCATCTAATGTGTCATTGGGAGGAATTATGCTCCATCGTTGATGTCATTGGGAGCAATTTTGCCCCAACATTGGTATAATTGAGAAGAATTGTGTCCCATCGTTGGTGTCAGTGGGAGGAATTATGCCCCAATGTTAGTATCAGTGGATGAAATAATGTCCCAAGGGCCGGATAAAAGCAAGCAAAGGGCCGCATCTGGCCACAGTTTGGATACCACTGGTCTAGGCCATCTGACACAGCAGCATTTACAAATGAAAGAAAAATGGTCTAAAATCCTTGGCATAAGCTATAATATCTCATATGCATTCAACTGACCCCTTAGTTTTGTTACAGTAGTATATCTTTATCAGGAGGATACCAAACTTACATTTTAGCTTGAAATCTGGTTTTGCAAGCGATATATCTCTGCACTTGTGACTGGTTGACACCATAGATTCCCGTCCAAGTAAATGTTCCTCCAACAACAATGGTCCAAAAGGAGTGCCGCTGTAGTGGACTTGCGTTAAAACTAAAAAAAAAAATTGTGGAATAAATAATGAAAATATGTACAAATAAGAAATGCCTGGAACACGGCAATTAATAGCAGTTAATTATGATAATATTCAGTTGATAAAAGCAGGTTGAGAAATCTGCTTGCCAACATTTGTGCTTACTCCCAAAAATTCAGCCTGTCTCCATAATATGAGTCATTTAGAATAGGGCCAATCCCACCTTGGACTACCACGGCTCGAATGATGACCGATGAAAACCCAGCAACCATGATGCCAACCTGGAACACATCTGTCCACACAACTGCTTTAAGACCACCCTAAAAAAAAAATATAAAGAGAAAAATAAAAGTCAAGCTCTATGATGCTGTCGAAATAAAATATTCTGGACAGCAACCATTTTTTCTGTCAATACTAATATTGTTTTACATTATTGTGATAGCTGAAACATTCAGAGTAAAAGGCAGCGGGTGATGATGGTAAACTGTGCTGTCAGACTACATTACCCACAATGCACAATTCACCCGCATTTCTTTTTTTGAAGGAACTGCTGCAAACAAGGGTTCATAACTTGATACAAAAAAAGGTATACACTATATTGTCAAAAGTATTGTGACACCTGCCTTTACACCAGGGATCTGCAATTAGCAGACCTCCAGCTGTTGCAAAACTACAAGTCCCATCATGCATCTGACTCTGGGTGTCATACTTGTGGCTGTCAGAGTCTTGCTATGCCTCATGGGAATTGTAGTTCTGCAACAGCTGGAGGTCCGCTAATTGCATATCCCCGCTTTACACACACATGAACTTTAATGGCATCTCAGTTTAAGTCCGTATTGTTCAATATTGAGTTGGCCCACCCTCTGCAGCTATAACACCTTCAACTCTTCAGGGAATGTGTGTGTCTATGGGAATGTTTGACCATTCTTCCAGAAGAGAATTTGTGAGGTCAGGCACTGATGTTGGACGAGGAGGCCTGGATCACAGTCTCCGCTCTAATTCATCCCAAAGGTGTTCTATGGGGCTGAGGTTAGCACTAAGGATGAGCTCCAGCGTGTTCACATAGTACACGTGCAGAGCCCGCCAGGAAGTCTGCACGGCGCTGTGCTAATCACAGCCAGGGAGACATTTCCCGATGCTCGGCTGCAGAGATCGGGAAATGTCTCCCTAGCTGTGATTAGCGCCGTGCAGACTTCCTGGTGGGCTCTGCACGTGTACTATGCGAACACGCTGGAGCTCATCCTTAGTCAGCACTCTGTGCAGGCCAGTCAAGTTCCTCCACTTCAAACTCGCTCATCCATGTCTCGTCCAACATCAGTGCCTGGCCTCACAAATGTGCTTCTGGAAGAATGGTCAAACATTCCCATAGACACACTCCTAATCTTTGTGGACAGCCTTCCTAGAAGAGTTGAAGGTGTTATAGCTGCAAAGGGTGGACCAACTTAATTGTGAACCCTACAGACTAAGACTGGGATGCCATTAAAGTTCATGGGCCAGATCCACGTACCTCCGTGCATTTTTCCGTCCCGCGTAGCGTATCTCAGATACACTACTCCGCCGTAACTTTCAGCGTATTTTCCGTATCCTGAAGGAATTTGCGCCGTAAGTTACGGCGGCGTACTGTAACTGTGACGGCATAAGGGCGCGCAATTCAAATAGATAAGATGTGGGCGTGTTTTATGGTAATTCCTATTGACCCCACGTAATTTACTTTTTTTTAACGGTGTCCATGGGGGTTTCCCATTGCGCATGCTCCAAATTAACCCGCAGCATGCCAATGCTTTCGACGTGAACGTAATTCTACGCAAAGCCCTATTCGCGAACGTTTTACGCAAACGACGTAAACAACGGAAAATTAGACGCTGGCCCGACATCCATACTTAACATTGTGTACGCCTCATAAAGCAGGGGTAACTATACGCCGGAAAAAGCCTTACGGAAACGACGTAAAAAAATGCGCCGGCCGGACGTACGTTTGTGGATCACAGTATCTAGCTCATTTGCATATTCTCTACGCGGAAATCAACGGAAGCGCCACCTAGCGGCCAGCGTAAATATGAACCTAAGATCCGACGGCGTACTAAGACGTACGCCAGTCGGATCGAGCCCTCATTCAGTCGTATCTTGTTTTGTGGATACAAAACAAAGATACAAGGGGGGATCTTAGAAATTACGCGGCGTATCAATAGATACGTCGGCGGAATTTCTTTGTGGATCTGGCCCCATGTGTGTGTAAAGGCAGGCGTCACAATACTTTTGACAATATAGGGTATGTATATATGTATGTATGTATGGGTAATAAAGCAAATGCAACCATTACTAACCAGCGTACAGTAGAAAGTGCAGACTACTCCAGTGGCCACAACAGCACCCCACAAATGAAATCCAGTGACTAAAGCAAGAATAAAGATGACACAGAATTAAAACATTAAAAAACAATTAAGCATGAAATCCAGTTTAAAAGCTATTACAGTTTTATTAACTGATCACCCCTTGTGTAAAGTGTGTGTATAGCCAGAACATTTATTTTTAAATTTGGATAGAATAGGCAAGGGTTAAAGGCCCTAACATTCCTCTAAAGCCGGCATAATAACTGCTCGAATATCAGCCAACTTCTGCTGACTCAGCCAAAAGTGAAGCAATGTACACCTCTGCCAACACAGCAACTTAAATCGAAGGAGCCTGCTGGAAAATTGTGGTATGAACAGCGCCTGCAGCCAGTCAGATACAATAGCCAAGCATAAGGGATTTATTCTTACATGCTGTTAGCGTGGATAAAGGAATCTTTTAGATTTATTTTGTTCAGTCTGCAGGCTCAACAAAAAAATCTATATGTGTATGTATGGCCAGTTGTACTCTGTCTGCTGTTTGTAATAAACACACCATCATCAGAGTCTAGAAATTTAACGGCTAAATAAACCCCAAACTAAAAATGTTATATGTTGCAGCTTACCAATCATTAGATGTGGTGGCTGCATTCGTTTTATTTTTTAGGCATTTTCCCTCTGTTTTCACCTGATGATCTGGCTAGTAACACACCTCCTCTGGTATTAGCATGCTCCCACTCTGGATGAATGAGCACAGGGACACTTTTTATAGTAGCTGGGGGGAGGGGAGTGTTAGGTCACGGTGCACCAGCAGATTTAAATACACTAACAAATTTAAACCAAACAGTTACAGCAAATTGTTTTTTTTTCCCTTTTTGATAAAATTTTTACATACATAAATAAAAGCTGACCATTGTAAGCACTCCTGTCAGCAGTACATGGTTTGACCCAACCCTGTAACTGATGCATCTGCAAGAGAAATTGTTCTTTTGAAAAACTATAGACTTATTGTCTGGATCACCAGAAGAAAATAGCTTACAAAAATAAAGCTAATGTAGTCATTACATCTAAGAATTGATACGCTGCAATATAATAAATGTGTTCTTTTGGGTTTATTACTGCCTTAAGAGTTGTATATTTTTAAAGTGATATTAAAGTCTTGTTTTTTTTTTGTTTAAAAATAACAAACATGTTATCCTTACCTGCTCTGTGCAGTAGTTTTGCACAGAGCAGCACAGATCATACTCTCCTCAGGTCCCTCTTGGTGCTCCTATCCCCTACAGTAAGCAGCCTGCTATGGGGGCACCTGAGCCAGCTCAGCCGCCACCCCCTCTCTCTGCTTATTGGCTCACTGATTTTGATTGACCAATGACTCGGCCAATGACGAGGGAGAGTCCCTGGACAACTGAGGCTCTCATGCACATCTCTGGAGGAAGATTTCTGCTACACACAGAATGTATTTAATTAGAACCACTTTAACGAGGATGTGTGTTTTCATTGCAGTTTTTTCTTAAAGTAATTTTCTACGTGGCTTACACATTTTATGGGCTTGCTATTTTTGTTATTGCATTAAATGTAGAGATTCTTTGTCTTATTTATATATAAAAAATCACTATACATTTGCTTTGAATTTAAAATATGGATATAATTTACAGAATGTTTTAACCACATTTTACAATAGTTAAATGTTTTATTTATGGTCAAAACCGCCTTTAAAAATAAGGTGACATTTTGTTATGGAAGTAGCTCCCAGATTACTGTTCTTCCAATAGATTTGAAAAAGGAAAAACCCTTTGTGTTGGACTTTGAAGGCAGATTGGACCATAGGATTTATATAAAAAATATATATATATTCTATTTATACAGTGGAACCTTGGATTATGAGCATATTCCGTTCCAGGAGAATGTTTGTAATCGAAAGCACTCGCATTATCAAAGCAAGTTTCCACATAGAAGTCAATGAAAACGAAGATAATTCGTTCTGCATTGACCTCTATTGTATGCAATACCGCATGTGGTCAGAGGTGGGGGGCGCCGAAGAGCCTCGGAAATACTTAGGGACAGCTCGGCTGAACTCGGAAAGCCTTGGAAAGGCTCAGAAACACTCGGGAACTAGTATTTTCGAGTGTTTCCCAGTATTTCTGAGTCATTCCAAGTATTTACGAACTGCTCTGAACTGTTCCGAGTGCCACCGGCACCCCCTGCACCTCTGGCCAAATGCGATACTGAACACCCCATTGGCTTCAATCGTGCTCGTTTTGCGAGACAACACTCGCAAGTCGAGCCAGGATATTCTTTTAAAGTAGCGTGTCTTACAAAACGCTTGTTAACCGCGTTACTTGTTAACTAATGTTCCACTGTACATAGAAACATTTAAAAAATGTTGTACATGAATAAACAAAGTTAAAAACATGTATTCACATCTGTGCAGAATTCGGCCCACAATGGGCAGATACTTTTAAAATGTTGTTACATGGTAATGGGTAAATGAGTCCCTGTGCGTCAACTCATTTCGCTTATCTGCTTACTCAGGACACACAAAGGGGTAGTACAGGAAAAAACAGGCCTCACTTGCCTAAATGTGAGCATGCATACATACAGAGTATCCCTGGGTGGGCACCAGGGGGAACAGGACAAATCAGGCAGTCTAACCCCCACATAGTCTAATATAATCAGAGAGTTGAAAATAAAAAAAAAGTATATTTACAAGCTCACATAAGCTCAGGTGACAAAAGTGGGGTGATGCATACAAAATAGTATATATATATTCCAACAGATAATAATTGTAGACCGTAGAGCAATTGCTAGGCTAGAATAGCTTTGCATCAAATGGGGAGCTGTTAGCAACAAATCCCTGAATGCAAGATTGAATTAAAGACGATAAAAAATAGATGTCCTGCCAGACCAACAAGGTGTAGCCAGGAGGTGACCCAAGGGGACACTGTAGTAGTGTACACATATTATTTTTATCTACAATTATTATCTGTTGGAATATATATATTATTTATTGTGCAGCTATCACCCCATTAACTTTACGCCGGACGTACACCTTACGTAAACGGCGTAGATTACAGCAACGGGCGTAAGTACGTTCGTGAATCGGTGTATCTAGGTCATTTACACATTCGACGCGTAAATCAATGGAAGCGCCCCTTGCGGCCAGCATAAATATGCGCCCAAGATACGATGGCAAAGGAGACTTACGTCGGTCGTATCAAGCCAAAATTCAGGCGTACCTTGTTTCCTGAATAAGGCGCATAGATACGACGGCGCATCCGTGGACTTACGCGGGGTATCAGAAGATACGTCGGCGTAAGTCCTTTCTGAATCCGGGCCTCTGTATGTATGTGTGCTTACATTTAGGCAAGTAAGGCCTGTTTTTTCCTGTATCACCCCTTTGTTTGTCCTGAGGAAGCGGGTCAGCGAAATGTGTTGATGCACAGGGGCTCACTTACCCGTTACCATGTAACATTTTGAAAATATCTGCCTGTGGTTGGCCGAAGCCTGCACAGATGTGAATAATTTTTTTTTAACTTTGTCTATTTATGTATGTAGTGGCCTGCTCCTATTGACTAGGCGCTATCAGTAAATTTAGTGTTATCTGAGCTGTACATAGCTCAGAATGATTGTGTAAAGTGTTGCTTTTGTCCCGGTTTAGTTGTGTACATTTCCCACTGTGCCTGTAGATGGCACAAGTGCATTGGATATAATTGATAAGATGCTAAGTGCATTGGATATCTTTCCCCCAGAAACCGCCCAATTGGGAGCTTCTTTGTAGCTGGGCATGCTGGGGAAGAATATTTAATGGGCGAGAAGCCATGTGATCACTCTCTCACCACTGCGCCCTGTTGGCCTGAGGTTGTGCTATAGAGGCGTTCTGGCCTCATGGCCTGCCAGGCCTGAGGCTTTGCTGCTGTGTTTGCCGCAAGTAGGCCCAGAAGTCTGGCTGGGCATACTTAACGGAAGGTGGTCCTGTGCTGTCTGTCCTGTGGGAATAAGCCACTCAAGCGGAGAACATTCCAGGGGAGGACCCTTGCTGGAGAGGACCAGGCTGAAGGCTGGTATCTCAGGGAGGGCCTGGTGACTCGTTTGAAGGATGCACTCAAGTTAACCTACCTCACAGTATTGCGGGATGGCTTAAAGGTTCTAATACTGTGTAGCTGATCTATCTAACCCACTGCTGGCTAAACAATACTGTGGCAGGGGATTATACAGGAGTTTCTACTTATCACTCAAGTCTGTGACAGAGACTTTGTCTGTGCTTCATACCGGCGTCTAGGTCGGTGTGAGAGGCCTATCCGGTTGTCGCAAAGATCCAATGACTGGAGCTGTTATCCTCTGTATCCAAGAAAGTATTAGTGATCTGCAAAACTAAGGTATCTGAACTTCCCCTAACCCTCTACCCTCTTTACTACTGAAGTTGTTGAATAAAGCATTAAGAAAAGGACTGAAGTGACTGGCAATCACATTTATATTCAACTTCCTAACCTAGACTTGGAGTTCTGTTACGGTGAACAGTGGGGTAATGGCAGACCCAAGATAATTCTCAGCGGGTCCTACAGGGGTAGTGATACATGTACAAAAACTTTTTTTTTATGTTTTCTATGTGTTAAAAAAAATATAGATTTTTTTTTATATAAATTATGTGGTCCAATCTGCCTTCAAAGTCCGACCCAAGGGGTTTGTTACATTTTCAAATCTAAATTTACGGATGTGGCAATGGAGTGATCTTAGTACTTAAATGTTCTTACAATAGATAACATGCCTTTACCTAAAATTAATAATTTATGTAACTCAAACTCCAGTTTTCCTGCACAGTACACATCATATTTGATTTCTAAACCATTTACTTCCTTAAGTGCTCAGCAAACAGTACAAAGCCACAAAGTTGCAGACGCAGAACAGGTCATAAATAGGCAAACTTTGTACTTTAATTGCTATTTTTTGTATTACATGTCTTACCTTGATTTAATGCCAAAGCTGGAGCATAAATGACAATTCCTGTATATAGAATCTATGGAAGAGAAATAGAACATATGCAGCAATAAATCAGAAAGAAAAAACACAAAGAATACTGTAATTACTAAATTAACCCTATATTTTGCTTTTATCTCAGCGTGTATGTTCAGTTCAAAGGGATTCATTCTTCATGTCATTTAACCTGTGCCTAGCGTGCTGGTTATACTAGGCAGAGGATGCTCTGAATGCTTTCTGAATATCTGAATCATAGCTGTGCGCAGCCTGTTGCATTAGGGTGTGCACCCCAAAGCTCAAACACACATGCGTGTGTGGGTGTGTGTATCTATATATATATATATATATATATATAGGGAAATGGACAATGTCGGTAGAGCAGAGGTTGGCGTCAGTAGAGCAGTGGATGGTGTCAGAAGGGCACAGATTGGGGTCAGTAGTTTATTTTTTAAATATTGTTTCATTATTTATTACAATAATTTTTTATTATTGTCTTTTACAATTATTTCTAGGAGCCCCATTGGGGGCCTTTGTGAAATGTTAGGAGTCTAAACAGACCCCCGATGTCTCACTTTTGAGACAGAGAAAGGGACAGAGATTCCCCAGTCCCTTTCTATGCAGTCAAGCAGCAGGAGAGATCTGCCCAGCACAGGATTATTAGGGTGTGCCCAGGCACACCTGGCACACCCTGTGCGCACACCTTTGATCTGTATGAACTTTCAGCCAGCTTTAACCATCACAGGCATGTAAGCAGTGCACAGTTACCGATCTGCACAAACTATATACATTTTTCTAAGGCTCTTTTCAAAGGAAAGTAGGTTTAAAAAATGTAAGGGGCATATTTAAAAAGTAGTGAATGTCACTTGGTGGTGAATCAATCACTGCACACATGCACCAAGAAGAATTACCTGCAGTAAATGTTTAATGAATGTCAGATGAACTTCTTTATAAACATGCCCCGGAGTATTGTGTCAGTGTTGACCTCCTTACATTTAGGTGTGGGGTGCTGGCACTGAGCCTGAATGCCACCTGCCCATGCCCTGGATTTTTAGCAATTTCAGAGACCAGAATTTATAAGACTTGTTTGCTGAGGAGGAACAACCCAGTGAGCCTCCAGCTCACTTATTAACCCTAACCCTAAGTGAGTGAGCGCAATGCTGTAGCCAGCTAGGTTCGAGATAGTACACCAGATACCCATAGTTTGCCAATACAAACAATTAAATATTTCTAGCTGCACTTTTTCATTAACATCAGATGCATTTTGCATTTTGCTGTGTTTTCCATAAAAAGAAAAATAGTAATAAGAAAACACAGTCTTTTTAATCAACCTTACTAACACCAAGCTGTTTTGACATATTTTTAAATAGTACCATCTGTTTCATATTTTAGGTGTTAGTGAAGGTTTTGCAGGCCAATCCACCAATAACACACATTTATTAAAGGGGTTGATTTACTAAAACTGAGGAGTGCGAAATCTGGTGCAACTCTGCATAAAAATCTAGCAGCTTAAACTGGCCATAGATGGTTCGAACCCTGTATGGGCAAGGCTGTATATATTAATCAACTTGGGTACAACCAGACTGTCGGATTTTTTCATCCAATTATTGTTAGCAGCTGGGATGGCTCCGTGGGAGGGATTCCCCCATCAACACTGACTATGTTGATGGGGGAATTGAGTGATTTTCTTTTCTTTTTTTTCAGTCTTTTTTAACTTGTTGGTCCTGCCAGTAACACACTTCCTGTCCCAGGGTGACAACGCTCACTCACTGTACCATATCTAAGGTGGAGCAGCATTGTCACCCTAGGACAGGACTACAAAACACCTTCCCTTCCCCTGATCTCCATTACATAGGGGGGGGGGCTCTGTAATTCACAGATGTGAACTAGGCAGAGCTGACTAATGCTTCAGATTTTGGTGCAGAACTCTCAGCTCACTACAGGAAGTTAAATGCTCACTGTATTTTTGGTAGGATCGATGGGTATTTTTTGGTACTTATATACACTAAATATCATAAAACACTTTCAATTGGAAAGACCAAAAGGAAGCAAATAACAGACGGTCGTTGTTAAAGTTTACATGCAAATTAAGTCACCATAAAACACTTATGTCTGATGTGAACAAGCCTTTATATGATGGCTTTAGTAAGACAATTTAAACAATTAATTGGTTCTTGCTGCAATAAAACCACTGGAGCGTGTAGGACTTGTCATCAACAAGTTAAAGTTCTTTATAATTATTCCCCCTGTATTTGTGGTAGAGAGCTTATCCTCCTTATCTTACCCTTATCCTTATCTTCCATCTCATTATACTTATTGTACACTGATCCACTGTTGTCGATGGAATGTGTACATACATAATGAGGGGTGACTACAATGAGTTCAATAATAATTTCTAAATAGTGCATAACAAGTGTAAAATTAATCATTCTGTTACATTGGACAGAACTAGTTTAGCAATTTTGCTATTTCCTACACAAATGGGTTTATTTACATTTTTTTCATACAAGATTCACAAAACTTTCTCGCAAGATTTATACATTTCTAACTTTTTTTATTTGGGAATATTAGTAGATCTTAGGTGAAAGTTGTGTGAATTTTGTGCGAAAAGATTGTAAGTAGACCCCAAGGGTCATAGTATGCATAGATAAATGTGCCATTAAGGAAAATGGCAACTAAATAATGCATGTTATATATTCCATTATACCAGTCGTCATGTTGGGATTTCCTACATCCTATGCACAAGCTGTTGGTTTCTCATTATATACAGTACTATGAGTAAACATGATTTTATCTCCAAACTATAAGATACGTGATGTTAATGATAATAATAATTTTACTTACTGTTTGAATAATGAAAAGGATTGTTCCAATTAGTCGAACATGTTTATTGAAGCGAAGTTCTAGGTACTGTTGATATATTAAAGATATACTGATATTAAACCTAAAAATCCTAAAAAATTAGTTGGGGACAAATGCAAACAACAAAACTAGATGAATTAGATGTATGATGAAGGAAAGTTCTAGGTACTGATGATATATTAGAGAGATACAGATATTAAACCTAAAAATTCTAAAAAAAAGAAGTTGAGGACAAATGCAAACAACAAAACTAGATGAGTTAGATAGATCATGAAGGAAAGTTCTAGGTACTGATGGTATATTAGAGAGTCACAAATACTAAACCTAAAAATTCTTAAAACAAAAAAAGACTTTGAGAATAAATACAAACAATAAAACTAGAGGAGTTAGATATATGATGAAGGAAAGATCTAGGTACTGATGGTATATTGAAGAGATATAAATATTAAACTTAAAAAATCTAAAAAAGAAGTTGAGAATAAATACAAACGATAAAACTAGAGGAGTTAGATATATGATGAAGAAAAGTTCTAGATACTGATGGTATGTTGAAGAGATACAAACATTAAACCGAAAAATTCTAAAAAAGAAGTTGAGAACAAATACAAACAATAAAACTAGATGAGTTAGATATATGATGAAGGAAAGTTCTAGGTACCGATAGTATATAAAAAAAGGGATACAAATATTAATTTAAAAATTCAATAAAAGAAGCTGTGAAAAAAATGACAGTATATAATATGTACTATTTAAATAAAAAATAAAGCAGCTGGGTAATCAATGAAATAGTCGATTAAATATGTTAGATTATTCGTTATATCAAAGACAATAAACAACATGTTAATCTGTATTGTTGGGAAAAGGTTAAACAACTGTGGCTACATATTTCCAGAGGAATGTATGCCCTCATCCAGCCATATTCAGCGCATGCTCATACTAAAGTGTGCCAGCTGGCACCCAGTTTTCAGGGTATTTCCCTGTCTTTTACAAGTAAGGGATGCTTATGGTTATACTGTACCTCATAGGTGCTGGTGATGCCCAGTCTGTAGAACACCGGCAGAAAGACCTCTGATGAGATCAGCACTGTAAAAGTATAAGTGATGGCAAATACACTGAACATGGCACCAAATCGGTACACCTCTGCGGGGGTACCAAGCACTGTCACCGCAGACATGAAGCTGGCAGTGAGCGACAGAGCCACTGGCACAGCAGTCATGCTCCTGCCACCCATAAGGAAATCTTTGGAGGTCTTCTGTCCACCGCCTGCAAAGGCATAGTAGATTCCAATCACAGCAGAGATAAGCAGCATCAAAGCGAACACCACATAGTCCCAGACTGTAAAGGTGCCAATGTCCCCTGGGGTGGCCATTCTAAGGGAGCTCTGGCTGTATGTGGACGTCTACCAGGAGAGACAGCTAGCTAATAGAGGTGAGATGGAGCAGTAGGTACAAGTCAGCAGCAGTGCTCGCAAGCTGGAGGTTTACTCCTGAGAACAGTTACATATTCTAATTAGATAGATAGGACACCGAGTAACCTAGAAGGAGAGTAAGGCTGTGCAGGTGGCTGCACTCCAGGGCAAATCTGTTAAAGATATGTGCAGTGATAGAGAAAAGTAATACAATAAAAACAAGCAGAAGATTAGAAAAAGAAAGAAAGTGATGTGTGGCTGGGAGGTAAGGACAGGTGCAGCAGAGTAACAAGGAAATAGTGACAAGCTAAGGTAAGACAGAAGTGAAAGGGACAGGGAGGTGGAACAGATTATGTCTTCACAGGGTTAATATAGTAACTAAACTCAGCAGGTGACATCCCATAAACCCTCCCAGCTCAGATAAGACACCTTAGGTCCATTGTCCACAATGTGCAGATTTCATCATTGGTGTTAATTCACTCATGATTGAAAATACACACAAAACTGCCAAAAATGCAAAATACCATACAATCACAGTCTGGTGCTGGTTGGCAATTGCACACAATTTACTTTATTGCTTAAAAGTCTACTACAATTGTGAATTAAATTCATTAATAGAAAGTTACAGGTTAGAAAGAGCATTAATCTCATTGCTTGCTGCTTAAACTGAACAGAGCCACAGAGATCTGATTGTGATCAGACATCAGGAAATGACCTGACTACAAGGGAATGTCGACCAAGAGCCAGGTACATAAACATATATAGTAAAACCTTGGTTTGAGAGTAACTTGGTTTGAGAGCGTTTTGCAAGACAAGCTAATTTTTTTATCAATTTTGACTTTATATACAAGCAAAGTCTTGATATACAAGTAGTGTCATGTCACAACTGAGTATAAAAGAGAAGAGAGGAGCCTCTAAGTGTAGCAATATGGTTACATTTAATGAAAGTTCACCATTTAGCAACATATTGCTACTATTAGAGCCGCCTCTCCTCTCTTTTATACTCTGTAGCTCCTGCTGGATTTTTCTTTTAACCACTAGCCAACCAGCCACTGCAGTTATACGGCGGCAGGTCGGGTCGGCTGCGCGAGATCGCGTAGCTATGTCATCACGCGATTCAGCCAATAGGGGCGCACGCCCCCCCTCTCGCCGGGGGGCGGGCGCGATCACCGCCGGGCACCCGCAATCGCTCGTTACTGAGCGAGAACTGGAAGCTGTGTGTGTAAACACACAGCTCCCGGTCCTGTGAGGGGGAGAAATGCCTGATCATCTGTTCATACAATGTATGAACAGCAATCTGTCATTTCCTAAAGTCAGTCCCACCCCCTTCAGTTAGAACACACACAGGGAACATAATTAACCCCTTCCTTGCCCCCTAGTGTTAACCCCTTCCCTACCAGTATAATTTTTATAGTAATCAATGTATTTTTATAGCACTGATCGCTATAAAAATGCCAATGGTTCCAAAAATGTGTCAAAAGTGTCCGAAGTGTGTCATAAGGTCGCAGTACCGATAAAAATCGCTGATCGCCGCCATTACTAGTAAAACATTTTTTTTTATAAAAATGCCATAAAACTACGCCCTATTTTGTAGACGCTATAACTTTTGCGCAAACCAATCAACAAACGCTTATTGCGTTTTTTTTTATGGAAAATATGTTGAAGAATACGTATCGGCCTAAACTGAGAAAAAAATTGTTTTTGTTTTTTTTAAGTGTATTTTTGTGCGTGTACTCGAGACTGCAGGAGTTGGGAGTAGGCAGGCCTCCCCCAGAAGCAATCTGCCACCTTTCTCCATGCCCCGGGTGGCAATGGTGGGTGCGTGAGGGGGTCCTCCCACACAGCCCGCCCTACCTGCTCCGCTTTGAAGCCCAACGGGGCAGAGGGACTCCCTATAAGGGAGTGAGAGGATCTAGCCCGCTCAACCAGCCCCGTTAGTCCTTCGCCTCTCTTTTTAGAGACCGCGTGGTCAAAGTGCGTGCATGTTAACCCAATTTCGAGTGTGTGTAAGTGTGGTGGTTTTTGTGGGAGGGGGGTGGGCGTACTAAGCGCAGGCTTACCTCGCATAGCACACCCACGGGAGCCGGGCTGAGACCACCAAACTCAATTCACATGCAGCCGGGACCGGGATCTGAACCCCTAGCTGCAGAGGTGAATGGCTTGTCAGCGCAGTGCTAATCGCGTTGATCCACCGCAGCTCGTTTTTTAAAATATTTTTGGGGATATTTATTACAGCAAAAAGTAAAAAAAATATTCATTTTTTTTCAAAATTGTCGCTATATTTTTGTTTATAGCGCAAAAACTAAAAACTGCTGAGGTGATCAAATACCACCAAAATAAAGCTCTATTTGTGGGGGAAAAAGGACGCCAATTTTGTTTGGGAGCCACGTCGCACGACCACGCAATTGTCAGTTAAAGCGACGCAGTGCCAAATCGCAAAAAGTGGCCCGGTCATTGACCAGCAATATGGTCCGGGGCTGAAGTGGTTAATCCCCTTTCCTTTTGTGGATGGACAATTTATGCTTACACAACCTGGTCACATTACTATAATCTTTTTAAATAGACTATAAACTAAAGGACCTATGAATAAATGGTGAAACAAATCATTTGAGTTTCCATTATTTCTTATATGCTTCGATATACAAGTGCTTTGGATTACAAACATGTTTAGGAAACAAATTATGCTCACAATTCAAGGTTTTACTGTATGCATATTTCTACAACAGTTCTGAGCATAGGCGTGCGCAAGGAGTGTGCCAGGTGTGCTTGGGCACACCCTAATCCTGGGGTTGGCAACTTGTCAATGTTGGGCAGGTGATAGGTAAAGCGCGATCCTTCCTTGCCAACCCTTAGAACCTGGACAGGAGAAGTGGCGGAGGTGGAATTTAGTGGAACCGATCTGTATTTTCCTCCTGCAGTAGCTGAAGATAGGCTTCTCCTTTTCTCCCTTTTGTCAATATTGAGCTGCCACGCAGGAGTTAAATTTAGGGGATCGGTACTAATATATGCCACCCCTTCTTTTCTTTGTTCCTCTTCCTTCTTTTGTCTGGATCCATGTGCTCCCTTGTTCCTGCTTCCCCCCATTGTTTCAGGTTGTTATGTCAAATGCATATGTGTTGGGGCTTTGGGGTGCACACCCTAATGCAATAGGCTGCACACACCTATGATCCTGAGCCATCTCCCTGCCTGCTGCATAGACATAGCAGTTGTAATTTGTAGGTTGAGTAACTATCACTTTACATTTAGTACTGGGAATTATCAATCACAATATCTGAAAAAAGATTAGTCAGTATAGCTGCTGGAAAGATTATGCAATTCATTTTCAAGTGAAAATTTGAATCTGATTGGCTGCTAATGCAACACATAGATTTTTTTTTCAAACAGTAACAAGAGGCTCCTCATATGCAAACAGTAAAAAGAGGCTCCATACAGTACCCTGTATTTGAGCTTTCTTGTTTATTTAATAAACTGTGTAAAAACTCTACCACGCTATGGAGCCTCTTTTTACTGTTTGCATATGAGGAGACATCACCAGTGAGCAGCTTTGAACCATACAGCTCATCTAGAATCCTTAAGGTGATTCACAAGCGTGTTTGACCAAACTTAGGTGTGAGGTCACGCGCTTGGAGGTGAGCGGCCATTACCTGAGGGTGGGGAGCACCAGAATGTGGACACTGAAACACATTGTTTTCAAGGAGTCACCATTATAAGGACTGTATACAACTTGTATATACTGACCTTCATTTAATCAGGATGTATTCCTTTGTTAGCATTTATATATTTTTTTTATATTTACTATCTATCTATCTATCTATCTATCTATCTATCTATCTATCTATCTATCTATATATATATATATATATATATATATATATATATATATATATATAACATTTATTTATGTATATATTATATATATATTATTATTTATTTGCTGTGAAGTGTGACACGCAGCACGGATAAGTTTGCCACAGGGACTAAGGATTACATTTATTATATATTTTTTTTCAACTTGATTTACTGTCACGATTTATATTTGGATGTTTTATTGCAATGTTGGCACTTTAAAATTCACCATTGGGAAGATATTGGGTGAGATAGCGCAGTGCAGTATTTTAAATTAAACTGCTGTAGCTTGTTGTTGAACCTGGATGCCAATAGATCGACCTCTGGCCATTCCCAGCACTGGCAGACTTCCCGAAACACGTTTGGGTGTAGGGACCATTCCCCCGGGCAGATCTGCTGGCGGCTGAGATAATCTCCCCTCCAGTTCTCTACTCGCACAATATTGGAGCGCTGATAGAACCGGCACATGTCCCTCTGCCCAGGTTTATATGTGGTTCACCTGCTCCTGAGTTGAACAGCTCCTGGTACCACCCTAGTGGTTGATATAGGTCACTGCAGTGGCATTGTCAGACTGAACCCTGATGGGGCATTCCTGAAACTTCACCATCCAGGACCGTAGGGCCTGTAACTCCAGGATGTTGATGGGCAAGCTCTACTCTGCCCTTGACCATCTCCCCTGAGCTGTGGGTCCCTCTAGGGTCGAGAGACTGGCATCTGTAGTACGACACCGTGAGGAAGAATCTTCTTATTTGCAGGTTCCAATCCTGCAACCACCAGCTTAAGTTTAAGCATGCCCGGGGAGATAAGGACATGGGGTAATCCAGAGCTTGTGCTGTCCTATTCCAATGTACTTGATTTGGCGGCAAGTGGTTAACTAGCACTCTCCCTGTCTGTGTGACTGAAGGAAGCACAGTTTTACTAGTCTACTCTATGTCTGAGTATAGTTGTTTATCTATATATCTACATGGGGACAGACATATTTGCTCAGTAGCCCACTCTGTTTATTGACTGTGATATGCTAATACACTTATCTGGCTGAAATTATACCTGACATGGCCTGTCCCATTCAAGTAATAAGGGTTAAGTTACTAAGGCAGTTTACATTGCAAGGGGATTTTTACCAGAACTTAAAGCGAAACTATACTGCATCTGAGGACCACAAACCATAAACGTTCTTTAATTAATTTTAAAGTTTAAATGTCTCCAAGCTATAATTTGCCTGGAAATCAAGTTCAAAAACTGTCCATGGCCATCTTGAGCAAAAGCAGGTGATACTTCCTAGAATCCATATGCTTATAGCTCAGGCATGCAGACAGTTAAGCGTGCATAGCTTAGAAAACCCCTTATCCTCTCTTGAAGGCTCCTGATATGCATGACACCATATGCCTAGGCTTGGAATTTAGGAAGTAACTGAAGAAATGTAAAATATATCTAATGCTAGCAGCTTAAGGATTAAAAAAAGAACTCAAAAAGCTTCATTTCATTCACTAAGATCTAGGGCAAAATATTTTGCAAAGTGCAACTTTCCTGTCAAAGTGAACAGTCTACCTTTAGTAAATAACTCCATAGTTTCTCGAGAGGCTCCATTGAGGTGACACACCTACAATGTTCTCGGTAGCTAGAAACTTCTGTTTGTATTTGGCGAACATAAGAGAAACAACAGTCCTTAATTCATCATCAATCAGTTGGGAAATTATTCTCCAATACCTGGAAACCTTCTTTGCGCAATAGCATCCTTATGAACGTGTTCATTGGCACACCTCTACGTGGCCCCAATGGTGCTTAAAATGGTCACGTCACTTGTTTATATAAGGCCAGGTTTCTAACCAATTAAGAAAATAGGAATAAAGTAGTTTGCGCAATGTTATTCTCTTGTTGCGGTGCCGCAAATGCGGCGTTGCACCAATTTGGACGGTGCCATTGCCAGCAATTGCCGCCAATTTGGCATGCGATTTGACCTTGATAAAGTTATAATAATAATTCAAATGTCTTTTCTATGCCATATGTGATTTAGTACATGTCCAGCATCAATTCCATGTATACTATAAAAAGTTCCCCTGCACATTTTATTTGCATCTTTAGTCTGTTCATAGTGAGAGTTGTAAACCTACTTTTGTAGGTACAATTGTGTTCTCTTTTTCCAAAGATTTTTATTACGTTTTTGATAAAAGTAAGTTTGGTTTGCAATAAATAATAAACAAACTGGGGACTCCCTAAAATCCCCCCAGAATAACATCAGCCGTTGAAAACAAAGAGACAGGAATATTTGCAGGATGTAACAATATAACTTGAAGTAATCATTGATTCCAAAGCAGAGATGAATAAATGATGTATTCAGTAGGTTATCACCTGGAGTTTACACACAGATATCTCTCGAGCTGTTAGGTGTTGCAAAGTAGGCTTGGAAAGGCCGTGTGTTTTATTGACTTTCATAGGGAGGTTAGTTGAGGTGAAGAAAAGTGTCAGAAACTACTGAGCTGTGATATATTAAGGTGGTGGGGTCAGTGGTGTATTAATAGCCATAGTACTCAAGGTGGATGTTTTAAAACCTGGGGGTGGAAGGGACTCCATTAACGGAACTGTTGAGGCAATTTAAACACAAAAAAAAAAACACCAATAGTTTAACAATAAAGAAGTGTTTGTTAACTTACAAAAGTGAATTTTTACTTCAATAGCTGATCCCAATAAAAAAAAAAACTGGCCATTTGAATTATCCTGGATTAATTATGTTGTATGTTTAGACAGAAATTAAGCTCGGAAATTATGCGCAATGTCCAAAACGAGATGAAACGCCGACCGGAAAGAGGGGGAAGAGTGCAGGCTTAAGTACAGCCTGACTCCTATTACAAATACAGCCTGACCTGCGGTCTGCCTTCCCATTTGTATTGAGTATGTCCAGTTTTATTAGAACTCTTTGGTTATTGTTTGCAATTAGCTTGTTCCCATTATGCAATATTGTTTTGCACTGTTATATATGATTAAATTTTTGCATAACGTAATATCTTTTTCATTATGATAAAAAAAAATGTTTATTATACCTGCTTTCTGAAACTGCAAGGGTTTTTTTGGGGTTAGATCCTTCCCAGGTTTTTAACAGTACCAAAGTTGCTGGTCCAAAAATACATGGTCTAGCACAGATATGGGTGCATATACTTTGTCTATGTATACTAGTTTTTAATATTCTTTGTATAACTGTGATTAAGGATGATAGTTTGGAATGTGTGAATGTGTTTAAATAAATGCATTTTTCATGGAGTACTCTTAGGCCTCGTACACACGACCGAACATGTCTACTGAAACTGGTCCGCGGACCAGTTTCCGCGGACATGTCCGACCGTGTGTAGGGCCTACCGGACCGGATTCCTGGCCGAGCGGACAGGTTTCCAGCGGACAAAAGTTTCTTAGCATGCTAAGAAACTTGTCCGCTGGAAGCCTGTCCATCGGACATGTCCGATGGTCAGTACGACTCATCAGACATGTCCGCTGGCCCGAGAACCCACGCATGGCGTTGAAGTGATTCGACGCATGCGTGGAAGCATTGAACCCCCGGATCGCGCACGTCGCCGTGTCATCCTCGCCGCCACGTCACCGCGTCGTCACCGTGTATTCTGTCCACGGGGAATTTGGTCTGATGGTATGTACACACATCAGACCAAATGATCCCAGCAGACATGTCCGATGAAAACGGTCCGCGGACCATTTTCATCGGACATGTCTGGCCGTGTGTACAAGGCCTTATGGATGTACTGCTAACATTTTGGGATAATAGTGGAAAACTATGTATACATTCTCTTGGACACTAGCCCAGTTGCCCACTGTCCCTGATATTGTAAAAGCAATGGCTCCAAGCTGTAGTGCCGGTAAGCTAAAGGTTAGAGGAAGCTGATGGGAAATTTACATTTTCTGTCTTCTTTGTGAACATTCATAAAGTCTACACCCAAAATACATTAGCAGTACACTTTGATAATAGAAGTTTTATCTTTTCCCAGGTCACAAGCCTGCTGTTCAAATCAAAATGCAGAAACCTATTAGGTAATAAAATGACCAAAGTTATCTATCTGATCTTGGCCACTAATTTTGACCAAGGGAAGTGAAAAGTATTAAGCGTAATTGTTGGAATCTGTTGTTGTATTATTCCCTTACATTTGCAATAGGCTGGTCACAAGGAGCACCTTTGTCAGGCAAATTATTCAATGCAGAGATCCTGCCTGCTTTGTAAACAACAGACTCACAAATGTGGTTTCTCACTATCATTATTGTTTGTTAAAGTTTAAATGGCTTTTCTAAGCGACACAAATTTACACATATTGTATTCCAATTTGAGTGTGAAGTTTTTGTATATTTTTTGACCATTGCCACAAAATGTCCAATGAGATTTGTGCATGTTGGGACTGTCAGCATAGAAAACCACATAGAGTCTGTGGTGGTAGGTTTGAGTGTAAAACCCCCCAGTTTTGACTGTAACCAGATCAATCTTCTGGGGTCCCTATAGAGCTTCTAAAGCACTTAATGATTAAGCACAAGATGTTTGCGTGAAACGCGTCTAAGTGACCTCATGTTGGTGTCTTTGGTGTTATCACTTTGAACAATAAAAGGCAATCCGAATTCCTGGATGTGCAGCCATTTCTTTTCTTACACGATAGTTATGGTTTTTATACCAAAGCTACTTGCCAAAGTGTGTTGTTGCTTTTTGTCAGATTACATTTTTTATCAGAAGTGCTTTGCTTTTCATCTCATCAAGATTTACTACTTGCATTATTGGCTTTAAGGTGCATTGTTTTCATCATCTGTGCAATGCTACTGGCTACAAAAAGGGATCCTTTCATAATGCCAATTTACTGTTTTCTTTCCTGCTACCACGAAAATCACTCAATTTATGGCCAGCTTTGGAAGTGGCAGTGGACAGATGCAGCTGATGAATATATATTTTTTTTCTCCTGAAATCCAAACTTCTCTTTTAAAGACCACTTTCACTTCGCATTAAGGGAAAAGTGACAATGTCACCTAATGACCCACCCTCTCAGTCATATATACCCACCTATCCATGCTCATTTACTGCCTCCTCACAGCAGGAATCCACCCTAGGCAAGTTCCAGTGTCTGTTGCTATTGTAATTTACCCAGATGGATGACATCACTGCACCCTTCCCCATGTGACAGTGCTTTCTTTCCAGCCTTGTGACTGGCCACTCAACACAGTCATATACTCCTTAATGCCTGGAAGCTCGCTCTGTCAGAGTAAAGAACAAGAATTTTGGTGGGATGAGGGGGCAGCTAGGTAATGTGGATAGATAAGAATAAATGGCTGTAGGCAAAGTGGCGTGGGGGTGAAGTAAACACTGTAACTTAAAGTGTTACTAAACCCAGGACCCTGCATTCACTATATCTGGTCTCTCACAGTACACAGAACATGGCTATGCAATTATTTTAGTAAATATTAAGTGCTAAATACCTCTTCTCATCAGCAGTAAATAGCAGTCTTGTGACTTCTATCAGTGTTATCTGGTAGGAGGAGTTTTCATTCTCCTCTGACTCTCCAATGAGGCTGCAGAACCCCTGACCCTCTGTCTGGAGAGTGCTGATTGGCCCTTTGCTGATCACATGCACTCTCCCAAGAAAAAAAATCTATCCAGCAATACACATCAAACTGAACATGTGTAGCTTGTCCCCTAGCCTCTGTTGCATGTGGATATGGATTGGGGACTGTGGAAGGGGGAAGGATCAGAGAAGACAGGGTCAAACAGCCTTTTTACACCATGCAGAAGAATAACCCTTTAGGTTCAACAGGGAGTTAAACCATGGGCGTCCGCAGAACTTTTTTCAGGGGGGGATTATTTTAGGGTCACCCTTGCGTCGCCCCTTTTCAACAATGTCATTATCACATTATAATGGTCATAAACTGCATGCGTACGTAGTACAGTCCCTAGAATAAGTAATGGATAATGGACAACAGCCCTCTTACCAGACCCAACAAAACTACAGCAGTGATCCCTCCATCTGGATGATCGCTCACTCTGGGTACCCTGGGGGTGATTCTGGTCAGTAGTGTAGCATGTCTCTACCCTGGTAGTGGCTCAGTCTTTCTTTCTCTGGTGGCGCTGGGCAGCGTGGCTTTCTCTCTGGTGGCGCAGGGCAGAGTGGCTTTCTCTCTGGTGGCGCAGGGCAGCGTGGCTCTCTCTCTGGTGGCGCAGGGCAGCGTGGCTCTCTCTCTCTGTTGGTGCTTGGCAGCATGGCCACCCAGCACACGCTTCTTTCTTTCTCCTGTAGCACTCACTCCCTCAGCTTTTTTGCAGGCTGCAGTCTCTCAATCTCTCTCTTGATTGAGCTGTAGCCTCCTTCCTGTGGAAAATGGGGCCACCAATCTTCGAGACTACATGTCCCATGATGCTCTCCTCTCCTAGTCTCCTTGATTGGCCCTCAGTTATGGCCAATGGGGAAGGAACTGAGCGGGCAGGAAGCTAGGCAAGGGAACCCGGTGAGAGCCGCTGTCTTTTCTCCCTGACAGGAGAAAGAAGAAACAAGCGGGGGTAACCTCTGACAGCCCACAGCTCGCCTTTCTCCTGTCGCATCGCTGCCGAGTTCTCTGCTGGACAGAGCATGGAAAGGAGCCTGCAGTCACACTACACTGATGAGGGGCTTGACAGCACCGTGATGGTGTCACCCCACTGGCTGCCCTCACCCCCATAGCGATGCCATTGTGCTGAATGTGCCTATCTGATCCCTGATTCCAGGGGGGGCACTTGACCCCCTTGCCCCTACCTGCAGATGCTCATGAGTATAACAAGCATGCTTTACTGCATATGCAGATTGATTTTTACTGTAGTGGGTTTAGTAACACTTTAAAGTGTTACTAAAGGTTTTTTTTTATTAAATATATAAACATGTCATACTTACCTCTGCTGTGCAGCTCGTTTTGCACAGAGTGACCCCCAATCCTCGTCTTCTGGGGTCCCTCAGTAGCTGTCTCAGCTCCTCCCCGCATCAGCTAACCCCCCTGGGAAGCGCTTTCCCAAGGGGGTTACCTTGCAGGCACGCTCCCGAGTCCAGCATTTGCATCCATAGACACGAATGCTGGACTCTGCCCTGCCCCCCGGCGCCCCCATCATTGGATTTGATTTAACAGCAGCGCGAGCCAATGGCTGTAATGCTATCAATCTATCCAATGAAGAGCCGAGAAGAACGAGACGAAATCGAGCGCGTTCTTGACGCGCGGCTTTCAAAGGCTCAGGTAAGTAAACGGGGGCTTGAGGGGGGGGGGGGCGGTTAAGCATTGGATGTTTTTTCACCTTGATGCATAGGATGCATTAAGGTTAAAAAAACTGAACCGTTACAACCCCTTTAATCTTAAATAGGCAAAGTGACAGTGTCTCTTTAAATAAATACTATATATATATATATATATATATATATATATATATATAGCCCTCAAAATTTACACTCTACCTCGAGTGTGGGCTGCCTGGGAGCAGGGGGGGCGAGCAAGGAGAGGAAAGTCGCCGCTGCAGCTGTTGCCGCCACCACCGTCTGGTTGTTCAGAGCGCAGGGAACATTAGAGCTTACAATTCAATAGCTGTGTTCCCCGCCGCGCGTTTCATATACAGCCCCTCCCCCTTGTCTGGGCATTTTTAATAGACAGATCACCCATCCCAGGATTGGATGGGTGATCTGTCTATCAAAGTTTCCCGGACAAGAGGGAGGGGCTGTATATGACGCGCTCAGCGGGGAACACAGCTATTGAATTGAAAGCTGTAATGTTCTCCGCGGTTTGAACAACGCTGTGGCAGCGGCTCCGGCTCCTCTCCTACCCAGCACAGGTAGGCTGCACTGTGGGGGAACTCTAGTTGCAATATGGGGGAACTCTGGCTGTAATGTGGGGGGACTCCTGGCTGCAATGTGGGGGACTCCTGGCTGCAATGTGGGGGACTCCTGGCTGCAATGTGGGGGAACTCCTGGCTGCAATGTAGGGAAACTCCTGGCTGCAATTGTGGGGGAACTCTGGCTGCAATTGTGAGGGAACTCTGGCTGCAAAATGGGGACATTGTGCTGCATTTGGGACATTTTGCTGCACTGGGGTCACATGCTGCATTGGTAGACATGGGCAGGCTGCATTTTTGGCCACAGAAAAAGTTCTTGTTAATATTTATTTTTATAACGTAATTCTGCAGAAAACATTTAAGTGTAATTTCATGAGATTTATGAGGGCGTGTCTAGGGGTGGGATTAGGGGGCAGGACATGGTAGGGGTTGGGCGGGGCAACTGGTGGTGAGTACGCCTTGAGGCCTGGCTAGTAGCTCAGGACTTGAAATTGTGAGCCCTGTAATATATATATATATATATATATATATATATATATATATATATATATATATATATATATATAATAAATAGATAAATCCTATTGTACATGGCAATGCATGTTTAGTAAACAGACTTTGCCACTGCTACAATTTAAAATCAAGATTTATTTGAGAGCCTGATGTTTCATAACTATTTTTTATTCGCACTCAATCAGCCTATTACACAATAAATAAATGCACTACGATGTTGCAAAAGCTGTGTTGGGAAACAATTTAACAGACAAATTGTTCTAAGCTTATCTCTAAAGATATTTTACATTGTATGCTTGCTTACACTTTTTTGTTTTCCGTGGATCTTATTAACATTACTTGACTTAAGGCAGGGTGGTTTTCTGCAATTTCACAACTTCATTACCATCAGCTGAGATGTGAACTTTCATTGTCTGCTGTGTATGTAGTTTATATTTCACAATATGGGTTTTGTAATCTGAGCCATAATGAATCAGGAGCTGGTAGGAAATAAAAACTGGCCTATTCATTGACTAGTAAATTGAACATTTATATAGTGAACTGTACTATTAAAATAGAGAGCCCTTTCACACTTGCAGCGCTGCCGTGTTAGCGGTAAAGAGCCGCTATTTTTAGCGGCACTTTACCATTGTTTTAGAGGTGCTTTTCAGCCGCTAGCAGGGCGCTTTTAACCCCCGCTAGCGACTGACTAAAGGGTTAAAAGCGCTTGCAAAGCGCCGCTACTGAGGCGCTGCCGAGGTGCTTCAGCGGCGCTGCCCATTCATTTCAATAGGCTGGGGCACATTGGGAGCAGTGTATACACTGCTCCTAAAGCACCCCAAAGATGCTGCTTGCAGGACTTTTTAACGTCCTGCCAGCGCAGCACCCTAATGTGAAAGCACTTGAGCTTTCACATTGGGGAGCATTGAGAGACATTTTTCAGTCGCTTCACAGGTGCTTGTTTTTAGTGCTAAAACGCCTGAAAAACGCCTTCAGTGTGAAAGGGGTCATAAGCAACAGCATATACTCAGAAAGAATGTTCATGGTACAGAAACACAAAGCTGCAACAAATGAGAGAAAACTACAAGTACATTTATTTGAAAACCAGAGAAGAGCATCTCATTGCACACTCCACTTTGTGCAGGCTGCAAAAATGTTCCTAATTTGTTGATGAAAGCAGGGGTTTTTTTCAGGGGGAACTTGGTGGAACTCAGTTCCACCACCTCTGGCTCAGACCCTTGGAGGGGGGGCCTGCTCACAACAATCACTTGTAAACATAGAAGTCCAGTTTCTGTGTTTACAAGTGACAGCTCTGCACTCTGTGTGTAATGCAATCCTGGTATTTAATGCCACTTTAAGACACTGCTACTGTTTGGGAAATTTGACTGACCACACCCACTGTTTGATGTGATTTGGAGGGTGATTTGGAGGGTGTATGTGGGTAGGGGGGGTCGTGGTTAAGATCCAGCACCTATTGTTTGAGAAAAAAATCCCTAATACATTCCGGCATAAATATGCGCCAATGTATGTGAATCTGGGCCATGGTATACAACAAACCCCAAATACAAACATCTGTATTGCATAAGGAAATTCTAGAGAAAGAAAGAAGTAATAGAAAGAGGGGAAAAGAAAAGAAGAAAAGAAAAGAAGGAGAGAAAAGGGGGGAGGGAGAGGGTCATCCCGGAGTTCCCTATGGAGTCGAAATATAATCGACCCATGGATCCCATATTTTGTTAAATTTCTTTGTATTGTTACAAAGCATATGGGAGAGTTTATCATTAATCATAATCCAGTTGAGTTTACTTTTAACTTGGTCAAGAGGAATTGCTGACTGGTTCCAGTGCCTAGCAATCGCGATTCTCGCCGCCAGCAATATATAGTTAATCAATTTTACAGATTTCTTGGGCGTGTTATCAGGTAGTTTGTGAAAGAGAGCGGCTTCAGGAGATCTGTGAATGTTTACCCCTGTCACTGAATTAATAAGATTGAATAACCTGATCCAAAATCTAAGTACAAATGTGGTGCATCGTTCCCAGCTGTCCACAACGTCGAAAGCAATTTGGTGAAGCGGAAGGATGCATCTTAGCTACCCTAGTTGGCACCAGGCACCAGGTACCAACGCAGGAGCGTTTTGTAATTGGCCTCTATAAGAGTAGTATTGATGGAGATTTTGGATAACTGATAAGCAATATCTTGCCACTCGATCAAATCAAAGGTAAGGTTCAAATACCTTTCCCAGTGATCCATATAGGCAAGTTTTGAATCAATTTCAGTAATAGAAGTATATAACACAGATATCCGACCCCTCTGCAAGCCTCTACCCTGACAGGATAATTCAAATGTCGTAAGCGTAAGTGGTCTCACCATTAAATTAACTTTAGATTTGACAAATGATGCAATTTGCTTGTACCAAAACAATTCGCTAGGAGGCATAAGAAACTCATCTTTAAAGTGTTGTATAGGATACATCTGATCTCCATTAAGGAAATCACCGATTCTCAAAAGCCCCTTATTGAGCCACCACTGGAACAGTTGTGGAGTCAAACCAGGCAGAAACTCAGGGTTGCCGAGAATAGGAGCCAATGGCTTGTGAGGGGAGGATAAAGAAGTGCGGTGGCGTGTCCTATCCCATATTGCTAAGGAATGTGACAGAGTAGGGCATAAAATAGGCGGGCGTAAACGACCAGGAAGCCACATTAAGGATCCAATGGTAAATGGCTGGCAGAAAAGTGCTTTAATGGAAACCCAGAGGGGGCCTCTAGCTGTAGTGTAGTGTAGGCTAACTGGGCGATCTGGGCAGTCTGAAAAAATGCTTGCAAATTGGGAAATTTAGGTGTATAAAGTGTTCGCTTTTGTATCCAAGGCCTCCAGCTACCCCACACGAAGCGCAGGACCTCGGCTTGCAGGCGTTGCATGTCTCCCCTCGGGACCGCCACTGGCAGGGTTCTAAAATAATAAAGGAGTCTAGGTAGAAACGTCATTTTTATGGAATTGATCCTGCCAAACCATGAAAGCAAATAATCTGCCCAGCAACGAAGGTCCTCTTTAAGTCTTCTAAATAATGGGGGGTAATTGGCCCTATAGATAGTATCAATGGATGAAGTCAACTGGACCCCTAAATATGGAAGGGAGCGAGGAGCCCACTTAAAACTGTATGTATTTTGAAGAATTTGCACTATGGCAGGGGGTAATGATACATTAAGTGCTACTGTTTTTTGAGTATTCAGGGACAGGCCGGCAAAAAAATGTAGAAAGCCATGTATAGCAACAAATAAACAAATGAGATGTCTCAGAGCCGAAGCTCAGAACAAAAACAAGTAGTGGGAAGAGTCCTTCGAATAAGGAGAGCGAATAGACGTCCCCCGGCAGTAAAGGCACATATAGGTACAAACATGTACATTGTCTGGTCCCACAACTCCACTCATGAAAACACATGAAACCATATAATAAACTAGCTACAACATAACAGTATGCACATTAATATGAAAATGTCCGACCTGAAAAAAAGAAGAAGAAGAACAGAAAAAAAAAAGGGGGGGGGGATGGGAGATAAAATTGGAGCCATTACGCTGCAAACATATACCACATCGGTGGAGAAAAAAAAAGGGGGGGGGGATAAAAATTGGAGCCATTAGGCAGCAAACATATACCACATCAGTGACAAAAAAAAGGGGGGGGGGCACAAGCAACGGCTAATGTCCCATATTGGGACCACTGAGAAGCCGCAGCTCTAAGCAAGAAAAAAAAAGAAAAAACATCAGGCATTATGCAACAAGTCCTCAAGATGTACAAAAGGAAGAGGCTGATATCTTCGGAAAAAAAATTGCTGATCGCCGCCATTTCTAGAGAAAAAAAAAATATTAATAAAAATGCCATAAAAATACCCCCTATTTTGTAAAAGCTATCACTTTTACGCAAACCAATCAATAAACGCTTATTGCGATTATTTTTTATGAAAAATATGTAGAAGAATACGTATCGGCCTAAACTGAGGAAAAAAAAAAATTTTGTATATATTTTTGGGGGATATTTATTATAGCAAAAAGCAAAAAATATATAATTTTTTTTCAAAATTGTCGCTCTATTTTTGTTTATAGCGCAAAAACTAAAAACCGCAGAGGAGATCAAATACCACCAAAAGAAAGCTCTTCTTGTGGGGGAAAAAACGTTGCCAATTTTTTTGGGGAGCCAATTTGCACGACCGCGCAATTGTCAGTTAAAACGACGCAGTTGCGAATCGCAAAAAGTGCTCTGGTCTTTGACCAGCAATATGGTCCGGGGGTTAAGTGGTTAAATAGGCAATAAAGTCCTTTTAGAGTCCATTAATCAATTAATCAGTGTCATAATTCCATAGCTCTGGAACCCTGACTAGGCTCCAACAAAGGGGGGTTAAATGGGAAGTAATGAATCACATCCTTTGCAACATACTGATTCCTTGGTTGGGAAACCTGGAACGGAACCGCTGGTCTAGACTAGAGGCACTCTTGAAAGGTGGTTCCCTCCCTTTTTATGTGTTTGCCCCAGTAGAGGGTAGTACTTCCCCAAAAAGCTTGGGAAAACCTGGCCAGCAGTGTTAACCTTTAACTCTCAGGGAGTACCACCTCATCAGTATCACGATTCCAGGCAGAAAGGGTTGTGGAATAATTTGATACAGTAATGTAATCTATAAGATTGCAGTGTACTGTATGTGTAATGGGGTGATACTACGCTGGTCTGTATAAATGTGGAATCGATGTTGATGTACATTTAAAACAATACCACCAAGTAATAAAAACAAAAAAAATGATATGTGCTGCTGCAGCAAATAAATGTCAGATAAAACATCAACAGTATATAAAAAGAAATCAAGCTGCGCTGCGTGAACCATAAATCAATTGTGGTGATCAGTATGCCAACATAAATAAAATTGCATATAGTGCTATTATATACGTGACAACCATGCAAAAATTGCTAATCAAAAGTTCATATGACAAAAAAACTTGAGTGAAGTGACATGTGAATGCGTGAACCTCAGTGCAAAACACATGTACAATATCCCAAAATAAAAATAAAAAGTTCATGGATTGTTCAATCTCCTGTGCAAATTCAACTTTTGATTAGCAATTTTTGCATGGTTGTCACGTATATAACAGCACTATATGCAATTTTATTTATGTTGGCATACTGATCACCACAATTGATCTATTGTTCACGCAGCGCAGCTTAATTTCTATTTATATTACTGTACTGTATGTGTTTTGCACTTTTTTTTTCAGAAATTCAACCAATTTTAACTTGAAAACAATATACAATTTTAACAAACATAAGAACACTTTACTACCACCTGCTTACATGGTGCTGTCTTTTTGGAAAGAAAATAGGATATTATCAGGGGCAGTACTGGAATATCTGTGTGAGACAATAAATAACTGTAAGTATTGTAGTTATACATTATTTAGAATGCATGATACATTATATTTACACAGGTAACAAAGAAGGGATCAGGGCAGTGACTCAACAAAACTATCCCCGCCTACTGTGTTCACATTTTTAGACCTTATTTATATGGCAACTATTTTGCTATTATTTATGAAATACTTTGGGAGGACAAAAAAGCATCTTGGTGGTATTGTCTTATAAAAGTTATTTAAATTTCCATACTGTATATTTTGAAGGGAAACTATGGAAGAGTATGGAAGAGCCCTGGGGCCATCATAAAAAAAAAATACTAAATTCTGAGTTTCAAAGTCAGAATTCTGAGATTAAAAAGACAGAATTCTGTGTTTCAAAGTCAGAATTCTGAGATTAAATGTCAGAATTCTGTGTTTCAAAGTCAGAATTCTGAGATTAAATGTCAGAATTCTGAGATTAAATGTCAGAATTCTGAGATTAAATGTCAGAATTCTGTGTTTCAAAGTCAGAATTCTGAGATTAAATGTCAGAATTCTGAGATTAAAAAGACAGAATTCTGAGTTTCAAAGTCAGAATTCTGAGATTAAATGTCAGAATTCTGTGTTTCAAAGTCAGAATTCTGAGATTAAATGTCAGAATTCTGAGATTAAAAAGACAGAATTCTGAGTTTCAAAGTCAGAATTCTGAGATTAAATGTCAGAATTCTGAGATTCTAAATAAAGTAGTCTCTATTAGGAGGATTTTAGGAGCAATTAGCAATAATGTAGTAACACCCATAGACCATCATTCTGCAGACATACAAGTCTGGTGCTCTAGATATAGATCTGTAAATCTATCTTAGTTACAGCATACAGTATGGGGAAGCAGGCAATGCTGGGCTCTCTGGTTCCTCTACAGTCCCACAGTTTACTGTCATTTGCTCTAACATAAAGAGGGATGCTGAAAACGAGTGTATTGTGTGTGTGAGTGGGGGGGAGGGGGGGGGGGTGACACAGCTTCCATAGATAACAGAACACAATGCACCCCAACTTTTAGGAAACATTGCACTGTTGCCCCAACAAGAGGGAATTGTGAGCACAATGTGTGTCTTTGTTCAGAATGGCTTGATCATAGCAATTACATGTCTGGACTAATTCTTACAGAGAATGAACCCCATATTACACAAATCGATACAGGTATAGTGCTTGAGAAATAGCTCAATGCATAGGGTGACAGACTTGGGTTTCATATTTTGTGGGTTCGAATCCAGGAGACAGCACAATTTGTTTTTAAGTTATATGTATATATACATATTATTTTATACATTGCTCTTAGATTAAAATAGAGATGTCCCAATACCAATATTAGTAAATCAATATATTGAAAATGTATATGTCTTCAAAAAATTAAGCTCTGAGCTGGATTCGAACCCAAAACTTAAAAACACAGAAGTCTATTACTCTAACCATTGAGCTATAACCCAAATCATAAAACTCTACTGTTTTTTTAGGTTTAATATGGGGTTCATTCTCTGTAAGAATTAGTCCAGACATGTGATTGCTATGATCAAGCCGTAGACACACATTGTCCTTCTGCCTTCTAGCCATTCACAATTCCCTCATGTTGGGGCAACAGTGCAATGTTTCCTTAAAGTTGGGGTGCATTGTGTTCTGTTATCTATGGAAGCTGTGTCATCAACCCCCCCCCCACCCACTCACACACAGAATACACTCGTTTTCAGCATCCCTCTTTATGTTAGAGCAGATGACAGCAAATGGAGGAACCAGAGAGCCCAGCACTGCCTGCTTCCCCATACTGTATGCTGTAACTTAAATAGATTTACAGATCTATATACAGAGCAAAAGACTTGTATGTCTGCAGAATGATGGTCTATGGGTGTTACTACATTATTCTTAATTGCTCCTAAAATCCTCCTAATAGAGACTACTATATTTAGAAACTCAGAATTCTGATATTAAATCTCAGAATTCTGACTTTGAAACTCTGAATTCTGAGATTAAAAGTCAGAATTCTGAGATTAAAAGTCAGAATTCTGAGTTTCAAAGTCAGAATTCTGAGTTTCAAAGTCAGAATTCTGAGATTAAATGTCAGAATTCTGAGATTAAAAGTCAGAATTCTGAGTTTCAAAGTCAGAATTCTGAGATTAAAAGTCAGAATTCTGAGTTTCAAAGTCAGAATTCTGAGTTTCAAAGTCAGAATTCTGAGATTAAAAGTCAGAATTCTGAGATTAAAAGTCAGAATTCTGAGTTTCAAAGTCAGAATTCTGAGTTTCAAAGTCAGAATTCTGATATTAAAAGTCAGAATTCTGAGATTAAAAGTCAGAATTCTGAGTTTCAAAGTCAGAATTCTGAGATTAAAAGTCAGAATTCTGAGATTAAAAATCAGAATTCTGAGATTAAAAGTCAGAATTCTGAGTTTCAAAGTCAGAATTCTGAGATTAAAAGTCAGAATTCTGAGATTAAAAGTCAGAATTCTGAGATTAAAAGTCAGAATTCTGAGATTAAAAGTCAGAATTCTGAGTTTCAAAGTCAGAATTCTGAGTTTCAAAGTCAGAATTCTGAGTTTCAAAGTCAGAATTCTGAGTTTCAAAGTCAGAATTCTGAGATTCAAAGTCAGAATTCTGAGATTAAAAGTCAGAATTCTGAGATTAAAAGTCAGAATTCTGAGATTAAAAGTCAGAATTCTGAGTTTCAAAGTCAGAATTCTGAGATTAAATCTCAGAATTCTGAGTTTCTTTTAATCTAGTAGTCTCTATTAGGAGGATTTTAGGAGCATTTAGCAATAATGTAGTAACACCCATAGACCATGATTCTGCAGACATACAAGTTTTGTGCTCTAGATATTGATCTGTAAATCTATCTTAGTTACAGCATACAGTATGGGGAAGCAGGCAGTGCTGGGCTCTCTGGTTCCTCTACTGTATTAAAGGGGAGTTCCAGCCATTTGTGTGTTTATTAAAAGTCAGCAGCAACAAAAAGTGTAGCTGCTGGCTTTTAATAAACAGGCACTTACCTGCTCCAGCGCTCCAGCGACGCGCCGGCCGGGGCTCCGCTCCTCTCCCCCCCTCCCCGGCCGGCGTCTTCATCTTCAGTGTGGGCACCCGGCCGTGACAGCTTTCGGCTTCACGGCCGGGCACCCACTGCGCATGCGCGAGCGGCGCGGCACTGCGCATGCGCGAGCGGCGCGGCCCGGCGCCGCGCCGTGTAATTGGCCAGGAGATCGCCTAGGACCTGTGACGTGTCCTAGGCGATCGCCAACAGCAGCCACTTCCTGAAGGCGACTAAGCTTAGTCGCCTACAGGAAGGAGGAAGTGGGACAGGAAGTCCCACTCGTGCTGAAGCCCCCACTCCCCCCCAAAAAAATTACATGCCAAATGTGGCATGTAAGGGGGAGAGGAGTGGGTTAAGAGGAAGTTCCAAATTTGGGTGGAACTCCTCTTTAATAGTTCCTCAGTTTGCTGTCATCTGCTCTAACATAAAGAGGGATGCTGAAAACGAGTGTATTGTCTGTCTGTGTGTGTGTGGGGGGGGGGGGGGTGATGACACAGCTTCCATAGATAACAGAACACAATGCACCCCAACTTTGTGGAAAACATTGCAATGTGGCCCCAACATGAGAGAATTGTGAATGGCTAGAAGGCAGAAGGACAATGTGTGTCTATGGTCAGAACGGCTTAATCATAGCAATTACATGTCTGGACTAATTCTTACAGAGAATGAACCCCATATTAAACCTATAAAAACAGTAGAGATTTATGATTTGGGTTATAGCTCAGTGGTTAGAGTAATAAACTTCTGTGTTTATAAGTTTTGGGTTCGAATCCAGCTCAGAGCTTAATTTTTTGAAGACATATACATTTTCAATATATTGATTTACTAATATTGGTTTTGGGACATCTCTATTTTAATCTAAGAGCAATGTATAAAATAATATGTATATATATATATAACTTAAAAACAAATTGTGCTCTTTCCTGGATTCGAACCCACAAAATATCAATCACAAGTCTGTCACTCTATGCATTGAGCTAATTCTCAAGTTATATACCTGTGTTGATTTTTATGTGTAATATGGGGTCCATTTTCTGTAAGAATTAGTCCAGACATGTAATTGCTATGATCAAGCCATTCTGAACAAAGACACACATTGTGCTCACAATTCCCTCTTGTTGGGGCAACAGTGCAATGTTTCCTAAAAGTTGGGGTGCATTGTGTTCTGTTATCCATGGAAGCTGTGTCACCCCCCCCCCCTCCCCCCCACACACAGACAGACAATACACTCGTTTTCAGCATCCCTCTTTATGTTAGAGCAAATGACAGCAAACTGAGGAACTATTAATACAGTAGAGGAACCAGAGAGCCCAGCACTGCCTGCTTCCCCATACTGTATGCTGTAACTAAAATAGATTTACAGATCAATATCTAGAGCACCAGACTTGTATGTCTGCAGAATCATGGTCTATGGGTGTTGCTACATTATTGCTAATTGCTCCTAAAATCCTCCTAATAGAGACTGCTATATTTAGAAACTCAGAATTCTGAGATTTAATCTCAGAATTCTGAGATTTAATCTCAGATTTCTGACATTTAATCTCAGAATTCTGACATTTAATCTCAGAATTCTGACATTTAATCTCAGAATTCTGACTTTAAATCTCAGAATTCTGACTTTAAATCTCAGAATTCTGACTTTGAAACTCAGAATTCTGACATTTAATCTCAGAATTCTGACTTTAAATCTCAGAATTCTGACTTTGAAACTCAGAATTCTGACATTTAATCCCAGAATTCTGACATTTAATCTCAGAATTCTGACTTTTAATCTCAGAATTCTGACATTTAATCTCAGAATTCTGACTTTGAAACACAGAATTCTGTCTTTTTAATCTCAGAATTCTGACTTTGAAACACAGAATTCTGACATTTAATCTCAGAATTCTGACTTTGAAACACAGAATTCTGTCTTTTTAATCTCAGAATTCTGACTTTGAAACTCAGAATTTAGTATTTTTTTTTTATGATGGCCCCAGGGCTCTTCCATACTCTTCCATAGGAAACAAATAGAGTATAGAACATTTTTGTCTATCCAATTAATAAAACTAGAGCTAGTTTAGATAAATATGGACTTTATGATGTGCTTTTTTCCCTTTATAATGACACTAAAATGATTGTTTTTGTACAAGATGGTGTACATTCATGCTGTCTCTTTGCATAAGGTGAACCAGTGCTGTGCCTGCGCTGGGCAAAGCAACAAGTTTGCTCTAAAACCCAACTTTAACTTAAATCAAACCATTTCAGCAAAACGTGACTCTGCAGCAGCCCTCAACGCAATGTGATATATTCAATACCTGCCATGGGGAGCATAAGACTAAAGCCCTGTACACACGGGCCAGAATCACGTCAGGAAAAAAACATTGTTTTTCCTGACGAGATTCTTAGCACATTTTATGCCGTCACCGCCATCTTGCTGCACCCTACCTATGCCTAGGAAGCTACCGCGCATGCGTCAAAGTCATTTCGAGCATGCGTGGGTTTCCACAGCGACAGGTAAGTATACACACTCTCGGGTTACTCGGCAGGAAAACACTGCCGAGATTCACAACGAGATAATAGAGAGCAGGTTCTCTATTTTTTTCGTTGAGATTTTAGGCAGTTTTCTTGACGAGAATCCTGAAAGCTTTGTACACACACTCGGTATACTCGGCAAGAAAGCTCTGCCAGCAGTTTTCTTGCTGGTTCTTGCCGAGTAAACTGAGCGTGTGTACGAGGCTTCACTCCCATTTCTCTGTGCCTGTTTGTTGATGTAAATGGATTTGTGTTCCGGTCTTTCACGTTTAAGGCCTGATTCACACCTATGAAGTTTTAGTGCTTTTTGCATTTTGCAGATTTGCACTACAGTCCATTTAACATGGTTTCCTATGGAACACGTTCTGTAGTACAAATCTGCAAAATGCAAAAAGCACTAACAATGCATAGGTTTGAATCAGGCCTAAGTCTGGAAAAATTGAAGAGTATGCAGTAATTTTCCTTTTATTTTTCTCGAACCTGGACAGACATGGAGGTTAGTGAATTTAAACGGACACAGATCTGTTTACATCCACCTGCCCATTGGCCTGCATGGACCTGTCGATCAGGTCCACCTGAATAACGCAAAGGCAAACCTGATCGAAAAGCCTGTTTAAAAAGAGCCTAAAAAATAAAGAAGCTGTATACTCAGTAAGTGAGTAAAAATGCTTTCAAAACTGAGGATTTAATATCACTTTAAAGCAGTGGCGGTGCATCCATTCACAGCACACGAGCGCCGCTCACCTTCTCTCCAGCCACCCCCTTTATGACTAATGGATAGAATCATGCTTTGCATGACTCTATCCATGGCCTCTGCCGTCACCCCCTATTCAGGTGTCCAGGCCCTTTTTGGACATCGAACACCTGAATTCCAGCATTGACAGTGTATTTTTGAAGCACCTGATTAGAGCCACAGGCTCTAATAGGCTTCAAAAAAGGTGAACTCGGAGTGCAAAGCGAATATTTGCTTTTCTAACACTGAACTTCCTCTCCGCCAATCAGGAAGCACAGGACCAATACCTGTCACCTGATTGGCTGAAAGGACAGGCGCTGCATTTGGACGCCTATCACAAGGAGTGGAGGAGACACATGGAGGACACTGTCTGACCCGCTGCAAGGTTCCACAGCTTGCCGCCGTCACCCACTGCCTGACCCGCCCCCTGAGATAGGGTAAGTGTCGGGCAGATTGCGAGTGGGTGGGGAGGGTCACAGTGGCAGCATTTGATGAGCACAGTGGCAACATTTGATGGGCATATTGACTGCAATTGATAATCGAAGTGGCGGCATTTGATGGGCACAGTGGCTGCAATTGATTGGCGAAGTTGCAGAATTTGATGGGCACAATGGTTGCGTTTGATGGCACAGTGGCTGCGATTGATGGGCACAGTGGCTGCATTTGATGGGCACAGTGGCTGCATTTGATGGCACAGGGGCTGCTATTGATGGACACAGTGGCTGCATTTTATGGCACGGTGGCTGTGTTTGATGTGCACAACGGCTGCGTTTGATGGGCACAATGGCTGTATTTGATGGCACGGTGGCAGCTATTGATCGACACAGTATCTGCATTTGATGGCACAGTGGCTGCATTTGATGGCACAGTGGCTGCGTTTGATGGGCACAGTGGCTGCGTTTGATGGCAGAGTGACTGCATTTGATGGCATAGTTGCTGCAATTGATGGGCACAGTGGCTGCATTTGATGGGCACAGTGAGGCTGCAATTGATGTGTTTTTTTTCTGAATTTTTCAGTTTACGCCCCCAAAAAGTTTTGAGCACCAGCCGCCACTTTTAAAGCGAACCTTTAACTAGAGAAACTTGACAGCTGACATTGCTGACTTGTTTTTAAGTTGCTTAATCTGAGGCTGTCATCCTTTACCCTTCCATTAACATTTAGTGCTTTAACACTGTATACACCCATTTTTGCTCCAATTTACTAAAGTACTAAAACAGGGATGAGCATGGCAGCCTAATAACCTTTAGAACATGTTAACAACACCAGCTCCTAGATTTCCATTTTGACAGCTCCCATGTAGCGCATCTTCATGGGTTCTGTTAATTGTTAAGTGCCAAATAATATGGACAAATAAGAACTACCAAGCCTATTCAAAGCTTCATTAGTGACTTGTTTACTACTGTTATCGTAACTGCAAATCTTGGTTAATGTTACAGTACAATGGAGGTTACAAAATAACCACACAGAATGCATTAGAAAACAACAGCAGGCGTATTTGTCCTAGCAGGAAAACATTGGCTAGAGCTTTGCAGCGTGCTAACCAAATTATCAAGAGAGAGTGTTTTAATTTCCTAATCATATTACTTGGCTCCTCCACAATTCTATAAATAAACATTGGTATATGATTCTATCACACATTCCAAAGAAATGCAAAGTTGTATCTTACAAAACATATTGGGCCAGATCCACAGAAGAATTACGCCGGCGTATCTATTGATACGCCGCGTAATTTCAAAGTTCCCACGTCGTATCTTTGTTTTGTATCTACAAAACAAGATACGACTGCATCTGGGCTCGATCCGACAGGCGTACGTCTTAGTACGCCGTCGGATCTTAGGTGCATTTTTCCGCTGGCCGCTGGGTGGCGTTTCCGTCTAATTCCGCGTCGAGTATGCAAATTAGCTAGATACGGCGATCCACGAACGTACGTCCGGCCGGCGCATTTTTTTTCCGGCGTATAGTTACCCCTGCTATATGAGGCATATCCTATGTTAAGTGTGGCCGTCGTCCCCGTGTCGAATTTTGAATTTTTTACGTCGTTTGCGTAAGTCGTTTGCGAATAGGGATTTGCGTAGAATGATGTCACCGTCGTAAGCATTGGCTTGTTCCGGTTAAATTTCGAGCATGCGTACTGGGATACCCTTACGGACAGCGCATGCGCCGTTCAAAAAAAATTTAATTTACGTTGGGTCACGACGTATTTACATAAAACACGCCCCCATCACATTGATTTGAATTGCGTGCCCTTACGCCGCCAAAATTACACTATGCCGCCGTAACTTACGGCGCAACTTCTTTGAGGATAAGGAAAATACGTTGTAAGTTACGGCGGCGTAGTGTATCGGAGATATGCTACGCCGGCCGCAACAATGCGCCGCGCTACGAGTATCTGGCCCATTATTATTTATGACCAGTTAAAGCAGAGGTCCGTCACCCCTTCAGAAAATTAAGTCAGCAGCTACACATACTGTAGCTGATGACTTTTAATATTAGGACACTTACCTGTCCTGGAGTTCAGCAATGTCGGCATGGCAGCCGATGTTTTCATTGGCTGTCGAGTGCTGCCGTTGCATTGCCGATAAGGGAACCCGGCCATGAAGTCTTTCAGCTTCACGGACGGGTCCCTACTGCACTACTATGTGCAAAAGTTCTCTTACTGGCTCGACAGTAGGGGAAGGAGGAGGGGGCTGGACTTCTGATGTGCCTTGCCGCAGTGAGGAACGAAGTAAGTGGGGACAGGCTACCAATCAAAAACAAGTGCGCCCCCCCCCCCCCCGTAAGGTGCCAAATGTGGCACCAGAGGGGGGGAGGGGTGGAGACAGATAAGCAGAAGTTCCACTTTTGGGTGGAACTCCACTTTAAACTCCCTGGCGGTATGATTATGTCATATTTTTCCGTCTCAAAGCGGTACATTGCTCAAAGCTGTACATTGTTTTGCATTGAAGTTTGGCGTTTTATATTGCAGGCATGTAATTCTTAGGAATAACTCACCTAAATCTGTCCAAACAAGAGTCTAGTAGACATCCCGGGTATGATAAAGTTTGAAACACAAAATTATAAATTATAATATAATAAATAACTATAAATAATTATAACATAACATAAAATGTAATTAAACACTGAAATTTGCTCAGAATTGTTGCTGTCGTTACTTTCAGTGTTTGATGACGAGTTTCCCCATGAATCACTATCGCTCAATTCTGCAAGTGATTCTAATTTATTATCGCTGTTTTCTAGCTGGGCTAAAACTGCTTTTGATGTAAAGGGACACTTTTTTGGTTGCTATGGACAATTACATAATTCTATCCCCTATTTTGCAGACACTATAACTTTTGCGCAAACCAATTAATATACGCTTACTGTGATTTCTTTTACCAAAAATAAGTAGAATACGTATCAGACTAAACTGAGGAAAAAAACTTTTTTTATATATATTTTTTGAGGATATTTATTATAGCAAAAAGTAAAAAATATAGAATTTTTTTCAAAATTGACGCTCTATTTTTGTTTATAGCGCAAAAAATAAAAACCGTAGAGGTGATAAAATACCACCAAAAAGCTCTATTTGTGGGGAAAAAAAAGGACATCAATTTTGTTTGGGAGCCATGTTTAATCGACGCAGTGCCGAATCGCAAAAAGTGGCCTGGTCTTTGACCAGCAAAATGGTCCGGGGCTTAAATGGTTAAGAGCTATGGGCGGAAGTGGCGTTTTTGACCTTGCTTCCATTCTGCAATGGTATGGAGCTGGGTGGGGGCCATATTCCCCTCACTCAGCTCTATACCACATAGGGGACAGGATCCAATCGTCTCCACCACTGTCGGCAGTTCCACTAAGCTGCGGAGGGTACTGTAGCGCGGCGGAAAGGCCCCTCTTCCACCACCAATAAAAGTGATCTTGCAGTGAATCTGCCGCTGAGACCACTTTTATCTGAAAGCCGACCGCCCGCTGAAGAAGTGGGTACTGGGGATATGGCAGCTAGCTGCTGCCATAGCAATGATATTCCACTTCAAACAGCAGACATATAATGACAGCGGGCGGTCAGCAAGTGGTTAGGTAATCTCTCCTCAAAGCATGGCTTCACCCCAGCCCTTATCAGGGAACACTATATTAACCCGTGCACTGCAAGCCAGCCCTGCTTATCAACATGGTGTGTTTGGCTTCCGCGTGCTCCTTGCTGTGTGTTCTACGTCTGTTTCTAGTTACCGATCTTAGCTTGTTCTTGACTGTTCTTGTCTGCTTCACATCCCGACCTTGGCGTGTTCCTTGACTAGCCTTTGTTGTCGCAGTCTGCTGCTTCCTCTCTACCTTCCTGTAGTCTACCGTGAGCGCGAGCTGGGAGCCCTGGGGGTCGCGACCTGGAGCCAGACTGCAGCTAAATCCATCCCCATCACTAGGGGCCTCTGGTGGCACTGAGATTCATGCTCTAGATCCCAGTGTGATCTGTGTTGGTGCTCCAGAATACCTGCTCTCCTAAATCACCTAGAGCTCCATCCGCAGCAGTCAGCCGTAGGGTCCACTACCTTGCGGTGCACTCCTGACCCCAACTGGGTGCATCTGTCACCTGGACTCAGGTGACCTGACACCATACATGAAGATATTCCAATCTCCAATATTCAACTTTCTATATATATCCTCTACTGCGTGCACACACTGCATGCAATTGAGTGCTCCCTCCACCATATGGACTCTTACCTTAGGAATATGACCCCCCGCCTAAGTTGGGGACTAAGATAACTTTTATCTCGTTCCCAGGTTTGCGATATGTCTGTAGCCTTACTCCATGATGTTATTCCCGATAATGCCTCTATTCTGCTATATATGTAAATAAAAAAAACACTGCACATAGTGTTTTACTGCTTAAAACCATATGTTTATTTATAAAACTTTAAAAAAAATTACTCACATGATGAGGGTGCTTCCACCACACTGTAATCTGCATCAAATAGTGGGTTTAGTCAAATTTCATTAACAGTGGGAGGGTCTTAAAGGAGCATTAAATATCAGGAGTGCATTACGTGCAGTGTTTGTGGGGGGGGGCTACACAGAGTGCAGCTTTCAGGTTGCGCTAGACACAGAGTGCAGTATTCAGCCTTCTTCCACAACTGCTAAGCTCTGCATTCCCCAACCATCTCACTTTCACCCCTCTTCAGATCTGATCTCTGCATGCAACCTCCTCTACTCCCCACATATTCTCCCTCCTTCCTTAAAAGCTCCTTCATCTTCCACCTCTCTTTTGTTGCTGTATTACGTTAAAGCATGCAGCTGGCTCTAGTACCCCCCCCCCCACACACACACACACACTGTAGGTGGCTCCACCTCTCTCACTTGCAGGGAGATCATCCATTGGGGGTGTCGGCATCCTCATTGCACCCCAAGCACCTGTATCTCCCTTGTCCCCATCCTGCATTCAGTGGTAGCCATTCAGGAGATAAGATAAGATAAGATGTATGTATACATTGTAACGTTCGGGGCTATAGCTCGGTGGGATTAAGTGCACAAACCGTTCGACCTGAACATAAAAAGGCTTTTATTCATAGGTCAACAAAAATTAAGGCTTTTCTCAGCACACAAGGAAAACTATAAACAAAAAGTCCGCTTAGCTTCAGCATTAAATAAAGTCTGCTTATCTTCAGCACCAAAAAGTAAGTCAAAAACAAAACACATACAGTTCGTTGGTAGCCGGGTCTTCACCCCCTGTATTCCAAAAGTCCTCACTGTATTGTGAACAGCAGCTATCAGACTCCCAGCTTGTCCTCACAGGTGCAATCTCCACACTCCTCCACACACCTCCACCATCACTTCCTGTTTAAATGGGTGGTTCTCTGGGAGTGTTAACACCTTGTGTGCTGGCTCTTCAGTGTTTAGGAGTGGAGGCTCTTTCCCACCCAAATAGCACTTTAGAGCCTCCAGAATTCCAGGTCCCAAATTACTCTATCAAAACAGACAGAACTGCGAGCCAGTCCTCTCTGGATTAATTCTTACCTGGAATCCTTCACCCACTTTGGGTGACCCCCTGAACACTCTTCCCGCTATTTAAAGGGACCATAGCCCAAATAGTGGTGCTGTATAGCACCCGTCCAGGACCCAACCCTGGCGTCCTGTACATATCCCCCCCCTCTGCCTCAACGCGGAGGTGTTGGAGGCACCAGTAGACACCATACAATGGACACGGGAGAGGGCATCGGCATTCTGATGTTGTCTCCCGGGTCTGTGCTCTACCACAAAATTGAACTCCTGGAGAGAAAGGAACCACCTTGTTACCCTGGCATTGGTGTGCTTTTTTTGTCTCATCCACGTAAGGGGAGCGTGGTCTGACACCAAGCGAAACTTCCTACCCAGGAGGAAATATCGTAGGGAGTCTAAAGCCCACTTGATGGCCAGACACTCCCGTTCCACCACTGCGTAGTTTCTCTCAGCTGATGTCAGCTTCCTGCTAAGAAAAACCACGGGGTGCTCCTCTCCATTGATTTCCTGAGACAGGACCGCTCCCAACCCTTCACTGGAAGCATCTGTCTGCACTACAAAATCTTTTTTAAAATCTGGAGCTACAAGCACCGGATCTTGGCACAAAGCTGTCTTAAGCTTTTGAAAAGCTGTCTCGGCCTCGGCGTTCCACTTTATCATCACTGACTTTCTACCTTTGGTCAAGTCAGTCAGCGGTGCAGCAATAGTGGCGAAGTTGGGGACAAACCTCCTATAATAGCCAACTATGCCCAAAAACGCTCTGACCTGCTTCTTGGTTACGGGACGGGGCCAGTCCTGTATAGCCTCCACCTTATTCATTTGGGGCTTCACCAGCCCTCTACCCACAATATACCCTAGGTATTTTGCTTCCTCCATCCCAATGGCACACTTCTCTGGATTGATGGTGAATCCTGCTCTTCTCAAGGAGTCTACGACTGCCTGAACCCGGGGAAGGTGGGACTCCCAATCAGTGCTGAAGATGACTATGTCATCTAGATAGACCGAAGCGTACCGTTGGTGTGGACGCAGAGTTTTGTCCATGGCCCTTTGGAATGTGGCGGCGGCTGAGTGTAGACCAAACGGCATCCTTTTATATTGGAAGTGGCCTTCCGGGGTAGAGAAGGCCGTTTTCTCCCTGGCTTCCATAGTCAGGGGGATCTGCCAGTACCCTTTTGTGAGGTCCAGCGTGGTGATGTACCTGGCAGGACCTAACCTCTCAATCAGCTCATCTACCCGTGGCATGGGATATGCGTCAAACTTGGAGACTTCATTAAGTTTTCTGAAGTCGTTGCAGAAGCGGAGGGTGCCGTTGGGCTTGGGTACCAACACGATTGGACTTGACCACTCGCTCTGCGACTCTTCAATGACTCCAAGCTCGAACATTCTTTTAACCTCTTCTGACACTGCCACCCTATGAGCTTCTGGGATACGGTAAGGCCTTAATCGGATTTTTACATTCGGCTCGGTCACAATGTCATGCTCGATGACATTGGTGCGACCGGGCAACTCTGAAAACATATCCTTATTTCTTTGTAAAAATTCTTTTGTTTGCTGGGTTTGGGGCCCAGTCAGGGTAGCAGCAACCTGCACCAGGTCGATCCCTGCATGGTCCCCTGACTGTACCCCTACTACCGCGGACACTTGTTCTCTGTCTCTCCAGGGTTTCAATAAATTAACATGATAGATCTGGTATGGTTTTCTTTTTCCTGGCTGGTGTACCTTGTAGTCCACCTCACCGACTTTCTCTACCACCTCAAACGGGCCTTGCCACTTGGCCAAGAATTTACTCTCTACCGTGGGTATTAGAACAGCCACCCGGTCTCCTACTTGGAACTGTCTAATTTTAGCCGACCTGTTATACACTCTTCTTTGGGCATCCTGAGCCTTCTGCATGTGCTCCCTCACCAGCGGCATCACCTTAGCCACTCTCTCTCGCATTTGAGAGATATGCTCTACCACCATTTTATGCGGTGAGGACTCACTTTCCCATGTCTCTTTTACCAGATCGAGTAATCCCCGGGGCCTTCGTCCATACACTAATTCAAATGGTGAGAAGCCCGTGGATGCTTGTGGAACCTCCCGGATAGCAAACAACAGAGCAGGGAGTAGCATATCCCAATCCTTACCATCTTTCTGGACTACTCTTTTCAACATGGACTTTAGGGTTTTATTAAACCTCTCAACCAGGCCATCGGTCTGAGGGTGATAGACGGACGTCCGCAACTGCTTAATTTGGAACAGTTTGCACAAGTCCGCCATCACCTTTGACATAAAAGGGGTACCCTGATCCGTCAGTATCTCTTTGGGGAACCCAGTTCGTGAGAACATTTGAAACAATTCCCTGGCAATGGCCTTAGAGGAGACTTTCCTCAAAGGGATGGCTTCTGGATACCTAGTTGCATAATCTAGGATTACCAATATGTATTGGTGCCCCCGGGCCGACTTTACCAGGGGTCCCACCAGATCCATAGCGATTCGCTCAAACGGGACCTCAATAATTGGCAAGGGTACCAGAGGATTTCTATAGTGGGACACTGGGGCGGTTAACTGGCAAATGGGACAAGACGCACAATACCTTTTAACCTCGGCTTTCAGCCCTGGCCAGTAAAACCGGTCGGTTATCCTGGCCTCTGTTTTCTCCGCCCCCAGGTGTCCTCCCAGTGCATCGTTGTGGGCCAGATCAAGGAGCATCCGCCTATACGGTTGGGGAACCAGCAACTGCTCTACAGTTTCCCCTCGGCTCTCAGCCACTCGATACACCAAGTCCCCCTTCAATGCAAAGTGAGGAAACCTCTGATCTGCGCCTGGCATTTGTGAGACCCCACCAATAACAGAAACCTGCTCTCGAGCATTGATCAATGTAGGGTCCTGTAATTGGGCGGTGCCGAACGCACCCCTGGATATATCCAGGTCTGGATGTACTGGCCTTGAGGATGCTTCCCCTTCCCCCTCCTCAACCTGGGAGAGCTCCTCATCATCCTCCCCCAGCATAACTTGCAATGGGAAGACTTCCCCCCCCCCTCAGAGATCAACTCGGTTTCTAGACCTGGGACAGGGGCATTATCCTCCATATTAGCATTCTCTGCAGTTTCATTATTGGTGACAGGTGTCTCCATATCGGAGGGGTATGTTGGGGAGGTTTCAGGTTCGGACCCCTCAGACCCTGTCCCTTCCAGGTCCAGTGTCCCCAGTTCTCCTGGCAGCCCCATCTGTACCTGGGTCCATAGTTCCAGAAATAGTGGACAGTCCCGCCCCACTATGATGTCATGAATTAAACTTTTTACCACCCCAACCTCCTGTGTAACTGAGGCATGGCCATAGGAAACAGTCACCGGGACCAAGGGGTACTCCTTGGTGTCCCCATGGATACACACTACCCGTAGTGTCTTGGTTACTGGCCCAAGCCTCCCAAGTACCCTGGCATGTACTAGTGTTACCATGCTACCGGAGTCCAGTAGAGCCCTGGCAGGAAGGTGGTTCACCCACACTTCACACTCAATCCGTCCTGCAGCCAGATCAAGATGAGTGGCACACACACTTTGCACATAGAAGGAGCTTCTCCGACCAATCCCGCAGTCCATAGGCTCCTCCTGCAGTGGGCATTGTGCCCGGGTATGCCCCCAGGACCGACATCGCCAACATTGTATGTCTCCCATCTTTGGTACAGGAACCGACCTCCGTGGTTCTAGGGCAGATGGTGTAAACCTGCGGACGCCAACATCTGGCAAGGCTTCTCTCCTCAGGTTGGTGGCTGGTCTGGGTGTCCTTGGCGTGGGTTCTCGACGCTTGGCAGGCCCAAGCAGGTCCTCCACCACGGTATACCGTTCAACCAGCTCGATCAGCTGGTCAGCATTAGTAGGGTTTCCATGGCTTACCCAGCGCTGTAGGTCATCTTGTAGGGACCGTAGGTACCGGTCCATCACCACTCAATCCACCATTTGTGGACCTGACAACTTTTCTGGCTGCAGCCATTTTTTAACTAACTGAATTAGTTCATGCATCTGGGACCTGGGTGGTTGGTCCGATTTGTACCGCCAGCGATGCACCCTCTGAGCCCGGACAGCTGTGGTCACTCCCAGGCGGGCCAGGATTTCAGCTTTTAGACGTTCATAGTCTTTGATGTGCTCAGCTGGGAGGTCAAAATAGGCCTTTTGCGGGTCACAAGTGAGAAAAGGCAATATAATGCCGGCCCATTGGTCCCGGGGCCACGCTTCTCTCTCTGCTATCCTTTCAAAGGTGGTAAGAAAGGCTTCCACGTCATCGCTGGGTGTTAGTTTCTGCAAAAAATGGCTGGCTCTAACAGACACTGGGTTGCTAACGGCAACGACCGCTTGCGCTTGTCCCTGAGCCAGCTGCTGTACGGTCTCCTGCAAGGCAGCCACCTGTGCTTGAGTGGACTCCTGCTGGGCCGTAAACTGGGCGGATAGCAGCCGTGTATTTTCCTGCTGCGCAGCTATAGCCTGTGCCAGGGCCTGCTGCTGCTGAGCCATCGCTTCCTCATGGCGACGGTTTGACTCTGCTGACGCTTGCTGCTGGGCCACAGTGGCTTGTGCCAAAGCCTTAACGACCTCCTCCATGCCTTTGTCTGCTGTTTGTAACGCCTGGGCTGACTTCACCCAAGACATGCCATAAGTATACTGTCTCTTTAAATGTCAGTTTTAAACGTTTTTTGCGCCTGCAAATGCACTTTGCCCGCATTCGACACCAGTTGTAACGTTCGGGGCTATAGCTCGGTGGGATTAAGTGCACAAACCGTTCGACCTGAACATAAAAAGGCTTTTATTCATAGGTCAACAAAAATTAAGGCTTTTCTCAGCACACAAGGAAAACTATAAACAAAAAGTCCGCTTAGCTTCAGCATTAAATAAAGTCTGCTTATCTTCAGCACCAAAAAGTAAGTCAAAAACAAAACACATACAGTTCGTTGGTAGCCGGGTCTTCACCCCCTGTATTCCAAAAGTCCTCACTGTATTGTGAACAGCAGCTATCAGACTCCCAGCTTGTCCTCACAGGTGCAATCTCCACACTCCTCCACACACCTCCACCATCACTTCCTGTTTAAATGGGTGGTTCTCTGGGAGTGTTAACACCTTGTGTGCTGGCTCTTCAGTGTTTAGGAGTGGAGGCTCTTTCCCACCCAAATAGCACTTTAGAGCCTCCAGAATTCCAGGCCCCAAATTACTCTATCAAAACAGACAGAACTGCGAGCCAGTCCTCTCTGGATTAATTCTTACCTGGAATCCTTCACCCACTTTGGGTGACCCCCTGAACACTCTTCCCGCTATTTAAAGGGACCATAGCCCAAATAGTGGTGCTGTATAGCACCCGTCCAGGACCCAACCCTGGCGTCCTGTACAACATATATCCCTCTGATGAAGCCACGTAACCCTGTGGCCTAACGCGTAGGGGATAATGTGTGTGTGTGTGAAATGGACCTAACATATTTCTGGGTTCTTTTGACTATTTTTACTGTGCCGTTGTTGTTCCGATTCAATTTGGAAACATGTTAAATTATTTTACACTTGTTTGCAGTGTACTGATTGAAAAAGGAAAATTGTATCCTATGTGTTTTAAAAAATGTCAGTTCACAGTCCTACCTATGAATAAACAGCCCAAGACTACCATTACAGTCCTCCATCTGCATTCTTGTTTAAACATTAATTGATTTCCACAGTAATAAACGAATTCCTAAGAAATGTGATAAATAATGAATTGTACTATTTGTCTGCTTTTTGCTGCTATTTAATAAATGATGTAATATTTTTAAATAATAGTTTGGTATAATTTAAAAGTTTGACAAAATGTTAGCACTAATTTACTACTTTGTGCCTAGTACTGCCCTTTTTTCCACTGCTGCCTTACCTATTTTATTCCCAGATGATAGGGCCCTCTGTTGATTGCCCTGATTGCTAATTGCTAAAGACTGCGAAGGCCTAACCAAGTTAGGCCTTTATAGTTATTCGAGAATTCCTTGTGGAAGAACCTTACAAGGCTATTAAATTTCACTTTATGACACTTTCAGGTCACATCCATAGGATTTGTCTCACAAGCAAGTGCCGGTGAGGCAGCTTACTGCCAAAGCAAATAGCTGACTCATTAGGCAGGATTATATTCCAGAAACAAAGACAGATGATGGCCAGATGAGTTCCAACAACATAGAAAGAAAATAAAGGCAACTGGCATTATGCCCGGCATGCTCACCAATGACCGGCACCAGGCGAAGGCCGAAATCCTGTGAAGAATTGAACATTAAGGCAATCCCCAACTCAGAGATGAGCCACTTGTGTGCAGCAGTAATGTACAGAGTTACTATGTGAGATGTTTTGTCCCTTGACACTACACACTTGTAAATGATGCATGTTTGCACTTGCAGAGCCTGCACCCACTCCACCAGTCTAGCACCCTCTTTTATCTCACTCCCAGTAACAGAATGATGTCCTGCACATAGCACATAACAGAGCCCAATGCATGCTCATCAGTGGCAGTGCGTCCATTAGGAGCGCACAGGCGCCATCCCCTCTGTCACGCCACCCCCCCTCTATGAATAATGGATAGATTCATGAAACAAACCTCTATTTCTTAAGAACAGAAATCTGCTACAAAGTTTGATAAACCTTTACAAAGTACATTGATCATCATCCAGAGGAGATGATTTCACCTACACAGGTTGAACTGGATGGACTGTTGTCTTTATTCAACCTTACCTACTACAGTATGTTACTATGGGCATTATTTACAAAAAGGCAAATCCACTTTGCACTACAAGTGCAAAGTGCACTTGAAATTGCACTAAAAGTGCACTTGGAAGTGCAGTCGCTGTAAATCTGAGGGGTAGATCTGAAATGAGGAGAAGCTCTGCTGATTTTATTATTTATATTTTATTTATTTATTTATTTATTAAAATTCTTAAAAGTACAAAATGGTACAAAACGCAGTCAGTTACCCGTAGGCCTTGATGCGCCGAGAACAACAATACAGCAACAACCAAAAAAAACACACAGGCAGCGGAACAAATCAAAATTTAAAACAGTTAGCCGATCAAAGAACTATAAAAACCTATGTAATATCCAATCATGTGCAAGCTAAAATGCTCATTTTATTTTCCTTGCATGTCCCCCTCGGATCTACAGCGACTGCACCTCCAAGTTCACTTTCAGTGCAATGTCAAGTGCACTTTGCACTTGTAGTTTGCACCTGTAGTGCAAAGTGGATTTGCCTTTAGTAAAAAAAAAAAACGATGTTTTTGTGTTTTATGGTAATATCAATGTTAGGATGAAATTTAGGTTGTATATTCATGGTTAAGATGGCTTCATAAAAATGCTATACAATGTTATACTACATTCAATTACTTCCAAATTCAGTGAGGTATATTTTCAAACATAATACAAAAACAATAAAAATGGATGAAGAGAACTAACAAGGATGAAGATTTAGGCTAGGTTCACACCACGATTTTACCATCCGATAAACGGACCGTTAAATCGGATGGAATCGTATGTGACAAAATCGTATGTAATCGTATGTCAAAATTTTCACTAAAAAATCGGATCCTGATTTTAAATAATGTCTGGGAAAAAGAAGATTTTTGAAGTTATGGATATTCAGGGGAACCCCGCCGGCAATTTAAAACAAAAATGACGTGCGGTTCCCCCTAAATATCCATAACCAGACCCTTCAGGTCTGGTATGGATATTCAGGGGAACCCCGCCGTCAATTTAAAACAAAAATGACGTGCGGTTCCCCCTAAATATCCATAACCAGACCCGTTATCCGAGCACGTTGACCTGGCCGGCCGCAGAAAAGAGGGGGGGACAGAGTGCGGCCCCCCCTCTCTCCTGAACCGCACCAGGCCACATGCCCTCAAAATGGGGAGGATGTCCCCATGTTGATGGGGACAAGGGTCTCATCCCCACAACCCTTGCCCGGTGGTTGTGGGGGTATGCGGGCGGGAGGTTTATCAGAATCTGGAAGACCCCTTTAACAAAGGGGACCCCCAGATCCTGACCCCCCCCTGTGTGAAATGGTAATGGGGTACACTGTACCTCTACCATTTCACGAAGGAAGTGTAAAGTATTGTAAAAAAACACACTGACACCAAAGAATAAAGTCCTTTATTAAAAAAAAAAAAAACATCCAGCGGTGACAAATCCACTCGTTCCCGGCTTCCTGCGTTGTCCTGATCCAGCGACGGCTGCGGGTGATCTCTCGCGATGAGAAGATCCAGCGTCGGGTGATCTCCGCTCCGGCGATGAGAAGATCCATCCATCCGGCGCAGCAGCATCCCGGACCTCCTCTCACCGCTGGGCACAGCCCAGCGAATGAGCGGCTGAAGCTGTGACATTTCTTATATAGAGGAGGCAGAGCCACCCGTCACGTGACCCCGCCCCCCTCTGACGTACCTCTGCTACGTCACTGGGGAAGACCAAGAAGAGGAAAGGTCTTCCCCAGTCACGTGACCCGCCCCCTCTGACGTACCTCTGCTACGTCACTGGGGAAGACCAAGAAGAGGAAAGGTCTTTCCTCTTCTTGGTCTTCCCCAGTGACGTAGCAGAGGTACGTCAGAGGGGGCGGGGTCACGTGACGGGTGGCTCTGCCTCCTCTATATAAGAAATGTCACAGCTTCAGCCGCTCATTCGCTGGGCTGTGCCCAGCGGTGAGAGGAGGTCCGGGATGCTGCTGCGCCGGATGGATGGATCTTCTCATCGCCGGAGCGGAGATCACCCGACGCTGGATCTTCTCATCGCGGGAGATCACCCGCACCCGTCGCTGGATCAGGACAACGCAGGAAGCCGGGAACGAGTGGATTTGTCACCGATGGATGTTTTTTTTTTTTTAATAAAGGACTTTATTCTTTGGTGTCAGTGTGTTTTTTTACAATACTTTACACTTCCTTCGTGAAATGGTAGAGGTACAGTGTACCCCATTACCATTTCACACAGGGGGGGTCAGGATCTGGGGGTCCCCTTTGTTAAAGGGGTCTTCCAGATTCTGATAAACCTCCCGCCCCCATACCCCCACAACCACCGGGCAAGGGTTGTGGGGATGAGACCCTTGTCCCCATCAACATGGGGACATCCTCCCCATGTTGAGGGCATGTGGCCTGGTGCGGTTCAGGAGAGAGGGGGGGGCCGCACTCTGTCCCCCCCTCTTTTCTGCGGCCGGCCAGGTCAACGTGCTCGGATAACGGGTCTGGTTATGGATATTTAGGGGGAACCGCACGTCATTTTTGTTTTAAATTGACGGCGGGGTTCCCCTGAATATCCATACCAGACCTGAAGGGTCTGGTTATGGATATTTAGGGGGAACCGCACGTCATTTTTGTTTTAAATTGACGGCGGGGTTCCCCTGAATATCCATACCAGACCTAAAGGGTCTGGTTATTGAATTTGCGGGGACCTCCGTTCGGGTTCGCTCAACCCTAGTAATAAAAAATCGGGTACGATTTATCGCACAGTCATCCGATTTAGTACGATTTACATTGACCACAATATAATAAAAAAACGGACACGATTGTAATACGATTTCAAATCAGGACCAAAAATCGTGGGCAGACACGTTTTTTGATACGATTTTAAATCGTATCAAATCGTATGCGGATCAAATCGGATGCACTTGGGGACCTAAATTAATGAATGGCAGTGAATGGATCCGTTTTGCCATACAGATTTGTACGATTTTAAAGCTAAAATCGTGAGTAAAAAACGGATGACAAAATCGTGGTGTGAATGCACCCTAAGAAATAAGCTTGGTTTGGATGTTTGAAGGGAGAGCACCAAAGAAAATTGTTTGCATGGACTAGAGGGGTGACTAAAGCTGACTACACATTGTACAATTTTCTTGTACAATTTACTTTTAGATTTACCAAAACATATAATATGAGGTCAAACCATAACACTTTCAACCGGAACCGCTGTACTCACTATGCAAAGTAAGTACAGCGATCTCCCCCGCTGAGCTTGTGTGCCCCCCCACCCCCCCCTAACCAGAACACTCCATTCAGCGCTCCACCATTGGCTGAGAGCACTGATCAGGAGTCGGACAGCTGCTGGTTTTCCAGCATGCTCATCCGACAGAGGTCGGCTTCTGTCGGAGAGACCGACATACACACGGGCCGAATGGCGGCATTTTTTTTTTTAACCGGCAAATGTCTCCCGACATTTAGCCTGTGTGCACCCGGCTTTAGACAAGAAAGATGTTAAATGTGATAGATACAAGATATGATGATGATGATGATAGAAGAGTCAAAGATGATGGAAAAAAAGTCTGCTGGAAAAGAAAAGAATGGAAAACTATCCCAAAAGATGCCAAACTCTACAAGGACTATGCAATACATTGCACTTCACATACCTGATTAATCACTTCAGGTTTAAAATGGTTATATGAAATACGCATAAATTGTTTAGTGCCCAGTACTGCCAGTTTTGGTAAGATAAAAAGGCCATCAGGATTTCTTTCGGTGTTCTGATACCTCATTAACTAGTCTAAGACAATTTTTCCAATTTCTTTTTTTAATTTAGGGCCCTTTCACACGTACGGACCATATGTGCGCATTTTCATCCGTCCGTTTGCGGATGAAAACGGGACATACATGGGTCCCTATGTGATTACTGGTGTCAGTGGATGACCATCCGCTGACACCCGTAATTGTCCGCCTCCGCAAAGATCCACATTTGCGGACGTAAGAAAACCCTATTTTTCTTCCGTCTGCCGGATCGGATCGGATGAACACGGACATACGGTCCGCGTTCATCCGATCCTCCATAGGGGAGACAGTGTGCGGGGACCGCCCTGTCAGCTGCCAGCTCAGCGGGGATTTTACGGAGGATCCCCGCTGAGCTTTTGAGGACACACGGAGCAGATCATTACTGATCCGCCCGTGTGAAAGGGTCCTTAATGCTACTTGCTGTGTGTATATTCTCATGACTTTTCAGTTTTTATATTACTCTCAGATCCACAATCAACTACTTAGTAACTTACTATATTGGTTTAGAACATTTGACAGTAATAAAGTGAGGAATATGACATCACCATTACCCTTTAAATATTTAATTAAAATGACTTGTGTACAACTACTGGAAGGTTAAAGCTAGCAAGACATTAGATGGTAGTCAAGTGGACAGGCGCAAACTGATTGCTAAAAGATTTTTTACAGATCCATGCATACAAAGCCATACTTGAATTACATAAGCAAGTATCACTATGCTATGCCAATGGACGAGCTAGATACCTCCTTCACGTCTCAGTGAAAAAAATTAAAACCTGATAATAATATCCAACATGACCATCTGCTATCATCTGAGGTACCCATAGAACAAGGTTTCCTTAACCAACCCAGTCAAAATCAGTAGACAACCATCCTATGCCTATGGGTACCATTTACAGTATATCATTGTTTTTTTTTTACAACATGATTCACATAATTGTCTATGACAGCCCTCAAATTTTCCATCGGCTACTCGCATTTTGCAAGTGGAAAATGAGGGCTGGCGAGCCTGGGATGCCTGGAAGTGGGGGGGGGAGCACCGCCTGCATGCGGGATTGAATGGGATGAATTGAATGTCTGCATGATGGACATAGACAGGCTGAATGATGGACACAAGTGGGCTGCCATGATGGACACAGGTAGGCTGCATTGATGGACACCGGTGAGGCTGCATTAATGGACACAGGTGAGGTGGCATTGTTGGGCACAGGTAGGCTGCAATGTTGGGCACAGGTAGGCTGCATTGTTGGGCACAGGTAGGCTGCATTGTTGGGCATAGGTGAAGCGGCATTGATGAATACAGGTAGGCAGCATTGTTGGGCACCGGTGAGGTTGCACTGATAGGCACTAATAAAGTTGTTGTTAATATTTATTTTTTATAACTTAATTCTTCATAAAACATTTAAGTGTCATTTCATGAGATAATTTATGAGGGTGTGTTTAGGGGTGGAATTAGGCAGGGTCAGGGATGTATTTAGGTTTTGTGCTGCCCTAGGCCTGGTGAAACTCGCGCACCCCCTACTTTATATATGACGCACCCCTTCCTTTTTAAGACCCGTTCTGTCATTTTCATGGGATGAGGACAGGGGGACAGGGTGGGATGAGCACAGGGGGACAGGGTGGGATGAGGACAAGGGGACAGGGTGGGATGAGGACAGGGGGACAGGGTGTGATGAGCACAGGGGGACAGGGTGGGATGAGCACAGGGGGATAGGGTGGGATGAGCACAGAGGGACAGGGTGGGCTTTTTCACCGCCCCCCGCAAAGTGCCGCCCTAGGCCTGGGCCTTGTCGGCCTAGGCCATAATACATCTCTGGGCAGGGTAGGGGTTGGGTGGGGCAACTGGTGGCGAGTAACCCTTGAGGCCTGGCTAGTAGCTCAGAACTTGAAATTTTTAGCCCAAGTCTATGATAATGGAGGAGAATTGTATCACATAGAGGAACATTAACATAGTGTCAGAAGCACTCATCAGGCTACAGAGAAATTTACAACTTGCTAAAACAACTCTATGTGTGATGGCCAAACCTTTTACGTTTCCATATAAAATGGAAGAAGTGTAAACCATGCATGTTTGACTAGTCTAAGCTAAGCTGGTAAGGTCATACAGATAATCATGACTCTTCACCCATTGTTCTCAATCAAACATCAACCTGTTTAATACAATGTTCAGCCATCCCAAGAATGCAGGAGACAGATAGATGAGTTAAGAAGAAAGATATTGAACTGATTATATAATTCCTTGACAGTGTTGTGGATGCTGCCCATTCAAATGAAGCTGACCAGAAAGTCACTTTAGCTGAGCATCATTGTTCTGCTATCAGACAGAAACCAACTTTGTGTAATGGATAGAGTAATCTGATATTAGGCTACTCTGACAAGTAACTGATGGATTTTGGACAAGTTTCAAATCAATTACGTCTGCTCTTATTTACTTGAGAAAATCATTAAAAACAGCTTTACATTCAAATGTTGATTGTATGATATTGCAGTCTTCATTACAAATGTCAATGTCAATATCAATAATAAAAAATAAAATAAAACAGCAAACTGTTCACACATTTGCACAGTTGTGGAACTAAAATGGCATTTTTTTTTCTAAATCTTTTTTATTAGAATGAAATTACAATTTAAAGAGTATCCGAACCCAATAACAAAAATGTTTTAGATTAAATGGTAGCATTCCTTACAGCAAAACATTTGCATTTCCCCCCTCATCCCAATATCTGGATTCTATTTATATAGCATAAAGCATTTTTTGTGTGAGTGTCTGAGGCCCCATACACACGACCGAGTTTCTCGGCAGAATTCAGCCAGAAACTCGGTCGGAGCTGGATTCTGCCGAGAAACTTGGTCGTGTGTACACTTTTCAGCGAGGAAGCCGACGAGGAACTCGTCGGGCCGAAAAGAGAACATGTTCTCTTTTTCCTCGTTGTTCAATGAGGAAAGTCGGCCCGCCGAGATCCTCGGCGGCTTCCACACTGAACTCGACGAGGAACTCGATGTGTTTGGCACGTCGAGTTCCTCGGACGTGTGTACGGGGCCTCATGCATTCACAGAGCTGTCACAAATCACTGTCATCATTTGTGTAATATTTTTACTTTCTATGGTTGCCTGCCCTATCACAGACAATGATGGCATTACAGTGAGTAATGCACTTTATTGATTAATTTTGCACATATCATAAGAAACATGTAATTTCTTTTGCATTCATGTATTTACATTCCTTAGACACACTATACTGGTAGTCAGTGCTTGGTATTGGTAGTCAGTGCTTGATAAGTAAACAGGCAGAGGAGGCACACACGTCATATTGAGTAGCATACATGTTAGCTAATGCAAAGTTAATTTATAGGAAGACAGAGGTGACAACACAGCCATATACTACACAATGGGAACATTTGTGTTTACCATAATATACTCTACAGTGGCATAGTGAAATGAATGGCACCAGTACAATATCCACTAACCTATTAAAGTAAATGTGAGACCAACATTTTGACCCAAATGAGTTTTACTGGCAAGGCCACAAATATATCTGCAAGGTGGTGACCTTAATTGTGACAGCCACAACTATTGCTTGATTGGTTGCAACCGGTTTATTACAATGTTCTAAATGACCTAGGGCATCCTTGGGCACCCTGAAGAGGGAAAAGCTAAAGAGTGCAAATGGTGACATCATGCTGGCTTTTGGGTTATGTATTCTAAATTCCCCCCTGATGAAGGTATGTCACATCCCAGTATCGACACGCGTTGGGGAGGGGACAGGGCGTTGCAGGAGACAGTTGATCGGTAGCAGCACAGAAAGGACACACCAGTTCAGCAGTCACAGCGTTTTGGGCTTTTAAAGAGTGGTGCACTAAAGCACCCAAGAAATGTGAGTACCCTATTAAAGGGGCTAGTGTTTAATAATAAAAATAGTTTAAATGATAGCACACTATCTAGTTTCCTTTGTTATACATGTATGTGCAAAACGTGCCAGCATTCATCCCAGGATCCCATCACAGATACTGAACCTAGAGGTGGTTCATGTGCGTGTATTGACCAAGCTTTTCTGCAAGGTCACACGCTCTAAGGTGAGCGCATATACTGAAGGGGGAAGCACCTGACTGGACAAAAGAACACGCTTGTTATCACCATTTTTTGATCTGATTATTGTTTTTTGGATTAGATTGGATTTTATTATATCAAAGCATGTCTCCACATGAATTTTTCAGCAGAGAACTTTGCACTTGCCACTTTTTTGTAAAGAATTTGAGCTCTCAATTAAGGACTTTTTCTATACATGATATATGATGATAAGAGTTTATACGTTGCATTATATTGTTGCACAGAGTCATTTTTTTGATAAAAGCATTGTCACTAGGGCACTTTATGAATTGTTTATATTTGTAGCACTTAAGATACATTTTGAGTATATGATTTACAGTGATTTGTGTAAGTTTACAAGAAAATAATAATTTATTTTGGTTATCACATGCCAATATTAAGATAGCGCAGCACTCTCCTTTATATTTATTACTTTTGCACGGTCATATGGGATGTGATCAGTGCTAGCAGCTATCCAGATAAAAGTCAGTATATGTTTATGGTAGCACACAAGATTTTTATTGTTTAGATGTATTCTAAATTGTTTTTATAAATTAAGAAATATTTGTATTAATGAACTTGTAATTTTTTTTTTATATTAATTGTAATGTGTAGCATTTTGTTAAAGCAAACACTTTATGGCATTGGTTGGTTTATTGCTCTAGACCAGTGGTCTCAAAACTGCGGCGAGGGGGAGGATGCGGCTATTTGCTTGCCTTTTTCCGGCCCATGGGACACTTGTTCTCCCACTGATTTAAAGCACTATTCCTCCCACTGACACCACTGATAAGAAACTATTTCTTCACTGATGCCAATAATAGGACATTATTTTTCTCAATGATACCATCGATGGGGCATTATTCCTTTCACTGATACCATTTTCTACTCCCACGGGCCACAGTTCAGTCCACCTAAGGTCTAAAGGGCAGTAAACTTGTCCTTTGTTTAGAAAGTTTGGAGACCCTTGCTGTGAACTAGCATCCAAAAGTAGTGAATAGCTCTAGTCTACTTGGTAAACTTTTCATACATTTCTACATGGAAACCTGATAACTGCAGGATGTTTACGTGAATGGATTACAGTCGTGTGAAAACAGCAAAAGCAGTGGTGTCCAATTTTGTGCCTGTTACATAATTCTTCACACTGCACTACTGAAAACAGATGACACCAAACTATGCAGTGGAATAACGTCCTTGCAGGATGTCTCCAATTTACAAGCCAACCTCAATGCTCTGTCTAATTGGGCGACTGAGTGGCAGATGAGGTTTAATGTTGATAAATGTAAAGTTATGCACTTAGGGAATAAGAATATGCATGCATCATACATGCTAGGGGAAGTACAACTGGGGGGATCTGTAGTGGAGAAGGATCTGGGGGTCTTGGTAGATCATAAGCTCAATAATAACATGCAATGCCAAGCTGCGGTTTCCAAAGCGAGCAAAGTCCTTTCTTGTATTAAGAGAGGTATGGACTCCAGAGACATATAATGTTGCCCCTGTACAAATCATTAGTAAGACCTCATCTGGAATATGCAGTTCAGTTTTGGGCACCAGTTCTCAAAAAGGATATCGGAGAACTGGAGAAAGTGCAGAGAAGGGCAACCAAACTGATAAGAGGCATGGAGGAGCTCAGCTATGAGGAAAGATTAGAAGAACTAAATCTATTCACTCTTGAGAAGAGGAGAATTAGGGGGGATATGATCAACATGTACAAATATATAAGAGGTCCATACAGTGAACTTGGTGTTGAGTTATTCACTTTACGGTCAACACTGAGGACAAGGGGGCACTCTTTACGTCTAGAGGAAAAGAGATTTCACCTCCAAATACGGAAAGGTTTTTTCACAGTAAGAGCTGTGAAAATGTGGAACAGACTCCCTCCAGAGGTGGTTCTGGCCAGCTCAGTAGATTGCTTTAAGAAAGGCCTGGATACTTTCCTAAATGTACATAAAATAACTGAGTACTAAGATTTGTAGGTAAAGTTGATCCAGGCTAAATCCGATTGCCTCTCGGGGGATCAGGAAGGAATTTTTTCCCCTGCTGTAGCAAATTGGATCATGCTCTGCTGGGGTTTTTTGCCTTCCTCAGGATCAACTGTGGGTATGGAGTTGGGTGTATAGGATTGTACTGTGTTTTTTATTTTGTTTTTTTATTTTTTGTAGTTGAACTGGATGGACTTGTGTCTTTTTTCAACCTGACTAACTATGTAACTATGTAACTATGTAACTATGAAAACATACAAACTGGGTGTAAAACTGGTTTCATTTATTAAAAAGATATGGCATGACACTTTCATTAACCTACTGCACAGAGGAATGAAAGTAAGTCAAATTTACACTTCTAATCTTTGTGCTCCTCCTTAGGGTCCTTTCACACTAGCGGACCGTTCGTCCGTTCATTACAAGTCCGTTAACGGACTTGTAATGCATCCCTATGGGAACGCGTCCGTTAGCGGATGGAGCATCCGCTAGCGTCCGCGTCAGTCGGGATCCGCTTTTCCGAACGGAAGAAACCCTATTTTTCTTCCGTTCGGCGGAACGGACCGGATGCAGACGGACAGACGGTCCGTCTGCATCCGGTCCCCCATAGGGGACAGCGGAGCAGAGACAGGGCGGTCCCTGCACTGTGTGCGGGGACCCCCCTATCCGCCGACAGCTCAGCGGGGATCCCCGCTGAGCTTTGGCGGACACACGGAGCGGACCCAGAAACGGTCCGCTCCGTGTGAAAGAGCCCTTAGAAATCCAGTTCACTGTACCTCTTTCCCTGCAATATTTTGTTTTGCTTAGATTTAGAGATTTAGCCATGTAAGTGTTAACTTATAGTTAATATATGAAAAAGATCTCACAATCATTTCTAGAAAAATAAGCATACATACCACTTGCCATCAAACTCCTATCTGTAAGTTAACAATTAACTGTTGGCTATAGATTGGCAGATGATGAACAAAAGAAGATGATGCATCTGCATATGCTGCCCAAAGCCTCTAACTGCCTTTTCAACCTTTTTAACCTCCAAAATAAATTTCAGGTTGTGGGGAACCCTCACTAAAACCAATTTATTGGAGGTCAATAGCAAAAAATGCCTCTTACAACAGTTGTCAATAGAAAGAATGTAATTCTTGCAGCAGTGGTCAAAATGGGGGGTGGACGTTTGGAGCCGTCCTGGCCACTGACAATAATCGCATTCTAAAAATCAGACATGCTGGTTATATGGTTGTACACAAGTCGATAGATGAATCGATTTGGGTACACTTAGTTTGAATCTCAGCAAGTCCTTGCTAATTCAGCTGAGATTTGATCTGTCTATGACCGGCTTTAGATACTGTTTACTGACTAGCTAGATAAAAGTAGACAGAATCCAGGTCTGCTTGAGAATGGAAACAATCCCAGGCTCCACAGTCACAGAGGAGTCGTCAGTAATAGCAAGTATGCTTCAAAGTGCTTCCACCTCCTATGCATGCCCCAGTAATGGCAGATTTTCATTTTTTCAAAGCCTTTTATTCCACAGAGACAGTCCTGATACCTTCCTCCCGCTCCATACTGATAAAATAATTTCCCCTTCCAGTTCAAGTTGGACAGCATGGAGCTGACTACTTCCTGGTTTTCCTGAATGTACAGCGATTCAGCACATCACACCAGAACCTTTCCCAGCTACCCGGATCGTGCAAGGAGCCTGTGGGACACAGTAGAACTGCCAGGACTACTTACTTATGATGAGTATGACTCCCACTTATATTTTTTAAGTGTTTTTAAATCCTGTGCAATAAATGTTACTGTTTTAATACAACACTTAGAGAGACGCCCCTCCTTGTTTCTTTTATATGTTTTGCAGAGTTGCTGGACACACTCTGAGGATGGCTGCCCCTTTTTAAATCACCCCCTTACCATGGTTCAACTTTGTTTTTACCTAAAGACTGACTAATCAAATGTACATTATTACAAACCAAGGGCATTGCCTCCTGGAGCGTCAAAAACCCAATTTACATTCAAATGTAATGGCAGATGATCAGCCAGCTGCTGCAACTGTATGTCTGGGGTGAAAAAAAATAGCAATTCCACCCCCCCCCCCAAAAAAAAAAAACAACTCTGTGTAGCGCCCCCTTTACTTTCAATAAGGGCACTACGCTAAAGTTAGTGGGAGAATGAGAGAGATAAGTTGCTCTCATTCTTAATTTTGTTAAATTTGGCTGTCGCCAAATTCTGGATTGTCCTGTGGGTCAGTCTGTGTGTCCAGAGATACGGTCTCATCTCTGGACGGCAGATGGCACCAGAGGGGATCCAGGCAGAGCCACTTCTTCCCAGCAGCCAATGAGAGGAGTTGAGCCTTGCTGTGCATGCTGGGAGGGGGTATTTCTGTGGCAGAGGCCGTTCTTGTTTTTTTTGTGGGTTCCTGGTTCCAGGTGCGGCACCCACCTTTAGGGTGTGCGCACATCGCGGGCCCCACCACTATGGCCTACCTAGCCTGGGGTCGCGGAGTTCCAGACTCTGGGCCCTTCTGGCCTGGAGCAACTGATGCCACAAAGGGGCCCCAGTGACTTACTGGGTCCCCCTTCTACTGAGAAGATCCCAGGCTTTATGCCGTTCGGTGGGGGATCGGCTTGAGGAGAACCTGGAGGCAGGTTATCCAAAAGGGCTTGAACGAACCATCGGGGATCTGGTGACCGGAGCATTGACATGTACACTTGCACTGTCAACCGGTGATCCTGACGTGATTTATTGGGAGGATTCGCTCTGCTGTTCACATTGTCAGCATTGAGCCTGTGGCAGAGGTTTCATCTGGCATCCTAATCAAATCAGAGCCAGGTCTGTGGCAGAGGCCTGTTTCTCCCAGCAACCTTAAAGTGGCACTCCGGTTGCCAGGCCTGTGGCAGGGGTCTGTTCGGGGGCACTTCACCCACTCTGACTGGAGTGGCGACGAACTGTGTTACCGCAGAAAGCAGGATTGTTTTCCTACCATCCAAAGCCTGATACCGCAAAGTTCCTTTACTTCATCAACCTTTTCTGTCTACCTCAAGTTGATGTTGGTTGTGATGGGCCAAGAAAATAAAGCATTCAGAAAACCTTATCTACGGATTGGACATTCGCTTATTGCTCTACTCACTACCTTCACCCCTAGACAACACATAGAGGTAACTTAATACACCGATCCCAAATCAATCAGCGGCTCCTGAGGGGGTAGTGCTACATCTGTTAAATATCCATCTTCGAAAACTGAAGAACCTGAGATGCTTCCTGCGGCCCGTGGACTTCTCCTGTGTATCAAGACAACATTTTCTAGTTTTGGATTGAGTAGGGAAAGATTAGTATCCTATTGGGTTTGACTGCTATCCAGAGGTGGGAAGTATACCTTTTCTCTATTTCCCGGCTGACAATGGTTTCACCAAACAGTAAGTGAGGGACAATCTACATCTAAGACCCAGATAGAAATACCAATCTGACAGGGGTTTTAGTACTCCTCATATTCTTCTAAAAAAAGCATTTTTTATGTTTGTGCTGCTGTTGGAGAGTACCCCCTCACTTCCTGTTTCATAGAATGTTGCCAACAGGACAGGAAATGTTTGAAATTTTCTCAAATGTAGCCCCGAGTAGTAATAAAAATGTGATGGGGGTTTTAATCCTTCTCCACTCTAAATCTAAAGCTAAGAGTAAAAAATATTTTACTAAACATACACATTAACAATTATTAAAAAATAGAAAATGTTCCTGTCTTTGGGTCCTTCATAATCTATTTACGTTTATTATTTTCTACCTCAGAAATACAGATTTCTTCCCAAGAAATGCATCCCTCTGGATAGTGAATGTCAGTCCAGATCCCTAATTAGATAACAACACATTAAGGGCTAGTTTACATTAGCATTAAACCAGGGTTCGACAAAATCTGGGCGCTCAGTCGCAATTGCGACTAGAATTAGCGACCTGGCACCCGGGGGAAGGAAGATTGGGCCTGTGTCTCCGTGCCTCATCCTGTGTCTCCGTGCGCCCCCACCTACCCGACGCACGTTCGCGGCGGGCCGCTCCGGCTGGTAATTGAGGCCGCGGCTTTGCGGCCTTCTGCAGGCCTAAGCTTCCTTCTGTGATCTTGCGCCATCTTGTGGTGGCCGTTGGCATGACAAGTAAACCAGCAATTCTAATGGAGCTTCCCCAGTGTTTTCACTGCCATCTCCTTCCCTCTAATTAGAACCCCCAAAACATTATGGCCCAGATTCACGTACAACTTACGCCGACGTATCTTCTGATACGCCGCGTAAGTTCTAGGATGCGCCGTCGTATCTAGGCGCCTGATTCAGGAAACAAGATAAGCCTGAATTTTGGGCGCATATTTACGCTGGCCGCAAGGGGCGCTTCCATTGATTTACGCATCGAATATGCAAATGACCGTCGCTGTAATCTACGCCGTTTACGTAAGGCGTACGTCCGGCGTAAAGTTAAGCCTCATAAAGCAGGGGTAAGTCAGGTTAGGGTATGGACCAGGGAACAGCCGTCGGATTTTACGTTGTTTGCGTAAGTCGTACGTGAATGGGGCTGGGCGTAGGTTACGTTCACGTCGAACGCATTGAGCCGTCGTATCTTAGGGCGTATATGCAACGTGATTCTGAGAATGCGAGCGCATGCGCCGTTCCTTCGGCCCTTCATTTACATGGGGTCACGGTTATTTTAAATGTAACACGCCCACTACCTTCCTACTTTGAATTAGGCAGGCTTACGTCGGCCAATTTACTTTACGCCGGCGCAAGTTTGGGAGCGAGTGCTTTGTGAATACTGCACTTGCCTCTCACAGTTACGTCGGCGTAGCGCATATGAGATGCGCTACGCCGGCATAAAGATACGCCGATCTATGTGAATCTGGGCCTATATATTTTTTTTATTCTAACACCCTAGAGAATAAAATGGCGGTAGTTGCAATACTTTCTGTCACACCGTCTTTGCGCAGCGGTCTTACAAGCGCACTTTTTTTGGGAAAAAATACACTTTTTTTAATAAACAAATAAGACAACAGTAAAGTTAGCCCAATTTTTTTTTATATTGTGAAAGATAATGTTACGCCGAGAAAATTGATGCCCAACATGTCACGCTTTAATATTGCGTCCGCTCGTGGAATGGCGACAAACTTTTACCCTTTAAAATCTCCATAGGCGACGATTAAAAAAATCTACAGGTTGCATGTTTTGAGTTACAGAGGAGGTCTAGGGCTAGAACTATTGCTCTCGCTCTACCAATCGCAACAAAGCTTGACCTAGGAGGACGAGGTCCATATGGAGTAGGAGGTTGAGGTGGCGGTGGAAGTGGCGGTGTAGGTGGAAGCGGCTTTTGAGGAGGACGAGGTAGCCAACACAGGTTTTTGTTTTTAATTTATTTATTTTTTAAATTAGGGTACACCCCAAAAGAGTGAGAAAGATCAGAAATACAAGAATGGCTGGGTAAGGCCGGCCCGGTGTCTATTCTGCACAAGGTACAGGCAAGTCCTGTGGGATCCATGCCTGGTTCATTTTAATGAACGTGAGCTTGTCCACATTGGCTCTGGACAGGCGGCTACGCTTGTCTGTGATAACGCCCCCTGCCGTGCTAAATACACGTTCAGATAATACACTGGCTGCAGGGCAGGCCAGCACCTCCAAGGTGTTAAGGGCAAGCTCAGGCCATGTGCCCAATTTGGAGACCCAGAAGTTTAAGGGGGAGACCCGTCATTCAGTACGTGTAGGCGTGTGCACAGATACTGCTCAACCATGTTGTTGAAATGCTGCCTCCTGCTAAGACGTTCCATATAAGCTGGTGGTGCTGGTTGTTGTGGCATGCTGGCAAAGCTTTTCCACATTTCGGCCATGCTAACCCTGCCTTCTGAGGTGCTGGCGGTGCCCCTGCTGCGTTGGCGACCTCTTCCTCCCGCTCTGCCTTCGCCTTCTGCTTCCACTGTGCCCCCGCTGCCAGGTGGGAATTGCACCAGCAGCGCGTCTACCAGCGTGCGCTTGTACTCGCGCATCTAAAGTGTTTATTCACACGTACAGATATGGAGGAAACACTGCAAACACTGGAGGAAACACTGCAAACACTGGAGGAAACACTGCAAAATATTTTTTTTTTGCCCTAAATGGGTGTTTTTTGAATAGCAAAATAGAAGAACAGTATCTAAAGTGTTTATCTCACACGTACAGATATGGAGGAAACACTGCAAACACTGGAGGAAACACTGCAAAATATATTTTTTTGCCCTAAATGGGTGTTTTTTGAATAGCACAATAGAAGAACAGTAGCTAAAGTGTTTGTCTCACACGTACAGATATGGAGGAAACACTGCAAACACTGGAGGAAACACTGCAAAAAATTTTTTTTTTCCCTAAATGGATGTTTTTTGAATAGCACAATAGAAGAAAAGTATCTAAAGGGTGTATCTCACAGTAACATATGCAGTGCTGGTGTAATTTGATTTCTGAAGCAGGACTGACTCCTATATATTTCTCTCCCTAAAAGCAAAACCAGGCAGGAACCTTTCCCTAAAGTGTCTAAAGCAGAGTGACTTGTTGTGCTATGTAGATCGCTGAGTAATTTGATTTCTGAAGCAGGACAGTCTGACTCCTATCTAATTCTCTCCCTCAGAGCAGCAGCAGCGCCAGCCTTTCCCTACCCTATCTAAAGCAGAGTGACGTGCTGTGCTATGTGCCTCTAGCTTACAGTTCGGGTTCGCTCAACCCTACTGATGAGGACTCTTCAACCCACTTCAAGCTTGGGACATGCTCCATACATAAAGCCACTGGGCTGGATTCACGTAGATCGGCGCATTTTTACGGTGGCGTAGCATATCGTATTTACGCTACGCCGCCTTAAGTCAGAGAGGCAAGTGCTGTATTCACAAAGCACTTGCCTCCTAACTTATGGCGGTGTAGCGTAAATGGGGCTGGCGTAAGCGCGCCTAATTCAAATGAGCATGCGCCGTCCGTGTACATATCCCAGTGTGCATTGCTCCAAAGTACGCCGCAAGGACGTATTGGTTTTGACGTGAGCGTAAATTACGTCCAGCCCTATTCACGGACGACTTACGCAAACAACGTAACATTTTCAAATTTCGACGCGGGAACGACGGCCATACTTAACATTGGCTAGGTCACCTAGGGGGCAGCTTTATCTTTACGCCGGCGTACCTCTTACGGAAATGGCGTATCTTTACTGCGACGGGCAAGCGTACGTTCGTGAATCGGCGTATCTAGTCATTTACATATTCTACGCCGAAATCAACGGAAGCGCCACCTATGCGGCCAGCGGAAAAATTGCACCCTAAGATACGACGGTGCAGGCCGTCGTATCTTAGCTAGGTTTAAGTGTATCTCAGTTTGAGCATACACTTAAACTTACGACGGGCTTAGATTCCGAGTTACGTCGGCGTATCTACTGATACGCCGGCGTAACTCTTTGTGAATCCAGCCCACTGTCATTAGACAGACATTAAACCAAATGGCTACATTTGTTGTAAATGGTACAGTACATAGTGAGACTAAAATCTTTCTGGTGTATGCAAATACATTTTTTATGACCATGGTTATTAAAGTACAACTACCGGCAGGGCTTTTTTTCAGCTGGAACGTGGTGGAACTCAGTTCCACAACCTCTGGCTCAGACCCTCTGCTCCCTTCTCACCACTATCACTTGTAAATGTGTCCAGCTTCTGTGTTTACAAGTGACAGCTTGGCGCCCACAGATCTTACCTCTCGAGAGGTACCCAATGATTGCATGATAGGGACAAGTGAGATGCAGTTTCCCAGAGCGCAGTGCGGATTCCGACAACCCCACTGGATGATCTCCCTGCAAGTGAGAGAGGCGGAAACCACCTACAATGTGTTTGGAGATACTAGAGAAGAAGAGGGTTGAAACTGAGATGTGGATGGGGAAAGCAGAGGTATGCCGCTGGGAGAGAAGACTAAACTCTGCACTCTGTGTGTAGCGCACCTCTGAATTCTGCATGCTGCATGCAGTGCACCCCTGAACTCTGCTCTACGTACGTAGTACACCCCCGAACTCTGCATACAGCACTGAACTCTGCACTTTTAGGTAGATTCAGGTACGGCCGTGCAATGTTAAGACGGCGTAGCCTAGCGTGTTTACACTACGCCGCCTTAAGTAAGAGAGGCAAGTACATGATTCTCAAAGCACTTACCTCCTTACTTAGGGCGGCGTAGTGTAATCGCGGCGGGCGTAAGGGCGCCTAATTCAAATTGGTTGGAGGGGGGCATGTTGTATGGTAATGAGGCTTGACCTCACGTTTTTTGACGTTTTTTGCTACTGCGCATGCGCCGGGCGCCTACATTTCCCAGTGCGCATTGCGGCTAAGTACGCCGTACGGGCCTATTGATTTTGACGTGGACTTAAACGACGTAATTCCCGATTTGCGGACGACTTACGCAAACGACGTAAAAAATTTGAACCTCGCGGCGGGAACGGCAGCCATACTTTAACATTGTTATTCCACCTCATAGGTGGAATAACTTTAGACCGCCTAAGGCCTTACGGAAACGACGTAATTCGACTGCGGCGGCCGGGCGTACGTTCGTGAATCGGCGTAAAACTCATTTACATAATCTACGCCGGCCGCAATGGAAGCGCCACCTAGCGGCCATCCGAAAAATTGCAATCTAAGATAGGACGGCGCAAGCTGGCCTATCTTAGATATGTTTAAGCGTATCTCTGTTTGAGCCTACGCTTAAACATACGGCGGCGTAGATTCGGAGTTAGGTCGGCTTATCTACTGATAAGCCGGCCTAACTCTTTCTGAATCGACCTATTTGTGTGTAACCCCCCCCCCCCCCAAACTCTGAACTGTACTAATCAGTACCATGCACCCTGTTAGTGAAATTTACCCACATCCACTATTTGATGCGCTTTGGAGGATGTATGTGTAGGTGGGGGTAGAGGGTTTTTGGGAATTTCTGCATTTGGGGCATACAGTATGTTACTGTATGTGTATAACTTTGTATATGAGTACTGCACAGAACATCATACAGCAGCATAGATATGCTGTGTATTACAGCACGTCATTGAGTTTGACAGGCTACTGGCAGCAGGGTGGACATTGCACCCGTGCCTTGCTGGCATCCAAAAAAACAATTTTTCATGCTCTATGGGCAAAAGGACCCATGTTCATGAGGCTTTAAAGATGTATCCATAGATAGATACATTCTTTATCATGCATGTGTTTAGTGTAGGTAAACAAGTTAAGAGAAGCATACTTGTCATCCATTTCTGTGAATCTGTTACTAAACTAAAAGTCACCTTGCATAAATTGAGCCTGGGAAAATTAGACAGAGCAATAAACCACTAAAGAGAACAATATTGCAATGCATGTCACCGAGATGTGAAAAAGTACATTTGCAGTGTAGTTCCATCAGTAGACAGCCAACTGCATGGGTGAAGTGAGGTTTTTTGGCTAGAGTTATGCCGCATACACACCATCACTTTATGTGATGGGAAAAAACGACATTTTCTGTGAAGTAAAAAACAACATTTTTTAAACTTCAATTTTCACAAACGACATTGCCTACACACCATCGTTTTTTCACAATGCTCTAGCAAAGCGAGGTTACGTTCACCACTTTTTTCCATTGAAGCTAGCTTCATAACTAGCTTCTGGGCATGCGCGGGTTTAAAAACGTCGTTTTAAACGTAGTTTTTTGCTACACACGGTCAATTTTTGTGAAACAAAAAACGACGTTTTGGAAAAAAACGACACATAAAATTGAAGCATGCTTCAATTTTTTTTTGTCATTTTTCACAAGACATAAAACGATGTTTTCCCCCACACACGGTCATTTAAATTGACGTTTTTAAAAATGTAGTTTTTTTCATCACATAAAGTGATGGTGTGTACGCGGCATTATAATACAATGGAGGCATAATGGCTTCTTTGTCTTGCAGTGAACGTAAATGGTGGATGTTCTTTGAGCTGTTAAAATGTTGCAAATCAAAGAGCTATGGTGGCTTTTTTTCCCAGGGTTTTTTGTGCCAATTTGGGCGCTTTTTTTATGCGTGACTTGTGAAAGTTTTTGAGCTTTGGAGTTTTTTTATCAGCCAATAGAAAACACTATAATCTGTTGCATCATTTTTTGCTAGGTATTTCAGCTTTTTTTTTTAGCTTTTAATTCTTGTTTAATTAGTATTATTCATTTATTATTATTTTTGTTAGGGTAAGGTTTAGGATCAGGGGTTAATAATTTTTTTAATATTACTTAGTATTCTTTATTGAATTTATTTATTATTTATTTATGATTATTTTTATTGTGTATTTATTTTACATTTATTTATTTATTATTATTAATTAATTATTAATATTATTAGTAGTAATAGTAGTATTAACACCTTAACCCTAACAAAAATAAAATATATAAATAATCCTATGTCAGAAAGCTAGTTCAGCTAATACTAATTTCCATACAGCTAATGCTAATTCTTCTGCAGCTAATGCTAATTCTTCTGCAGCTAATGCTAATTCTTCTGCATTACCTTACAAGAGAATTTGTTTTAGCAAATGAGCATTAAAGAGGAGGTTCACCCTAAAAACAACTTTTTCTTATTACACTGGCCCCCCACATTACAATACGATTATGCCTGTTAGTTTTTTTTTTATGCTGTACATACCTTGATACAGCATATTCACCCGTGGCTTCGGGGTTGCGAGTCCCGCGGGAGTGGGCGTTCCTATCATGCTGGTAATTGACGTTTTGACAAAAAACGAGCTCCCCCCGTCGCGTAAGCCGCGTCACGATTGCTGAAAGGAGCCGAACGGCGATGCGCAGGCGCAGTATAGCGCCGACTCGCCGTTCGGCTCCTTTCGCCAATCGTGGCGCGGCTTACGCGACGGGGGGAGCTTGTTTTTTGTCAAAACGTCAATCACCAGCATGATCGGAGGTGGATAGGGGAGGAATAAAGGGAGGGTGCTTGGAGGTGGGTAGGGGAGGAATAAAGGGAGGGTCCTCAGAGGTGGATGGGGGAGGAATAAAGGGAGGGTGCTCAGAGGTGAATAGGGGAGGAATAAAGGCAGGGTGCTCGAGGTCTATAGGGGAGGAATAAAGGCACGGTGCTCGAGGTCTATAGGGGAGGAATAAAGGCAGGGTGCTCGAGGTCTATAGGGGAGGAATAAAGGCAGGGTGCTCGAGGTCTATAGGGGAGGAATAAAGGGAGGGTGCTTGGAGGTGAATAGGTGAGGAATAAAGGGAGGGTCCTCGGAGGTGGATAGGCGAGGAATAAGGGAAGGGTGCTCAGAGGTGGATAGGGGAGGAATAAAGGCAGGGTGCTCGAGGTCTATAGGGGAGGAATAAAGGGAGGGTGCTTGGAGGTGAATAGGTGAGGAATAAAGGGAGGGTCCTCGGAGGTGGATGGGCGAGGAATAAGGGAAGGGTGCTCAGAGGTGGATAGGGGAGGAATAAAGGCAGGGTGCTCGAGGTCTATAGGGGAGGAATAAAGGGAGGGTGCTTGGAGGTGAAGAATAAAGGGAGGGTCCTCGGAGGTCTATAGGGGAGGAATAAAGGCAGGGTGCTCGAGGTCTATAGGGGAGGAATAAAGGCAGGGTGCTCGAGGTCTATAGGGGAGGAATAAGGATTAAAGGGAGGATGCTCGAAGACAAAGGAGACTTGAAAGGCAGAGTTCCTGCACCTACTCTCTGAAAAAAAGCCTTGGCTTTTAAGCTGGATACACACTATACAATTTTCTTTAGATTTTTTCCTTTAGATTTACCAAAACCATATATGAGGTCAAACCTAAACACTTTCAGTTTGTATGCAATCATGCAAGCCCTTGCACTGGTAAAGTCTAAGGCCGCGTACACACGGTCGGTCAAAACCGATGGAAACGGACTGAAGGTGTGGGCCCCAATCGGTCAGTTATCCTTCGGTCCAAAAATGTAGAACTTGCTTTAAAATTCAACCGATGGACGCCTAACCGATAGGTCAAAAACGATGGTTAGTACGCAAAAGCATCGGTTAAAAACCCGCGCATGCTCAGAATCAAGTCGACGCATGCTTGGAAGCATTGAACTTAATTTTTCTCTGCACGTCGTTGCGTTTTACGTCACCGCGTTGGACTGGATCGGTTTTTTAACTGATGGTGTGTAGGCACATCAGACCATCAGTCAGCTTCATTGGTTAACCGATGAAACGGTCCTTCAGTCCGTTCTCATTGGATGGACTGATCGTGTGTACAGGGCTTAAAAGAAGGTAAAGGTAAATCTAAAGGAAATCAAACAACAAAAGTTGTATAGTGTGTATCCAGCTTTACGATCACTTTCATCAATTTTTATTTAGCCATATCTAAAATAAAAAAAACATTAGTATGTCTTGGATGAAGATTTGATCTCATGTAAATGATATGTTGTCTAAAATATTTTATGGTTTCAATGCTAAACTGTCCTCTGAGAAAGTTATCTGTATATAATAGAGGGTATTAACATGTTTCAGTGCTCTCTTTATAAAGCACTGTATTTTATAACTCATTTAAAAATGTGATTTGGTGTGCTGCATTGTTCTTCCTGCATGAATTTCCACTCTTCTCATCTTGTCTCTGCTTCGATGCTATGTATGCGGCTTGTAAAGTCCGCCAACCACAACATGGCGCATGAATTCACAGCGTTCCGCCATGTGGTTGGCAACAAAGCAGCTGTTCGGGGTTTCCGGAAGTGCGTCTGGGTTACGTCACTTCCGGCAAAGATGGCGGCCCCCAGTGTCTAGCAACGTGTGTCTAATGTGGATGGGGATGTGCAAGAAATCAAAACATAAACAGCCATAACATAATAATACGAATTACAGTCAATTTGCGATCGATACGGAGTTACGGTTGTTGTGAACCATGAAGACGAAATCATCTCATCACAAGTCTGAGAACACATTTAAGGTATGTACTGCCATAGTGCTTATTACAGTGATCGCTTCTATGGGCACCAGCATGTAGGAGCTATCTCCGTAATTGTATTATAGTTTAGTCTAGACCTTGTGGAACTAGAAGTCTCAGCAGGCCTAGGCGGTACTCTTGCCACTATACTCTCATTTCTGATCCTTAGTCTGCAGCTTGTGTCAGCTACTTTGTAACATTACATTGTACATTGTGAACAGCAAACAGCAGACCATGTGTGGTCACATGTTATGTGTTTGTCATATGCTTATGATGTTTCAGGTTGGAACTGTTCGATCCCGATATAGAGGAAATAGGGTTAACTTATGACTTCTTGCTGGATCTCAAAGTACACCCTGTATAGATTAGCTATTATACCCCAAACCAGGCCTACTTTATTACATGATAAAATGTGTGTATGTTGTGTGGGAGCAGGGAGGGTGGTTCCATACATTGTTACTTTATTGGAGTATCTCAAAATGACACTTTATTCCACTCTATGCCAGACATCCCAACCTGCAAAAACTCATTTCAGGGAGGTGATGTTTTGCGCTGGCGCCGAACCCTACCCCCCCCCCCCCTACTTACAGCTGTACCTGTGCCTATTAAATGCAGCCTATCAGTGTCTATCCATGCCACCTCCTCAGTGCCTACCAGCCCATCGATGTCTAACAGTGCAGCCTATCAGTGACCATTAAGGATGAGCTCTGGCGTGTTCGCATGCTACACGTGCAGAGCCCGCCAGGAAGTGTGCACGGCGCTGCGCTAATCACAGCCAGGGAGACATTGTCCCGATGCTTGGCTGCAGAGATCGGGAAATGTCTCCCTGGCTGTGATTATCGCAGCGCCGTGCACGCTTCCTGGCGGGCTCTGCACGTGTAGCATGCGAACACGCCAGAGCTCATCCTTAGTGACCATCCGTGGCGCCTCATCAGTGCCAACTAGTGCAGCCTATCGGTGTCAATCAGCGCCCACCAGTGTAGCCTATCAGTGTCCATCAATGCCACCTCATCAGTGCCTACCAGGAAAGCCCATCGGTGTCCTTCAGTGTCGCCTCACCGGTGCCCACCAGTGCAGCCCATGAGTGTCGCCTCATCAGGGCCCACCCAGCAGTGCAGCCCATGGGTGTCGCCTCATTGGTGCCCACCAGTGCAGCCCATGTGTGTCGCCTCATCGGTGCCCACCAGTGCAGCCCATGTGTGTCGCCTCATCGGTGCCCACCAGTGCAGCCCATGTGTGTCGCCTCATCGGTGCCCACCAGTGCAGCCCATGTGTGTCATCGGTGCCCACTAAGGATGAGCTCTGGCGTGTTCGCATAGAACACGTGCAGAGCCCGCCAGGAAGTCTGCACGGTGCTGCGCTAATCACAGCCAGGGAGACATTGTCCCGATGCTCGGCTGCAGAGATCGGGACAATGTCTCCCTGGCTGTTATTAGCGCAGCGCCGTGCACACTTCCTGGCGGACTCTGCACGTGTTCTATGCGAACACGCCAGAGCTCATCCTTAGTGCAGCCCATGAGTGTCACCTCATCGGTGCCCATCAGTGTCACCTCATTAGTGCCTACCAGTGCAGCCCATGAGTGTTCTACAGTGCCACCCCCATCAGTATCCACCAGCAGAGCGCCCCCGGCTCTGTCCCGCCCCCTCCCCTGGCCACAGAGGACAGAGCAGCAAAAGCGGCCGTACTCCATTCGGCAGCTCTGTCCTCTGTTTGTGTGTGAGTGACAGGCCCAGCTGGGAGATCGCCCTGCGCTCTCGGGTGACTGGGAGCCCGCAGCCAAATGCGGGAGATTGTAAGGCGTCGTGAGGTGCGGTGCATAAACCGGCTGCTTATTTAAACTTTGACGCTACACATCTCAACGAGTCACATAGAAAACATTTGTGCAGAGAGGGCTCGTTCACTCCAGAGCGTTATGCGGGATACCCACGTTTCCCATACAGCATTTAAAACGCACTGCAGTTGCTATCTGCAGCAGGTGTCAATGTTAACTGTTATGTTACTCACACCCCAAACACAGGTCACAAATGTGTTTGCCTGAACCGGATCGCATGGTACAGTAGTAGTGCCATGCGATTTGCCCCTGTGGCTTTTATAAAGTAGTGCATCCACTATTCTTGGTGCAGTCCAGTGCAATTTCCGCCTGTTGAAATCGCACAGCACCCAGATTGCATTTGAATCGTACAGAAACATACAGCGCATTCCTGTGAAATTCATGCTGTGAACTGGTCCGTAGCTTGTGTTGATCTATGCAGACATGTTGTGAATGGGCCCTTAGACTGCCTCACTTTCCCCTGTGTGGGCACTGCATTTCCCCCCGGTGTCTGTTCTCCACTGCAACCACAAGCTTTATACAGATGAATGAAAGAACTGAGTTGGGCTCAGAGTTTGTAGCCATGCCTGTATAGTAAAGTGCAGAGAGTTGAGCAATGTAAAGGGGGACTGTACTGCTTATGGGGTCTGATTTTGGCTAGGGACGAGCTCTGGTGTGTATGGATTCTAGTTCAAGCCCACCCGGAAGCTGTCATCTGTGTTGGGCCTATTATCTGTGGCCAACACATTAGCCGCACATGTACACACCTCTTGTATGGATGCAGCTGTAAGGTGGGGAATGTTTGGCACAGTACAGTTGACAGATTCCTGGTGGTCTTGCACACCTGGATTTGGATGAGAATCCAAACACACTTGAGCTCATCCCAAGCCATAATCAGACCCCATAAGCAGTACATTGCAAGACACTCTGCATATCTCTATACAGGCATGACTACAAACTCTACTGGGATCAATGGATGAGCCCAACTCAGTTCCTAATACTATATATTATCTAATAATGAGGGTGGAGAAACCTGTACAGTGGTTATTTATTTATTTTTTCTTTTTCTGTCAAAGGTACACCTGTACTTATGGAGTAACCATTTAGCAGTCAGTTGGAATTCCTCTTGTGCGTGTCTTATGTCAGCCGAGGGAATTCTGATTGGTTACTATGGGTCCCTGCAACAGAAATGAGCCTGTAAGCATAAAGCCTCATTCACACTTGCGAATACGGCAGGACAGCCAATTGCAGCGACTGCTTGGCCCGTACAAAGCAATGAAAAGCTGACGAGAGCCACATTTCTCTGTTCACATGTATTCGCACATCTAGCATTTACCTGTGGTTAGGGACAGATGGCCAGCCCTGGGCTTAGGAAGGATCATCTGCCCCTAACCCAGGCACCTGCTAGGTGTGCAAACACATGAAAACGGCCATAGCTCCAATCAGCCTGTTTGCACACATTTGTGATTTTTGCCGCAGGAAATCCGGTGTCTTGTGTAAGGCTGGGTTCATCCTAGTGCGAATTGGATGCAATTCGCATGTCAGGAGATTTTGACTGGCGCTCTATGGAGCCGGTTCTCACATCTCTGGAGCGGCTCCAGCGTGAATTGCACAGGAGTCCTGTGCGTCTTTTGGTCTGTTTCAGGTCCGTATTCAGCCCAAAATTCGGGCTAAATTTGGACATGAAACGGTGAATGGAGACGCACTGGACTCCTGCTTTGATCAGTTCCGTGCTGCGGTGTGAACCCAGCCTTGATTGAATAAGGCCATATACTTCCTAAAACAGATGTTTTAGGCAAAGCAATGTGGCATGTTGTATGCACACATCTGACAGTCATATATGTTGAGATCTGTCATCAGTTACAGTGCAACCTTTGCAAACTGCCCTTTATTGAAACAATTGCATGTTCTGAAGGGGGCTTTTTGTTGCCAATGCATTAGGTAAGGTTATTGAAAGAAAGCAATCATTGAAAAGTGTAAACATGATTGGCTGAGAAGCATCAAATGCATATGATACATAGAAGCATCAAAAGGCTGAGAATAAATACTCTGATTGTTGTTTGATCATTCATATTTGGTATTTTTGTCTGCAGTTCCAGACCTTTTCAGAAAGACTAGCAAATGTGAACATTGATATTATACACCGTATTGACCGAACAGAGAGCTATTCAGAGGTAAGGATTTCTATTTCTCTTGTGTGCCCTGCATATTTTATATCTGACTTAACTGTACTAAGGCCCAAATTCCAAATGTGGGTAAAATGTAGTTGTGCTGTGCCTGTATTGGGAGAATATAAATATTTTATACAGTGCTATAAATACAAATGTAACACAAATAATTTACTCAAAGATGTATTGAGCTTTTTAATAGTGGGATTGCAATTTAATGAAACCGAAGACACTTTTTTTAATTATTTTTGTATTTATTTATTTTTTTACTTTGAGTGGTAGGTATAGCAAAATAGGAATGGCATATCTTGAGATTCAAGCAACTATGCATGCAACAAAAAAGTTAGAGCATAGGGGGAGAAGGAGGCAGATGTCAGGATTCTATCACCAGTAAAGTTGGTCATTTTGAATGAAAATTCTCAGTACATTTGATGACTTGACAAAAGTGCTTCAAAGTGCTGCTCTGAGTCTGCACCTCGCTGAGCGGCTGAGCCAGCTGCTGGTCCAGGCATCTTGGTGAATCCCAACATTAAAGTCGGGATCTCAACAGAACCTGGACTAGCTCAGCGACGTCAGCCAACAGTGGGCTTTAGCCTGCTGTCAGCTGAATATTGGCTCCTGCTGCTTTCATTCACAGAAGGGTGCAGGGGCTTCCGAGCCATGCTTTGTGCGTCTGGATACCTGCATGAGTGCCACCACAGCACTATGCTATGGGGCCACCCAGAGAAGAGGAGGAGCGACAGCATCAGCAGATGAAATAAGAGGCCACTCTGTGCACAGTAAGTAAGTATAACATTTTATTTTAAGAAAAAAAATTGTACCAACCACATTAACCTTTTGCCAGCTTCATAATCACTTAATTTCAATTTCTGTTATAAAAATAGTTGAAGTTTTTCCATCACTGCCTGAGGGCTGGTTTACACTGGGGGGGGTCGGGGTAAAACCCATGCAGTTAAGTCATGTTTTTTACTTCTCCCCATTGGCCCTCACTTAAGCTGCAAGGGCAGCGAATAAGAGTGTTCACTTGCTGCAATGCTTTTCTTTATGGTTGCAGCAAAGATGATCCCCTTGTTGTGTTTGGTGGCCAATGGCTGCTAAAATTCCATTTATATACGCCATGTTAAAGAAAAACTGTACTAAGAAATATTTAGCTCTTTGAACTCTCTCCTTTTGAGAATACTAGTTTTACGATTGTTATGTTGTTCCCAGAGGCTTCAGTACATTCAGTCACTGACCTGGAATAAGTATGTGACTCAGAAATTAGATTTTGCTGTGATTTTACTAGCTGCTTGCATGTTTCAGGTCAGTGACACAGCAAGTGTTGAGTCCAGAGAAGACAAAGCAACAAGCATTTTCAATAGATGATTGGCATTGGCAGCTTTCTGTTTTCTCTCAGTACTTTCTCTTTGTGCATTTGTAAAGCTAAAATCTTCTAAGAGTGTGTACCTGATTTTGGTATCCTTTGCTTGCATTAGGATGTTGAGACGTACTTCTATGAAGGATTGCAGAAATGGCGGGATCTGAACCATACAGAGAATTTTGGTATGTATATCTGTATGACCATTTTATTTTATTTTTTTAAATATAAGGATCTTGGCAAGACGGATAATACATATTCAGTCAGGAGCATACCCATGTTTGCCCATGCCATGTTCAGGGTAAAAGGTGAGATGTCTCACTGATTTAAAGGTAGTGAGGTATATGATTTTCCTATTCTAAAATCCGTTACTGCTTCAAGCTCCTTTGTAACTTGTTTGACAGATTTCAGCAGTGGTGAAATCATTCACTTTTCTGGTTAGCGGATTGGTGCTTCCTTGCACGTAGCTTTTTCAACAGTTAAGCAAATCTCTGGGTATGATGAGGAGCACTTGCGACCACTGAAAACCCTACACAATACAGTCCTTGTATATTATCCAGGAATAGAGCATATTGTAAAGATGAAGAGGTGCAATCACTACTCCCTACCCACTGAAGGTTCTGAGTGGAGTTGCACCGATACTGTTTTTTTTTTTTTTATCGGCGAGTACAGATACTTGTGCTTAAGTACTCGCCGATATCGAGTACCGAAACCTTTGCGGTACGATTTGAATGGGCTCAAATCGTACTGCAAACAATCACATGTGATTTGAACAGGATTGTGGTGCGTATCCTTTCTGACTCCAATGCAGTTTCCCGCACCGCTCCTGTGTGAACCCAGGCTGCAGTCCCGGTGCGGGAAACTGCATTGGAGTCAGAAAGGAATCGCACCGCAATCCTGTTCAAATCATGATTCTTTGCCGTGCGATTTGAGCCCATTCATTTTGAATGGGCTCAAATCGCACAGCAAAGGTACTGGTACTCGGTATCTGAGCATCTGCACGAGCACAAGTACTCGTGCAAATGCTCCTTATCGTTGAAACCTTAGTTCTGAGGAAGAGGTTAGAAGTTAGAAGAGGATCTACCTCATTTCATGCCCTCCTCAGCAGAAAAACAAATATTTGCCTTAACTCCTTCCCAACCAGCATAGGCATTTCACTAAATGGGTCTATACGGGGAGTGTGGCTGTCACATAGTTGGGAATCTATCCTGTCACCTCCCGATCATGAGAGAATGAGAGCTGTCTATGACTGCTCAGTCGATGTGCTTGGGAGCATGCAGTGCGCTTGCGCTCAGCATAGAAAACTTGGCTGTCCGTCGATGCATATTTGTGGCGTAGGGACATTAAAGCCTATCCTTTTTGCCTCCACACATATGCATTAGATAGAGGGCAGGTGAAAGAAAGCAAGAAAGAATCTTGCTTGCTGTTCTTCTTAAAGCCTTATAACTAGGGAAGCGGCAGAAGACAGCCGAGGTATTAGGGCATGTAGAGATGATATTCGGACATCAAAATGATAGAGCTTTTTGGGAACCTTGCCTTAGACCTCAGCTTCTGCTAGATGTTGGTAACACCATTGAGCTGTGTCATTCAGCCTTCGTTAAATAGACTGCGAAAATACATAGGGAAACTGTTTTACCTGCCAAAGGATTTGTAATTCAATGTCGTTGGTTTTGTGATTAAATGCCAGAAAGCACAGCCAAGTCCTAAATAATCATTGCAGCAGCATTACAGCTTGATTAAAGACTAGCTTATCAGAACACGTTCCCAGCTTGATGATGGGTCAGTGAAGCAGCATCAGCCCCCTGAGAAAGCATCCTTTTCTCTTGACTGCTTGTTCCCTGTTAGCACATGTGCGTGAAGTAGAGCCTGATTGGCTCCTATGGACGAAGAGGCTGAAATCAAGACAAATTCAGGTTACTTGTGCTAGTTCTTTGTAGAAATACAGTTAATTATTTAAAAAAAACACCACACTGCATTAAATATCATGCTTTTTTTTTATATCTGCCCTGTGTGTTGCTTTATTCTTGAATTAGGTCATGCCTATTTAACTAGATTGACGAACATAAAGTATAGATAAATATACATGAGATGATGAAAGTGTCTTTCTGTGAGGTTAGAGTTACTCATGTGCATTTAATGGATGTATATCATTTTGTAACCTGTATATTGACAATCAGTAGTTGTATATGTTCATTCACAGGAGAAATGTAGTCATGACCTGATTCTTGGTGCAAGAAATGGGATGTTAAGGAAGTATGGATTATTACTTCTGTGTAATCACCTTAATAAAACCTGGATGTGTTTTTTATGAGCCGTTAGTGACTCAGTCGATGGTTGTTATGCATCTTTTCTGCTTAAAAGATTTTTATTGAGTTTACAAAAAGAGATGTCAAAGTACAGATAGAGCCTCAAGTTAAGGTAACTGAGAAAACTGTAGGCACAAGTAGGTGTGTAACAAAGTAAGACTGGGGGTGTCCCATTTTGACACCCATGTTTTTTCTTTTTGTGCTATAGCACTTAAAAGGTGTTGGGTGCATTGTGCAAATAAAGTACTGGTTCATATAATATGTACATATTTTACAGACCCAGGACACAATTAAGCTCTCTTGAGGTTATAACTTAATCAAAACACTTTTTTCCGATAAACTTTTTATTTTTTTTACTATGGATGCAGAACTAAAAATGTAAAGCACTTGTTTAGGAGATATCCACTGATGGCAATAAAGGGGAACCAATTATCCATTTTATAATTTTGAAATGTAAATTCTGCACCAAATGAAGACAGCATTGCTGCTTGCTATTACCTTACCTTTTTGTTATCTACAATATCCTTTTCTGTGCCCCTCTGATTTCATATAGTCACTGAGCAGGATGAGCTCAGGCATGTTCAGATCCTTCCTAAGCTGTCCCACCAGCAGGTTATCATGGCATAAGCATCTGATGTCCCTGCCCCCACCTCCCCCCCCCCCCTATAGCCACGTGTATATGTGCGGCTGTGGGGTAGGATATACCTCAGCCACTTATGTTGGGTGGTGTGCAGTGAAGGCTTCCTAGCGAGGATAGCTCAGGTGGGTTCGAACTAGGATCCAAACACGCCCAAGCTCATCTCTATTAATGAGGTCTACCTTTCCATACCATCATAGCTGCATTGTCCAGTAAGGGTGCACCCATACTGGCCTCTGGGGAAGTGTCCTTGGTCAGTTGAATAGCGTTTGGCTGAAATGTTCAAGTTCTAACGAGCAGGGCCCTCTAACGTCTCTGGAATTGTATTGTAACTGTACGCCTTTATTTTGTAAAGCGCTGCGCGAGCTGTTGGCGCAATATAAATCCTGTATAATAGCCATAGAGATTTAAACAACAGTAATAATGTGAAACTTAAAGAGGAGCTCCAGTCTCCCCCCAAAAAATGTAAAGTCAGCAGCTACAAATACTGTGGCTGCTGACTTTTAATATAAGGACACTTACCCGTCCAGGGATCCAGTGATGTCCTCATCCGAAGCAGATTCTTCAATGGGTTTGGGTGCAGGCACCGTCATCTTAAAGGAGAAGTGCAGCTTGAGCTTGTTTGGCTGAGCTTTTTCTATGGGTCACAGGAGTGCAAAACGAACCCGTTTTCAGCAGAGAGCGGACTGAAGTTTGCTCTCTGCTGACATCACGGAAATCAGTCCAGGCACCGTGTCATCACGACAATAAAGTCTGTATCTGCCAGGTGCCTGGACTGTTACCCGTCTTGGCCTCTCAGTGAGCCGCTGAGAGCCAGAGGCCGCCTCCGCCCCTCCACAGCTCAACGCTCCAGTGAGCGTGGGGGGCAGAGCGGAAAACTGCTGACTGATAGTTAGTAGCTCTCTGCTTGGGGAGCTGTAAGAACCGAGCCATCGGCGGTGTTGGATGGCTTGGTTCTCAGTGCAGAGGCGCCGGGGGACAGATGCAGCACCGGTTCCATGCTGGATCCACCTAGGCAATTATAATGGGGGGGGGAAAGAAAAACCCATACTTCTCTTTTAAGTAAGGGAAAGATTCACGGCCTGTTTCCTACTGCATGTGTGTGAGCTGCCCTCACTCTGTGAATGGTCCCACAGTCTTGTGGGACCTGTGATGTGTCCCAAAAGGCTGCAGGGAAAGGGGGTGGGGCAAACTTCCGACTCTCCACGATGGAAATATATGTTTTAAAATGGAGTACATGCTCACTATATATTTCATATTGTGCTCTTATTTGGTCAGCATGTTCCTTTTTCTGCACATGTGCATTCAGCACACCTAATTGGCTGCTAGCGCTGCCCTTCCCACTTCCAGGCTCAGTGCTGCTGTATAAGGAATTACAGAAGGCTGATACTAAGTCAAATGTAGGTACTTACACTAGTTGCATTTAAAAATACACTTCATTATTTTATATGAATGCATAACTGCATTAATTAGTGTTTTCTTTAAATCTTCACTTTAGCTTTAAAGCAACTCTGTCACCAGAGGTTCTGTTTTACCCAATGGGTCACGTGTAAAAGAAATGTTAAAGCGGGGTTCAGGGCATAATTTAAAATTTTTTTTGCAAGCTAAAATTAATCACATTAAATAGTCCCTAAAACATATTATTTCTCCCGAATCGTTCCAGAAATCATTGCAAACACTTGCCTTATATCCTCCAGCTCATGTTGTGGCCGTATCCATCATATGTGTGGGCATGTGAAGCCCAATTCCTTTTTCTTCCTGGTTTTCAGGGAGAGGTGCATGCTGGGCGATTTTTAGGCACAGTAATGCCCAGAGACTCCTGGGAAATGAGTGTCATCATTTCCCAGGAGGCAATGGGGTCTTAGGACAGGAAGTTGAACCACCTATTACCAGGAACTAGGCAGATTACAAAATCTGCCTAGTAACAGCCAGATGGAAGTGAGTAAAAAATGTTTTTTTTTTTTTACATTAAAGGCAAGCTGTTAATAGGTAATTTTTAGGGTAGAACTCCGCTTTAAAAATGAATACTTACCTTTCTGGCAGCCTGTGTCTTGTAAAGCTGCAGCTTCTCCAGCCACAGCAGATGGTCTATACTTTTCCTACCCCACCAGCTGATATGGTTGCTTCCACCGGTTAATATGTCTCTACAGAGCAGGTGGGGAGTACTTAACTAATACGATGGTTGAATACTTGTAACGACTTGGGAACAGAAATGCTGCAGCGTTTTAATAAATAAGTCCCCAAACAGGTAAATGTATTAACAGTTTTACAAGTTGACTATTGGGTAAATGTGATCCTCTAGTGAGAAGTTTCGAAAATAGTAAATGTTCTTCAAATATTCTGTTTTTGAGGGCGTACTTACCTTGTGTCCATACCTGACATCTGGACACCTTTCTGCAACCCCTTATCAGCATGTTGGTGTTCAAGGTCATTAGACTGTAATGCTGTGCTAAACTCTTCATATTTTAAGTGTGGAATGCAAATGAACTTAAAGCAGTATTTTATACTATAACGTGGATCCGTTAGACTGTTAGTAATCCGAATGTAATGATGGCTGTTTTTTTTTTCCAGTAACATTCTACCGAGAAGTGTCCAATAAGTGCCAGTCATTCCATCTGCTGGTTTATAATCAGAATGCCATAGTCCAAAGCCTGAAGACCCACCTACAAGTAAAGAACAGCCTTGCCTACCAACCTCTGCTTGAGTATGTATACAATTCCTGCTGTAATATAACACATGGGAATCACTGTCTTCTCTTGTAAAAACTAAAACTGGAGAGTCCAACATTTGGTGCAGCTCTGCATAGAAGCCGACCGACTTAAATTTTTTATTTTTTTTGTCAAAGCTTAATTGAACAAACTGACGTTGGATTAGGATACCATGCACAGCTGCACCAGATTGAATTTTTTTTTAAATCAACCCAAATGTGCAGTTGAAGTAATTATTTTCGTTTTTTTTAAAATACCAAATGGCTTTTGTTTTTCTTTGTGTAGACAATGCTCCAATTTTCTTTTTAGATATAATTTGTATGGGTTAATTTGTGTCTAAAATGTAAATTTTCTAGCTGTATGCATGTGATGCATTCATGTGGGTGTATACTATGCTCATCTAAAACATTTGTTCTTAGTTTTGGATAAAGTGTGTGTTTTTTACTGCGAACAAGGACAATGTTAAACAGATTTGCAAGGATGTGATCAGCTTAGAATAACTCTACTATTAGCAAAGTTATACATATTGGGCTGTAGTGTACTCACCCTCACATGTTCCTTGCTGTGCGGTGTGGTTGGTACTACCTACACAAACTACTTCACAATAATCACAGTTGGGTTTTGATCCATAGATATGCTCTATAAACTCCATTTATTTCTGTAACGAGTTCGTTCTTTGCTTGTCCTGGTCAAGTTTGAACTCTCCTTAATATCTGAAGAACGTTGTGTAGCAAGAGGAGCCCTATCTGGTTTGGAGCAGAGGCTGAGCTGCACAGGAAAGACTACCCCACTAGTGGGATGATGGAGGGGATTGGTGCTCAAGAAGTGTAATTCCCTGTCAAGTAGAATTATGGTTTAAAAACATATTACAGTTGAGTGAGCTGTAAGGTTTATTATGCATTAAAGTAATTGTAAAGGATCTTTAAACAACAAAAAAACAAACGTACATGTTATACTTTTTTGCTCTGTGCAATGGTTTTTGCACAGAGCAGTGCCGATCCCCCTCACCTGGTGCTATCTATTATTTTACATTTATTTTAACTCTTAGCATAGTTTGTCTTAACTGGGTAATGACCCAGCTGAACTGAGTTCTAGGTATATTACAATGAAGAATACAGAATATAGAATCTCCTTAACTTTTTTCTGATATGGTAATGTAACACTTGTTTTTTGTTTTTTCCATACAGTCTGGTGGTCCAGCTGGCTCGAGATCTGCAGGGAGACTTTTATCCACACTTTAAAGATTTTTTCATAGCCATTTCTTCATTATTGGAAACAAAGGACACTCAATTGATAGAATGGGCCTTTACATCCTTGTCTTATCTGTACAAGTACCTTTGGAGGATGATGGTGAAGGACATGCCTACCATATACAGGTGCCTAGAAAGATGCAATTTGTGTTTTTTTATTTATTTATTTTTTTACGTTTGGTATTTTAAGTGTGCCTGTTCCAGAATGGAAAATGTTTGGGATATAGCAAACAGTACTGAATACTTATCCTAGGAAGCAACATATGTTGGAGAATAATGCAAATAGAATGACTGCAGGCAGTATGTGCTGAGGGTCTGGCAGAAGATAGTATGTGCAGGAGAAAGGAGCTGGATGCTTACGGGTTAACATATATTCCTGAGGACTAAATGCTAAGGAGATAATACACATGGACGGAGGAATGGACATTGAAGGGTTATCACATATTTTGGAGACAGGACAAGGGGGAGACACCTAAGCTTGGGAAGTGGACAATGCAAGGTTAATGCTTCTATGATGGGGACAGGATGCACACACAACTCGGTTCCGCCACCTCCAGCTCTCACCCTTCACTCCCCGCTCACTACTGTCACTTGTAAACACAGAAACCTTATGTTTTTTTATAAGGACAGCGTTCCCCTCAGTTGCTCCTGGCCGTGTCAGATCCCTGCCTGCCCTGTAAGGACTCAGGGTGGGGACAGATGCTGACCGATGATCTCCGTGCAAGTGAGAGAAAGAGACAGAGCCTACTCTGCCGGGAGGTACTAGAGCCTGGCTGGGGTAGGTGAGATGTGTGAGGAAGCTTCTTTTTTTTAGGGGGGGGGGTGGAGGTGTAGATCAGGACTGTGAAGGGAGGTGAGTGCAGAGGTGGGAGATGGGGGGAGAGTGGTGCAGAGGAGGGGGAGTGGAAGTTAGATGTGGACAGCCTGTGAAAGAGAGCTAAACAATGCACTCTTGAACTCTTCACTTAGCGCACTCTTGAACTCTCCACTCTGTGCCTAGTGCACCCCTAAACCTTGCACATTGTACGTAGCGTACTCCTGAAATGTATTTTACACACTCCTGAACTCTGCATTCTGTATGCAGCATACTCCTAAACTCTGCATACGTAGTCTTACAGATACAACCGGCCCTTTTAGGGCAACCATAGTGCTTATGCGGCCCACAATGAAATTTGAGTTTGACACACTTGTTACTGGAGAAAGACCAATATATGTGCCCTCCAGTGGCATGTCTCCCAGTAGCAAAAGGGAACATGTACATATTACCCTCAAAGAGGAGATTAAACTATCTTGTTAAAACTACAATTTTATCTATTTTTGATTTATTGTTGAGGCTGGAAATAATTTTATTGTGGTATAATGGTAGTTTTCTTTTTTTTACATATAAAGGAATATATAATTGTCTAATAAATGTTACCTTGCAGAAAGCAATCGTCCTGAATTCATATTTTTTTTTATACTGTAGTTTATACAGCACTCTGCTTGCCCATCACAAAGAACACATCCGAAATTTTGCTGCAGAGAGTTTTGCATTCCTAATGAGGAAGGTAAGTCACCCATGACTAGTCACTCTCCTCCAGGAGCTGCACAGCCAAACAAAGTAGTGTTCCTTTGTCACATTATCATATTCTCTGTTGGGGTCATTTGTATTCAAATGCAAAATGTATAGTGGAAAATAGGTAAACAAGTTCCACTCCGACAGATATGGAAGTTTTGTAGTTTGATCATTTACAGGCTGTTTTTTCATTAAATCCGGTGAACCAAACTGTGATCGTTGAAGATGTAAAATTATTGCGGGCAACTGATAGAATTGAGAGATGTCTGTCAAAAGGTTTTACCAGCTTCCCCTCCCGCCGCTTCTGAAAGAGTTTCAGCGGCATATGAGCCTCTTGGAATGCTTTTTAGAGTAAGCCAACCACCTGCTGAAAAAAAAATACCGGGGTTAAAACAATACTAGGGTTATGGCTGATATGTTCGGCCATAATCCAGCAAACCAAAATGTTATGTTTACGTATTATGGTCGGCAAGTGGTTAAACTGGAGATGTAACACACTCTCATACAGGTTTATAAATTAATATAGCCACAGTCCTGTCTGGCAGATACCCTCCATACATAGAACTTGGTAAAGATATACTGTTACGTTTAAAAAGTTTAAACATATACAGCTTTGGGAAAACATTAGTGGAACCCTTGGTGCCTCTATTGAATCCAATCACTCTGTTGAAGAGCTAGAGGTGCCCCTAGAGTCTTTAGAATCTGACAATTTCTGAGGTTGTCAGATTCCTGCATCTCCCTGGTGTTCACTTTCTTTCCAGCTGCTACCACATTACTTTTTCCCATTTGAGCCACGGGGGCACAGAGTGCCTCTAGCTCTCCAAGATAATGTTAAGCATTATAAATGTTATTTTTTTCAATGCCATGTTTAAACAATTTTAATATAACCACAGTGCATCATTAATCATTTATGTGCCTTAGGTTGATTTTATAAACAGTCATATGTAACTTATATAGACCTTATAAACACATAATTCTTATCTTTTTGTGTTTTTTTTTGCCAACCAAATTTGTTACTTTGGTCTAAGGTGCCTGATTTAGGTGGACTGTTGAACTTCATGTTCCTGGACCTTAATGAACATCCCCAGAAGGTGGAAGGTTTGGGGCAGCTCCTATTTGAGATGTGTAAGGGGGTCAGACATATGTTTCACTCCTGTGCCAAAAAGGTAACTATGTATTATTAGATGCAATGTATGAATAAATTATGTGAATGTAAGGCACAAGCATAAAATGAACTGCTATTTAACCAATGTAACTTATATTGGTCACAAGAAGATGACATTTAACAGGTAGGCCAAAATAAAAAAAAATTCTGTTTAAATAGCATGTAAATGTTGCAAACTAGGATATCACCTTTTTTTTTTTTTTTTATAAATGCATACATACAACTAAATGCACAAGTACAACTTAAAGTGGAAGTAAACCCATCCGTAAAACAGTTTCATTTCCAACACATGCCGGAAATGTAACGCTCCCATTGGTTGTGCTCTCAACCAAACTGTCATCATCCAATGGCTAGTGTCATAACTGATCACATGTGCAGCATCATGGTTGTTGTTGATTAAACAGAGGCAAAAATGGCAGCTTCCTTGGCTGAAAATGATAGGGGTGTTTACTTACACTTTAAGTGGGGTACACACTATGAGAAAATCGGAAGAAAAATTCCGTACGAAGCATGGTTTTTCCATTTTCATATAGAGTGTACACAACTTTCAACATCTGATTCCGATTTTGCAAATGAAAATTTCCGAAGGTACAAATTCTCAAATTCTTCTCGTATGTGAACAGACAATTTTCGTTTAAGAACTGTTTTCATATAAGAGAAATCGGATACAAAAGACTTCCCATGATCAGGAACAATGAACAATAACAGAAAAAAGCCTTTGTCGTACAAGAATCTTTGTACATTATTTCCACCTTTGGTTCCGACTTGCTATTAAACGTGGAGGAAAACCAGATGATCGTTCACCCGGTTTTCTTATACTGTGTACCAGCCATAATACCTTAGTTTTGTAGAGCTCTGTAAGTAAAAAGGATCATGTTATTTTTTTTTTTTTAACTGTAAACCTTATGTACATTTTCTCTCGGTACAAAGGTACACATTTGTTTTTAGGGTTTGATTTTTTTTGCTTCTTTATTTTAGAACCATCATGGCTTGTTTATTGTAAATGTTACATGCTTATTTCTATATGGCAGGTTTTGCAACTGGTTTTACAGAAAGTTGGACCAGTGACAGAAACTGAAGAACAGTTGCCCTGGACTTTAGTAGGCGAGACACTGAAACATTTTGTGGAGTCTGCTTCTTTTTACATTAACGGCGAACACATGGAGCCACTTTTTAGTAATATTCAGGTATGGTTAAATATGTGAAGATGACAGTCTTTGTTGTGCTATTTTTAATGTGTGGCAGAATAATGGCACCTTTAGGGTTATCAAAAGCTCCCACTAATTACTTTTTAACCACTTCAGCCCCGGACCATATTGCTGCTCAATGACCGGGCCCCTTTTTGCGTTTCGGCACTGTGTCGCTTTAACTGACAATTGCGCGGTCGTGCGACGTGGCTCCCAAACAAAATTGGCGTCCTTTTTTTCCCACAAATAGAGCTTTATTTTGGTGGTATTTGATCACCTCTGCGGTTTTTATTTTTTGCGCTATAAACAAAAATAGAGCGACAGTTTTGAAAAAAAAAAATATTTTTTACTTTTTGCTGTAATAAATATTCCCAAAAATATATATAAAAAAAAAAATGTTTTCCTCAATTTAGGCCGATACGTATTCTTCTACATATTTTTCGTAAAAATAAAAATCGCAATAAGCGTTTATTTATTGGTTTGCGCAAAAGTTATAGCGCCTACAAAATAGGGCATTGTTTTATGGCATTTTTATTATTTTTTTTTTTCTAGTAATGGCGGCGATCAGCGATTTTTTTCGGTACTGCGACATTATGGCAGACACCTTTGACACATTTTTGGGACCATTGTCATTTTTATAGCGATCGGTGCTATTAAAATGCATTGATTACTATAAAAATGCCACTGGCAGGGAAGGGGTTAACACTAGAGGGCGGGGAAGGGGTTAAGTATGTTCCCTGAGTGTGTTCTAACTGAAGGGGGGGTGGACTGACTGAGGGAAATGTCTGATCGCTTTTCAGGCATTTCTCCCCTGACAGGACTGGGAGCTGTGTGTTTACACACACAGCTCCCGCTCCTCGCTCTGTAACGAGCGATCGCAGGTGCCCGGGGGCGATCGCCGGAGTCGGGGGTGAGCGGGGGGCGCTCGTGCCCGGAGGATCGCTCGCACGCGCGCCCCTATTGGCTGCTCGGCAAGATGACGTATAGCTACGTGATCTCGCCCAGCAGAGCCGACCTGCCGCCATATAACTGAGGCGGCTGGTCGGCAAGCAGTTAAGGAAATCCTTTCAATTATTTAAAATGACTGTTATCGCAGGGTGGCAGCTAGGAAACTAGCATTTGCAGAATGGGAAGTAGCAGTGGCAGCCCCCATGTCTTTGTCAGAAACAAATTTATTTTAGTTTTGTTAACCAAAAAACAGTTACGGAGTGGAATTGTATAATAAATATGTAAAATATCGTATTCAAATGGGCTGTATGTACAAATAAATAAAAAAAACGCATTGTTTATACACACTGAGTTTGGTTCAGTTTCAACTGTGAAATTACAAGCTGTCAGTGGGATTGGATTATTCTTGTATAACTCTCAATTGGGGTTATTTTTATTTCCATGTCATCTTTTTTTTTTTTTATAAAACTAAAGTCATTTGAATAGGGATTGTAAGTGGCTTAGGCAATAAGAAGGAGGAACCTGGTGCTTGGGGGTAGATATAACTATTAAAATATCTTTAAAAAAACTGAAAATTCACAAATGTTTTTCTTGATTTGTTTCTCATTTTTTAAGGAATCTCTGCTGCAGCTTTCGGGTAAAACAGATGCCAATCACAGTACACAATGCTCAGATCAGATAGAAAGGCTACTAGAAGCTTATTCTATTCTGGTGGAACATGGTCAAGGGTCAAAGATTCCTCATCCAGAACAGGTGTCTAAGGTAAATTTGTCTCATTCTAACTGTTACCCTTCTCAACATTTCACAAAAATCTCCTTTAATCTCTATTTTGTTTTCTCCTAGACATTGACAACATTGTTACAAGTTCCCAACACTTCATCATCTTGTTGTCACAAACTTCTCAGTATTATCTCTACCTTACTTCTCAATGAGAATGTATCTTTGCCAGTGTCTGAGATTAAAGAAACAGTAAATAAGGTAATTTATATCCTGCACGCAAAATAAAAAAAATGAAGAATATATTAAAGATGAAACTCATAGAAAGTGAATGAGCAGCTTTCAATAGTTTTTGGATTATAAGCTATTGCAATTTGCACCTTTTGTTGGTAGTATTTTATATGAGTATAGTACTTCACAAGGACAAGGTGCTTTGTTAACTCTAAAGCCTCAGCTATAGCATGACAAACGGGGAACAATCATTTTTAAAAGCAGATATTGGCAATGGCAGCCTTCATGATTCTCAAATGAGTGAAACATTTTAATGAAGCCAGGTATAATCAAACAAATTTGTTGGGTATGTGAAAAGTGACATTATTTCATTGTGTTGTGACATAATGTAAATGGACTGTTTCAAATGTAATTTAAAACTAGGATTCAGTCTGTCTGTTAGCACTTTTCGTGGCCAGATTCATCCTGTGAGTAGTGTATCACCTGAGTGCAGTGGGACTGATAAAAGGCATAGCTGAATGTTTTTTGTGTGTTTCTTTTTTTTGCTAATCATTTGCATTTTGATTGAAAGAATGGGAAGGGGGTGACAAAAATGACCAGATTTTGAGGAGAGTGATACATTTTGTAAAGGTCATTTGTGTATATGTTAAACATATGTGAATTTACACCTTTTTTTTTGTAAGGTTTTTGACAGTGGATTTTCAAGATCATCACTGATGGACTTCTCAGAAGGGCTATTCAAAATGGAGCAGTTTGAGCAGGCAAGTACCTAATTGCTTTAGAATAGAGGCAGTATCACTCTGCACTATTTTTGTATTAATTATGAAAGTAAATGGTAAAGTATAAAATTAAAATCTCTGGAAGTGATGCCACCAGCTATGGAAACGTTTCAGCAGGTCACCTAATCCACCACCTTCAGTATGGTTTTCATACCCACAGCAAGAAGATCCTGTAAGTTTTAAAGGATTCTCCACCCACCACCCCCCAAGTTATGACAGGTACCTGTTCCCCCACTTCTGGTCAGATTGCTGCTGCAATCCAAGAGGAAGTTCACTCCCCTATTTATCCCACAGCCTTCTGGGGTCCCAGAAGTCTGAAGGACCATTCATGAAGCACAGTGGGAAGCCAGATGTGAAACCGCAAAGCTTTACTGACGGTTTCCCTTAGTTAAGATGCTGGCATCTGGACCCGAAGCCGATTGAGGAATCGTCTCCGATGAGGGGACAGTTCTGGGGCAGGTAGGTGTCCTTATTAAAACTCAGCAGCTATAGTATTTGTAACTGTTGAAGTTTTTTTTTTTTTTTTTTTGGGGGAGACTGGAGCTTCTCTTGAATGCCCCAAAAAATAAATGAATTTAAATTTTATATAAAAAAAAAAAGCCTAAAACAGTTCCATGTGGTCTTGTCCTATGCCTAGTTCTATTTTTAAATAAATGTGTAGATGCAAAGATCTTCATAAATGAATGCAGTTATTTTAAGTTGCTGTTTTAATATATGATATAAGATGTTTAAATTTATTACATTTTATTTTATTTTTCAGCATTTTCTTCCAAGCTTCCTGCAGTATACCCTGCTGTGTTTTACAGACAAGAACCCCTCTGCTACGAGTGAGGCCCTGGCAATTTTAACTAAGCTCATTTTGGAAAAAGCTGAACCCCCAACAGTTGGTTCTATGGCATTTGAAAAATATCCCCTTGTATTTGTGGAAAAATCTAACTGGTAAAATCATTTGTTGAAATTGCTAAAAATATAATGAAGGGAAAACTTTTTTATTTTTTTTAACCACTTCAGACCCACGCTATAGCTGAAAGACAGCTACAGCACAGATGTCTCATTTTGGGAGGGTGTCGATGGATGTCCTCCCAAAACAGTGCCCCCTGGGGCGGTGCTGTGTGATCACTGTGTCCTTCAGACACAGCTGATTCACAGATCGCAGTAAAGGGCCAATCACAGCAGTCCTTTACCATGTGATGAGCTGCGTCCAATCACAGCTGATCACATGTAAACAAACTTGCCAGTTATCAGCATTCTTTCCTCATGTGCTGTCACAGCATGAGGAGAGTAGAGCCGGTAACAGGCAAGTGTGACAGGGGACATTTACACAGATAATCAGGACACTGATTATAACTGAAGCCCCATCAGTGGCAATCGTGCCCATCAGCACTCATCAATGAAGGAGAAAAATTACTTATTTGCAAAATGTTACAACAGAAAAAATAAAAATCAGAGGTGATTAAATACCACCAAAAGAAAGCTTGATCTGTCTCAAAAAAATAAATTATTTCATATGGGTTATACATATTTGCATGACCGCACAATTATTTAAAGTGCTTCAGCACTGAGAGCTGAGAATTAGCCTGGGCAGGCAGGGGGTGAAAGTGCCTATATTGAAGTGGTTAACGCTATTTTATTTAAAACATTTTTTTTATAGTGCACACATTTTGTGCACAGAGATTGTTTAATATGACTGGGGCCAAATGAAAATACAAGTAGTAATTAAAGTGTTACTAAACCCACAACAGTAAAATCAGTCTGTATATGCAGTAACGTGTGCTTGTTAAACTTACTGTGAAAGGGGTTAATCCTCTGCATTGTCTAAGGCCCCGTTCACACTCAATTGGTTGCGGCTTAAACCGCATCCAATTCGCATAACATTATAAAATTTATTTTAATGAAGCTGGTTCACATATGTGCGATGCATTCGCACTGCGCATTGCCCAAAAACGTGTGCGTTTTCTAGGCATTGCGGTGCGGCTTAGGTGCGAATTCAGGCCCATTATCTTCTATGGGCACGCATCTGATTCGCAGATGTGTTCAGTTCTCATCAGGATTTCTCTCCTTCTCCTCAATACACTTCCCCCCTCCCCCTCCAGGTCTCCAAATTCGCAGCTAAAACTGAGATGATCTGCTGAACAGCTCTCTTATCTCTTTGCAGAGATAAGAGTGCTGGAATTCGCACCACACAAGTGTGAACCCAGCCTTAAAAGGCTGTTCAAGCCTGTCTTTTCTGATCCTCCCCTCTTTCCACTGTCCCCTAATAATTTCCTTATAGCAAAGAGTCTATGGAGTCAAGCTGCACATGCTCAGTTTGGTGTGTATTGCTAAAGAGGTTTTTTTTTTTCTTGGGAGGATGCATGTGATCAGCACAGGGCCAATCAGCACTGTCCAGACAGAGAGTCAGGGGCCCTGCAGTCTCATATGACAGTCAGTCAGAAATCTCCTCCTACAAGCTTTAACCAGTGCTTGGCTGGACACTGATAGAAGACAGAAGACAGCTATATACTGCTGATGAGAAAAGGTATTTAGCAGTTTATAGTTGCTAAAACTATTGCATTTCCGTGTACTGTGGGAGACCAGATATAGTGAAATGCAGTATCCTGGGTTTAGTATCACTTTAATAATGCATTTCTTGTGTGCAGTGTGATAATGTTAACTGTTCTTATGTGCCGTGTCTTGGTTTTCTTTCTTAGTTCAAAGTCGAAAGGTGGTCAGAGTAAGGGATCTGCAGTGCTGGATTACATACTGTCTCTGATTCATCTGTCACCTGATCTGGATGCCTGTGAAGTGTCACACTGTTGGGCTGCACTTACTGTTCTGCCTCATTTGAGGTAATTATACATATAGATTATGAGCAGTCTGAAGTTATTAAATTTTTAGCATTGCATATTCTTATTATATAAGGTTGTAATAAGGCAACATACATTATGATCCTTGTAATTTGTGTGTCTGATAAAAACATTGGTTGGAAGGATTTGTAGAGCTTTCCTGTGGGGAAGACATAATAGGCATTTTCAGCCACTGGGAGTGCTTGTTATAGCTCACAAAAATTGTGCCAGCAGATGCCTTTTCAGTGGCAGGCACAGCACGTACTGCTAATACCTGATTGGAGGTCCTGGTTTGAATGATAATGTGATCAAAGGTGGACAGTTGTTGCAATACTAATTTTCTTAGCTTTCGTTAGTTTAGCCATAGATGGACATAAAAAAGAAAAGTCGGCTCTATATGTTGTGAAGGAAAAAAGCACCTAGGAAGAGCTCTTTTTCACTGTCTAATGAACCCCCACCTAATACTTGCAAGGGATACTCATACCTGTTGCATCACTTGCTTTTATCAAGCTGTGGTCACCCATGTGAAACCTGTGGACATTAGATAATAACTAGGTGGTGTTTGGACAACCTCAGACCAGGTCTCAGGAGAAACTGTTGGACTGTTTTTTTTTTTTTTTTTTAGATAATTGCCTATCTTGTCTCCTTATTTCTGAGATAAGAAATGTGCCTGCTTTATCTGCTGTTAATGAAGACATGTTTGTTGGAGACAAACGGGCAAGCCTATGATTTTTTTTTTTTTTTGAGCAGAAGAAACATGATTGGGTTAGTTGAAATGTCCCGAAGCATACATTATATAGTTTTTACGGATTGAAGGCTTGAAGCAATCAGTCCTGCTAGAAAGCATGTCTAATTTTTAAAGTCCCCCCCCCCCTTTTCGTGACCCTTAGAAGCAGGTGTCAGGCTCCTGCTCCTCACATTTCTCTCCCCAATGTTGGCATACACTTGCTAAGATAATTTGCTGCACACAGATTGCTGCAAGGGTAGTCGGATATCACATTCACAAATTACCACCTAATAAAGCGTAATTTTCTCAAGAACATGTTTATTAGACTGGTTAGAGGTATGAAAATGTCATAGTAATCCACCTTTGAAACTTCTACAACCTGCCACAAACCTCTACTTGGCAATGCATGTGCAGTTTAATCTTCCTTAATTCTTACCAAACCCATTCTCAAATCACACCAACCATTTAATTCTTGTGAATATCCACACAGGTAACTAAATCACTTTGATGAAACACTTATCATTGTACCTATTTTGTTGACACCCTTTTGTTGTTGGACTTAAAGTGGTATTAAAACCAAAAATGACCCATTCAAGTGAATAAGGCTGCTCTGCAAGCATGTACAATACAGGTGGTTGTGGTGTGCTAGTGCAACATTCAAGGGGTTAAAGCAGGCGGTGAGGAGGTGATAAAACTACCTGTCAAATGCCCTCTGAAGAGTGATCTAAATGTGGATCATTCCTCTGACATCAAAACATATGTGAACATGCCCTTAGGGTGTTTGAACTCTGGATGGAGGAGCAACTGAGATACCTTTTTTAAACAGCATTATTGTCGATTTGTAGAGAAGGTAGTGTTAGATGCACTAGCAGATTTAGATGAACTTGACTAACCAATAAAAGCTGAACTCCAGCTAACCCTTTTTCAGCAGTTATAGCAGCAGCTTTGTTTTTTTTCTTTTAGGGATAAAGGTTTTACATAATTGAATAAAACAGTACATTGGGGTGTTTAACACCTTTGCTTGACAAAGCTGTTGGCTGGCCAGCCTCATGTGCCTAGCCTTGGATATTGGGATGTCAGAATGGAAAATTTGCAGATTGTAATGTAGAATTATACCCCTATTGTATGTACAATCATTAACTTTTCATTTTCTGTTTCAGACCCATGGATAAAGAACGAATCATGCCAATTTTATCAGACATTATAGGAAGCATTTTTTCTTTTATAAACCAAATACAGTTTACACGGGGTAAGTTAGGAAATGTAAAAAACTTTTTGATAGTTTAGTTTGGATGAGCAGAACTTTGAAGACAGTTTACATCTGTGTGCTCATTATATAAACTGTAAAAAGCAGCAAATTGTAGTAACTGTTAGCAGAATCTCTTTACTGAAGTCATACTAGTACAAGATTATGATTGTTTGCACTGGGAACTTAGTTTTCACCAGTGTCAATTCTTTTACTGTTTTATTGAATAACCCATTGGTATTTTTCTGTACTTAAATCATATGTCAAGGTAAAATAAAGAAACACATATGTAGTACAGTAAAACCTTGGATTGCAAGCATAATTCATTCTGCAAACATGCTTGTAATCCAAAGCACTTGTATATCAAAGCAAATTTCCCCATAAAAAATAATGGAAACTCCAATATTTTTTTCCACAGCCATTTATTCATAAGTCCTTCAGTGTATAGTCCATGTAAAAAGATTATAGCAATGTGTTTGGTTGTGTAGCCATAAAATGTCCATCCACAAATGGCAGCCTCCACAAGGGGTTTAGAAGCAAAATCCAGCAGGTGCTACAGAGTATAAAAGAGAAGAGAGGCACCTCTAAGTGTAGCAATATGGTTAAATTTAATGAAGGTACAACGTTTAGCAACTCACATGGTTGATGATTAAAACAGGCACATCTAAGTATGCAGGCATCCAGGGTAAAGCTGTCCACATCGACAAACCCGCACCGCTGCCAGTCTGCAATCGTGACCGGGAAGACTACCCTCCAGTAGAGAGATCTGAAAGCGAGGCTTGAAGTGCCCGTGGAGCGCAGCATGGAAGGATTGATGTCAATGGCAGTGCGGAGGATGGTCTATGTGGACAGTTTTACCCCAGATGCCTGCATACTTAGATGTGCCTCTTTTAAATATTCAACCATGTGAGTTGCTAAATGTTGTACCTTCATAAATGTAACCATATTCCTACACTTAGAGGTGCCTCTCTTCTCTTATTCTCAGTTGTGACATGACGCTACTTTTATATCAAGACATTGCTTATGTATCAAGTCAAAATTTATTTAAGAAATGTTGCTTGTCTTGCAAAATGCCATGGTTTTACTGTACTTTTCTGCGCTAACGTGCATAATAGTCCCAAGATTTCACTTTACAGACCCTGCAAGTACAGAAAAATACCTGTTGATCTGCTAGGAATGTGCTCAGTTTATTTAAAGTAATATTAAAGGATTTAAAAAAAATAACTAATGTATTTTTTACCTGCACTGTGTAATGGTTTTGCACAGCGCATCCGCAATCTTCCTATGGGGTCCCCCACCAGCGTTTCTGGCTCTTTTTGCATTTGAGTACCCCCATAGTAAGACACGATGTCTATTGACACACATAGTTCAGCTCAGCCCTGTCCCCACTCCCTCGCCACTGGATTTGATTGACAGCAGCAGGAGCCAATGGCTGGGCTCTGGATTGAGTATGGGTTTAGGTAATTATTTAGGATGACAGGTGGAGAGGAGCAGCACCTTAATGTAGAGAACCACTTTCATTTCCTGTTGTAAGCGGAGAGGACGCATTGTTGACGGAGTGGTCAATCGACTGGCTTGTTGTCTTGATAAATTTCTTAACCACTTTTAGGGGTGGATTTACTAAAGACAAATAAACTGTACCAATTGCACTCATTTTCCTCAGGGCTTAGTAAAAGTGGTAAAGCTCTTCGGATTTCCAATATCCAATCGTGTGCATTTTTTTTTCTTGCGCCTGATTGGGTATTCTTTACCAAGTGAAGCTTTACCACACTTACTAAGGAAAATGAGTACAACTGCACCTAGAACACGCATGGTTTATTTGCCCTTAGTAAATCAACCCCTTAGGCTCTGTTCACACCTAATGCCGATGCGGCTCCCAGTAGGGGTCCAGTGCGTCCTGGTTCACCGTTTCAGGTCCGATTTCAGCCGAATTTTTTTGGCTGAATTTGGACCTAAAACGGACCAAAAGACGCATTGGGCTCCTGTGCAAATTCGCACTGGAGCCTTATCGGAGATATGTGAACTGGCTCCGTAGAGAGCCATTCACGTTATCCTGCTATTGCATATTGGATTCGGGGATCTGAGTTTGTCTCTGAGTTTGTCAGTGGTTTTAAACATATTTACCGAACAGCAGTTGGACAGTGTCCAGTGTTTCTTGATGTGGAATTTGAAGTACCTATTGCTGATTTCAATGAGGAATCTGGCTTGAGCGGTACAGTTGTTTGGGCATTTCAATCCTATCCTAGTTGGAGCTTGCACAGAACAGATGGTTGTTTTCCTTAACTACAGGTGAAAACGCTGGTGCCAAGATTTGGTGATATGCGACAGGATGAATAGTAAATTACAAGGTGCCCTATACTCAGAAGTACGTGGTGCTCCAAGCAGCAGGAAAACAAATGTAAGAAAGGAGTGCAAAATGCTGTGAGAGCTGGCTTTAAAGTGAAAATCAACCTTTCCCCAAATTTTTGAAAATGGGCCCCCAGGAGCTTTAAGCCATAATGTACTAGTATGCACCGCATACTTGCCTGCCAATTGATCCCCTCCGGGGGCCCTGGTATCAGGGCTGCTGTCAGTCACAGGCACTTCCATTCTCCCCAGTCTTCTTTCCTGTTTCCAACTTTTCAACGATTGATTGGACAGGCTCCAATTACGTCATGGGGGTCACATCAGCATGTCACAGAGCTGTTCCATATATGTAAATTGAGCTGCACATGTGTAGCTCAGTGTACACAAACACGGACAGGCAGTGAGAAGCAGTTTTGACAGAAGAGACCAATAGTGTCTCCTGCCTGTCAGTCGTTCTTCATTTTTTAAATTTAATTCTACTTTAAACATTATCGTTTTTGGGTTTGGTAGACAAAATTTTAACCAATCGTTCTTTATTTATAGACCTAGAACTATTTTATATAGACTTTATGGTTCATTTGCACATTAACGGTCTTCTTTATTTTTTAGGAGTCTTGTGGATAGCTTGCCAGGCAGTGAGTACTCTCCTCAGTCTGGATGATTCTGCTGAAATTCTTCATGTGCTTCCAATGGAAAACATAAAAGACCTACTGCTGTAAGTTACGTGCATATTCTGCAAACACAACTAGCCTTCTGGTCCTGGCGGCATTTGTGCTTTACTGAGCTGATCTTTTATCACATATACTTGTAAGGGGTAGGAAAAGTATGTCTTTTAAATTTTTTTCTCTGTCCACATGGGATTTTTAAAATTAATCTGATCTGCACTAAGACATTTCTAAAATACTGTAACAGCAGTGCTGAAGTGCAGCCACCTTGTAATGCTTGCATGTACCTGTAGTAGTCCTTAAATTAAAATCCTCCTTTGATCCTATTCTCAGGCTGTACATGGGGCCCTAACTTCTACCCAAGTTGAGATTAACTCTGCTCCTGCCTGGGCTAAACCATGCTCCTGTCATTCAACCATCAAATGATGGAACTTCAGTGGACATCAGAGGCTATGACATATGACAGCTGGTGAAGTTTAGTAAATGGAGGGGGTGAGGCTTATACATAATATGGTTAGAAGTCAGGGCCTATTACCTCAAGCCCCGTACACACGATCGGAACTTCCGATGAAAAAAGTCAGATGGACTTTTTCCATCGGAAATTCTGACTGTGTGTATGCCCCATTGGAGTAATTCCATTGGAAATTCCGATGAATTCCATTGGAGTTTAGATAGAGAACATGTTCTCTTTTACTCTGATGGAATTCCGTCAGAGTTCCAATGTGATTTTGGTCGGACAAAGGTCTGATCGTGTGTACGGGGCTTAAGAGGCTTCATTGGCATGCTATTATCTATTTAATGGCTGTTATGGACAATACATACAGTTTTGGACACATCATGTTATTATATGAGCTTGCTAACATTCATTGATATGAAATGGAGGGATGGGAATACCTTTATTAAATTCTGATTAGGCAGTGGTAAAATAATGTACAACAGACTTGTATTGAGAAAAGCCTAATAAATATCTCATAGAGAAAATGTTATTTGACTGCCATTTTCTAAATCATAGACACCAATCAGTGATGCTTCTGATGTTTTGATCCGTTATGTAGCTTTTGTAATGAAATGTTGATGTCTAATCTTTTGTTTTTGCTTTGTATTATTTTCAGCTTATTCCCTGATGATCCAAGTGCCTTGCTCTTGGCAGATCTTTATTTCACTAGATTAGTGTTCTGTGGCTGCCAACAGAAGCTTTCACAGGATTTCCAAATGGAGATATTTTCAAAGTTGCAGTATAATATATCGGGGAACTTGTCAAAGGTATATCAATACAAAATAAATGCAAAGCTTTTTGAGATATTGATCCTGCCCTGTCATCCTTTTCAGATTTATTTGTTTATAATAAGTATGATGCTTACCAGTTTAAGGCCATCGTAACTCATTATTCTTTGCATATTAAAGGAAAAACAATTCTATATTAGCTTGCAAAGCCAGCATAGTGACCATTTAACATCTTCATCTTACAGACTCTCATTCCAAAGTTCACATTTAAAAAAAAAAGAAGCTGTTTGTATGGATTTGGGGTCAGTTCTCCCTATACAGAACAGCTGCTAGCATGCTAGTCTAATGTGCTTAACAGTAGAAATTCTTACCATTTTGGTAACAGGTGGGGTTAGTGGACTGTGGCTGGTAGTTTCAAAGGGAATGTATTGTGGTTTTGCGCATATTTTATTTCTGTGTTATGGTCAGGTCACTGCTAAAAGCATTTTTAAAATTCTCTTTTAACCAAGTAAATATGAAAGATTGCATGTTAATTTTATGCAGGCTTATACCCAGCTAGCATATGCAGCTCTAATGCTGTCTTTACTATTTGGCCATTTAATCTTTTGGCTGCTGAAAGAAACCCATTGTTTACAGCATTCAATGAGTTCTCACAAATGTGATCCATCCGTTACTAGAGGAAACATTTGTGAGGTGTTAATTGGACAAAGGGAGCTGTACAGCATGCAGCTCTGCTGTGTTAATCCATAGTATGTTTGTTTGGAATTCTGTATTACATTTTTTAAATCTGTAAATGAAAAAAATTATAGTATTTGAGCTGTGAATTATTGCATATAAATTAGATTTACCCCTATATGGAGCCAGTGAGTGACGTTTAGGGCTCCTTTTCATATTTTCTGTTTTCCCTTTCTCCTGTTTAAATACCCAGTAGTTTCAAGGGATCTATGGAACAAGCCAAAAAAATAAAACATGCATGTGAATAAGTGAGAGCACTTACACTCCTGGCTGTGTATGGCTCCCTTGAAGACAGTGGGGTTGATTTTCTAAAACGGGAGAGTGCAAAATCTGGTGCAGCTCTGCAAATATACCAATCAGTTTACATTTTTTTGTTTTTTTGTCAAAGCTTCATTGAACAAGGTGAAGTTAGAAGCTGATTGCCTACCATGCACAGTTGCACCAGATTAACCCCATTGTGACAGAAAAGAGACAACTTCTACTGTCTTCTTTCACACATTTCCAATAGGTCACAGCTAAAGGTCATTTAAAACATGTCTCTTATTGTGTATATATATATTTTTTTTAGGTGCGACTTCTTACTATAAGGATACTAAATCACTTTTCTGCCCAACCAAATATATGTCTGGAGGTAAGCATTCACATGAGTGGACTGTCAAATTAGAATGAATATTAAGTAAAGTCTAACCAGTTTTTCTCTAGGAGTCCAAAGGAGGAGAAAACCTTCATGTGTTTTCCATTCTACTGCAAGCTGAGCTTGTCCCAGCCACGGTCTATGACTACCGAGATAAACTTATTCATCTTCGGAAACTGAGGCATGATCTTGTGCACTCAGTTGCAAAGGAAGACTTCAAGGAGGTTGGTGTAGAATGTATATTTTATGACCTGTGGAGTACACATTGTCATATTAATGGGAAATGGCTAGAAAATAAGTGTAAATCGATGTAGTCCTATACTAGTTAACCTACCAAGTTGACATTTAATGTGGAACTGAAGTTTTGATAAGAAAAACCCCAAATACCCCAGCTCAAATTTTTACATTTCAATGATTTTAGGAAACCTAATCTTTTTTTGCCAATTTGGTTCTGTAATTAATGAACCTAGACGGTATACAGGGATGGTATACAGATCAGTTAGTTTTGAAGCAGTGGGGAGAGGAGCAGATCAGCGATAGTGAGAGATGACGGGCAGGGAGGAGAGGGGCGGTGGAGCACAGAGGAGACACAGGGAGAGCTGCAGATAGCAGCGTATGACAGAGGCACGTACTGACTCTGGGTGTCGGAGCTCTGCAACCCTGATAGATTGGAGTCAGCACAGAGAGGAGAGGGTAGAAACTGTCAGAATTAGCCAGGTATTTTAGGTGATACAGGGGGCCAAAATACACAAGCACATTGCTGTAAAAATGCTTTAAAGGAAGGAAATCTTTATTTTTTATTTTTTTGTTGGGTTGAAAAACACTTCGACTCCCCTGTGCATTTTCCCTTTTATACGCACCCCTTACCTGTTTTGCTGGATTCTCTTAAAAAAGGCATACTCACCTGCCCAGTGGATCCAGTGTTGTCCTGCAGCGATCCGGTGTTCTGGTGTTGAAGCCTCTGTCCCCCAAATTCGTCTTCCACAAGTGTCTTTTCTAGGTTTAGGCAACACGGCCTAAACCTAGAAACCTAGTAGCTCTGCCCCCCTGTTTGCTCTGTGAATGGGCTTCCACAGCCTTGTGAGATATGTGACAAGGTTTTCCCTGGGGGCTGGAGTAGCATGACACATCATTCTGGCTTAAACCAGAAAGATGGTGGGGCTACCATAAACAAAATAAAAGCACAAGGAATAGCCCCCCCTCCAACAAAAGTCCAGTTCTTGGTACTGTGCAGGTCGAAACGGGCCAGAAATTCCAAGTAAATTTCCACTCTAAAACTTAGAAGAGGATATGTCCTCTTTGGACAGATCTCTTACTTTTCGCTGTGTCTCTGTAATAGAAAACAAAGGGACATCTACTCCACAGTACATATAGACCAAAAAAGGAATCTTAACCAATTCTTACTCAATCCAACACTTGAAATAAAAAAAAAAAAAGGTATTGACTCTACGTATACTTTAACTGCACTGAGGCTCAGTTCACAGGTAAATTCATGTGGAGTCATTTTATGTAATTTTAGTAATTTTTTCACTACATATTTAATTTGAATAATATATTGTAGAACACATCATCCTCGGAGTATAGACCTTGGTTGCTTGTTTTGAACTGATATGAGAGGAGAAACATTCCTGCTGTATGCTCTAAAGCTTCTGCTCTTTAGATCATGTTCTGATTCAGATGTACCCTGGGCTCTTACAACATTCACGTGCACATTTTATAGATATTGCTGTCAAGAATTAGGGTTGACCTTTGAATGGCAGTGGCAAGCTGATTTGACAGTGCCACATCAACAGTCAAACAGTGTTTGTTTTTTGATAAACCTAATCCTTCAAACATTTTGGAGAGTTGAGTGTCTTTATTGCAGATGTGGGTACAACTAAATGGAATTTAACATATCCATCTCGTGGAAAGGTGATTCACGCACCAGACAAATGTAGTGCTTGTTCTTTTCCATAGCTGCTTCTAATACTCATCATGTCTTGTATTTTGAACAATTTTTAGCATTCATTCCTTTCCCTTTTCACAGGTACCGTTGAGGTATTTACTAGCAATGCTGTATATTAACTTCACCCCTCTGTGGGATCCGGCTATTGAGCTTATTGCGTAAGTAAATTATATTTATTCTGGCAATAACTGCCTATGACGTGACTTTTTTTTCCCCTCAGCTGTTGATGTTTTAATAAATAATCCAATTGTGATCATAACACTTCCTGATTGACACATTCTTGTGGAAAATGTTCCATTAATGTAACATTTTGTACTAGATGGCTCAGCCTGGGAAAAGTGAAGAATACTTTCACTGGCTGTGTTCTCAGAGAATGAACTTATCCCCATATTTTCTTTTATAGGTCTCATGCAAATGAAATGGAAAATAAAGCTTTTTGGAAGGTGTTCTACGAGCATTTGGAAAAGTCTGCTGTTCATGCTGGTAATGTTTTACTGACTTGAAAAATAACATTCAAATGCTATTATAATTGCCGTAGGAAAAATATTTTATTATGCAGGTGCTCTGGTAACTCCAAAGTGTAAATGTGTCAAAGTTGAATGACTTGTAAGATCCACTTGGCTGGTCCATCAGGGACTAATACTATACTTATTGCTTAGTGGTCAGAGATAGACCTCTGTTTGACATATAAAATGGGTTAGGACTGTGTCCACACTTTTCCAAAAGGAAATCACTGGTAAAGTTAAAGTAGAAATAAAGTAAAAACGTTTCCTTTTTGCATTTTAGATATCCCTGTAAGGTTTTGTTTTGCCCCTTTGGGAGATCTCCCTTGTTCCATAACCAAAACAGTAAGTGAGAGAAGATCTCTCTAAAGCAAGGGAATCCTTTGTTGTCACCCGGGTCACCAAAACTATTGTGCCCATTAGAATATGTTCCCACTCTTTCCAAAATTTGGGATTTTCTTTCAGTGATAATGGTAAACAGGCCAAAAAGAGAGGGTGAATCTCCTTATCAAGGGCATAGACAGACCGCAATAAAAACCTAACTTGACATGAGTTCTAATCCCTCTAACACCTCTAACTGGTAATCTTGCTTCGCACCTTGGCTTATCTATAAATTTATAAGAAAAAGACCAAAGCGGAGTAGTTTCCCATAACAACCAGTGCTATAGAAATGATTACTACAACTGATTGCCCAGTTTTTCTTTGCTCAGTCTTTCATAAATTTGCACTATTGGTTTAAAGTGTTATTAACCAAACCATCAAAAATGAAATTCATCATATTGCAGCCTACCAATTCTTAGATATGGTGGCTGCATTGTTATCTTTTTTAGGCTCTTTTCCATTATTTTCGCAAGCAAGTCTGTTATTTCTTAACTCCCTGTAACAGACCAAGCTGTGCTTAAAATTGTCAGTTTTTTTTTTTATGTGAAAAAACTGTTGCTCTTACTGCTCAAAAAGTGTTGGCTTAGTTAAAGTCCAACTAAATCTGCTAGTGCATCTAAAGCAGGCCATGCACGGTTGAATTTCGAACAAATTTTATTTTTAAAATCAGAAAGTTCATTTTATCTTGTGATCTGATGATGCCACCATCGATTTTCGAAATTCGGCCGACCAAACCTTCATGTTGCCAGGAATATTCTTTTCTCTCCGGGAATATTCTTTTCTTGCAAATGCGCATTTTTTTTTCTATTACGTTTCTCGCACGATTCTCACATCATTGATCAGAAAATCGTTCATTTTTCAAAAAATGTCCAACATGTCGGATTCCTCAAATTTGATTGCTGCACGAAAATCGGCTGTTGCTGCAGCCCACTAATGGTGCGAAATTTGTACGAAAATTCTTTGATACGATTTTCGAATGAAAATTCTTTCGAAATTCGAACCGTGTATGGCCGCCTTTACACTACCCTCTTCCCAAATTTACAATGCTGTTGTCCAAAGATGGCTATGTTGCTCCATTATATAGTGGAGCCACCCTAAGACCAGTGGTGTGTAACTGGCTAGATTACCAGGTGAAGAAAAAATATGTAATCTTTTAAATAATGCCACCACCACATATAGGCATTGGTAAGTGTAAATATATGACATTTTTGTTTCTTGGTTTAATTCTGCTTGAGTGCTAACATGGAAAGTATTTTTTCAGAGCTATGGTCATAAATATTGTTTGGAGACATGTTCCCTTTCTTTTTATAGAGAAGGAACTTGGGGATGAGCAGCTAAATGAGGAATCAACAAACGGCCAGTCCTATGGAATTGATGTTTCTAATGCTGGAGACGTTGGAATCTTATATGCTGATATGCTGAAAAGCAAAACTGATATAAATGACAGGACTGATTACACCAATTTCCGGTTCCTGCTTTGGAAAGCAATGTCACTGTTTCCAGACCGGGTGGAGCCGAGGTCCAGGGAACTTTCCCCTCTCCTGCTCAGGTTCATAAGGTAAGACTGTATGCTATAAAAAGAGCAGTGTATTTGTACCTCACACTTAGCGACAGTAGCTGTCTTCTGTATTTCAGTAAATGTTTTGATATCTCTCAAAGGGAACATTATTAATTTACCAAACATATTGTGAAGAAATCATATGCCTTAATGCATATGCATTTTATGGCTGGGATGGTTAATCAGCAAGAAAACATGTAAAAAGGAGGGAAAATTGTGGCGTGTACATGTCCGGTGTTAATTTGTCTTGTTTTCAGCGCTATGGTAATTTAAGGGGGCTTGTTGTTTGACGTCAGTGATAGGCAGATCCCTTGAATGCGCATTCGCACAAAATGCGTCAGTAGGGGCCTACGTGCTGACATCATCGCCCTGTCCTCGTGCTGGGAACGGCGGCCATTACTGTGAGTTTGGCCAATTTTATGCGGCAGCATTTGTATCTGCTTTTAACTATTTAATAAAATACTACACTATATTAGTACCAGTTGGGCTCCTGATGGTGAGTTTTTTTTACACAGCTTATGGCCTTTTTGGATTTCTCCATGTAATCGCTAAACAAAGCTGGGATACCACTTTGCTCCATATGGAGCAGTTCAAGGCATACTTTTGTCTGGCTACTGGTGAGTGTTTAGATTGGTGGAAGCGCACTATATAGGTTATTTTCACTATACCGGGTGGAGTGCAATGACAATTTAATGCTGCAATTTCACTTGTTTCTGGTGAGTGGTTAGATACACTACACTGTACCACTGGATGATTCTCTAAGCACTTGGAGGATTCTTAAGTCACGTCAAGGACTGTTTTAGCATTAATGTTTTGGGACTGTACCAATATATTTTGGATCACATTTTTTTTATACTTTGTAGTTTGTGTATGCATATTTTTTTTTATACTTTGTAGTTTGTGTTGTGGACTGCTGCGCACCATTTATGTGTATTGCATTTTTTAATACTTTGTAGTTTGTGTATGCATATTTTTTTATACTGTGTTGTTTGTGTAGTGGACCGCTACGCACCATTTATGTGTATTGCATTTTTTTATACTTTGTAGTTTGTGTAGTGGACCGCTGAGCACCATTTATTATATGTTCCATGTCAAGTAGAAAGGGCAGCAACCAATGGGGTTCTATGACATTTTTAAATATGTGAGCAGGTGATGGCAGTTTGCCTATGGCTTCATGTACACAGGTGTATAAAAATATTCCTATCTATGCTGGGTATTTCAGAAAAATCAAGCTTTAAAAATACATGTTTTGACGTGCTGCCTGTTTAGAAGCATATGCGCATATACACATTCTGTTGGCTAGAATATTCATCTATTCTGCCCACTGTAAGCACAATTACGCCAGCAAGCTCCTCTAAAGGCAAGGGGATTTTTTTTTTTTTAATGCTTCTGCATGCTAATCCACAATACAAACCTAAATGCCATAGTGGCAGGCATGAGCATTGGCTGAAAAAAAGTGCATGATACCATTAAAAGCTACGTTTTTGTGCCCATGTTCACAAGCCTAATTCTTGAGTACCCAGAAGTCCTCTGATATCCCTCAAAAATCCTTGTTCAATAAGTTCAGTTTTTGGACTCCAATGTCCTATAGTCTGATTAGATGCTGCAATTTACTTCAATTTATTACAATTTACTACAAATTATAAAATTGTTGCAAATAAAATTGTAAGATTGTATTAAATGTCAACTACAACCATTGGTATGAAACTCATTTGGACATTTGGGTCAGCTTTGACCAATGTATGTATGCATATGCCCTGATAGCAGACAGGGCCGCCATCAGGAATTATGGGGCCCCTTACACAGCTTCAGGCATGGGCCCTCCTGGAGCAGTGAACCGGGGGGGGGGGGGGGTGCTGCCGCGAATTGAGAAGCGAGGGAGGGGACCCTTTAAAGAAAAATATATCTAAAAAAAGGGGGGTAGCCATCCTGGGCCCTTCAATAAAAATAAATATATAGATATATAAAAGGGGGGTTGCCATCTGGGGCATATATATATATATATATATATATATATATATATATATATATATATATATATATATATATATATATATAAAAGTTTTTTTTATAAAAAAAAAGGGGGGTTGTCATCTGGGGACCTCCGGACCCCTAAAAAAAAAAAAAACCCTTACAGGTGTGTACTGCCTGTACCCCCCCCTGATGGCGGCCCTGATAGCAGAAAAACAAACACTCTTGCGCACAAGTGAGTCACCAGGTGGACTAGAGTCCCAGTGAATAATGCCACAGGCCTTGCTGCCCTCAAGGATAGGGGTATCCTAGCAAGCAAGAGAAAAGAGAGCGCACCAACCTTGTGCATTATTCTTAGGTATATTTTAATAAAAGTTACGTTAAAAAAACTACTCACAAACTGATGGAAAAAAACTTGCGATGCAAATGATCTCCGGATGACAGCAATTGGTCTAATGACAACAGACTCCAGATGGTAACAGAGGAGATTTCAAAGGCCACTGCTGGCTGATGCGTTTCGAAGGAATACCTTCTTCCTCTGGGCTCTGAGGAAGAAGGTATTCCTTTGAAATGCGTCAGCCGGCAGTGGCCTTTTAAATCTTCTCTGTTACCATCTGGAGGTTGTCATTATACCAATTGCTTCATCCGGAGATCATTTGTATCGCAAGTTCTTTCAATCTGTTTGCGAGTAGTTTTTTAACTTATCTTTTAATAAAATATACCCAAGGGTAATGCACAAGGTTGACGTACCCTCTTTTCTCTTTTTCTATGCATATTCCTTACCTGTGGGATCCCCATGAAAGCTGGCAATCGTTCTAATAGGTATCACTACTACAGTTATTGCCACAAACTAACTCCAACCAAACGGCTGCCCTGCTACATTATGAAAACAGTGGGTAGCTCATTCGGCATAGGCGCCACTTACAGAACACTTTGCATTTTCTCAATGAATGCAGAGCATTCTCTGATTGGATGAGTTGGGTGGCGACATCACATTCTCCATTTTACCTAATGAGAGAATTATTTGCATTCATTGAGAAAATGCACAGTGTTCTCTGTATGGTGTCTGTGCCATGCGGGATCTGGGAGATGGCGGCAATCACTTTAGTAGCAGTGCCTACTACAGTAAATTTCCAGCTTTCACAGTGATTGGCCAGATATAGCAAATGCTTACACTGGTCCAAGTTGGACCAATGTAATTATGCAAAAATATCCACACCTAAACCTTCGCTTTAAAACCATTATGGGGATTGGGTAGAAGTGTTGTTGCCACCACACTGCTAGGAATTAGGTTGTGATAAACCATTGACTACTTTCTCTAGTCATTGGTTAGAATGGCTGCCAAGGAAGACTAAGTAATAGATATTATGAAGAGGAACATTCCTTAGCATTCAGAATGTTACAAAACAAGCAGTTAAAAGCTCCTTTACAGACCTCATTCAGTTGTAAAATAGAGATATGTAATCACATATAAATATCTCCATATGAATTTTTAGGATTTATGGTGGAACTCTTGCCTTGTAAGTCTTGACATTGCCATACAAATATGTACAGTAGGGACAAAAGTCATTGAGTGTAGTAAAATGCCTATATTTGTTTTTCTGTATGTAGTAATGACCTTTTACAAGGTTTTGCTTTTGGCTGCTTTGGAGAAAGAGCTGTGCTTTCTGTTAGAGGGTCTTTGTGGCTCTCTGTGAATTTAAGTGTAGGGACTCTAAATGTAAATGATCTAAAGAAAAGAAGTTGCACAAAATTGTGATAAAAAAAAAAAGACTTTAAGCAAATCAAAATATAAACATCTTGTCTTCAGATCATTTAATTTGGCACCCCTATACTTTGATCTCTTTTGGGTTTAGAGTTTAATGATATATACATTACCTGTGATATCATTACATTTTTTTTGTGGATTTTTTTTTTGTAGGCTAGTTGGTTCCTTTTTTTATGTCGCCTGCTGCTTTTTTTTACTTTTAGATTTGAGCGCTATTTATTATTTCCTCCTTGAATGATTCTTAATTGGCTTTGGCGTAATGGATGCACCTAAATTCTTAATGTACTTTTGTTTTTAAATAAATATAGCTAGTTTTCTTTGTATGTATCAGATACAAAGAAAACTTTGTATATTGATTGCAAAAAGGTAAATTCTAGCCATGAGTCTTGCGGTAATTTTCATGTGATATGTAAACCGTCTGTTACAATGCTCCTTTTCAGCAATGAATATTACCCAGCAGACTTTCTAGTAGCCCCTTCCCAGGACATTCGCAAGAAAGGTATAGACAATGCAAAGAGCGGAGCCGAAGAAAATGCCACGGTAGACGAGGATACAGTTATGGAAGAGGAAGACAATGCAGAGTCTGACGAACCCAACAATACAGGGTTGCAAACAAAGAAAACAAGAAGGGCTGCCTCAAAGTGAGTCTGAATATGTGAAGGCTTTGCAATAAAAGGAAAATGAATTATGTTGGTACAAAAATGATTTACTGAGACCTTTTAACCCCTTCCCGACCGCCGCATGTACATATACGTCGGCAGAATGGCACGTACAGGCACATTGGCGTACCTGTACGTCCCTGCCTAGACGTGGGTCGGGGGTCCGATCGGGACCCCCCCCGCGACTTGCGGCGGTCGGGTCCCCTCGGGGAGCGATCCGGGACGACGGCGCGGCTATTTGTTTATAGCCGATCCGTCGCGATCGCTCCCCGGAGCTGAAGAACGGGGAGAGCCGTGTGTAAACACGGCTTCCCCGTGCTTCACTGTGTCGGCGCATCGATCGCGTCATCCCCTTTATAGGGAAGACACGATCAATGACGTCATTCCTACAGCCACACCCCCCTACTGTTGTAAACACACACACAGTGTACACCAAATCCTACAGCGCCACCTGTGGTTAACTCCCAAACTGCAACTGTCATTTTCACAATAAAGAATGCAATTTAAATGCATTTTTTGCTGTGAAAATGACAAAAATCCCAAAAATGTGTCAAAATTGTCCGAAGTGTCCGCCATAATGTCGCAGTCACGAAAAAAATCGCTGATCGCCGCCATTAGTAGTAAAAAAAAAATAGGTACAAGAATACGTATCGGCCTAAACTGAGGAAATTTTTTTTTTTATATATGTTTTTGGGGGATATTTATTATAGCAAAAAGTAAAAACTATTGCATTTTTTTCAAAATTGTCGCTCTATTTTTGTTTATAGCGCAAAAAATAAAAACCGCCGAGGTGATCAAATACCACCAAAAGAAAGCTCTATTTGTGGGAAAAAAAGGACGCCAATTTTGTTTGGGAGCCACGTCGCACGACCGCGCAATTGTCTGTTAAAGCGACGCAGTCCCAAACTGTAAAAACACCTTGGGTCTTTGGGCAGCAATATGGTCCGGGGCTTAGGTGGTTAAAGGCTAAGTTCACATTTTACAAAAAATAACAAATGCTCATGTTTTTCCAGGTAAAAAAATGTGCATTTATTATTTTTATTTCTCAGGAGCCTTAGTACAGGCTTTTTGTTTAAAAGCTCTAGGAAGTGTCAATGAACTACGAGAGTACTCACCAGTGCCCCTGCATTTCATATTCTTTACATGTTTCCCCCTTTTAAAATGATAGAATTGAAAGTATAATTGAAAATCGGCCTGTCATCTATTGTGTAACTAGCGGTTTTAAATATCCCTTTAAATCCATTTTGCTAGTTCTCCTGTTGTAATTTGAATATCTAGTGAAACTTTTTGAAATGCATCCTTGACTGGAGATTTATTAAAGGAAGGAACACCGTATTTTATTCCCTTTTACGTTCGCAAGAATGCAAACTCGAGGACCAATTGATTAAAATAAAAAAAATGCTTTAAACGGAAGGATTTAACTAGTTGAAGCTAAAATAAAATATTACTTGCATTATTATTACTGTCTATATAGACACTTTTATTTCTTTGCTGTGGAATCTTTATGCATTCGGTCCTCTGGGAGTATCGTTCCATTATCCTATACTGCTTTTTGACCATTTTTATTTAGAGCAGGTACATAAAGCTTTTTTGGGGTCACATCCTGCCTTCTCATTCCTTTCTTGTGGCCCTAAGCCAGTTCAGGAAGTTAATATGGCTCCAAGTTATGGAGTCTTTATTTCCTCACAACTAAATGCTTCCCTAATCCTTTTTCTTGAGGATAGACATTGTAGATTACACTTATTACTATGATATACATGTTTAAGTGTTATCTTTCTCTGGATTTAAGAAGGTGCAGCCCTGATAGAAATCATGTGGTCTCTTATTCTAGTTGGGTCAGTCAACTGCTTCCTGTACCTTTTGACATGTCTGATTTCAAGCATATTTCTGTCTCCCCCTTCTTTATCTTTTTGGTCTTTTATTTAAGATATTTTAATCAGTATACATACAGACATTTATAATTTGATAAAATGCATGTGTCTGCCAGTCTGTTTACCAGCCCACATTACTGGTGGCTATAACTTGAAAAATTTATTCTTGCAGCTTATCTGTACTAGTGCTGTGCCACACACATACATGAATCTTATTAACCCACATTATAGGGATTCACACATACTGGCATTGGTTTTCTTCTCAATATAATTTTAAGTAAAACATTTAAGTTCAGTGGAATACAAAAAATACAAATCATCCACAAATTCTGTCATATATTTACAAACTGACTTTTTATTTACAGACAGCTCATTGAACACCTAAAAGTGTTTTCAAAGTTTTCCAATCCACGTGCTTTGTTCTTGGAGCCCAAGTTACATGACCTCTATACTCAGGTAATCTGTTTTGACACGTTGTAACTGAAAACATATTGGTTTGTTGTTGTCTACTCCATTCATTTCCAATTTCAGTCCTAAAGTACCCTCAACAATAATCACTGTGTTCTACCAGCAGGGCCGGCTGGGAGAACCCAATAGCTCAGTGGAAGGGATTTCCCATCAATACTGACTTTTATATTATGCATTGTTGAAATTGCTGAATGTCCAATTAGAAACTGCAGTCTAATAGACAGTCAGCAATCCCCCTCTCTTTCACAGACAATGGGACAATGTGTAGTCAAATGTGGCTGCTTACAGGGACTTCCAGGTATTGAAGCAGGAAAAACCCCCTTTTTGGGAAAACCAGGAACAGATCAAATGGAATTCTTAGGCAATTACGTCACAAGCTATATTTCCCCTTACAGAAATTAACTCTTAAAAACACCTTAACATCTTTTTGCAAAAACATCTCTTTTCCCATTCAGAGTTTCCTGTAATGTTTTTTTTTTAATTTGCATATCTATCTGCTTTACAAATCAGCTAACAAGCTGCATATAGCGCGATACATCCTGTCTTTTTAGGGCCCTTTCGCACGGGGCGGATCAGTAATGAACCTCCGTTTGCTGACCGGGGATCGCTCCATTGATCCCCGCTAAGCCAGCAGATGACAGGGCGGTCCCTGCACACTGTGCAGGGACCGCCTGTCTTTTCTCCGCTCTCCCCTATGAGGGGATCGGATGAACACGGACCGTCTGCCCATGTTCATCCGATCCGCAGACGGAAGGAAAAATAGGGTTTTCCTCCGTCTGCAGAATCGGAGGAATGCGGAGGCGGGCGAGATCGGGTGTCGGCGGATATTCATCCGCCAACACCCGCAATCTCATTGGGACTAATGTATGTCCCTTTTTTATCCGCACATGGATGGATGAAAAAGCGGACTCACGGTCTGCAAATGTGAAAGGGGCCTAAGGAGCAAAAGAAGGAAGGGTCGAGTGATAGAAGCAAGTGTTGTTTTTGGGGACTTTTTTGCATGTCGGGAGTCTGCTTGTGTCTTTACGAGTGAAATACTTACCGTGTTTCCCTGAAAATAAGCCCAGGTCTTATATTAATTTTGGCAACCAAAAACATGGTAGGGCTTATTTTTGGGGTAGGGCTTGCTATTTAATGTACTGTCTTCTCTACCCCTCTCCCTCCCTGCCTGACAGGAATCCCCTGTGTGAAGTAAAGGTGGTTGTGGGCTGCTAGATTTCTCTCTCTATTACAGTAGTATGTGGTGGGAAAGGTGTGCGTTTCTGTAATCTATTGTGTCAGGTACCTTATTATAGCACCACTCTGGGCTTCCATAGCCAGCCTGAGCTCTCTTCCACTAGCCGAGCATTGCAGAAAGAGGGAGGCTAAGATCCCCTACTGACAGGCAGGAGAAGAGGAGACAATCACTTCAAACTAGGTCTTATTTTCAGGGTAGGGCTTATATTGCAGCCCTCCTGGAAAACCAAGGTAGGTCTTGCTTTCGGGGAAACACGGTATATATCAAAAATCACCCATCTCCTTCTCATTTTGTATGAGATTCAGCCATTTTGAGCTCCTTCCTTCTCTTACCACAGTATCATGTTTTGTGTCTTTGCAAGCAACACAGCCCCATCCTGCCTAGCCCGTCTGAATTCACCCTTGTCCTGTCTGACCCCATCCGATCCATGACATCACATGTTTTGGATCTTACTGGAGCGCAGTGCAGCTCCTCCCACCCACCTATCTAGAGGAGGAAGTACATCACTTCCAAAAGTTACATCCCTGTGCCCAGGTAGCAACGTCCATCAGCTGCCCATACACTATGAACTGGGACATTCTGGTCGCATGACAGCAAGGGAATGCAAACACAAAGGTACAAATATGGTGCTTCTAATGCAAGACTTTCCTTCCACTTAAAGCTAAAATCTAGGCAAATATTTAAATACACAGATGAATAATGTATAACAAAACCATTTTACACAACAGAGGATTTGCATTATTGTCCACCCAGCCATGAAATTTGCACAGCCAGAAGGTTGACACTACTCTAACATTTATGGAATACAGTGGTGGCACTTCCTTGCCTTTCTTAATTGCAGTTGCTCCTTCATTGTCAAAACTGATAAGGTTGAATCTTTGTTAACTTTGCTCTTCCTGTCAGCTTGTTCCTCATCATTCCTTTTGGTTTGGTTGCTGCTGTACATAAGCTTGCAAAAGAAAGAAATATAAGTCAAATCCATGTGCACAGGTTACATTTAAACAATACATATACCATTTTTTTTTTAATGTATGCCTTTTTACTGGTGCCAGCTTCAACACTTGCAGATGTGTGAACATGTACATATACATGGAGATAAACTCATGCCCTTTCAGGTGAAATAAGTCAATATCCAGTTTAGACATTTCTATAAACAAGTCCCTTTTGTGCTATGCATATCAAACTTAGTTTGTCACACCTCTAAGTTAACCTAGTATTTCTCAGTGTTGGACCTCATGAGAGCCTGACAGGGTTATAGCTTGTTGTTGAATTACCATATTTATCGGCGTATAACATACACTTTTTTCCTCTGAAAACAGAGGGTAAACAGTGCCTGCATGTTATACGCCCATATCATTTTTTCACCACTAGGGGGCGGGGATCGGGCAGTCCGCCCCAGGAGCCACCCATTGGGGGGGGGGGGGGGGGGGGTCAGACTGGCTGTCCCCACATCCTCTGGAACAATGCTACCTGCATAGTCTGAAGTTGAGAAAAAAAAAGTCACTTGCCAGCTCCTCCAGTGTCAGTGTCATTGTAAAACGAAGCTTGTAAATATCTTTATAGCTCCGTTTTTTTCTGGCTGCTCTCCTCCTCCTCTGAGTGTAGCTTTAATTGGAGGAGGAGAACAGTCACATGACCTACTGTGTAACATTAGAGGAGAGCAGTCATGTGACCAGGTCTGGGGAAAAAAACGGAGCTATTGGGGTAGATGGAAGCTTCAGTTTGCAATAGGAGTGACACAGGAGGAGCAGTGTGGAAGGGGCTGACAGTGATTTTTTTTTTACTTAACTGTAGAGAATGCTGATAACACTGTCCCGGGAGACTGGGGGTATCATGGGAGTGCAGTGTGGCTGTGTACTGGATGGGGGGATGTATAATGGATGGGGAGGCTGTGTACTGGGTGGGGGGGATGTATAGTGGATGGGGGGGAATGTGCACTGGATGGGGGGATGTGCACTGGATGGGGGGGATGTATAATGCACAGGGGCTGTATACTGGGGAGGGGGATGTATAATGGATTGGGGGGATGTATAATGTATGTGGGGATGTATAATGGATGGGGGGGGGGGGCTGTGTACTGGGGAGGGGGCTGTGAAACATTTTTTTCCTTAAACTCCCCTCATAAAATTGGGGTGTGTGTTATACGCCGATAAATACGGTAATTGGCCACATATTAAAATAAGCAAACTTTTTATCAGAATTTTATCTGTTGTGGAGATTTTAAAAACATTGCCTTTTAACATACTCTGAAGATTAGTTTAGGAAAGACTGAGTTAATGTGTATGTATTTTTTCAATAGTTTAGGTTATATAACTTTATAATCCATACTACTGTTTGTCTCTTATAACTAAACTGCCCTATAAACTTAATGACATCTGCACAATTTAGTGGCCCTGCTGTTTTCTAGTTTAATGACTTTTTGGAATGTCTGTCGTTGTGTACCTTGTTACATACATTACACTTCTACGGTTATTTATTTAGTATAGGTTAACCTGGTAAAATTGTTTTAATTCTAATAGAAATAAGTTAATAAAAAACAAGAGGGTGAAGAAAAAAAATAATGCTATAGACTGTGTTTAAGCCATGAAAAATGTTTAATTAAAAGGGAGATGCCATGTATATTATATTTCTACCGTTATTTAGCATAGGTTAACCTGGTAAAATAGATTTAAATATAATTTTTAAATCGGATAATAAAAAACAAGAGGCATACGAAAAATGAATGCTATATATGTAAGCCAGAAAAAAAATGATTAATTTAAAAGGAGATCTCACTGTAGTGTAATAGTGTTTCACAACTACCTCTAACAGCAAAGATTTGTATTTATTTTTTGTAACCCTGTTTGCAAATAAAGAAAGTAAATGAATATGTGTTGTGATAAATTGGAATTAAATTTTGTGTCCCAACCCACAGTTTGCATTTCTAGGTTACATGGTCTATAGCAAGACCCAATCCCACGGTTTATTACAGTTTCTCTGTAGCTTTATACTGCAGATTTGGACAGACAAGTTACACATTTTTTCTTTATCTTCATTGGCATTGTATTACCTTCAACGGATAGCATTTTATAGGTCATTGTGGCAAATGCTCTTAGGCCTCGTACACACACGATAGGTAAACCAGAGGACAACGGTCTGATGGACCATTTTCATCGGTCCAAACCGATGGTGTGAAGGCCCCATAGGTTACCTAACCATAGGATAAAAAAAAGGCAACTTGCTTTAAATTTAACCTATGGATTCCTAATTGATGGGAAAAAAACGATCGTTAGTAGGCACAACCATCGGTTAAAAATCCACGCTTGCTCAGAATCAAGTCGACGCATGCTTGGAAGCATTGAACTTCGTTTTTTTCAGCACGTCGTTGTGTTTTATGTCACCGCGTTCTGACACGATCGTTTTTTTAACCGATGGTGTGTAGGCACGACGGACCATCAGTCAGCTTCATCGGTTAACCTATGACAACGGTCCTTCAGACCGTTCTCATTGGATGGACTGATCGTGTGTACGAGGCTTTACTTTATCATTGTATTAATAAGGTTGTTTCTGTATCCACATTTGATGTGATTAGTGAGAGTAAATGTATCCTCATTTGGTGACTTCCTATATAAGAACTACAGTAAGTAACATGTACTATATTTGAAATGAGTTTATCCAGATATAATGTAGAAAATGCATTTTTATTTTATGAATATTGTCTTTCTCTCTCTTCAGTTATTGTGTCATCAAGATCAAAATGTACAGAAAGTTGCGTTGGATTGTGTGCTGAGCTACAAACACCCTCATATACTTCCCTATAAGTAATTAACTTTTTTTTATTAGTTCTATAATAAATACATTTCAACAAATTGTCTCTTTTACTTTTAAATAAATCTATATTGAGATAAATGTGGTGGCTGACTTGGCTAACCTTCTTCTAAGAATACTAGTTGGCCATCTTAGGCATTGATATTTTTTTGCTGGACAAATTCAGAATGAAGTTAGGTCACCTAGATCAGTTAAGATTGCCATAGACCTGAAGTGAAGATCTGATTCCTTTTTTCCTTTGAAAGCTTGGCCAACTTTACAGGTTAAGGGCTTGTCTTTGCACTTTAAATTACCAATTGAAAGTTGAAGCAGGGAATGGTTAAAACCTTTTGTTTCCAATTGGGAAGCTTCACCTTTTGTACCCTAGACATAGTAGGAACTGTGGAGATAGCTCTCCAAAGTAAGGGAAAATGTTCTCTTAGACAGATTATCAGGAACAGATGTCCCAATTGAAAGATCTACAATCTATTCCAGTTATGGCGAAACTCATTATTTTGGAATTACCCATACTTTTCATCTAATGGTCCCCTGAACACATAGTAAATCATTCTACCCTAGAGTCAAACAGACAACAGTGTAGACCTAACAGGGATTTTAACCCAACAGCACTATGTCCAAAACTTAAAATAGTGGCTTTAGATGCACCTTAAGGATGTTAAAAATAACCATTCTAAATTGTATTTTTGTTTTTCAACAATTTGTAGGGAAAATTTACAACGGCTTCTGGAAGACAAAAGCTTTAAGGAGGAAATTGTAAATTTCAGTATTTCGGAGGAGAATGCAATTGTAAAGCCAATGCACAGAACTGATCTAATGCCTGTGCTTATGAGGTATGTATTTAATAATTCCAGGAAGAACATAACATAATGTCTCTATAATAGCCCTCCAGTTGCTTAAATGTTTTCAAGTGTTCCCTACAATTCTGGATGGCTATCATCACCCTGCATATGCCAAAAAGACATGGGTCAGTGGTAAACAATGCCATTAGTATGCTAGGTGCTATTGTTGCTATTTAAATGGAATAAAATTAAGTTTGGTAGTCTGTTTCTACGTCCAATAACCTCATAAGATTTTTTTGGTGGCAATAACAACATGGGTATCAATAACTGGGGAAAAGATATCTAGGATAACTACTAGTCTGGTACTTTTGAAAAACAGTAGCCATTTACTCACCTGGATAATGCTAACCTGTTTTAAATAATCAGGATAATTTGTATCCTTAGTTAAAGTGGTTGTAACCTCTCTCCTATACCCATTGAAGTGAACAGCCTCAGATGATACACCGAAATTAAACAAATCTCCCTTCATAAGTTTTACATGTATATCTGCTATCTCCTCCTCTCTACACACTTTAGAACATGCAGATCATGTTATAAATCTTGTTTCCTCTTTCAGCAGTACATAGGGGTGGGTGTGGAGTCTGGGCTTACGCTGTGTGTGAGCTCATTGGAGGAAAGCCCCCCCCCCCCCATAGGCAGAGGAATGAAGGAACATGCAGAGATGTTACTGTGAACAGACAAGCTCACTGCTTATCTACCTCTAAGCTCCCTCCGCCAACACACATTTTCAGCTACTGTTTATCTCCTGTGTCAGAGAACTTGTCAGAAGTGACTCTGCTGATAACAGAGGAACAGAACAGCATACACTTAAAGCTTTGGAGAGGGATAAGTAAACACTACATATATATGTGCCTAGGTCAGATTTCATGAATGGGGTTTACAACCACTTTAGAAATGCTTTTCGCTGTATCCAAAATCGTAATTATTGTATAAGCTCCATTGGGACTGTAAGATTGTGTTGTAACTGTAAATGTTTTTGATTCCATTTTTTTAAGAATATTGTATGGCCGTATGAGAAGCAAAACTGGCAGTAAAACACAAGGCAGGTCAGCTGCAGGAACCCGTATGTCTATAGTTCTTCGATTCTTAGCAGGCTCGCTGCATGACGAGATCCGAATGTTCCTAGATCTTCTGTATGAGCCAGTGAAGCATCTGAAGGATGGTATGTCAGTCTGTATTAATACTCTTTTAGTGCATATATTAACACACATTTGGAAAAGAAAACCACTTAGTTGTTCAGTAGAGGGCAAACTGCAGTCTCTTTCAATTTTTTTTTTATTCAAGATACTTTTATTCAAATCAACACATACAATAGATTTTAAGCACATCAGTAAGGATAATTTTAGTGCATATGCCTTTCTGTTTGCGATATCAGAAAAAAAGTCAGCCAGCAAGATGACCTTTCAAATGTTTATAGGTGTATTAAAGCTGAACTCTGGAAATATATATATTTTTTTTATATTCCTCAATAACCATGAAGAAAAATTATCCACTTTATGTGAACTAAATGCCTTTGCTAACCCAGTTATTACCTTGTAATAACTCACTCACTGCAGGCTGCTTGCAAAAAAACTACAGGAAGGAGTGGAAACAAGACCATTCACCCTACACAAGATTTAGAGAGCAGCAGTAGCTAGTCTTAAAGTACAACTAAAGACAATTCTTTTTGTTTTTGTTTTGGACAGGGTGAAGAACAGTGTCCCCATTTGTATTACTGTCTGTGCCCCGGTAAGGGAGATTCACCCTCTCCATTTGTCCTGTTTACCATTATCCTTGAAAGTAAAAGAAAATCTCACATTTTGGGTTGTTCCCAGAAAAATAATAGAGGGGAAATCTTCCAATGGGGAACTAGCTCTGGTGACATGGGATTCCCCTAATTTGCAGTAATTTCCTCTCACTTCCTGTTTGGGCTATGGGACAGAATTTGAAGGAAAATCTCCCCAATGGGACACAGATGGCAAAACATAAACTGGTCAGGAAGACCCAAAATGAAAAAAATATATAGTTTTGCCTATAGTTCTGCTTTAATACAGGAAGCAAAATTTCACACTGGATTACTTGCCAGATCTGAAAGAAATACAAGAGAAAGTATATATACAAAACACATCAAGATTAAAGTAAGAATACACATGTTTCTTGTATTTAGATTTTTAATCGTTTACCCTAGAGTTCCATTTTAAGCTAGCTATTCATCTGCAATCAGTTTCTATAAATGGCTGAATGTTTTCTTTCCATACATCACTTTTTACACATCACTAATTACTTTCTGTACAAGAGTAGTAGCAAAGAGAAATACCAGAGTATCTTTTGAATGACAGCTCTGAGTCTGCTTAGGGCTGTGTACATCCAGCATTTTGGCTTCCAGCAGCAGTCTTGGGGCTTTTGAATTTCTACAAAAGAGAGGCGTTTGCAGCTAAATAACATATAAAATATGTTAAATGCACATTTCTTATAGAAAGATCCTTGTTGAAATTGGTGGTATGGAGACTGGGTGTCTTTAAATGGTCACATGCCTGCCTGTCTTTTATTCTATATACTGAGCAGTTTATTGGTATATTAGTTGTTAAAAGCCTAAAGTATTGGTATGTTTGATCTAATTATTTATACTTGCATGACAAAAGTTCAACTGTGTCTACATGCGTCTTTGGCATGGCAGGTCTTTTAAAAAGTACATGTCCTTCCGCTGGGCTTTTAAAGCATCCCCCAAAAGCCCTTGCTGAAGCAGAAAAGTGATGGCTCATGAGTTTGATTAGAAACCCTTTGAATAAGGCATTCACTCAATGGGCTTTTGTACATAGAGTTCCTGTTCTCCTTCTGGAGGGGCTTACTTGCTAAAATTTCACAAGACTTTCAAGCTTGTTTAAAGACAAGCGTTACAGTATTCGCGTACAATTCCTGTCTGCCTTTTGGGAAGACTTTTGCACAAAGTCACTAATTGTTGTCATACGATACCATTTCAGTGTCTAATTGCCATTCATTTAACAGGTGGTTGCTACGCTGCAGTTCAACAGGCTGTGGAACAAATAGACCTTTCAAAAGTCCTACCCCTGGGGCGCCAGCATGCCTTGCTCAACAGTTTGGAAGTGGTTCTGAAAAACCTTGGTAATCTTATCAGCCCCTACTTACCTGAGATGCTCCAGATTTTACTCTGCCTGACTGCCACTGCGTCACAGATTTTAGATCAGAAAGAAAAGGTAATCTGCTGATAGTTATTTGATTTTCTGTTATTTCATATTTCAATCAATAATGCTATCAAAGCTGTAAAAAATATGTCACAAAACAAGGGAAAAAAAGAGGTAAATCTGATTAACTCGTGTTAGCATTAATAAATAGTTGAGGGGACTGTGGAATAGATCTTGAATAAGAGAAGTATACAACACCACTTGGTTTTAGTCTGAACATGCTACATGTTTGCTGGTTTGGCTGTGCATGCATATGGCAAAATCTGTACAATCTGGTTCTTCAAAACACTATAGCTATATATAAAGTACAAGTCAATGTGGTTATAGTGTGATAACATTTTCCATCCAATCCAAAGAATATCAGAATGCATGAGTTGCTGGTCCATTTAAATATGCATTTGCAAAGTAGGTGTAGAAGTGACCTTTTGTTATTAGTTGACTCATGCAAGGCTACATTTATATTTTTGAGAAAGGCCATTTGTACAGCTTACATTTTGTACTTACATTTGAAGAATAACTAATCTACTAAATTTGTGAGAACAGCTGTTCTATTAAACTAGCAATTCACACTTGTTGGATCGTTATCTGATTTGGTAATAGTAGCATGTATACATCTTTTAAATATTCTGAGTCAGCAATTGCATACGTTGAAAGCTGTGGATACCAATGTGGGAGGGAGGAGGAATGAAGATGAAGTGATTACCTTTGGGAGTTCTAATATCTGTCCAGTATACTTCCCTCTCACTCAAGAGAGATAAGAGGTCTTCCCCTCCCCTCCCCTCCCCTCTTTTCTTCTCTCCTCCCCTCCCTTCTTCTCTCCTCCCCTCCCCTCTCTTCTCTCCTCCCCTCCCCTCTTCTCTCCTCCCCTCCCCTCCCCTCTTCTCTCCTCCCCTCCCCTCTTCTCTCCTCCCCTCCCCTCTCTTCTTCTCTCCTCCCCTCCCCTCTCTTCTTCTCTCCTCCCCTCCCCTCTCTTCTTCTCTCCTCCCCTCCCCTCTCTTCTCTTCTTCTCTCCTCCCCTCTCTTCTTCTCTCCTCCCCTCCCCTCTCTTCTTCTCCCCTCCCCTCCCCTCTCTTCTTCTCTCCTCCCCTCCCCTCTCTTCTTCTCTCCTCCCCTCCCCTCTCTTCTTCTCTCCTCCCCTCCCCTCTCTTCTTCTCTCCTCCCCTCCCCTCTCTTCTTCTCTCCTCCCCTCTTCCCCTTTGAACCTTGAATGAGTTTAAGCCACCATGATGAAAATCTACAAATGTTTATCAATATTGTTTCCAAAAATACTGTTGTGCTATCACATGATCATAAATTCATAAAGCATGTATACATCATAATATTATCAAACTAGAGTCCTGTAAAAAAAATCAAACTCAAGCAGTTCACCATGAATACAAACTGTTCACACCAATGTGCCCCAGCTACCTTTTACAAATAAAGGAGCTTATCAAACATTTAGACCCCACTTCTCAAGATGTCTTGCAGCATTTTAGAATATTAGTTCCCGTTGAGGTGGATGGATGGCTCCAGCTCCCTCTCTCACAGTTGGATGTGCCCCAAGCCTGTCACACTTCAGAACAGGTATGCTCCCACACAGCCACTGGATTTCTTCACATAAATTTGCCTAAGCAGCATTAACACATAAGCAGAAAGAAGCAAGACAATACCATAGTCAGGTACAATTAAAACCGATCTATTAATACAATTGATGGGTACTCATAAGCAAAACAATATCAAAGAGCATTTCGCACAGCCGCCAGCTTTAAAGACGAACGTGTCACCACCAAGCTCTGCCTTATGTACATTTGTCTGATGGGACGCCTTCCAGGGGCAGCAGAGTGAGTCTTTTTGCCCCTGGAAGACGCCCCATTGGACAAAACGTAAGTGAGAGAGTGAGCTGGAGCCATTCTTCTAGGCCAGATCTATCATTCTAAAGTGCTGTTACACCTCTTGAGATTCGGGATCTGAATGTTTTGTAAGCTGCTTTATTTGTATAAGGTGGCTGGTGCACATTTGGTGTAAAGTGTTTGTTTTCACGATGGATTACCATTTTTCTGGCCATAAACTGAACACTCAATGATAAGCCCTCCCTCAAGCTATCATCCCCATATAGAATAAGAAAATATCTACATACAATACCTTTAACGTCAATAAATTTGAGACTTAACAAGCAGAAAACACAGCTGGTTGTGTTTTTTTTTTTTTGCTAAACCTATTTTTACTCTGTTCCCTTTTCCTTTAATAACGTTTCTTGTAGAGTAGTTCTAGCTTAAGGATAGGCATTTTTAATAATCTCACAACTGTTACTGCATAGCAAGAACAACTTCTCTATTGTAACTGCTCTGCATTCTGTTCAAATTCCTCTAGGTAGGAACAGTTAGGGAACCTATTAAATTGGTACTTAGGAATGGCTCTGATGACATTCTCTGGGTGGCAGGTGTTTGCATGGAGCAGAGTTTCTTGTAAATTGGCTTCCTACATACTTGTACATGTATTGTTTTCTTCTCAAATGAGGCACGTATTGTTATATCTAAATAGTTAATGTGTGACTGCTGTTCCTTCTTCCCCAGTAAATCTGAGGTCGTAATCATTCCTATTTGGATATTCTAAAAATTTTCCTAGGTGCAGATATTTTTTTGTATGATAAACTAAAGGTCATTAATATAATGAGAAAAGAAGCTTATCACATCACTAAATGGGTTTGTATCTCAAAAGTGTTGATGCTTCTCCCACCAGGGCACAAAGCAGTAATAAGTGTTTTTTTTTTTTTTTTTCTTTTTTTTAAGTAATTGGTGCACTTGAGACCTTGTTACATGTTGACATAATCTTTCTAACCATTATTATAAACAATTTTACATTGTACTGCATGTAAATTCCACTTGCTGAGTTGTTCAACTTATTTTTACAGTGGGTTTTCAGAGTCAGTAACTCTTAGATATGCGTGTCAAATGTGAAGTTAATTTATCGCTTCATTAAACGCCAAGGTGTTAAAAAGTTCAATAAGTTAAATAGTACCGGCTTCTTTCTGGATAATGATTATGAAACTGTGAATGAATCACTTTAGAAATATGCTGGCATTACTGAACTGGGGCTGCTACAGCAGGATCAGTTTGGGGGGAAAAAGGCTCAAATTCCACATATCCCAAGGCTGTGCTACTTCAGACAATGAGAAATTAAACTATCAGATTTTAAACTTTGTGTTTGTGACTTAAGTGCTAGAACTCATTTACAGCAGTGCAGCCTTTTAAAATTCATGGCTCTGTAGAGGAGTCAAAGGTTTAGCTACTTGACCAGAAGCATGTGCTGATAGCTGGTAGAGAGCAATGCTGGAGCTGCTATTGTGCCATTTTCAAATAAAATGGTAATCTTTTTATAGCTTGTTACTTGTACTGGAATTTCTCTAGTGAAAAAAACATGGTTTCCCCCATAGCAATGTGACTTTAAAGGCACAAGAGTGTAACTTATATTTAAAACTTTTAAAGTTTTAATTTTATCAAAAAGATTAGCATGATGTAGACATTATATTTGATTTTTTTTTAAAAAAAAATACAATATAAAGATAAAAAGCGTAGGGTACACATTATAATTTTTATACATAACACCTGAACAGTGTATATACAGCAGTTACAAACATTGCATAACAAATGGAATTCCTATAGTAGTTCTACAATCTTACATTTGTGTACACAAAGAAAGTCTTTGAAAACCTGGTATTTTAAGCACAAAGAAAAGCACTGTTACCCACCACGTCCGGCTGTTGCCCATCGGGTTGAGTTATCAGATTTAAACATATATGTTTTGTAAAATTCTGAAAGGTAGCGATGTTCATGGAATTAACGAATTGAGGTGTATTAAACAATATAGACAAAAATAAAAGAAATGGACACGCTGAATTTTCCCCTTTAAACCAGTGATTCCTAAAATGGGAGATACTGCCCCCTGGGGGATAATGGAACAATCCAGGGGGGTGGTAGTAGCCTGGGAAAAAGTTAATCTTGACATTGCCCCTCCCGGCAAACGGTGCTTCACTATGCAGCCCTGCACACTTCCTAGTCTCCTCGCCCTTTTCTGGATGCTGCTCTGGGCTTGATGACATTATAACTCAGGACTTTAGAGTGCAGGGACCGATCGCAAGATCGGCTAAGTATATCTCCTTTCATCTTGTTCCTAGGACGTTCAGCTGTGCGCATAAGTTTACACACCCTGGCTTAATTAGTGATTTCTTGGCCATTTTTTAGAGAATATGAATGATAACACACAAACGTTTCTTTCACTTATGTTTAGTGTTTGGCTGAAGCCATTTATTATCAATCAACTGTGTTTACTCTTTTTAAATCACAATGACAACAGAAACTACCCGAATTACCCTGATCAAACATTTACATACCCCAGTTCTTAATACCGTGTATTACCCACTTTAACATCAATGACAGCTTGAAGTCTTTTGTGGCATTTGTGGATGAGGCTCTTTATCTTCTCAGATGGTGAAGCTGCCCATTCCCTTTGGCAAAAAAACTCCAGTTCCTGTAAATTCTTTGGCTGTCTTGAATGAACTGCATGTTTTGAGATCTTCAGAGTGGTTAATGATATTGAGGTCAGGAGACTGAGATGGCCACTCCAGAACCTTAACTTTATTCTGCTGTAGCCAATGACAGGTCCAATTGGCCTTGTGTGTTGGATCATTGTCATGTTGGAATGTTCAAGTACGTCCCATGCGCAGCTTCCTGGCTGATAAATGCAAATGTTCCACCAGTATTATTTGATAACATACTACATTCATCTTACCATCAATTTTGACCAAATTTCTTGTGCCTTTGTAGTTGGCACATCCCCAAAACAGCGATCCACCTCCGTGTTTCACAGAAGGAATGGTGTACCTTTCATCATAGGCCTTGTTGACTCCTCTACAAATGTAGAATTTTTGGTTGTGGCTAAAAAGCTAAATTTTGGTCTCATCACAAATGACTTTGTACCAGAAGGTTTGAGGCTTGTCTCTGCTGTTTGGCGTATTGTAAGCGAGACACTTTGTGGCATTTGTATAGTAATGGCTTTCTTCTGGCGCCTTGACCATGCAGCCCATCTTTCTTCAAGTGCCTCCTCATTGTGCACCTTGAAACAGCCACACCACATGTTTTCAGAGTCCTGTAATTCACCTGAAGATATTTGTGGGTTTTACTTTGCATCCTGAACAATCTTCCTGACAGTTGTGGCTGAAATTTTAGTTGGTCTACCTGACCGTGGTTTGGTTTCAACAGAACCCCTCATTTTACACTTCTTGATTTAGAGTTTGAACACTGCTGTTTGGCATTTTCAATTCCTTGGATATCTTTTTATATCCTTTTCCTGTTTTATACAGTTCAACTACCTTTTCCCCGCAGATCCTTTGACTATTCTTTCCCCATGACTCAGAATCCAGAAATGTCAGTGCAGCACTGGATGGAACATGCAAGGGTCTGTCAGGAGTTCAGAAACTCATTGACCTTTTATACACACACACTAATTACAAGCAAACAGATCACAAATGAGGATGGTTGCCTTTTAATAGCCATTCAACTTGTGTGCATGTTATCAGGCCAAAATCACCAGGTTGTGTAAACTTTTGATCAGGGTCATTTGGTTGGTTTCTGTTGTGATTATGATTTAAAAAGAGTAAACACAGTTGATTGATAATAAATGGCTTCAGCCAAACACTAACCATGAGTGAAAGAAAAGTTTTTGTGTTATCATTCATATTCTCTGAAAAATGGACAAGAAATCATAAATTCTGCAAGGGTATGTAAACTTATGAGTGCAACTGTAGGCATAAATACAGGTAATTTGTCACTGCATCTTTTTGTTCTTTTACCTTAAAGAAGGTAGATTTCCTTGGGTGGTGCATTTTTATGAAAAGGGGGCGGTAGGTCATATAAGTTTGGGAACCTCTGCTTTAAACAATTTAGCTCTGTGTTCAGCAAGAACTTGAGAAAGTAAATCTGGGTACTTATGGATCGAAATGTGTCCCGTTCGGTCTGTGTGTGGCCCCTCTGTTCTAACTGTTGACTTATTTTAAACAATCATACTGGAAAAGAATAATCTGCGGCTGCAGCTGCTGATCAGTGTATTCTATCAACATAACGTTCTGCTTTCAGAGTACAATGTCCTGGCGGGTGGGGGTTCCTTCATCCGCCTTGTTTGTGTGGATGGGGGGAATCTGTTTACTTTTTTTCATTCAGCCTGCCAGCTGAATGAAAAAACACTAAAGCCCCATACACACCGGCAGAATGTCGGGAGATATTTGCCGCTACAAAAATACCGGCTGACATTCTGCTTGTGGGTGTAAGTCAGTCTGTCTGACAGAAGCCAGCCATGCGTGCTGGAAAACCAACAGCTGATCGGAGTGTTCTGGTGGAGGGGCTGTCCCCCTGTCGGAACACAACAGCTTCACGGGGAGATCGCTAATCTAACCTTGCATGGTTAGTACATCGGCTCCCGACTGGAGCTGTCAGTTTGCTGCAGGTTGCACGAAAAAAAACTGTAGTGTGTATCAGATTTAACTGTGTATACCCAGCCTAATTCATGATGCATTAATTGCATGCCAATGCAAAACTGTTCTGTTTTAGGCATATTATTCACTTTTCATTTATGTCCAGGGAATTGTATCTAATGGCCTTTAGTGCCACACTAGAATTATGGTAATTCCAAAGGACTATAGAGGATGAAACCCCAATTTTGGCGGGATTTTTAAAGCATAACATACACAATTTGTTTAAATTACCCAAAAATGTATTACAAAATTGTTTTCGTAAAAGCAGCAAACAGTTTAAAAACATATATAGACATCATACAAAAACCTTTCCACAGAGCTATATGATTGGATGTTCAATTGGAGCTCTACATTAAGAGCCAATTTACAAGAAGCTCCCACAAACTTGATGAGTTTTTTGGATAAAAATAAACTTCATCAGGAGTTCATTGAAGGAGCATGTACACTAAATTGAAGAATGTGTTTATATATACACATATGAAAATTAATACCCCACTATTATTTCAAATAACAGATAAAAGGCAGTTCAATTATCAAAAAATCGGGATCAAAGTGCATAGCTTTCCAAATTGCCTGAACATCCAAATGCAATAAGAATGAACACCCATGCCACTGGGGATGGCACACACACAGAGCCCCAGACTAAGGAGGAGAGCACCACATCGAACTATCACAGAGAAAAAAATATTTGAAAACATTTAGGCTGCTTTCACACCAAGGTGCTATTGCGCTAAAAAAAAAAACGCTCCTTTCTCTCCAGTGTGAAAGCCCGAAGACGGTAAAAAAAAGTCCTGCCGGCCGCATCTTTGAGGCGCTGTAGGAGCGGTGAATACACTGCTCCTACAGTGAAATCAATGGGCAGCGCCTCCAAACTGCCCGCAAGGCAGACAAAATTTTATTTATTTTTTACGTTGGTTCAATCCAACCATTTGATGCTTAAAGTGGAGGTTCACCCAAAAACTCAATTTTCAACATTAGATTGAGGCTCGTTTTGTGAAGGGGAATCGGGTGTTTTTTTTTAAATCGAAGCAGTACTTGCCGTTTTAGAGATAGATCTTCTTACTATTTGATTGACAGGCTTCCGACAAGCTTCCGACGGTTGCATACAACGCGTCACGATTTTCCGAAAGTAGCCGAACGTCGGTGCGCAGGCGCCGTATAGAGCCGCACCGACGTTCGGCTTCTTTCGGCTACTCGTGACGCGATGTATGCGACCGTCGGAAGCCTGTCAATCAAATAGGAACGCCCAGTCCCGAAGACCATACCCGGAAGCGGCGGAGAAGATCTATCTCTAAAAACGGTAAGTACTGCTTCGATTTAAAAAAAAACACCCGATCCCCCTTCACAAAACGAGCCTCAATCTAATGTTAAAAATAGTTTTTCGGGTGAACTTCCGCTTTAAATATTTCAGCTACACCAGGTGTATCAAAAATGGCTACTGCGCAATGTGCGAATGTCCGGACCTGGGCATCGGGACAGGAGCATAGCAATGAGGGCCCTTGTGGTCGGAGGCGCATGTTTGCGAACAGGCAGAGACTCACGTGCCTCAGCCCAAGGATAGTACTAACCATCCTCCATAGCCATAACCAACCTTTATGTCCAGTGTCCTGCCTGGTGTGCATTCAGCATATGATAATTCTGTCTGCATCGTGCATATTTCTCAGTGCATACATAACTGTTTGTAATAAATTAGGACATTGTACTGAATGTTTGTTTTATTTGAGGCTGTATTGCTTTTTAGCTTGATAATTCAGATCATGCAGGAATAGTTTTCACTTAACTGTTTATCTTTTAAACAGATCCAGTTAAAATGTATAAATCCATTAAAGAACCTGAGGCGCCTGGGAATGAGACGTATGGTGGATTTTTTCACTGATTTTGAGACGTACCCCTTTTCTGCTGAAGAAATCGATGCTTTATTTATTGCTGCCATCTGGCCACAGGTACAGAGAAACATAAGTTGCTACTTTTTGTTCTTCGTTCTAAATTTAAATAAAGTGTTTCTAATCTAAGTGAACCTAACAGGATGCCTAACTGCACCCATCAGTAATGTATTCTGTTTTACTAAATTACTGTATTAATAAGCCATTTTTTGTTAAACACGTTTTTTGATTGTGTTCTCAATTTACCACCTTCAAATCGGTTAGGTTAACCCTAGAAGGCAGAGGAAAATAACTTTATCTTCTCTATTACAGATCGGCAGATTGGCTTTGGAAAGTCAGCATTCTCCTTCACTTGTGCTGAAGCTTGTCCATATTTGGAGTCAAAATTCTAGGTGAGCTTGCCTTTAACTCACCTATAGTGTCAGTGATTTTGTAAATATTGCATGTTATAATAAAGGAAAAAAAAATCCTTCTTCTATCTATAACAATTTGTTACTAATGTTAGATATATGGATGTGGTTTGTTTTGTTTACAGATATTTTCCTTTACTTGCTAAACAAAAACCCGGACAGCCAGAATATGATGTCTTGGCTAATACATTTGCTCTTCTTGCCAAAAAGGGTTTATCTCAGTCAACAGCAAGTATTGTTATAGATGTAGCTTCTAATCTGCTCAACACTCCGGACTATGAAGAGTCAGAAGGTCTTTCCCCCTTAGTGGTTAATGATTGTGTTGTTGCTGACACCCCAAATAATGATGAAGGTAAGACGCAAGCAAAAGGGTTGTTTTCACTGAGCATATTCTATAACTTTTACGTTTAATATATTCATCCTTGATTTCTTTCAGAGTCTGCAAGCATCGGTGTGAAGCTGGTGTTAGTACATGTCCCCGCAATTCTCGGGTATTTGAGTAAAAGCATGCTGAATTCAGAGAAGATGCGCAAGAAGAAATATAATACCCAAGTTAGCAAGGAACTCAATATCCTCTCAAAGTAAGTCAGAATTCTGTTCTACAGTTTCGCCAAATGAAAATTTGAAAATGCAGAGTACACACTCAAGCAAATTCTATACCTCTCTGTGTCTTATCAACTCTGATTTGGGACCGTCAACATAGTATTCCTCTATTCTATTCTTGCATAAGTCCATTATTGCCATTTCCTGGCAATCCAGAATCCCCCCCCCACCCCCCGTACTGCCGCTAAGGGCTTTTTTTTTTCTTCCAAAAGACTGATGTTACTGACTCAACAGGTCTGAAACTCTTGACACAATTGAATGAGTTTTTACCCTGTCATTCAAGTAGGTGGTTATTGTATTTCCAACTCTGACTTTTATAGGTGACCTTTATGTATGCAACTTGATCCCCCCATGCATACTTTTTCTTTTCTTTATAACCTTCTAACCAAGATTTTTTCTGGCACACCTTATTTTGTGAAATGGGAAAGGGAGCTAGGTGTTACTTTAGCAGAGGAAGACGTTTGTAAATCTTGTATATTGACTCATAAATTCTCTGTTGCGAGTAACGGACAGGAGAGAAACTATAACATTATTCCGAGATGGTATTGTTGTCCTTGGATATTACATAAAATATTTCTAAGTACATCAGACCAATGTTGGCAATGTTTATCCCATGTAGGCACCACATATGGTGGAATTGCCCCATTTTGCATCCATTTTGAGATAATGTTTTTAAAATATAGTTTTTGCCCCAAACACTGTGCCCCAAATAGCATTATTATTCATGTTCCCAGAACCTGTTTTAATTTTAGGAAGCAGATTTTATTTCTTTGTAGTGGCTGTCAGGGTGGCAATTCCAAGATATTGGAAATCCCAATGTATACCCTCTATAACAGACTGTATAATTGAATTAAATAATCTTATGAGAATGGAAGAACTATCTGTGCAGTTACTTGACCGGTGGTCTAATTTCCAGGAGAGATGCCTCCCCTGGATATCTTTTATGAATAACCCTAATTTTGCAACCCCGCCATCTTAGAATTCCTCTACCTGACCTCAAAACCCAGAGGAACTCCACCTTTTTATATAGTATTGGACACCTTGCCAACAGGCCTACTTTCCTTTTTCTTCTTTTCTCCTCCAGTGGACCTGCCTGTATGCTTGGTCACCATTTTCCGATTGAGTACCCAGGTTCAGGCATTTTAGAGCAAAAAAATACAATGTTTGCATGTTCCTCCCAGTGGCTGCTTTAAACAGAATCTACAACTTTGACCATTAAAGCGGAGGTCCGGAGAAAAAAAATATATAAGCCAGCAGCTACACATACTGCAGCTGCTGGCTTTAAATAAATGGACTGTCCTGCTGTCCCTCGATGTCGGGACTGTAGCTGATGTTTCCATCAGCTGTCGGGTACTCATGCTGCCATTGCGGGTAGGGAAACCCGGCAGTGTAGCCTTTCGGCTTCACACCGGGAACCCTACTGCGCATTCGCGAGACCCCGCTCCTCTCTCCTTTCACTGCTGCGTCATGGCCGCTGCCGGACTCCCGGAAGTGCGAAAGAATACCCGTCAAAGACAGGTATCCTGTCCTCCCTCCCCCGAAAGGTGCCAATTGTGGCACCGGAGGGGGGGAGGAATCTGATGAGTGGAAGTTCCACTTTAGGGTGGAGCTCCACTTTAAGAATGTGTTGTGACCCTGTCGGGTACATTTGTGTGTGACAGGATTAACAATACGGGTGAAGTGCAGGCACATTGTGGTGCCTGCACACAGTTAACCCTTTGATCGCCCTAGATGTTTAACCCCTTTCCAGCCAGTGTCATTAGTACAGTTCATATTTCTAGAACTAATCGCTGTATTCTTGTCACTGATTCCCGCAAAGTGTAAAAAATGTCAGATTGTCCATCGCAGTTTCGCACCCCCACTATAGGTCACCAATCGCCGCCATTACTAGTATAAAATAAATAAATAAAAATTCCAGTATCTATCCCATAGTTTGTAGAGCCTATAAAGTTTAGCAGAATACACATTGGCTTAAATTTATGAAGAAATTCGATATAAAAAAAAAAATTATTGTGCATGTTTTATAGCAGAAAGTAAAAAAAACAATATTTTTTATCCCAAAATTTTCACTCTTTTTTAGTTTATAGCGCAAAAATGTTAAAACCGTAGAAGTGATCCAATACCACTAAAAGAGAGCTCTATTTGTGGGGGAAAATGTAATTGGTTACAGTGTTGCAATTGTCCGTTAAAATAACGCAGTGCTGTATCGCAAAAAGTGGCCTGGTCATGAAGGGGTGTAAAAGTGGTCAAGTGGTTAAAAAGTGAAAAAACATTTAGCACAGCTGTTCTTTAATTGACACTATTACTGGAAAACCTTCACAAAGGAAAGAATAATATTCCTTTTTATAATTGTTTTTTAATCATAATGATATGTGTTCATTCTTCTTGATTTTCAGGATTAGCAAGTTTATTCAGGACAAAGAACAAAGCAATGTGCTCATTGGGTTACTTATATCCTATTTGCATAAAAGTAACGTAGCTGAGGTAAGGATTACTTTGTATGTTTAAATTGTATAAGATGGAATCACACAGGGTTAGTTTTACTCTTAAAGTGTTACTAAACCCAGGACCCTGCATTCACTATATCTGGTTAAAGTTTGTAGGAGGAGTTTTCATACTGCACTGACTGTCCTGAGGATGCAGGACCCCTAACCCTCTGTCTTGACAGTGCTGATTGGCCCTGTGTTGATCACATGCACTCTCCCAAGAAAAGGGAAAAAAAACACTCTAGCAATACACACCAAAGTTAGCATGTGTAAACTGACTACTAACTCTGTCTTATCCGGAGATGTTTTGGGGACACTGCATACAGTATCAAACAGCCTTTTTACACAATGCAGAGGATTAATCCCTTAGGTTCCACAGCGAGTGCTTTACTGCATTTAAAGACTGATTTTACTGATGTGGGTTTAGTAACACTTTCAACTTTCTATAGACTATAGGTAGTTGTTGGTCAGCAAACAGCTAAGTCTCACACAACCTGTAGTGGTCAGTGTTTGTAGAATAGTTACAACATAATTAAACAAGAAAATGTTGCTTTATAAGGATTTCAGTTTTACATTAACCTGTGGACTGCTGTTGCTGATCTCCTGAGGATGTCAGTTGCCTGGCTGTCCTCCTGGCTCCAGGCAAACATGCACTTTAGAAAGTGAAGTCAGAAATCCTAATCTGTATCCTAGTTGCAAATAGGGATGAGCTCCAGCGTGTTCGCAGAGCCCACCAGGAAGCCAGTGCTGCGCTAATCACAGGCAGGGAGACATTGTCCCGATGCGCGGCTGCAGAGATCAAGAACTGTCTCCCTGCCTGTGATTAGCGCAGAGCGTGCCGACTTCCTGGTGGGCTCTGCACGTGGACTATGCGAACACGCCGGAGCTCATCTCTAGTTGCAAACCAGTGCCTCAGAAAAAGTTGAAGCCATTGGAACCGGACAGTTGGGCAACTAGAATTTTATAGGAAGATGGGTCAGCAATGGATGTTTCCATATTATCTTGCTTTAGGTTTTCTTTTAAGCACAACAGTCATGCATGTGTATATGTTTTAAGTATGAAAATACAAAATTAAATTAAAAAGTTGTAAGATATAATTATTTGGTGTTATTAATATAGGACACAGAGGTTGACATCTTGGAAACAGTACAAAATCTACTCAGACAGTGTGTGAACCCTGCAAGTTTCCTGAAGCCATTGGGCAAATTATTTGCTGTAACCCAGAACAAGCTTTCCCGGCAGACACTTTGCACAACATTCCAGGTACAGTATGTGTTTAATCAATGTGCCCATACAGTCACTTTCACACATGAAAAGACTGTGCGTAACTGTTGCATTATTGCTGCTAATGTTTTTGGTTTGTTTCAGGTCCTGTCTGAATTGGCTCCTGAGTTGGAGTATATCACTGATGTTGCTGTTAAGGTTTGTAATATTTTATAATTTTTTAACCATTCTCCTAATTTAGGCAAAGCAAACTTTGATCATCTTGTGTTTCTTTCCCCACAGTTAAACGCATTTGATCGAAGGCATTTGGATGATATTCACTTTGATGTGCGACTGACAGCTTTCCAAAAAGCAAATTCTTTTATTAAAGAGATGAAGACAATCGATATGAACTATATTCTTCCACTTATGCACAACTGTTTCTACACCATCCATGTGAGTGTACTATTTTTCTATATTATTTTTATGATCATCTGATATTAGCATTTGATAATTCATTACAAATACCCCCATCAATTTCCGTTTTATTTCGATGCATTTTTATTGAATTTTTTTACAAACAAATATAAGGGTGGTAATGCAAAAGATACAAAGAAAGGAGAACAGTACTATACAGCCAATAAGTCGCAGTATAATATATTTACTAATAAATAGAACAATTAAACTCCAAAAGTAGTCATCTTAAATCTGCCTTATTGTTATTACACCAGTCTACCCAGGGTTGTCATCAATTCAGAAGGGTAACATGGGAGTTGGAGCTCAGAGACAACATTTTCATGTATGCAAAATTGGTTCTCTTTAGAGAAATGGCTTCCCACGTGTTTGGTTTTTTTCTTTGATGGTTCTGGCTGCCAGTAGAATATGGGTAATAATATAGTATATATTGATGAATAGCTTTCGATCCCTAAGTTCAGAAGTGCCAAGGCTGGATTAATGGGCAGTAGAACACCCGTAATGACTGAGAAAATTCAGAAATCAGTTTGCATTTTAAAAGCAAGTCTTTGCAAGCGCTGTCCTAAATGGACTTTACCAATGATCTGACATTGATAGGACAACCATGCCCTTTTGCTCCAAATCTTACCCTACCAATGATTATGCATAGACATGCAGGTAGTATAGCAATGGTTTTAATTTTCTGTGATACTTATGCCTCATATACACTATCAGGGTTTTGCCCGGCCAAACTGACATTGTAATTCCGACGGAATTCCATCGGAGGAAAAGATAACATGTTCTCTATGTAAACTCAGATGGAATTCCTCGGAATTTCCGATGGGGCATACACACGGTCGGAATTTCCGATGGAAAAAGTCTGTCTGACTTTTTTCATCAGAAATTTCGTTTGTGTGTACGAGGCATTAGATGTAATAATTATACTTTGTACAGTCACAGCCAAAATAAAATGCCACGATAGGACATTAAAAAGCATCTTCTTTCCCATATCACTAGGGAAATTGACCCCTTTATTTAATATTGTGCAGCTGCACTAAAATTATTGTCTATAGTTCATAACATGTTCTGCGTTACAAGTATGACAATATAACAAAACTAAAATGTTCTTTTTTTCAGCTTGGTGATATGTCCCTATGTGACAATGCAGGCCTGTGTCTCGCTAGTATTATGAAACTTCTGGCAACAGTGAAACACAATGAGGGGGAATATCGCGAGATCATACAACGTACCCTGCTAGAAAGCATGAAAAGTGGACTCAGAAGTAAAGTGGAGGTATGGTAATGCAAACAGACACTTGAAGTACTGCTACCCAGGAAACGTAAAAGAGCATGTTTTTAAGTGGACTTAAACTCGTGAAGTCAAATTTTCTGTTACAGGGAACTTTTAGATATGGTAATTGTGCCTAGGCAGAACCCTGAAAAATCTTTTGTCTTTAATTACTCATTAAAAAATAGCACTTCCTGATATGCAAGCGTGCCTAGAAACTTCTGTGCCCTACAGCCTCAGGTGTATATCTGCAGTGTGATATCACTGCTGCTTTTGATTGCATGTTTCACAAGATGTGGCGTGAGATTTGATGTCACTACCAAGCTTCTCACTCTTTATCTTGCTGGAATCTCTGAAATGAGGAAGCTTACTTTTGCCAAGGTGGCTGCCTCCACACAGAGAAGCAAGGCAGAACAATGCATAATAAGACGGTATTGTGGAAAATTTTTGCTTTGAATGCGGGTTTGGATTCCAAAATGTATTTATTTATAGGGATGCAGGAAGTTGTATGCATTATGAGAACTACTATATTTTTGAACAAGTTCTAAGTGGAATCTAAAAAACAAAACTTCATTTAAGTTGCAACTTCATTAGAAGACAAAATACTACTAAACCTAAGTTTTAACCTACATTTTTTTATATTGGCTTTTCGTTAATAGACAAACTTTTTTAAATTGATCTTTTCTCAATCTGAAATTTTTAAAAGAAAACATTCTGCTTAATGATGAACTCTACACAAGGCTTACGGTTGCCTTTTATACCAGTCACATTGTTACTGGCACCTGACTTTCCTTTGCTCAATAGCGAAGTTCCACCAAATGCCTCCCCCTTATATGCCCAATGAGAGTACCTTTGCCGGACACTGAGTTACTTTCATTGGATAAATGGCTGGCGCCTAGGAAAACTCCTGCTGGCTCCTGGTTTGGACATTCTGATTCCTGAACTCCATATTAATTTGTCCATGCCTGTGTAAATGGATTTTGCCTGTTTTGTGAAATGCGGAAGACCACATGACAAAAACATAGCCTTAAGTGTTTGTTTATGGCTAATAAGCTTTCTCTTTATCTACAGAGTGTTCAGCAAGACTATACTACTTTACTTTCCAATTTGATACGGACATTCCCAGAGCATCCTGAGTTCTCCGACTTGGTTCAGCTCACGGATTACAATGATCCTGAGATGGACTTCTTTGAGAACATGAAACACATCCAGGTAATTATAATGTATTGCTGTATTTTCTCCAGTGGATATGATCTCTCTGAATGAAAAACAAGCAGAAGTAATGGCTAGCTATTGAAAGAATAATGTTGGTATGTTTATTTCCTTAGATCCACAGGAGAGCCAGGGCATTGCGGAAATTAGCCAAACATATCACAGAAGGGAATATGACGCTCTCTTCCAAATCTCTCCAGAATTATATTATGCCATATGCCACCAGCACTATATTTGATGAAAAAATGCTCAAGGTAGGTTGCCTTGGATACCTTTACCCTAGATAATTGATTTGTTTTTGCCTTTTGGTGAGAATGCTAATATTTTGGGCTCAATTTTATTTTCATTATTTTTAAGCTGTTTTGTTTCTAAACTATCATTTCATATCTGATTTTATTAGTAATATTTATTATTATTTATATTATTATTATTATTAATATCTTTCTCTTAAAATAAGCATATGTTTAACTTTCAATGGGAAACATCCAACCTTCCCTACCTAGAAGTACACATTCCTAATGCTTATTACTCTCTGTACAGAGCGACTTATCCCTCCCTTAATAAACTGAAGTCATTATTCTCCAGTTGGATCACATTTTGTCTCTCTTGGTTTGACCGGATTGCTGTCATCAAAATGGCTTTACTACCCAAGTCACCATACCTCTTTGGGGTCCTCCCAGTCTATGTTCCTTCTCATATTCTTTCCAAAGGAAAATTAGCAGTTTTATATGTGGCAAATTCAGGCCTAGACTTCTGCATTTATGAGATTTGCAAATCATTGCATTCTGTTGTTATGTAGATTTTACACAGCTTTCCAACTTTTTGCCAATCGGGATTGTAAATGCACAATTTCTTTCCTGCAAAAATATGTCCATATATTGGTGAACTTAGCCTTTTAATATCCAATATTTCATATCTACCAGCCTTCATATCTACCAGGCCTAAATAATATATATATTATTTTTGTTTATGACCATTTTTAAAGAAAATATCTGAAATATTAATTGTGGTGTTAAGCTGTGTCAAGCCATCTATGAAATTGTTCTCTGTTCCCTTTCAGCATGAAAACATGGTTAATGCATCGGTGGAAATGATTGGATCAGTATGTAAAAATCTCCCTTGGTCTGCCTACACGTATCAATTAAAACATTTTATTCACGTGCTTCAGACTGGGCAAGTCGATCAAAAACTGGGTGTCAGGTACTGTCTATAGTAAATTCTTATTTAATTTCCATTATGTTTTGACTTCTTTTTGTCACAGTATGAACATGTATGCTGTGTTCTGCTTTTCCTGGAATCAAAAATAAGGACATATGTGGCATATAGTTGTTCCGCAAAACTATAGCATTTTATCATTCTATGCATGTATAGATACAGAAGATCTTAACATGAATCAGATATGTTTTTTTTTTTTTTTTTTTTTTTTTGCCATCTTGCAGTTTGTCTTTGAATTATTATTTACTCGCAAACGAATTTTTATAGCGTGTTAATTTGTAATAGCTACTGGCTGTAAGGTAGAAGTAGAGGCATTTTTTTTTCATTTTCGAGCTATGAAGGATTTAATAGCCCTTGCTGTAAGTTTTTTGCCATCTTTGTTACATTGGGGAGATTTTGCTTAATTTCCTGTTCCACAGTCAAAACAGAAAGTAAGAAGAAATCTCTCCAAACTTTGTGAATCTCTGATTGTCAACAGAACTAGTGCCCCCTTTGTAAGAATTTTCCTATATTCCTGTTCTGCTGTCAACGCCGATTTTTTTTTTTATTCCCACTTTTATTTCTTAATGATAACGGTAAATGGAACAAAATTTAGAGGGTGAAATCTTGCTAACAGAGACAACTGAAGTACACTATTACAAATTTAAAGGGACTTCTGGTTTAAACAAAAACAATACATTCTTATTTTGGTGTTTTTTCTGTGTTAAATGGAGGAACCTAAACTACCATAGTACACTTGTAACCAAAAATGGGTCTACTTTTCTACCAATAGCTGTAAATACTCTTCTTTTGCAGCTTCCAGTCCTGGCAAACCTTGGGTGGCCTAGGCAGGGCTTTGTTACTTCACTGATAACTGACCTGCTTTAGGAATCATTTTCCTCATAATGGTACATATCATTTATCACAAGTAGCTTAGGACCTGCATTTAGTTGTCTGAAGAAGAGCATTTTGCTCTTGGCAGTGTACAAGCACAAATCTTTGGGATGGTCAAACATAGCTCCTTATGATGACTGTCTTGAAGTAAAGCAATCTTTGATAGGAAAAAAAGATGTATATTGAATGGTTCAAATCAAAAACATTTTATGAACTGAATTAAGATGAAGCATACAAGCTATCAGGTTCATTATTGTAAACAAAGTCTAGTCTAGTCTAGTCAGGTTGGAGCTACATTGGAAATTTGTATTTCTAGTAGCCGGTAAATTTTACCATGTCCTGGCAGCTACTTAATTTGCTGGATACTGTAATTAGTGCACAGATAACTGCATGGTGGCCAACACCTAGGTTAAATCTCCCTTCTGCAGGAGAATACATTTGCCAGTTTAGCTATAGTATAAAACCACTCACATTTTTATATATGAAGTATTTTTTCTCCTGCTTAAATAGAATGCTGGTGACTGTACTTGATGCATTCCACTTTGATTTTGCCACCCTGGAGAAGCAGCTTCAAGAAGCCAAGAATCGTGAAGGTGAGTAGACAAGTCTTGATTCCTCCTTTGAAGCAGTTGGGGCTGTCTATAATAAAGAACTGCATGCTGATAATACTTTTAAAGAAAGCAGTGTAAGTACCTAGGTTTGACCTGGTGTCAGCATTTTGCAGTACCTGTACAGCAGAGTCATAGTATAAGAAGAAGAAACGGCATAAGTAACCAACCTGTTCATGTGCTGACAAGCATGCTGATGGGAAGATGAATCAGAGTAACAGAGATGAGCACATCACTTTACTACTTTTTCTTACACTGTCCAGTAACAGGTTTGGGTAAATCCAGGATGACCTCAGCTCAGAAGAAGTGGCTTGAGTGATACTGGCCTTCAGACTGAGGACGTGTAGTAGAAGAAAAAAGTACTGGGGGATGGGGAATCACTAGATTGAAAGTGAATATTGCAGCAAAGACTGCTTTAACCACTTCAGCCCTGGACCATATTGCTGGTCAATGACCGTGCCCATTTTGCGATTCCGCACTGCGTCGATTTAACTGACAATTGCGCGGTCGTGCGACGTGGCTCCCAAACAAAATTGGTGTCCTTTTTTCCCCACAAATAGAGCTTTCTTTTGGTGGTATTTGATCACCTCTGCGTTTTTTTTTTGTGCGCTATAAACAAAAATAGAGCGACAATTTTGGAAAAAAATGAATATTTTTTACTTTTTCCTGTAATAAATATCCCCAAAAATATATAAAAAAAAAACTTTTTTTCCTCAGTTTAGGCTGATACGTATTCTTCTACATATGTTTAGTTAAAAAAATCGCAATAAGCGTTTATTGATTGATTTTGCGCAAAAGTTATAGCGTCTACAAAATATGGGATAGTTTTATGTCATTTTTATAAAAAAAACGTTTTTACTAGTATTGGCGGCGATCAGCGATTTTTATCGGTACTCCGACCTAATGGCGGACACATCGGACACTTTTGACACATTTTTGGGACCATTCGCATTTTTATAGCGATCAGTGCTATAAAAATGCATTGATTTACTATAAAAATGCCACTGGCAGGGAAGGGGTTAACACTAGGGGGCGAGGAAGGGGTTATTATGTTCCCTATGTGTTTTCTAACTGAAGGGGGGGGGGTGGGAATGACTAGGGGAAATAATTTGACTGATCGCTGTTCATACATTGTATGAACAGACGGTCAGGCATTTCTCCCCTGACAGGACCGGGAGCTGTGTGTTTACATACACAGCTCCCGGTTCTTGCTCTGTAACGAGCGATCGCGGGTGTTCGCGCCCGCCGGGCACACATGTCGGCACCAGGGGCGAGCGGCGGGGCACGCGCGCGCCCCTATTGGCTGAAATGTGAGATGACGTAATATTACGTGATCTTGTGCAGCCGAGCCGACCTGCCGCCGCATGGCTGGTCGGCCAGTGGTTAAAGTACTTTATGCATATTTTTTTTTTTTACCTGTAAACACCCCCTCTTGTGTAGACACACAAAAGCCATGAGACTGCTACTGGGCACCAACATCTTGGAGTTGATTTTAAAAGCTGAAGCAGATTTATATCTGTCACTCAAGTGACAATCTATAGTATTCAGCAAAGTGGGGGGTGTAAGTTGAGGGGAGGGGCAGAGATACTGGGCCAGAACAGAATGTGATTGGAGACACTCAAAAGAGTAGAGGGATAGGATGTGCAAGGAGGGAGGGAGATTGGCTAGGGAATTGACTCTCCTGGAGAAGTCAAATCCTCTAGCAAATGTAGCAGGACACTACATGAATACACAGTATGTCCCCTCAGATATGTTTTATATCCTGATGGGAAGTGAGGGTAAATTATTCTACTAGGAGCATAAGTGTCCATTAAATTCTGACAGATAATCTAACTTTCTCTGCACTATCCAACACATAATAAAATATTTTGGCATGAATTGAGCTGTAAATATGTATGCATGTACAAATGTATTCCTTCCCTTGTATTTTCCAAGGCCAACTCCATGTAAACAGCAAGAAAAATGCAGTTCTAGGATTTACCTACTTTTCATGATCCACCCCCTCTGCTGTGATTTTTGTGACTGTGGTAGAACATTTCTGAACCTGCTATTAATGCAAAATTAATGGACTGCCATAAAGTGTAGTTTTAAGGCAGTCAAATTTGAGAAAGCCCCACTACATGTTGTATGTTCCCATTCACACAGCATATCTAAAAATTATTAAAAAAAATATTTCTTTTTAGCTGTTTGTGTGTTTGGAGGTGGGTTATATACAGGACACTGTAGGTGGCATATATTGCTTTGTTGTTCATTAACATACAGCCGTTTGACCGGCTTCTGACGATGGTGCATGACTAAAAAAGGTTGGCCAATTGCTGAGAGTGCTGACGGGAGTGTTCTGGTGGGGGGCTGTCCCTCTGTCAGAACACAATAGCACAGCAGGGGGAATTCTGTACTAACATCGCATTGTTAATACAGTGGCTCCCCTAGAGCTGTCAGTTTTCTTTTTGTTTAGCCGCGATGGGTTGAACGTAAAAAAAAATAGTAGTGTGTGTACTAGACTTTTATACAACTGTCTTTTATTGTTCTAAAGGTACAAAGAATGCTGAGGAAAATATGGAGGATGAAGTGATGGATTTAGATCCAGAGGATGAGCAGATGGACACTCAAGACAATGAGAATTCCACCCAACAAGACCCATCTGAAAAGGCTGATAATAGTTTAAAACAAAAGATGCCTTTAAACTCCCTCCCAAAAACCAAGGAAGAGTTGACATCTCTAATAAGTCACATTCAGGAGACAGTGAGCGGCAACATCCTGCCTAAGCTGCAGAGGTGCCTAGATGCCAAGGTTGGTATTCTCCGTTTTAAATTCAAGCCCAAAGGCTTAAAGACTTAGAAGATGAATAGATTAGTATATAACTGAGGAAATAAAAAAAAAAAACACAACTATAAGACTTTATGATTTTGATGTGAAAAAAATTGCTATGATAAAAAATAAGGAACCTTTATAAAATGTGGTTTTGTGAATAAAAGAGGAAGTTTGGGCAAATATACGGTACATACGTAATTAAAGCGGTGGTTCCCCCTAAAACAAATTTCTAACAATAGATTCGTAAGACCCGTTACACTGCGGGTAGGCTGGCTTTTTTATTTTTTTTTTGGTACATACCGAGATCTCCCCGTCTCGTCCCTTGGCGGTGGGCGTTCCTAGTTGATTGACGTTCCTCGGACGGGCGCATACGTGACGTCACGACTTTCCGACAGAAGCCGAACGTCATTGCGCAGGCGCCGTATAGAGTCGGCTCTATACGGCGCATGCGCAGCGACGTTCGGCTTCTTTCGGAAAGTCGTGATGTCACGTATGCGCCCGTCCGAGGAACGTCAATCAACTAGGAACGCCCACCGACAAGGGACGAGACGGGGAGATCTCGGTATGTACGAAAAAAAAAAAAAAAAAGCCAGCCTACCCGCAGTGTAAGGGGTCTTACGAATCTATTGTTAGCAATGTGTTTTAGGGGGAACCACCCCTTTAAATCTGTTCCGCTAAGACCGATAGCTAATCGGCAGCTCTCTGTCTCTGCATCCAGAGATACCTCCGCTGTGTTTCCCCCTTTGCTCTGTGCTGCTTCAGTGCTGACTAGCGTGACAGGGGGGAGACGATGGTTGCTGCTGATTCTGGCTCTCAGCCGCACATTAAGAGTTAAAGCTAGCTGTCAATCAGACAGCTTTTTGACAATGGCTCATCTCTTTCCTTTCAGCTGCTAGTGGGTAAAAGCCCACTATTAACTGACTTTAGTAAATGTAATCTTTTGACTAAAATAAGAAGTATACATTTGTTTTTGGCTTTACTTCTCTTTTAATGCTAATAATGCTTTAGTAGAATTTAAATGGTTATGTTTCTGTGAGAAGACTGGCAGGCCCAATGTAACGCAGGTATTTTATTGGTTTATTGCAGCTTATTTTATATTAATGAACTATGAACTGTTCAGTTGAAGAAAGGGAAAAAAGCATGGCAAAGTGCACATAAATCTTAAGTCATCGCAGCCTATAACATTCTTCTTACTATAAAGAATAGTGATTTTTTTACATATTTAAAACTTGTCACTTTGGATTAAAAAAATGTTTGTGTTTAATATCTTTCTTGTGGTAAGACATTGTTAAAAGCTCACATTACAATGGCAGAAATGCACTTTGTCATGTATATATTATTAATTGTGTGCGCAGATAAAGAGCGAGGAAGAGCACAAGCTGGTGAAAACCAAAGCTGTAAATGAAGAGGAAGTGGTCCGTATCCCTATAGCATTTGCCATGGTGAAGCTAATGCAGACACTTCCACAAGAGGTGATGGAGGTCAATCTGCCCAGGTATGAAAAAAATATCTTTATTTGCAGGGCATGCTGAGTTGCTTGGACCAATCAGTCTTGTAGTTGTTGTTTCAGGTTAGCTGAATATTTCATAGTGCAGAGGCTTTAGAATCTCAGTTGTATTTAAAGTGTACTGTATGTCAGGGCACAGAAATGCACTCAACTCTTAAGTTCTGTTCTTAGATAAGAATAGACAGCAATTTTGTAGAGTGATGTTGGTCCTACCCAGTGTTCTTTTGCTAAACTACCTAAACCCTTTCACTCTCCCATCTCCAGAACATAATGTTTTTCCCTGAAAATAAGGCCTGGTTTTAATTAATTTTGACAACAAAAGAACACAGTAGGGCTTTTTTTTCCGGGGTAGGTCTTACTATGTAATGTTCTGTCTTCTCTCACCCACTCCCTCCCTGCCGGTCAGGAAACCCCAGTGTGAACCAAGGTAAAATGCTTGTAAAATCCTATAATCCACTCTGTTTATAGTAGTATATAATGTACAATGTGTGAGTTTCTGTAATAGAATTTTGCCAAATACCTTCGTTATAGCGTCGGAACTCTCTTCCCCGCTCCGAGCACTGCAGAAGGGGGTTGAGATCCCCCCGCTGACAGCTGGGAGAAGAGGAGGAGAGCAGCGGGAGGTCAGCTGAGCACCAAGCGGCACTGTACCGAAGGTGTTGGGCACAATTCTACTACAGAAACACACACATATTGTACATTATATACTACTGTAATAGAGTGGATTATAGGATTTTACAAGCATTTTAAACTGGGCTTTTTTCCAGGGTATGGCTTATATTGCAGCCCTCCTGGAAAATAACAGTGGGTCTTATTTTCAGGGTAGGTCCTATTTTTGGAGAAACACATAGGAAACAAATTGTTCTGTCATCGAAAATGAGAGGCAATTACTCTCCTTGAGATGACACAGGAAGTGTGCACAGGACAACTCTGAATTTTTTGACATGATCAAGGGGCATTTTGAGAATATTTGAACAGATAAAGCACACTTGATGGTAAATTTAACAAACCAAAAGGTAAAGAATTTAATAGAAGTTTGTTGTCAGGGTTTAAATACACTTTTTTTTTCCGAGGGAGAAAAAAAAAACAGATTCTGGTGTTGGCTTTGTGAATTGAGCCTATATTAACCACTGGTGGTTCAGTTATCCTGACTGGGCGTCATATGATGTCCAGCAGGATAACAGCCGCTGCGTGCCCATGGGGGGCGAACATCGCGGCCATCGGTGGTGCGGTGTGTCAGTCTGACTCACCGCTACACCGATCTCGGTAAACAACCGACAGAGCTCTTTACCACATGATCATGTCCAATCATGGCTGATCATGATGCAAACAGGAAGAGCCATTGATAGGCTTTTCCTTACTCGCCTCTGACAGAGGCGAGTAGAGGAAAGCCGATCGGCTGCTCTTCTGACAGGGGGGGTCGGTGCTGATTGTTTATCAATGCAGTCCCCCCTCGGATGCCTGCCCAGGACCACCAGGGATGACTACCCACACTGGACCACCAGGTATGTCACCCTAGACCACCAGGGATATGCCAATCGCTGCCCAGGCAGCTGCCAATCTGTGCCCAAACTTATTTACAAAATTTTATAACAGAAACAAAAGAAAAACGTATTTCTTTTTTTTCAAAATATTCAGTCTTTTTTTATTTGTTTAGCAAAAAATAAAAACCGCAGAGGTGATCAAATACCACCAAAAGAACGCTCTATTTTGTGGGAACAAAATTATAAAAATTCTGTTTGGGTACAGAGTAGCATGACCGCACAATTGTCATTTAAACAGTGACGGCGCTGAAAATTAGCTTGTGCAGGAAGGGGGTGTAAGTGCCTGGTATTGAAGTGGTTAACATAGACTATAATAATTTATACATTTTTTTCCCTATTACTTTGCCAGTATCCTGATAAAGGTATGTATCCTCCTGAGAAACCGATTTCAAGAAATCCGTGATCTTGCAAGAAACACTCTAATTAAGATTCTGGAAACCCTTGGGCCTCGTTATCTGCACTATGTGTTAAAGGAGATGCAAACTGTTTTAGTTAAAGGATACCAGGTAATGTTAATTTTTAATATCAAATATGTTATGTTATTATTGCTAGTTTCCATATCTAATAATTTCTCTTTTTTTTTTTTTTTTTTTTTTTTTTATCCAATTCAAGGTTCATGTGCTGACGTTTTCTGTGAACCTGTTTTTAAAAGGACTTACTGCCAAGCTTAAAAGCGGCGACCTTGATGGCTGTATAGAAACTTTGATCCAGGTAAATAAAACAAATCAAGGAATGAGACTGTAGCAGAGAAGGTGAACTCCTCTGTGTAACTCCTTGGATTTTAAACCAAGTGGTGAGAGGGTATTTTTTTGTTTGCTTTTTTTGGCAGTCAGTTGTAAAGTTTTACAGGAACGTGTTGGCCGTTATAATTTGAATAAACAAGATATCTGAGTACCTTATAAAAAAAAAACATTTATTGAATATACCTGGGTAAGGCAATCACAAATAAGTGTTAAAGGATAAGTTCACCAATTTTTTTTTGCATGTAAAAAATGTGCATTTATAAATTTTTTCGTTAGGAGCCTGTAAAGCTTTGCAAATGGTCCTGCAAGACTGTCTGTGTAGCTGTCTGCCCGTACCTCTGATACAGGCAGGCAGTTACTGAATGACAGGAAGCTCAATGAACTACCTTTCGAGCGCTCATCAGCGCCCTGGTAGTTTAATGATAACTACAAGCTGTCAGCCGCAAAGGCTGTCGGCACATGTAGTTAATTGATTCACAGGGATCTGTGAATCAATGATACGGCTGTGTGGGCGGAGCCTCCTACGGCTGCACACTCTTTCAATTGTGACAGTGAGTGTGTGGAGAAGATCCCTGGCTCACTGTCACAAGGGGGAATCGGAGGGGGGGAATCTTGGGGAGAATGTCAGATGCAAACATGTTACACCCTAAATATGGGTGTAGCATGTGGCATCTTTAGAGAGGTGAACTTAACCTATAAGCAGCCCTGCCCTGCTCTATTAGCAGTCGACAAGTGATCATATGATGATCTTTTTTATCATTTTCAATACCAGTAGGTTGTACTAATAAACCTAACTGGGGCAGATCCACAGAGAGAGTACGCCGGCGTATCTACTGATACGCTGGCATACTTTCAAATTTCCCACGTCGTATTGTTGTTTTGAATCCTCAAAACAAGATACGACGACATCTGGGTTAGATCCGACAGGCATACGTCTTCGTACGCCTTCGGATCTAAGATGCAATTCTTCAGCGTCCGCTGGGTGGCGTTCCTGTCGCGTCGAGTATGCAAATTAGCTATTTCCGACGATCCACGAACGTACGAGCGGCCGGCACATTCCTTTACGTCGTCTTTAGTCGGCTTTTTTCGGCGTATAGTTAAAGCTGCTATTTGGTGGCGTACGCAATGTTAAGTATGGGCGTCGTTCCCGCGTATAATTAAAAAAAAAAAATTTTTGTTTGCGTAAGTCGTTAATGGGGCTGGCCGTAATTTACGTCCACGTCAAAACCAATGACGTCCTTGCGACGTCATTTAGCGCAATGCACAGCGGGAAATTTAGGGACGGCGCATGCGCAGTTCGTTCGGCGCGGGGACGCGCTTCATTTAAATGAAACACGCCCCCTACTCGCCGCATTTGAATTGCGCGCCATTACGCCACGAGAGATAGACTACGCCGCCGTAACTTACTGCGCAAATTCTTTGTGGATTCGAAGCTGGCAAAAGTAAGTTGCAGCGGCATGGCGTATCTCACATACACTGTGCCCATCTAATTGTATGTGGATCTGCCCCATTGCGGTTAAACACAATTAGTTAAAGTGGATGTAAACCCTCCGTACACCCAGTGAAGTGAACAGCCTCAGATGATACACAGAGATTAACCAAATCTCCCTACATAAGTTTTATATGTATATCTGCTGTGTTCACATTTATATAGTGTTTAGAAAGTTCATATTTTGTTAGATTTTCTTTTCCTGGTTAACACAGAGTGTGATGTCTGGGCATACATACAGCCAAGATAGCTAACATTGCTGATTGGAGGAAAGGCACACACCCCCTCTCATCATAGGCAGAGACTCTCAGAGCTGGTTTGTAATAGGAGCTGCTCTCTGCTAATCTATTTTTAGCAACCTCCTTTAACAAAAGATTCAGACTGCTTTTGTCTAAAAAGTAAAAAAATATGTCGAGTTCTCAGGCTGATAACAGAGGAACCGTTCAGAAGAGAGCTATAAGACTTGGCTCATTAAAAAGATAACAAAATACTGCAGATATGTGCCCAGCTCAAATTTCATGAATCGGGTTTACATCCACTTTATACATATAATGATGACCACAACATACAGGGATATACAATGTAATACTGACACAAAATCACACACATAGGTTGGACTTGTGTCTGCTAATGATGTCAGTGCATGATGAGAGTGTGATGAAAATATATTATGTTCAACAAAGGAACAGTGCATGTATATAGATGCCAGTGAGTCCCATTATGAAAAGTACATTCCACAGAGACTAAAAAAAAAAAAAAAACAATATTACAAGCCACAGACATTACAAGGAATCGTTAACTATTACAAGAACACTCAGTGAGGACTAGCATCCAAAAATGTCAGACTTTTTCCCAAACCCATGTCTGCGAGGATAACACTGAAAGGATGTTTATATTGTAAAAATATATTTAGAACATCTGTATAAGAATAACATGTAACATTTAATAGCTGCATATTTTATCAATGGCATCAACTTAGACACAAGTCAGATGTTTACCATGCACATTTTGTGTTCCCTGAAGATTTTCAACAATGAGCTGTTTGGAAACATCGCAGAGGAAAAAGAAGTGAGAGGGATAGTCTCTAAAATAATGGAAGCTCGAAGCAGCAAAAGTTTTGATTCCTATGAACTGCTTGCTCAGTTTATTGGAAAAGACCAGGTTGTAAAATTGATCCTGCCCTTAAAAGAGGTAAGATGTGTGTAACTGGAACAGCATGCGTGTTTTAATCTTACAACAGAATTGGAGCTATGCCGTATTCATTTATTGTACTGTAGATATATTGTAATATTTCTGTGACATTTAGAAAATGATGATTTAAAGCATTCTAACAGTACAAACAAATGGCCACTGCCCCCACGTATAACTGGCCTTTACAGCAAGGAGCACTGGAAGGGTGATGCATGTCAAACGGCACCATAGAGATTTCCAAGCTCAACTTACCAACCAGCCTGCGGCCAACAGATTTATCCTGTCTAACAATATGCGTTAAAAAGAGGGGTTTAGTCTGCACACATTTGCAAATGTGTAAGCTACAATCCCCGTCTAGGCACCCCAAGTACTTGGATTTGACCTGGTATCAGCCTCTTGCAATTCCCTGTACAGGGAGAGGAACAAACTGCACAATGAACAAATGAATTGTGCTGCAATGCTTATGTGATAACAAGAAGAGAGATCAGGGAGATGAGCTCATTGGTCGGCTGATTCTCATTTAGTCCTCATGCACGCTACAAAAACCCCACTTTTGAATAAATAATTATACTATAAGGAAGAAAAAAGCCACTTTTAAGGGTGTTAAAACGCCCCTTTCACCTTTTCAGACGGAAAAAAACGCTAAATACGCATAAAGGTGTGTAAGCATGTCTAAATGCGCATAAGCACTAGGTGCATTAAATAATCGTCTAAACCCATGACGTGCCTAAACACGCTTTTAACGCTGCCTTTCTCCTGCCGGGAGAAAAAGGGTTCAGAAGAGCTGGGCAAATGGGGTGCTTGAGGCCTTACTGTCCAGTCACAGACTGGGGGTGAGGAGGAGCAAAACCCTTAATTGCTACTTAACTGGAACTGAGAAAATGTAAGTCTCCTGCTCTGTCAGAAAAGGGCTGTGCTGTATGGCAGACCTTTAAAAAATCTCAGAACTGGGTGAACAGAAATACAAATCCTTTGGGAGGTAAAACCACGCAACGTATATTTATGTGTGTTTACCTGTTCAGGCCAAAGGCCAGCTTTAAAGCGGGAGTTCATCCATAAAAAAAAAATTTACCCTTAGATTGATGCTCATTTTGTCTAGGGGAATCGGCTAGTTGTTTTAAAACCGAAGCTGTACTTACCGTTGTAGAGAGCGATCTTCTTCGCCGCTTCCGGGTATGGTCCTTGGGACTGGGCGTTCCTATTTGATTGACAGTCTTCCGACAGGCTTCCGATGGTCGCATACATCGCGTCACGAGAAGCCGAACGTCGGTGCGGCTCTATACTGCGCCTGTGCACCGACGTTCGGCTACTTTCGGAAAATCGTGACGCGATGGATGCGAGTGTCGGAAGCCTGTCGGAAGACTGTCAATCAAAATAGGAACGCCCAGTCCCACAGCCCATACCCGGAGAAGATCGCTCTCTACAACGGTAAGTACAGCTTCGATTTTAAAACAACTAGCCGATTCCCCTAGACAAAATGAGCAGGAATCTAATGCCACATACACACCATCACTTTATGTGATGAAAAAAAACGACATTTTCTGTGAAGTAAAAAACAACGTTTTTGAAACTTCAATTTTCAAAGACGAAGTTGCCTACACACCATCGTTTTTTCACAATGCTCTAGCAAAGCGAGGTTACGTTACCACGTTTTTCCATTGAAGCGCGCTTCATAACTAGCTTCTGGGCACGCGCGGGTGTAAAAACGTCGTTTTTTGCTACATACGGTCAATTTCTGTGAAGTAAAAAACGACGTTTTGAAAAACGACACATAAAATTGAAGCATGCTTCAATTTTTTTTGGGCGTTTTTCACAAGGCATAAAACTACGTTTTCCCCCACACACGGTCATTTAAATTGACGTTTTTAAAAATGTCGTTTTTTTTCATCACATAAAGTGATGGTGTGTACGCGGCATAAGGTTAAAAAATGTTAGTTCCGGGTGAACCTCCACTTTAAGATTGATGTAAGCTGATGTATGACTTTTTAGCCTTGTTGTGTTTACCTTCTTTAAATACTACTGTGTTTATAGACATTTCATTGGCAGAAATATATGGTTCCTAATGTTTTGCAGATTTTAGAGAAGACAACAAGTTTGAAGATTGCTCGCAAAGTACATGAAGCTTTCCGTAGAATTGTGTTTGGTTTAGTAGCCAATGAAGATATGTCTGCAGAATCCATTCTTTTACTGAGTTTTGGTCTGATCAGTGAGAACCTTCCACTCCTAACAGAGAAAGACAAGTATGTTATATTAAAGGGGTTTTATACTTTGCTTGTTAATGAAGGTAACTCCAGCGTTAACATCTTTCATGCATGTTGTTGGGAGAGAGGTTCTAATATTATTGTACTGACATTCTTATCTTTTACTTTCAGGGATAAAAACTCAGAAATGCTTCCTCCAGATCCACGCCTTCAGCCTCAGAGCTGTTTGATAATTCAGCCGCCTCTTCCTCGTGGAGGGCGCAAAGCAGCTGTTAGCACAAAGACCAATATGCATATTCTTGTAGATACTGGACTCAAGGTTAGTGATAACAGACAGTACAAATGTTCTACAAAATCAATCAATCCATATAAAACAAATGTCCCATATAAATTGTAGCAGCGCTCTTTGTTCAAATGGGAAATGAACAAACTTCTTTATGCAATAATTGTCATAAAGGTAAATGATTGTCATAAAGGTAAATGATAGACAAAAGGGAGAGGTGCTCAAGCTTGTGTAAGCTCTAGATGAAGATAAGAGCGGTGAGATAATTCCTCTTCACAGTCCACCCATCACCGGAATGTCACCATGTGCAGACAAGAAACCCCTCTTGGGTATGCACTTACCACAAAGATAAGTAAACCAAGCCTTCAAAGATCTGCTCTTATCCTTTTCTCGTTACTATAAACTCCACACGTTATACAGAGGATGGGGTCCACTTTGGCTCATGCAAACAATAAAAGAATGCTCCACATAGCGTGACACTGTATATATGTTTAAAACTTGTATTGCTTGTCCCTGTGCCCCCCTCACACTATATACGTACACAATATAAATCAAAAGACAGCAGAGATGCAGGATGCACAATTGATTCTCCGAGCTCTAATTACCGGTACCACCAGCTGAAATGCCGTACACTTCAGGGGATGCCTCTGGGAGATGCAAACCGTCCCTGTCTGTCTATCTCGAGCGATGAGAACACTGCCCTGACGTTTCGTCCCTCTTGGACTTCCTCAAAAGGCGCCTTTTGAGGAAGTCCAAGAGGGACAAAACCTTAGCGTAACCACTTCCGGACAGCCCGCCATAATTTTACATCACTACTTTGAAGAGGAATCCCATTGTTATGGTAGCAACTAACTACCATAACCCAGGTATCCTCTTCAAGAGTGGGCGGTTCACTTCAAGATAAAAGTAGTCTCTGCGGTAAATTTGTCATGAGATTACTTTTATCGGCGACGGGAGAGGGGCCTTCTGCCACTCTCCGGTGACCCCTCCCCCCACTGCTTACCGGAGCCGTCAGGAGTGGCTGAGGCAATCGGGTCTGCTCCCTAGGCTGACATGGAGATGAGTGAGGGGAAGATGGCCCCCACCCATCTCCATATCATTGCAGAGCGGCGAGAGTGACGTCAAAAGGTCAGTTCTGCCCAATGCTCATTAAGGGACACTTACTTTTTTTTTTAAAAGACATTACATTTTTATTTTTTATTTTACTTTTTTTTGCATTTTAGTGTAAATATGAGATCTGAGGTCTTTTTGACCCCAGATCTCATATTTAAGAGATCCTGTCATGCTTTTTTGTATTACAAGGGATGTTTTTACAAAGAACAGTGTAAAAAATCTAAGTAAAGGGTAAAATAAATTATTAAAAACATTTAACGCGCCCCGTCCCGCCGAGCTCGTGTGAAGAAGCGAACGCATACTTGAGCAGCGCCCGCATATGAAAACAGTTTTTAAACTACACATGTGAGGTATTGCCACGATCAAACCACACATGTGAGGTATTGCCACGATCGTTAGAGCGAGAGCAATAATTCTAGCTGTAGACCTTCTCTGTAACTCAAAACTGGCAACCTGTAGAATTTTTTAAACGTTGCCTATGGATATTTTTAAGGTTAAAAGTTTGTCGCCATTCCACTAGCGGGCGCAACTTTGAAGAGTGACATGTTGGGTATCAATTTACTTAGCATAGTCTCATCTTTTATAATGTATAAAAATATTGGGCTAGCTTTATTTTTTTTAATTAAAAAAAGCGAATTTCTTCCCCAAAAAGTGTGCTTAGAAGACCGCTGCACAAATACGGTGTGGCAAAAAGTATTACAACAACTGACATTTTATTCTTTAGGTTATTAAAAATATATATATAATGTTTGTGGGTTCCAAGTAATTATTCTAGCAAAAAAAAAAAAAAAAATTTTAACTTGCAAGCACCAAATCTCAGAAAGAGGCTCGGTCCTTAAGTTGTTAATGACTCTTCAAAGTAATAAGATGACAAGCAGGTGCGACTTATTTTGTGGGCCTAAATAATATGAGCAGGTCCAAGTTGCTTACTTATCTTAATGTGGTAAATATTTTGTCTGGAAGTAGATATTTTCAGTGTTTTTTAGATCTTGTGCCAATTTATTTGTGTGTTTCTATGGTACAGCTGCTTCATGTGAGTTTGAAAAAATCCAAAGTAAACTCTTCTGAGGAACATGCATTGGAAATGCTGGATCCCTTTGTGCAGATACTGATTGGCTGCCTACAGTCTATGGATGTAAAGGTGAGGATATGAGCTGATATATCTAGAATATCACATGTGTGTTTAATAAGTAGAATCAATGTGTGCTTTAAACTGAAACTGCAGGATCAACTAAAGGTGTAGATGATTTGCATACTATATACTGTATATGAACTTCATTACCTGCCCAAGGTTTTGTAACTGTGTTTAACCCATCTTGTAATTTGTACTCGTTCAAATTGCACTTACAGGGTCACTTTACTGTTGCCTAGTTCAGCTTCACAGCTTACTATATTTATTCATGCATATTGTGCATTTATCTGCGTGCCTGGAGGTCTCTGGTATCAAACTCGTTGATAAAATATTAAAATCTTTGTACAAGGGATGGGTACAAAAAAAAGTGTATGAAAGATTAAAGGTTCAATTATTTTTTTAATTAACCACTTAAGACCCGGACCATTACGCAGGTAAAGGACCTGGCCAGTTGCGATTCGGCACTGTGTCGCTTTAACTGACAATTGCGCGGTCGTGTGATGATGCTCCCAAACAAAATTGGCATCTTTTTTTTCCACACAAATAGAGCTTTCTTTTGGTGGTATTTGATCACCTCTGCTGTTTTTATTTTTTGCGCTATAAACAAAAATAGAGCGACAATTTTGAAAGAAATTCAATATTTTTAACTTTTTGCTATAATAAATATCCCCAAAAAAGATATCATTTTTTTTTCTCAGTTTAGGCCGATACGTATTCTTGTACATATCTTTGGTAAAAAAAATCGCAATAAGCGTTTATCGATTGGTTTGCGCAAAATTTATAGCGTTTACAAAATAGGGGATAGTTTTATTGCATTTTTATTAATATTTTTTTTTTCGTGACTGTGGCATTATGGCGGATACATCGGACACTTTTGACACATTTTTGGCACCATTGTCATTTTCACAGCAAAAAAATGCTATGAAAATGCATTGTTTACTGTGAAAATGACAATTGCAGTTTGAGAGTTAACCACTAGGCGGCGCTGAAGGGGGGTTAAGTTTGACCTCATATGTGTTTCTTACTGTAGGGGGGCGGGGCTGGACGTGTGATGTCATTGATCGCCTTTTCTTTATCGTACATCACGGGACACAGAGCGGCATATTCATTACTATATGGGTTATATGGAGTACCTTCAGGTGATGGACACTGGCAATCTCAAACAGGAAGTGCCCCTCCCTATATAACCCCCTCCCATAGGAGGAGTACCTCAGTTTTTACGCCAGTGTCTTAGGTGTTGGTCATGGTTTAGCTTGCCTCCACATCCTTGGGATTAAGGTGGGCTAACCGGTTCTGTCCAAAGGCCTCAGCGCTAAAGTGGTCAGTAACCGGACCCCAAACCAATGGGGTATAGCCCATAATGCTTTCTTTTCAGAGAGCTGGACCCTGGGCCCAGAACTTAGAAACCTTTGGGGGCCTAATGTTTCTGTTGCCAGAGTGCTATATGGGCCCAGGACAGTGGATCCTTCATAGGAACCCAGGGCCTGAAGGTCAATGCCCCACGGAGATGGGGGAAGATTGGGCCTCTTGCTTTGCAAAGTCCTGCGGCATGGAGCAGGTAAGTGAGGGGAAACTTGCGGAACTTGGTTCTTAGCAGGTTTTTCTGGGGGGTTCACAGGGGACATGCCTATAGTTATGCGCTGCATCTGGCAAGTAAGTCACATGTCTTATAGATAGGATGGCTTTATGTGTTATTTCCCCATAAAAGGTGACCTCCCTGGTAGTATTTAAAAGCATTGAGAGGCTGTGTGTGTGTTCATGAGAGCTGTGCTTACCTGCAAGCCTCCAGGCGATTGCTGCATAGGTTCTCCTCCTAGCCTGGATGACAGGCAAACACTGACCTCCTCGTGTGGCTCCCTTTCGTCCCACCACCCCACCCCCCGTCGGCGCGCGCGCGTCCCCGTGTTAAGGGCGCAATTTTGCGCCGTTAGCTGAGGGGGGAAGGGCGGGCCAGTAGGTTTAAGGAAGGGGCGGCCCTTCCATTCGTTCCCAGCTCAGTGTATGCTGGAACTGAGGAGGAAGAGACCAGAGCGGCAGCACGGGGCGCCGAGGACACACAGTGGCCAAAAAGGAATACTACAGCCTTAAAGACTGTTCTGAAGCCTAGAGATAGGCTGTTCGCTTTTTCTCAGCAGTTTTTTCTTTGGCAATACTACTAAGGGGGACAGAATGTTTTTTCTCTCTTTGGTTTAAAAAAAAAAAAAAAAGAAAACTTAAAAGTAGAGAAGGCATTTTTTGTCTCCCGAAAGGGTTTTGGGGTAATAATTTATTTTCCAAACACCGTTAAGTTAGCGGGCGTACCTCGGTATTGTACCATGGCATCTGGTTCTGAGGGTACAAGAGGTGGGGATTCCCCCAGACAGTCTGAGGTCTCGGACAAAGTTATGCCGCTGCTTTCCCGAGAGGGAGCCTTAGTGGGACCATCGGGATCTGGGGCTGGAGCTGGCACGGGTCAGTCCAACCCTAGGGTGGTCACGGACGAGGTACTATCCACCTCCTTAAAAGAGATGGAAAAAAGAATGGAAAAAATGATAGCCAAGGCTATGCGGGGCAGAAAACGGAATAGATCTCCGTCGCCCGAGCGTGGACCCTCAGAGGAAGAGGTCCTTTCCGCAGGGGAATTGGACGACCTCTTGGACAAGGACCAAGCAGGTTCGGGGATCGAGGACCCGGATACGGAGGAGTCTGGGGCAGCCTCCCAAGGGGAGAGCTGGTGGGTTCAAGCCTTAACGGACTTGGTCCATAGAGCATTTAACTTGCCAGTACCAGATCTCCAAGTATCGACGGTTTCAGCTTTGGGCTCACTAAGACCGCCTCAAAACAACGCAGTTTTTCCGATCCATCCTCTACTAGAGGAAGTTATGTTCCAAGATTGGACCAAGCCAGATAGAATCTTTTTACCACCTAAAAGATTCTCTGCCTTATATCCTATGGAAAAGAAATTTTCCAAGAGATGGGCAACCCCGGCGGTGGACGCAGCCATCTCATGTGTTAACAAATCTTTAACATGCCCTGTAGAAAACATACAGGTGTTCAAGGATCCGGTTGATAAACGCTTGGAAACGCTACTAAAAAACTCCTTCACCACTGCAGGGGCAGTAGTGCAGCCAGTTGTGGCTGCGATTGGGGTTGCACAAGCATTATCGGATCAAACTAAGCAGATGCTTAAACTTATTCCTGCCCAACAGGCAGAAGAATTTTTGGATGTCCCTAGGGCCATACGCTTTACGGTAGACGCAATTAAGGATTCTATCCAGCAAGCGTCACGTTTGTCGCTATCCCTTATCCATATGAGAAGACTCTTATGGTTAAAGAGCTGGGAGGCAGAGCCCCCATGCAAGAAGCTCCTGGTAGGGTTCCCCTTCCATGGAGAACGACTCTTCGGAGAAGACCTGGATAAATACATTCAGACCATTTCAAGCGGCAAAAGTACTCTTTTGCCAACCAAGAAAAAGTTTCGAGGACCTGCGTTTAAACGACAGTACTCCCCTGGGCAGGGGCCCTCTAATACCAAACAGTATCGACGGCCTCCTGCAAGATCAAACTTTAACTTTAACAACAAATCGCAGGGACAGGCCGCCGGAGGCAAGAAGCAGTGGTTTCGCAAACCAGCAAAACCAGCCCCCAAGCCGGCCTTATGAAGGGGCGCCCCCACCCCCGAGGGTGGGGGGAAGGCTGCGCCTCTTCTCAGAAGTTTGGGAGGCCAGCATTACCGACAGATGGGTACGGTCTTCCGTGGCTACAGGCTACAAACTATACTTCCTAAAGTTTCCTCCTCCTCATTTCCAGGAGTCAAGGGTACCAAACGATCCGAGGAAGGGAGCCGCATTAATGGCGGCATTGAATCTTCTACTCTCCCAGGAGGTAATAGTAGAGGTACCAGTCCAAGAACAAGGGCTGGGTTTCTACTCCAACCTATTTATCATCCCAAAGCCCAACGGCGATGTCAGGCCAATCTTGGACTTAAAGATGGTAAATACATACCTAAAGGTCCGCTCGTTTCGGATGGAATCCGTGCGGTCAGCAGCTGCCACACTCCAGAAGGACGACTTCATGGCATCCATAGACATAAAGGATGCCTATCTTCATGTTCCAATTTATCAGCCACATCAAAGATTTCTACGCTTTATGGTGGCTTTGCGTCATTACCAATTCGTGGCGCTTCCTTTTGGGTTGGCTACGGCCCCCCGGGTATTCACGAAGGTCCTAGCCCCAATCCTAGCCAAACTAAGGATCCAAGGGGTCACGATCCTAGCGTACCTGGACGACCTCCTAGTCATAGATCACTCGTCTCCTGGCCTGGAACGAGCAGTGGCCCTCACGGTTCAATACCTCGAGAGGTTCGGCTGGGTCCTAAATCGAGAAAAGTCAGTATTCCAGCCCACAAGGCAGTTGGAATATCTCGGCATGAGGTTAGACACAGAACAACAAAGGGTGTTTCTACCTCTGATAAATGTCAAAGCCATCAAGGAGTTAATCCTATTGCTTCTAAGCAAGAGAGAACCAACTATTCGCCTATGTATGCGGTTGCTAGGCAAGATGGTGGCCACATTCGAGGCGGTACCATACGCCCAGAGCCACACTCGCATCCTGCAGGCAGCCATCCTGTCAGCATGGAGCAGGAGGCCACAGGCCTTGGATATCCCTTTGCCGCTCTCATCAAGAGTCCGACAAAGTCTGTGTTGGTGGTTAGACCCTCAGAATCTACTGAAGGGGAAGTCTTTCAGCCCAGTGGCTTGGAAGATAGTAACCACAGACGCCAGCCTGACAGGCTGGGGAGCAAATTTGGACGGTTGCACTCGCCAGGGTACTTGGGCAAAGCCAGAGAAGCAGTTGCCCATCAACATCTTGGAGCTCAGAGCTACTCGACTAGCCCTCAGGGCTTGGACGTCCAAATTGCAGGGGTTCCCGGTGAGAATTCAATCCGACAATGCCACGGCCGTGGCATACATAAATCACCAAGGGGGAACCAAGAGTCAAGCCGCTCAGAGAGAGGTGAACTTGATTCTCCTGTGGGCAGAGGCTCATGTGCCCTGCATATCGGCAATATTCATTCCAGGAGTGGACAACCTTCAGGCGGACTTCTTAAGTCGCCAGACTCTGTTGCCGGGGGAATGGTCTCTACATCCACAGGTCTTTCAGACACTCTGCCAAAGATGGGGAGTGCCGGACGTGGATGTCATGGCATCGAGACTCAACAAGAAACTAGACAGGTTCATATCCCGCTCAAGGGATCCGATGGCCTGCGGAACCGATGCGCTGGTTTGCCCTTGGTATCAGTTCAAACTTCTTTATGCATTTCCCCCGCTCCAGTTACTACCCCGCCTGCTGCGCAGGATCAGGGTGGAGCACATACCAGTCATCCTGGTAGCTCCAGCATGGCCCAGAAGGGCATGGTATTCACTAATCCTGAAGATGGTAGTGGGAGACCCTTGGACTCTTCCTCTACGGCCAGACCTGCTATCGCAAGGTCCGATCCTCCACCCTGCCTTACGGCATCTAAATTTGACGGCCTGGAAGCTGAATCCCTGATTCTCAGGGGTTAGAGGTCTGTCTCAGAAAGTAATCTCTACCCTAATCAGAGCCAGGAAACCGGTCTCTAGGGTGATTTATTACAGGGTCTGGAAGGCCTATGTAGGCTGGTGTGAGTCCAAGCGATGGCTTTCTCGCAAGTTTACCATCGATAGAGTATTACGTTTTCTCCAGCTAGGAGTGGATAAAGGACTGGCATTAAGCACAATCAAAGGACAGATTTCAGCTTTGTCAGTGTGGTTTCAGCGGCCGCTGGCCACCCACTCGCTGGTTAAGACCTTCCTTCAAGGGGTCTTACGTATTAATCCTCCAGTTAAATCCCCACTTTGCCCGTGGGATTTAAATCTTGTTCTGTCAAGTTTACAGAAACAACCTTTTGAGCCGTTGGCTGAAATTCCTTTGGTTTTACTGACAAGGAAGTTAGTATTTTTGGTTGCCATAGTTTCCGCCAGAAGAGTATCGGAACTGGCAGCCTTATCCTGTAAGGAACCATATCTTATTTTTCATAAGGACAAGGTCGTTCTCCGCCCTCATCCTTCCTTTCTACCAAAAGTTATATCCAGTTTTCATCTAAACCAGGATTTGGTATTACCATCCTTCTTTCCTAAACCTACTTCCAGAAAGGAAGGGTTGCTGCATACCTTGGATATTGTCAGGGCCATGAAGGCCTATCTTAAAGCTACAGAGAAGATCCGGAAAACAGATGTGTTGTTCATTTTACCGGATGGGCCCAAGAAGGGGCAGGCAGCTGCAAAATCCACCATCTCAAGGTGGATTAAACAGTTAATCACTCAGGCCTACGGCTTGAAAGGGTTGCCTCCTCCGTTATCATTAAATGCTCATTCTACTAGGGCCATAGGCGCCTCCTGGGCAGCACACCACCAGATCTCTATGGCTCAAGTTTGCAAGGCGGCAACCTGGTCTTCTGTCCACACGTTTACAAAATTCTACCAGTTGGACGTAAGAAGGAATACTGATACAGCCTTTGGGCAGGCAGTGCTGCAGGCTGCAGTTTGAGACCCTCGGATTCCGGGGGCTCCCTTTTGAGTTAAATTTAAAATTATTTTTCTCAACTAAGTTGGATTTATTATGATTTGAATATATCTCTAAATTAAATCCTTTTGTCTTGGGAAGATGTTCTCCCTCCCCTCATTGTAAGCATTGCTTTGGGACATCCCATATAGTAATGAATATGCCGCTCTGTGTCCCGTGATGTACGATAAAGAAAAAGAGATTTTTAATACAGCTTACCTGTAAAATCTTTTTCTTGGAGTACATCACGGGACACAGAGCTCCCACCCCTCTTTTGGGGACCATTTTGGGAGGCATACTGCTTGCTACAAAACTGAGGTACTCCTCCTATGGGAGGGGGTTATATAGGGAGGGGCACTTCCTGTTTGAGATTGCCAGTGTCCATCACCTGAAGGTACTCCATATAACCCATATAGTAATGAATATGCCGCTCTGTGTCCCGTGATGTACTCCAAGAAAAAGATTTTACAGATAAGCTGTATTAAAAATCTCTTTTTCCTATGTCAGTGAACAGACGATCAATGACAGCGCCACAGTGAAGAATGGGGAGAGCTGTGTTTACACACAGCTCTCCCCATTCTTCAGCTCTGGGGACCCACCGCGGGACTCCGGCGGCGATCGGGTCCCGCGACCCACGGCTGGGCACTTAAAGAGGACGTACAGGTACGTGCTTGTGCCCAGCCGTGCCATTCTGCCGACATATATGTGCAGGAGGCGGTCCTTAAGTGGTTAAATGGCAAACATGTTATAGTTACCTGCTCTGTGCAGTGGTTTTGCACAGAGTGGCCCCTATCCCCTTCTTCTTGGGTCCCCTGCTGGCACTCCTGGCCCCTGCCCTCCTACTCAGTGTTCCCATAGCAAGCTGCTTACTCTGGGGGCACTTGAGCATGCTCATTCTCGAGCCGCCTCTGTCTGAGACACACAGAGCGTGGCTTGGCCCCACCCCCCATTCCATTGTCACTGGCTGTGATTGACTATCACTGCTCTGTCTCAGCCAATGAGGAGGCAGAGACCCGGGAGAGCTTCTGCTCTCGTGCACATCGCTAAATCAAGATCGGGCTTAGGTAAGTATTGGGGGGAGCTGCACACTGAAGGTTTTTAACGCATAGTATTCATGAAGGTAAAAAAAAAACACTTCAGCCTTTACAACCACTTTAATGTGCATTTCCTGCATTTGTTCATAAACTCGGTAAACAGCACAAGTTTCCTTAAGACAGACTCCATATTGTTCAGTGGTATGAAATCCCTGCTCTTATCGCCTCTTCTTTATGCAGCTCTTCCGGGACAGATCAGAGTAATGCTGATTTGTCAGCGCCATCACATAGTATAGCTCTGATCTCTCTCGGAAGCCCAAGATGTCATATTCAGAACTAAGCAAAAATATCTGTGCTGTGCAAAAGGCAACGTGTTGAACATTTATCTTCCTATATAGGTCATCACTGGAGCTCTGCAATCCGTCATCTTGATTCTTAAGTTTCCGTTACCCTCTATAGAGAAGAACACAGAGGAGCTGATCAAACAGCTTTTCCTGTTGTTAAAGGATTATGCAAAAGCAGGTGCTGCCAGGGGTCAGAATTTTAATCTGGTGGTTAGCTGTTTCAAGGTAAGGACTTTTTCTTTTTTTTTTTTAGAGAACACTACATACAAGTATCACATGATATATCATAGTATAACTATTATTTGTATTTTTACAGGGTGTCACTATACTGGTTCGAAACATGACGGGAACCATTACAGAGAAACAGCTGCAAGTGTTGCTGGGTTATGCTGAAGAGGATCTGTATGATTCTTCACGACAAGCCACTGCGTTTGGTTTGTTAAAGGTTGGTTCTACCAGCATTATTGGCCAGCACAAGGGGTCCACTCTCAATGTGTGTTGAATATAACGTAAAGCAGACTGCTTTAAGTTATGGTGGGTCCTGTAATAATTCAGCAGCCATTATGTTACTGTGTGATGATTTCTAATATTAAAGCAAAGTGTCCTTTTCAAAGAGTAAGTCCAAGTAAAATTAAATTGTGATCTGGTAATGCTGAACAGGAAACGATACAAAGTTCACATGATTTACATTTTTTTTTTAAATAATCCTTGAAACCAGAATCCTCAGTCTTTTCATAGTGTTTATATATGGAAATTTTCAAGGAAATGCTTAAATGTGTATCCTCACAGGGGGGCACTGTGGATGCACTGGTATAAATGTGCCAACGTCCCGATATGTTGAAATGGACACTATATAGACTAGGAGATTGGATTTAAAATGGCACACAGGTAGTTAATGTAAAAATCTAAGGGTTTTATTATAGAAATCTATATAAAAATACATTCATAAATATCAGTGTAACAATTATCGATATATGGCCCAGAATAATGCTATAATATCACTTCCAAAAACTACAATAGCATACGTAAACTCAAATTACAAAAGATACATATCCAACAAACAATAATGGTTGAACAGTGTGCATATAAAGTGTATAGCCTTAATCATGGGTCCAGTATGCAGAATGCTTTTCTTGCTCTGCTCTACATGTTTCGCACATCGTAACGCTTCTTCAGGAGCATGATGGTAAACAGGTCGTACCAACGCACTGGCAGTATATCTAAACCAGATAGCCACTTAGGTTTGTAGAAGTCATAATAAAAGACAGCAGGGTATTGAACGAAGCACAGTCTGCTGGTAAGCAGAAAAGGGATTCCTTCCAGGTGTATTTAACTTCTAAATGCCAGAAATTATGCACTAATATAGACCTGGTGCATGGGCTAGGGAGGGATAATCTGTCCAAGGAATTGCCCAAAAAAGGGTAACGTGGCCAAGCTTAAGACCTGGCAAAATGGCGTAAAAAAGAATCCTGTAGGGAACCTCTCCTCTTTTGGAAGTGATATTAGAGAATTACTCTGGGCCATATATCGATGATAATTACACTGATATTTATGAATGTATTTTTATATAGGTTTCTATAATAAAACCCTTAGATTTTTACATTAACTAACTGTGTCCAATCTCCTAGTCTTTTAGTGTCCATTTCTATGTATGGAAATTGTGCCACTCATCACATGGTTCTGTGCTGCGGTGCTTCTAATCCTGTTTTAATGTGAATTGGGGAGATAAACTGGGCTCAAAGAGAGGTTAATGCTGGCCTGTGTTTTTTTGCATGTTTAAGGCCCCTCAGAGGGTGACAAGAACAGTGATATTTTGTGCAAGTTAGTCAGATATTAATGATGGATGGTAGGATAACTCAGCAGTTTATATTAAGCACAATCTTAATGCCTGTATTATTCCTACAGTTGAGTGCTTTTTTTTTCCTTTAATAAATTTGTTCCAGTGTTACTTTGCTGTTTATATACACAATATTAAATGTAATAATTTTGTTTTGTTTTTTTAAAGGCTATTGTATCTAGAAAGCTGATTGTTCCTGAGATTGACGATGTCATGCAAAAGGTAGCAAAGTTGGCAGTGACTTCCCAGAGTGAGCAAGTGAGAGTTCAGTGCCGACAGGTGAGGAGACAGGCTAGAACTGTATACATCTAATAAAAGTATGTTCTTGTATGTTAGAAAAAACAAAAATGCATTTATAAAAATGTTCACGAAACTAAAACTCTTTAGAATTAAAGTAGCCAACGCAAATTAAAGCAGAGTTCCAGCCGGGCGCTCACTGCTGCGCTGCGCTCTAGGAGTGGACAGGCGATCTCCTGGGACCTGTCACGTGTCCTAGATCGCCTAGAGGGAGGGTCCGCCTAAGGGGAGAGGAGGAATCGCCTAGGCGGTCCCTGGGTGGAAGGAGGAAGTGGAACAGGAAGTCCCACTCCTACCAAAGCACCCACTCCCACCCCCAAAAAAATGACATGCCAAATAAGGGGAAGATGATTAAAGCAGAAGTTCCACTTTTGGGTGGCACTCCACTTTATTGATCCAAATAAGCTGTATACAGTTTCACATCAACATGTATTATTGTGTGCATTCTCAAATTAACCTGCTCCAGCTATTGGAGCCTATGGTATTTAAGCATTGTGTTTTCCAATCCTTCGTTCTCCCATGTCATTTACATGAGGGATTATTCTTTGTTACACTGTTTCTTTGACCTGCTTACACCACCAATTTGGTTGTCCTATGTATGTCTTTCCAGATATTCCTGAAGTATTTGCTTGACTATCCTCTGGGTGACAAACTGAAGCAAAGCTTAGAGTTTATAATTGCACAACTAAGGTAAGTTGAATTGTTTTATTCCAGCCAACTATTCTTATTTTGATCAGATTTCTATAGTAGCCAGTGAAATTATAGCCTTTTTTGGTATTGATTAAAAATCTCAGTACTTGTGTTTTTTGTTTTTTTATCAGTATTTTCATATTATTATGCTTATGATGCAAACTTAGCATGGAATAAATCTGGCACAATAAATATAAATCCATTACAGCTTCAATATATTTTAGTAATCTGTCTTCAGGGTCTGGTAACCTACCGACCTTGGGAGAAATACTGAGGCTGCCATTGTTAAAAAAAATTCTACAATACAGATTCTAACATCACTGACCTGGGCGATGTGTAGTAATAAGGAATTCTGACTTTCAGACCAGTGGCTCACAGATACTGAAGCCAGAGACAGTCAGGCAAGTAATATTCTCAGGAGGCCAGTAGTTTTAGTCTACATATTTCTCTTCCAACTAGTCTAATTTAACCTTTTTTTTTTTAAGTTAGAGGAAAATCTGATTTGAAAAGTTAGGTTATTGGCATCTTGCAGTTGAACGGTGGTAAAGGATGTAGGGACAGTTGCAGTGAATATAGGCATTGGATGATATGCCAACATGGTTCCACTGCCCTTGGTTTGTGCATAGACATGAATGCTCCTATCATAGCAGTGTGTATCTCTCAGCACTTAGCAGTTGCACCCAGTGCTGGCATTATTCTGGCAAGTAACTGTCAGCCTTAACGCGTAATAGACCGATTTCCAATACTGAGATTAATCTGAGTGCCTACTGGAGAGTGCCCATAGAGAATTTGCATAACTGGGCAACTGTTAACTTTTGCAAATCTCACTGACTGACCATAGGCATTTATCATTGTTTTATTTATTGAAAGGATAGAATCTTATGCTGTTTTTTATCTTTAGTAGTGGATAAATCTTCCACTTTTTGGAAGTATACCACCAAAAGCATTGTTAATTTTTTGATGCCTAAAAGCAAACCTGTTGGGGAGTGCAGGGACGTTGGAGGAATCTGGCCTTCCAATCAAGATTTTGAAATCTTCTGTCCCTCTATATGGCTCAAGTTCACTGTAAAGAGATCACTCTCTCGGATGCTTGCTTGTAGTTTGTGCTGTGCATATCTGATTCGCAACCACTGAATCGGAAGTCAGTCCGGAAGTCATCTTTAATGGCTTTTATATTTTAATTTTTTTTTATAGTTTTGCATCTTGCCTTTTTTCACACATCCAAACACATTTAAACACTTTAAAGTGAGTAAACAAACAGCATTTTTATAGATCAGCCATATGCCCTGTTTTATTAGACCACTTAGCGCTATTATTCACATACTTCATATTTAGTTGCTAAGCAAATTCATACATTTCTTCATGGTTAATCACAGGATCAATTCACTGCATTTTTTTTGTGTTAAGGTATATTATGTGTGGAGTGAGGAAGCATTTAGAATACATTTCCTGTTCTTTATTGTTACTATGCAAGCATATAACGTATAAAAAGGTGTTAATAATGATGTTTGTATACTTCAGCTACTGATATGGTGCTTTAATGGACATGAAGCTTACTTTACAAGTCACGAAAATAGTTTGAAGGAGTGGGGTATATCAGTTTGATTAAATCTGTCTTTTTCAGTTTCATATTACTCTGTTGCCTCCAAAATATTCAACCATTACTTGATTAGTAATACAGTAGTAACAATGCACTCCATTAGGTTGACTTAAGGATACAGGCGTTTGGCCATACACTAGTTGAATTTAATTCAAAATGTTTAGTTTAAGAATATTTGGTCAGTTTTATAATTAATAATGGGGTCAAATCAACTTTCTTTTTCGACCGCAGTGACAGTGGTATTTATTCAGGAAAGTCCATTCATTCCACAATCAAATGTTAAAAAATACATTTTAAAGTATTTTTAAATGATATAGTACTGCTATTTAATACCACAAACACACTATCTGTCAAAAAAAATGATACAAGACTAAATTGGGTACAGTGCTGCATGACTTGTCAGTGAAAATATAACCGCCCTCAAAACTGAAAAAAAGCTTGGGAACAATGGAGTATTACAGGCTGGTACTCAAGTGGGTGAAGAGAGATTAGCCTATGTTGACTTTTAAGATGACATGCAGGCACATTTTAGCCACATTACTGCTTGTTATTAGAAAATGTAGGACCTGGTTCACACCATGGGATGTTCATTACACATGTGGTGGCATACGGTCTTTAACATGTGCTGTTGTGCACTGCCAATGCATGTTGCAGTGCATTTTTTATTACTGTAGTTGTACACAGAAGTATTATTTAAGAAAGCTAAATTTGAGCAAACCTCACCAGAAGTAAAGTACCGTATATACTCGAGTATAAGCCAAGTTTTTCAGCACATTTTTTTGTGCTGGAAATGCCCCCCTCGGCTTATACTCGAGTCACCTTTTTGCGCCTGATCTCCCGGACTTTGGGGACCGGTACCGGCCAGCTGTAGGTCCCCCTGGACCCAAACTTGGCACACATGTTACTCCACTCTTCCTATTCAAGTGTGCAAAGTTTGTTGGCCGGGGAGCACCGATTTTTTTTTAAAGCTAGGCACCCCTTCCAATAGACTCCCATGTTAAATGGTCATTTCTCTGGTGACTTTGGGGACCTGGTACTGGACGGTCGTAACTTGGCACACATGTAGCTGGGGAGCACCTATTTTTCAAAGCCGAGCACCCCTTTAATAGACTCCCATGTTAAACGTCAGTCTAGTCATGGGCACAGTGAGGCATGCACATGGACACAGTGAGGCATGCAGATGGACACCCTAGGCTTATACTACACCTATACGCTTATTTTCACTGTTTTTTGTGGTAAAATTAGGTGCCTAGGCTTATATTCGGTCGGCTTTTACTCGAGTATATACGGTAATTATTTTGCTTTCCAATAAATCAAACTTCAAGACATCACCTTGGTTGTATCGAGATCTGTAGTTTGTTCAAAATAATAAAAAATAAATAAAAGAAAGCATTTTTCCAACAATAAAGAATTACATCGGCCAGTATTAGTTGGTTTGCAATATTAAACTACCATATTTACAAAACAAACATATTTATTAAATTGTTTTTCTCGACACAGTTATGAATATGAAACGGGACGCGATTCTGCCTTGGAAATGACAGCATTTCTTTTCCAGACATTCCCAAAGGTAAGACCTGTATTTTAGGTTTGTAATATTTTTGTTGATCTCTATGTAGCCCTATTGAAGAAACCTTTTCACTACTTTTCACTACTACAAAATGTTTTCACTGCGTTTAGCCTTCATTTGTTCTCACAGTTTGGTAAATAAATTTGCTTTTTATTAGATGGACATATAACTCATTTTGTGTTCAGTCTAATATTAAAGAAAACGTTTTGACATACAAAATAGAAAAACGCCAGACATACGCCCCAATAATCTGGGGCCAGTACAAAATATAAATAAAAAATAAGAACAAAACACTAAGTGGATTGTGCAAAAAAACAAATAATAATTTAATAAAAAATGCAACAATATTCCAAAACAGGGACATTTCCAAGGGGCCAGTAGGATTCTTACAAAAGATAAATGGGCCAGCATACAAGAACACAGTGACAGGTGTCAGAGTATGACCTGTGTGGTCGTGACCAAGAGCAATAGATAAACAGTCCATAGACTGTTGAAGCCCCCATATTTCCACCTGCAGGATAGAACTCATTTTAAAGAAGCTTTAAAATGTATAGTTTAAATTATTACAGCAAAGATTCATAGTATGCACAGTTGTTAGTGTGGCTGGTCTCTTTGCTTTCAGATGGCAGTGAGCAAAGCACTCCTGATTATGTAAGGTATTACTTGTGAATATGTAATGGTGCAGCCATCACTATAAAACATGTTCTTTGTTTCTTTTTTAGGGAATACTTAACCAGTTCTGTGGTCTCATGTTTGTCCCACTTGCTTTGATGATGGTCAACGATGATTCTACAAAGTGTAAGAAAATGGCTGCCCTGGCAGCAAAATCTCTTCTTGGCAAAGTTGAGACAAAGCAGAAGGACTTGATGTTCTCATTGGCTAACCAGTGGCTCAATAATGAAAAGGTGAGAAAATGATATACCCAAATGTTGGATACAGACTAATTCTAGCTCTCTTTAGTGTTACACGTTTCCTTTATAACGCTATGTCTAAGACGAGCCATACAATCGCATGTTTTGTCAGTTAACAGAAAATGTTGCACACTGTGTTGTATTTCTGCACAGTTCAACGGAAGTGTTGGGCTTTGGTGTGTGTGTGTATTTTGCCTTTGGCCCAGCTTTGTGTGCCCGGAGTTAGTGATTAGTGCTCTACTTTTGTCACTTTTTGTATGAAGCTGCTAGAATGATAACTAGGTCCAACCAAATCGCATCAGCTTTGAAAACGCTTCCTATCAATCTTATCTGAAAAAACACAATTGCTCTTTATAGGACTCCAAAGGCAACTTCTAACCCAAAAAATAAGATATATATTTTTTTTTTACTCAATATAAAAGGGCTGAACCACATTTATTACATCACATGTTATATAGTATAAAATATTGTACAAAATTGGGTTACAAAATCAAGAAGTGTGATCCAAATGATACCCCCCAAAGCTGATGATTTCACTTGCAGTTATTGGCTTACTGGTTGGCCCACTTAGCTTAGGGACTCCACCACATTTTGAAATATTTATAAGTGTTATCTTCAGGGATTAAATACCACCCTGGAATATAAATTATATTTTACAATTCATGCATAATAGTTCAACCATCATAATACAAAAAGAAAACTTACATAATTTGTCACACCAGTCCTATATGGAAAAAGGGGGAAAGTCTGAATCCATATAAGTAGACTCCCAAGTCATGGGGATCACTGGGTTGCATGCAGAAACCACAACTCATATTGCAGGCTGTTTAGGCATATATAATAATAATAAATTATAATGTCTTCCACTTGATTCCCATGGCATAACAATGGTACTATGTTTATGGGGGGCATATCCAGGCCCACCCCAACCCAGGCCCACCCCAACCCCTCTAGTTGAAATCCTAAAACTGTTCCATAGGATCATATTATCCCACATCTGACTGCTGGGACTTAGATCTAATGTCCTATAAAGTCAGACATAGATATAACATTGCATGTACTCAAAAGCTCTCTATTTAAAATATCATTCGAGTACGGATGTAATAGTGTAGTATAATACTTCTAAATGCATCCCCAAAACAAGGGGAGAGCTAACTTTTAAATTTAAAAAAATTGTATTAGACAATGACTAGATGTTGGACATCCATCCACCAGTATGTCCGATAGACTTGTGAGATCCTGATCCAGGACGGTCATGGGAGATTTTATAGAGATTATAGTTAAGTAACTGCAATATATGTTGGCTGCAATATCTTATCCCCTACTTTCCCAGACACCTGGAAAAGAAGGATATCTGAATCGCCATGTCCCCATTAGCTGAATGAAAAAATTACGTCCCTCCCTATTATCGCACATACGCGGACGTGAACCGCAGCTGCGTCACTTTCGATTCCGATTAGATGCCATTATTGGCATCAGAAATGTGTCACTTCTGGAGACCGGGTGGGCGCTTTTAAACCATGGTTATCTGTTTAAAATTTTTAAAGCAATTGCATCCCTACAAAATACAGAATGTACAGTCTTTCCTGCTAAAAGCAGCGTAGGGCATGGTTCCACCCCTCTTAGTATGTACTTGCCGGTCTCTGGGAATTGAACTGGAACATTTCCCTTACAGCTTTAATAGAAGTCTGTCACAAAGCAAATACTGTGTGATAAGACTCTGTTGTTAGCATTGTTTCCTTAAAGTAGTAGGAAAGGCTAATGAAACTCTGGTTTAAAACATTGTTTCCCCCTATCATACACATGCTGCATACTGTTTGTAAAATAGCTCAGTGGTAATACCTTTTTTTTTTCTCCTCTGGTATGGTCATGTGTTCGCTAAGCTCCGTTTCCTGTTGAATGGCTGATGTAGCTGTTAAGTCTCGTACACACAATCGGATTTTCCGCGGACAAAGTGTAGGACTTTTGTCTGAAGGGCGTTGGCCAGGAATTTGTTCTGCAAAAACGGCAAAGAATTGTCAGCCAACAAACACAAAACTATGTGGTTTTTCAGCTCTTTAGCGCCACCCTTCGGGCAACTTCTGCTAATGTTGTGCTATGGTGCGCATTGCTTCCGAGCATGCGTGTTTGTACTTTGGAGTTTTGTTCAATGGACTTATGTACACACGCTCGGAAAATCCGACAACACACAATTGTCGGAAAATTTTAAAGCATGCCATTGTCTGATAGAGCATACAACCAGTCAGATTTTCCGACAACAGCCTGTCATCACACATTTCCCATTGGAAAATCCGATCCTGTGTATGAGGCTTTAGAGTTCTGAAAATGGGGTAGCAATGGAAGGCGGCTGATGACATCACAGGTGTGTGTGAATTCAGCTCCTCAGTAACACAGGAGAACTAGAGTTTAGTGATCATGTGACTGGACCAAAGGAGACTAAATAAATGGTATTTATACTGAGCTACATTATAAACCATATTCCGCTTGTGTATGAGCAGGGGGAGGCAACTTTTTAAACCTGGGTTGTATTAGTCTTTGCTTTAGTTGGTGCATATTACAGTAGTGATGTAAATCTGTTCAGTGATTACTGTCCTGAAACTATTCATAATCTTTTAGGAAAATTTCTGCATTTAGAAGAGCTTAAAGTAGAACTATAGACAAAACTTTTTTTTTCATTCGGGACTGAGAAGGGAGGGCTATAACCCCTGTCATATTTTTTTTTTGCTATCTTTGTCCTATTACAGAGATTTTCCTTCACTTCCTGTCCCATAGCCAAACAGGAAGTGAGAGGAAATCACTGTAAATGAAAGGATTTTCTTTGGGGACCCCCAGGTCACCAGAACTAGTGTCCCCCATAGGAATATTTCCCCTATATTACTTTTCTGGGGACAACCCAAAATGTAGGCAATTTGACTTTCAATGAAAACAGGACAAAAAGAGATCATGAATCTCCTTAGCGGGGACACGGACCTCGCTGAAGAGTTCTAATCCCTCTCCACTCTATCCAAAACTAAAAAAAAAGTTTTGCCTTTAGTTATACTTTAATCACAAAGAATATGATGATTTTTTGTCTGTCAACCAGTTGGGAGTGTTTCTATGTAGCTGCAATGTAGGTCCCAGACCTGTCTATGCTTATTGTCAGGGGTGCCTGGATCCAGGGCTGGGACGATGGGGGGGGCATGGGGAGAGTCTGCCCAGGGCACAGTTTTATACTGCAGGGATGGTGGCACCACCACTCTGACTATATGCCTGACAGGAGTAGCATTACCAGTCCTGTTAGCCAAGCGGTGGGACCAGTTAGGAGAGCAGTAGAGTGCCAGGAGGCTGTGCTATCTATCTCCTATATGCCACAGGGGTCTCCCACAATGCACAGCCTCAGATCTTGCGATGACTGCACTGGTAATAAAGATCCTCCTATTGACAAGTGGATTACTGCTGGGGGTAGGATACCCTAAGCGCATATAAAATGGTGGGGGGGGGTTTGTCATCTTTGCCCCCTGTTGGGTGTTGGATGACCTTGTCCTGGCATTGCTTGGATTGGATTGTTAAACAAGTTGATGGATTATCCATACACTTTGATGGAGAATCCATTAGGTTACAGGAAACACCACCTGACAAAGAGACACGGTTATAGATTTGCTAGTTTTCTTTCTCAGACAGGTATGCTGCATCTGTCCAAGCCTTAGTGCTCTTTATGATCATATGAAATGTAGTAGTTTATATATGACTCTTTTTATATTTCAGTCTTCTCACAAGAGGTTGGGTGTCCTGGCCTGTGGCTTGTTTGTTGACGTTGAAGGAGTTGAGTTTGAGAGCAGACTGGAAGCTACCCTTGTGACTATTGAACGGGAAATTGACCCCTTACAGTTTGAAGATGTGAGTATCTTAATATCTTCACACGGTTTCAAGAGATCTCTTGCAGATTGTTGTGCAATACTGAGTTTTTGTGTGTTTATTGTAGTTGAAGGAAGAGACCGAAGAAAAGGCAGCTGACAGACTGTTATTCAGCTTACTAACCCTGGTTGCCAAACTCATCAAGGAGTGCAATATTACACAGCTCGCAAAGCACAGAGAGATTGTACATAAAATATGTGGTAAGACATTTCTTCTTACAGTAATGAGCCATCACACTTGGCTTTACAACCTAACTGAGAATGAAAATGTTTGGGGCAAATGTTGGGATTAAAATAATAATATTTAAAGGTAAGAAACTGTGGCTACACATTTGTCATATCAAAGTATTATTTACCAGAAAGTAATTTTTGATGTGACATTTTACATGCTGATTATATTTCATATGCAGCTTGCAGTTTCCCCCCTCTAGAGACTTTATCTGTTAGCAATAACAGTCAGCAACACTTCAGAACAATTATGATTAAAAATAAAGTTACTTGATAAGCCACATAAAGGTCATTCCATGTATGATTAGATTAAAGTGGTATTAAAGGTTCAGCTTCTTTTTACAAAAACAAACATGTTTACTTACCTGCTCTGTGTAGTGGTTTTGCACAGAGCAGCCCCGATCCTCCTCCTCGGGTCCCCTGCTGGTGCTGGTACTCATGGCCCCTCCCCCTTGGCCAGTGCACCCAATAGCAAGCCACTTGCCATGGGTGCACTGGTGCATACTCGCTCCCAAGCCCTGCTCTGTGTCTGAGACACATAGGTTATTTATGAAAGGCAAATCCACTTTGCACTACAAGTTCTACTACTACAAGCACTACTACTACTACAGCATTTTAGCCTACACATGATTGGATGATAAAATCAGCAGAGCTTCCCCTCATTTCAGGTCTACCCCTCAGATCTACAGCGACTGCACTTCCAAGTGCACTTTCAGTGCACTTTGCACTTGTAGTTTGCACTTGTAGTGCAAAGTGGATTTGCCTTTCGTAAATAACCCCCATAGAGTCGCAGTTTGGCCTTTCTCTCTCCTCATTGACTCACTGACTGTGATTGACAGCCAACGAGACATTTGTGCACAACGCTGGATTGTGAGGGGGCTCGGGTGGGGGCGGGGAGCAGCAAACAGTTTTTTTTTTTGCCTTTATGCATCCTTAAAAAAAAAAAAAAAAAATACAGTACCTTGGAAACCAGATCCCACCCAGGCCTATTGTGGGCTGAGTGAAAAAGGTTTCCTCCATCCATGCTATAAAGTGTGGATGCAAAAATCGCTTGCTGAGGATAATGTAGTATGGCAGCCACAAATGTATATTATTGTATTGCCAGGTTAATTTGCTCCAGCATGCTTTCGTTGATTCTGGTTATACAGATTTGGCTCAAATGCATATATATAGGGGAACACAGAGAATTTGCAGTGTACTTGTTTAAACTGCAGCTAAAAGAACAGGGTTAATATGAAGCGACTTCGGCAGGGAAGAAGATCCAATAACAGTGGCCAGTACTGTATCTTTTTCCAATTTGTGGGGTATTTGTGTTCTAGTCGAGCATAGATGGTGGCACAAAAGCCAGAGGGTAATTGTTTATAATTAGGGCTGTGCATTAAACGCGATATTAACGGCGTTAACGCAAACCCATGTTAACGCCGTCAATATTTTTATCGCGCGATTAACGCAGGAGCCCTCGGGGTGGACATGCAGAGTGTGCAGCGGCGCGGCTTACCTTCTCGCTGGATTCACAGGCAAGTTACTCACCTTGTCCCTGGATCCAGCGATGCCACCCCGCTGTGTGATCGAGCGGGTCCTCCTTGCTTGGCGGGTCCTCCTTGCTTGGCGGGTCCTCCTTGCTTGGCGGGTCCTCCTTGCTTGGCGGGTCCTCCTTGCTTGGCGGGTCCTCCTTGCTTGGCGGGTCCTCCTCGCTTGGCGGGTCCTCCTCGCTCGGCGGGTCCTCCTCGCTCGGCGGGTCCTCCTCGCTCGATTCACAGTGCCTGTGTGCCGCCGAGCTCCGTTCCCTGCGACGTTACGACGCACGGGAGCGGAGAACGGCGCCAAATTTAAAAAAGTAAACAAACACAATACACGCAGTATACTGTAATCTTATAGATTACAGTACTGTATGTAAAAAATACACACCCCCCCTTGTCCCTAGTGGTCTGCCCAGTGTCCTACATGTACTTTTATAAAATAAAAACTATTCTTTCTGCCTGAAAAACTGTAGATTGTCCAAAAGTGTCCCTTTATGTCAAAAATGGTTTTAGATCAGCTAGAAAACAGCGATAATAAATTATAATCACTTGCAGAATTGTGCGATATTTGTGGGGAAATTCGTCATAAATTAGAGCGATTAATCGTGAGTTAACTATGACATTAATGCGATTAATCGCGATTAAAAATTGTAATCGTTTGACAGCACTATTTATAATGTAATGTGTACTGAATAGATTTGATCTTTTTATTATTTTTCTAGCTCATGCTCAGGCCCATTTGAGGTACCCCCACAGTTGGGTCTGGCTGACCGCATCCCAGATTTTCGGATTGTTGTTTTCTCTTCAAAAACCTGAAGACCTTGTGAATAAATGGATGGGCCAAAAGGCAAAGAAGGCTCGGACAGAGGTCTCTGAAGTCTACCTAGTGGAAAATCTGGAGATCAAGGTAATCAGATACATGGTTCTTTCACACACATTAAAATCGAATTATAGCTAGTTAAAGAGGTTTTAACCCTTGAAAAAAAGAAAAAAAAATCCTGTTCCCTTATAGCATGTTACACAGCACAGTGCTTGTTTTGTCTAATCTGTACCTTTCTATGCTGTAAAAACCTGGTTGATCCTGCCTGTTCCTGTGTTCCCCCTATGTAAACTGATCATGATAATCATGGCTGCTGATCCATGATACCATGGTCAGTATACGTGCCTCCATCATCCCGCTGCTCTCCTCTCTCCCTCCCCTCCTGCTACTATTAATAGCTGGCAGTAAAGTCAATGAAAGATTACTGCCAGCCCCTCTGTTCTACTAAGCTGTACTACACTGTGTACATGTTTTATATAAAATTATGCCTCCTAAATATTCTTTTCAGATCTTTCTGGTCGGTCAAGTGACCTCCGGCCGCTCTCCTCCCCTAATCTAAGGGCTACAGCGGGAGGGGCTGAATGGATAGCTCGGCACTCACGCGACCTCCCAGGTGACATTAGAGGGGGATCTCAGCCCCTCCCTCTGTAGCCCTTAGATTGGGGGAGGAGAGTGATTAAAGGACTAGAAAAGATCTGATTATATAATCCACATTTTTTATTTTATTTTTTAAACTATAGTACTTTGAGGGCATAATCTGTGTTTGCCAGACAAAGACCTTTAAAGCAGGATTAAACCTTTTGCCGTCAGGTTGGTACGGACCTAATGGCGGGGGGTATCACACACAATCCAGTTGTTGCAGACACCGGGATTGTGTGTGAAACTGACAGGCAGACTCCTGCCTGTCAGGTGAGAGCATTCCAGCATTCGCTCTGACAAATATTTATTATATTGCAGCTTGCCAATTCTTCGATGTGATGGTTGTATTGTTTTTGTTTTTTTAGACTTTCTTTTCTCCATTTTCTTTTGGCAGGGGTTCTTTAAAATGATCAGCTTTTATTTATTTATGGAAAACCTTTATCCCAAATGCATAAAAATTGTTTGTTGTAACTGATTATAAAATGTGAGCTGGAGTTTAGTTACAATTTGTTAGTGGATCTAAATCTGCTAATACATTTATCACTGACAATGCTGTTGTCTGGTGTGTGTCCTATGCTCATTCCTCCAGATTTGTATCTCACTGATACAGGAGGTGTGTTATGAGCCAGTTCACTAGGTGAAATAAGCCAAAGAAAAGAAAACTGATGCAGGCACAATATCTAATAATTTTTAAGGTGCAATAAAATACATTTTTTGTAGGGTTTTAGTGCTTTAAGGACATTTCTGCTGGTCAGGTTTTTCCATATTTACCAAAAGATGACCCAAAAAATGAACTGCCAGCATTTTGCTGCAGTGAAAAATGTATGTGTAGTGTTGGGTATATCTAACTCTCCAAACTAACTGTATACATACATTTGCCAAGGCTGTCAATATTCTGAATACTGCATTTTATTTTACCTTGCATTATGTGTTTCTGCTTTTGTTTTGATCTTTTGATTTATTATACCTGTTGTTTAATCATTCCATTGTATTCACAGATGAAAGATCTTGCTTTCGCTTTTTACCATCAGCTGCAGTCAAAATTTCTTGACCAGACCCTGGGAGAACAGGTATGTGGAAGAACGCTTCTCTCATAAAGTAAATCTGTTATGAGATAAACATTGATGCTTGGCTCTCATATTCACCTTGTTGCTTCATTACAATCACAGACCTGGAAACACGTATTCAGATTTGGACTAAATTTGGACAGATTTCTCTAAATTTCTTAAGCCTTGTACACACGGTACGATTGTTGGCCAACCGAGCGTCTGATTTTTGTCAAAAGGGCGTGTGCCAGGATCTTGTCTTGCATACTAACGCTACACAATTAGTAAATAGAGGAAGCAGACTGCGCAAAAAAACATACAAAAAACAAAGCAGCTGAACACTGAAGGTCAATAAATCCTTAAACAGAGTACATAGAAAAAAGCAGTGCAGCGCTACAAACAAAACACACAATAAAATAAAAATGGTAAGTCCAAAAAATGATCAATTCGAAGTGAAGAAAGGGTTAAACTGACTCCTGGAACCTCACTGTGTTCAGATGCAAACTCCTTAAAACACAGCAAACAGATATCCTTAAATAGAAGTGCAAGCCGCTCATCTGAACGTATTGACCTGTGTGTGAGCAGCAGGTCAAATGCGCTGTCCCTCAAATGAGGGGGGATATAGATATAACGGTGCCTCCTCGGATGGTCCCTTTCTCCAAACGATTCCTGAGGATGGATGGTCATCCGATACACTCTCACGTGGAATGGTGTCATGGAAGGGTATAAAGCAGACACATAGTGCTCTCCGTATGATCACAATAACAACAAAATTTATTAAAGATAAGGTACTCACAAATAAAGCACTATATCCTAGTGCATGGAAAATGAGCGTACAACATTAAAAAGACCAGGTAGGTGGCTGTCCTGACATCAAATGAAAGCCCCCCGCACGCGTATCGTCCCAAGGTACAGGACTTCTTCAGCGGATTCCTACTGTCATGTAAAATATATTCTTGGCTTAGATAATGAGATTAGTTCTACTTATGGTAGGTTTGAGTTAGCTGTAAGTATAGACCTATTGCTGTCTGATCACAGGTAAATGACAAAAAAAAACAAAGCAGTAAAAATAACTGTTTGGCTGTTTTACATAATTAAAAAGATTACTACTAGCAATTAGAGTTGAGCGAATATTAAGGGGAACCCCGTCGTCGATTTAAAAAAAAAAATGACGTGCGGTTCCCCCTAAATATCCATAACCAGACCCTTCAGGTCTGGTATGGATATTAAGGGGAACCCCGCCGGCAATTAAAAAAAAAATGATGTGCGGTTCCCCCTAAATATCCATAACCAGACCCATCATCCGAGCACGTTGACCTGGCCAGCCGCAGAAAAGAGGGGGGGACAGAGTGCGGGCCCCCCCCCCTCTCCTGAACCGCACCAGGCCACATGCCCTCAACATGGGGAGGATGTCCCCATGTTGATGGGGACAAGGGTCTCATCCCCACAACCCTTGCCCGGTGGTTGTGGGGGTATGCGGGCGGGAGGCTTATCAGAATCTGGAAGACCCATTTAACAAAGGGGACCCCCAGATCCTGACCCCCCCCTGTGTGAAATGGGAATGGGGTACACTGTACCCCTACCATTTCACGAAGGAAGTGTAAATTCTTGTAAAAAAAAAAAACACACACACCGTAAAATAAAGTCCTTTATTAATAAAAAAAAAAAAACTCCAGCGGTGATAATCCACTCGTTCCCAGCTTCCTGCTCCAACGATGTCCTGATCCAGCGACGAGTGCGGGTGATCTCCAGCGATGAGAAGATCCAGCGATGGGTGATCTCCGCTCCAGCGATGAGAAGATCCATCCATCCGGAGCGCAGCATCGCCGACCTCCTCTCATCGCTGGACACAGCCCAGCGAATGACGCGCTGGAGCTGTGACATTACTTATATAGAGGAGGCAGGGCCACCCGTCACGTGACCCCGCACCCTCTGACGTACCCTCTGCTACGTCACTGGGGAAACCCAGGAAGAGGGAAGACTCTGGGCTTCCCCAGTGACGTAGCAGAGGGTACGTCAGAGGGTGCGGGGTCACGTGACTGGTGGATGGATCTTCTCATTGCTGGAGCGGAGATCACCCATCGCTGGATCTTCTCATCGCTGGAGATCACCCGCACTTGTCGCTGGATCAGGAAGCCAGGAACGAGTGGATTATCACTCCTGGAGTTTTTTTCTTTTAATTAATAAAGGACTTTATTCTACGGTGTGTGTTTTTTTTTTTTTGTTACAAGAATTTACACTTCCTTCGTGAAATGGTAGGGGTACAGTGTACCCCATTACCATTTCACACAGGGGGGGGTCAGGATCTGGGGGTCCCCTTTGTTAAAGGGGTCTTCCAGATTCTGATAAGCCTCCCGCCCGCATACCCCCACAACCACCGGGCAAGGGTTGTGGGGATGAGACCCTTGTCCCCATCAACATGGGGACATCCTCCCCATGTTGAGGGCATGTGGCCTGGTGCGGTTCAGGAGAGGGGGGGGGCCCGCACTCTGTCCCCCCCCCTCTTTTCTGTGGCCGGCCAGGTCAACGTGCTCGGATAACGGGTCTGGTTATGGATATTTAGGGGGAACCGCACGTAATTTTTTTTTTTAATTGATGGCGGGGTTCCCCTTAATATCCATACCAGACCTAAAGGGTCTGGTTATTGAATTTGCAGGGACCTCCGCGCATTTTTTTCCCTAAAAGTCCGTGTCCCATTGACTACAATGGGGTTCGGAGTTCGGGTTCCCGAACCCAAACTTTTTTTTTTTAAAGTTCGGGTTCGGACCCGAACATCCAGGTGTCCACTCAACTCTACTAGCAATCTCTAACGTTATCATGATTGTCCAAGACTTTTAATGACAGTCACACTTAAACAATCCTGTTTTCTGCCTTTTTAAGGTGATAAAGAATTTGCTGTTTGTAGCCAAAGTTATTTACCTCCTCCACCCAGAGGAGGAGAATGCAGAAAACCACCAGGAGGAGAAAGATAATGAAAGTGTTCAGCAGGAAGCTTCTGGAGGAGAAGAGGATGATGCTGACAGGCAGATGGAAGAAGAGAAGGGTGTCACTCTCATGTGGCTCGTGAGAAAATTGTCAATGCTAGCCAAGAAAGAAGCTGCTCATAGTCCTAAAAATCCTCTAAAAGTAAGTTTGACGCTTTCAATAAAAAATTTTTTTTTTACACACACACACACACACACACACACACACACACACACACACACACACACACACACACACACACACACACACACACACGTAAAGAAATAGAAAAAAGTGCATCATTTGAACTAATGATTCTATATAAATTGTACTGTCAAGATAGGCAGAGCATGCTCAATCAATGGTCAAAACAATATGTTGAAAATGGTTGCCTTGATGAACAAAGTGCAGGATTCCGCAATAGCCAACCACAAAGTTTGTCTTGGTTGACCTCACTACAGTAATGGTGGCCATACAGTAGATAAAAAAATCATTCGAAAATCTGTCATTTGGACAGTTCATTTGTTTATCGTCTAGTCGATGGGCACGAATCAAAAATCAATTGTGGCGTTTTTGAGCCGAATAATCGAAGGCAAAGTTTGGAAAACTTCAGCCGAACCAACGATAAATTGAAAGGTTAATGTGTTTCTCGCCCGAACAGTTTGCACTGGGCTTACGTGACAAAACAAACGCAAAATGTATTCATTTATGTCAGTAGAAAGATTTATCGCTCAGATTTCGTGTTCACGTTTGCTCTCATGACCATGTGCTCGTTATTTTGAAAACTCGTTCAAACGATTTTTCAATAAGTGTATGGCTAGCATAAGTTTAAAACTGTTTAGTTACTATGCATTAGCACACTTTGGACATCCCAATGTTCTTTGCATTGCTTTACATTAGGTCCTTTAAAGCACTGGTTGTCAACTAATCGCGGTATAATGAACCCTAACTGTGACCCATCTTTAGAGGGCCAGGCATAGTATTCAGTATATGTAATTCTACAAAAGACTGTTGGAAAGAGGAAATGGTCACAATCTGTGGACATGTTACTGCTATTTTTGTAGACAGGCTGCAGAAGACAGTCAGATATTATGGACATGTTACATGAGACTGATGGAGATCACTGACATTACAGCCCTTCTACAAATCGGTGCTTCCACCATTGAATGCTGAGGGTCTAAGGGCCCCAAAAGAAGTACCAAAGGGACACTAGGGCTTTAAAGTGTCTGAAGGAAAAACATTTCCGACTGTTTCTCGATGGTGTCCAGTTCAGTAATTTATACCCCTGCTGTCACAGCTATTAAAGCACGTATGAGTCCGGTTTGTTACTGTGAGTCAGCACTTATGGTGCAACTGCTTTGCTTTCATAAAGCATGATAAATGAGACCAGTGCTCGTGGATGATATAATGTTGTTTAGTTTTTATTGTTGTATTAAAGAACCCTAGTCACATACTGTTAGTAGAGCTCTGGACCCAAAAGTAGAAAAGATAGGGCGCCGCAGATCTGATGCAAGTCCAGTAAGCCTTTATTTCACATGACAAGAAGTCAGAAGAGCAAGCCAAGACATATTATTGGCTGAAAACATCCCCCACCCCCCTTCATCAGGGCTAAAAAATAAGATGGCATTAGGTATCTTAAAAAAAAGCCTCTAAAAGAGCACATTTTAAAATATCTTAATGTCCATGATCATATTTATATTATACATCAACAGGATAGATGGTGATATTATGATTGCAAAGAGTGGTAAAATCATTAGGAGTGATCAAATATAACGGAATAATGGAACCAAAATGATAATGAAATAATTCTAAGCATTAAAATATACACTGTAAACTAGGATCATATTTTACAGTATAATTATGTACTTGGGGTAATGGTTCGTAAAAGCTATCCATAAGTAAAATTATTACAACAGAAACCATAAAATAGAATATCCATCTTATAATAAAATAATTTATCCCAGTTCATAACATAATAAAATAATTATTGGCGTGACCCAGATACATTGGTAAAAAATATATGTATGATGGGTACAACGATTGAAAAATGATAACCACATGTCTTAAAAATAGTATTTATGCTATAACCAATGGTATATACTCTGTATCCTACATGCTGGAGTACTTGTAGAGGATCCTGGACAACCAATTAAAAAATAAAAGTATCTGATATTATTACTTTTATATTTGTTAAAAATGAAATACCTGCACTGAGAGAAACGTAATGGCTGTCATTGTTGACCTTTCCTCCTACAAATACTGGCTGCCTGGCTGCAACTGTGGCTTCAGTAGCTTTTGGGTCAGGGACCCAAAGTAAACAGATCAGAATTCCATCTTTACTGGCCACACTCTCTTAAATGTCTTTGGATGTTGCCCAAAGTTGGTTGTCATACATGTAACTGTTACTAATTTCCTTTTTTTTTTTTTTCCCCTGTTAATTACAGAGAACATGTGTATTTAAATTCCTGGGAGCCATTGCAGTGGATCTGGGAAAAGAGAGAGTGAAGCCTTTTCTGCCATCTATCATTGCTCCGCTCTTCAGAGAACTGAACAGTACCTACTCGGAGAACGGTAAAAGGCTGGACAAAATAAATATCCCTGTCTGCCACACCAGATTAACCATGTTAGATACCTTCTATTGCTAATCTCTTCTTTAAGCTTCAGGAGTTCAATCTTTAGCTGGATGCACCTGAGATTCCCAGGGGTTATTTGTAGACTAATTTAGTCCTAATATTTGGTGGGCCAAATTCAACCCATTGCTGCACAACATACAATACTGAAATATACTGTTATGTAGCCCAGTAATAACAATGTATCACAATTTCTTTCTGAAAAAATGTAAATAGGGAAATTAGAATTTGGGTTTATGCACACTGGGTTTAAAAAGTGCTGCTTCTACAGGAGTTTTGCTATATGCCTGTAGAAAGGAGTTCAATGTTATCCCTATGTTTCCATGCACATTAGGACGTTTAGATGCATATTCTAAGCTCAGCACAGTATTGGGACAGGGTGGTCCAGCACCCAGGGCAAGGATACAGAATTACGCCCCTCTCTCCCACTGTTAATACATGCCGTAGAATGCGTGTCCCACCTTATGTCAGCTCCACCTCCTGCCCACCCCTCGTCCCATCCTTGTCTCTGGTTTTTGCGTTTTGCATTTTTGAAAAGAGTTTGTTGGGGAAAAAAAAACAAAAAAAAAACCCTAAACACTCCTTTAGGCCTATACAAAATCACTCTATAAGAAGGCGTTTTTAAGCCCAGTGTGCATGGACCCTAGCTCATTGCTAATGTCATTAATAATAACATCTCTAATGCTTTTGTTGTTTGATTTAAAATCTTTAATACCTTAATTTATACTGTTAACATCCAGTGGTTGGAGAAATAAAATACATACATATATGACCTTGTTATCACAATGCTAAAATGACCATAAATGGAGGAATATCAAAAGTAAAGATGGCCAATACAATCACTTGGTGAACAAAATGCCTGTAGCTGGTGTACAAATGAGAAAATAATGTTATGTAAAGTAGACTTGACTGCAAACTTTGAGCAGTGTCTCTTTCTTCTCCACTGAGTGATGCAGTATCATAGGAGAAGATGCACTGTGAATGCAAACTATTACAAACACGTGTAAAATAATGGGGGGAAATTTATCAAAACTGGAGCACACAGAATCTGTAGCAGCATGTAGCTTGTTCAGTTAAAGTGGATTTCCAGCCAGAACCTTACTAGCTTGGCAACCAATCGGCATCCATCTTTCTTCTTCTTTTTTTTTTTTTTGAAAGCTTAAAGCGGTGTTCCGCCTGGGGGGAAAACAATTAAGTCAGCAGCTACAAATACTGTAGACAGGAATGGACTGGCCATTGGGACTACAGGGAGTTTCCCGGTGGGCCGATGGCTCAGTGGGACGGCCGGCTTCAGTGACAGCGGACCACCGCCCCCCTCCAATCCTCTGTCTCTACCTTCCCGCAGTGCTCACCTGGGGGGAACAGAGAAGCAAGGGGCCAGACAGTTGACCCAACAGCTATGGCCTAGGAGTTTCTCACTTCTGCCTAATCTTGTCCCATAAAGAGGGGCACCAAACTGATTATTTTCCCGGGTGAAATAATGTCTAGCTTCCCCAACGGTACTGCCTATAAAAGTACCAGTACCAGCCGTTCTACTCTAATAAAGTAGAACGGCTAGTGGCTAGTGAAGGGGAAGAGGGGGCTTGGGTGGCCGGGGGAGAGGGGGGGTGCAGGAGTTGTCTGGCTGCCATGGGAGAGACCTGTCAAAGTGGGCCAGTCTGGATGAAGTCCAGGGCCAAATTTTTGTCCCAGTCCAGCTCTGACTGTAGATGCTAACTTTTAATATATAGAGACTTATCTGTCCAGGGAGCCCACAATGTCGGCATCCCAGCCAACTTTTAGATTGGCTGTTGGGTGCTGCCGCCGACATTCGTCATAAGGGAAACCGGCAATGAAGCCTTTCAGCTTTACAGCCGGTTCCCTACTGCGCATGTCTGAAGCATGCTGCTCTTCCTAATTCGCTCGGCGAGGGAAGGAGGAGGGGGGCCGAACTTCTGAGGGATAGGCGCGTCTCTCGGAGATCAGCGGATGTTTTTCTTTCAGGTGCCAAACTCTGCTTTAAAGTTGATGTTTACTCAAAACCTACTCTCTGCCCACATTCTAAGCCTAATCTATCTAGCCATGTAAAGAAAAACAGTCACTGTACTCAACCTGTTCTACAGGCGCTCCTTTCCGGTCCCAGGCTGAGCTGATCAGCGGCAGCTTCAGTGTGTAGGGTGGCAGGCCGAAACAGAAAACCCCATCGAAGTCTATGGGGTGACGTCACTTCCCAGGCATTTCACAGCCGTTGTCCGTTCTCTCCTGCACACAGCTTCTGCTGCTGGAGACCAGAGTGGAGCAGTTGCAGAACAGGTCAGTATAGCGATTTTCTTTTTATTACAGGGCTAGATAGATTGGGCTTAGGATGTGGCTGAAAGCAGGTTTAGAGTTGGGTTTTGACTAAACTTCCACTTTAAACTTAAACAGTAGAAGCAGATTGGTTGCCATGCACAGCTTCACCTGATTTTGTCTGCTCCAGTTTTGATAAATATCCCCCAATAAATGCAAGATAAAGGGTCATTGTTGTCAATGGTAGACAATTCCAGTGGCCATTGAAGGCTAGTCTACACATTTGTAACAAATAGTATAATTGAAAAAATCAACTAGTAATTTCATCAAAACATACAGCGGCGCTAGAAATCATTAAAGTCCTTAATATGATTACTCTTTCTTATGTAAAACTGTACATAAAAGGGGAAAACAGGATCTCCAGAAGTTGATGGGTAAGTAAAGTCCAGTGAGAAGGGTGTTCCAGAAAAGTGCAAGCAGATCAGCGTGTAGTACGACTCATCAGGATGAGTCGTACTACACTCTGATCTGCTTGCACTTTTCTGGAGTTGGAGAGGATCGGGATGATTTGATGTTCAGAGCCTATATTTACCTACTTTCTGGTGAGTAGACCCCCTTGAAGGGACATCTTGGAGTGGGGCTTGCATCGTGTGATGTCCCTCCGGCAGCAGAGAGCTGAACATTTATTTCAGGAACACCCTTCTCACTGGACTTTACTTACCTATCAACTTCTGGAGATCCTGTTTTCCCCTTTTATGTACAGTTTTACATAACAAAGAGTAATCATTTAAGGACTTTAATGATTTCTAGTCGCCGCTGTATGTTTTGATGAAATTACTAGTTGATTTTTTCAATTATACTATTTGTTACATTGTTTCTATATTTTGAAGTGGCTGCTTGGGCAATATTTAAGATCTATTTATATTGTCCTTTCTCTGCATACGTTGCTAATACCTTGAGCCCCATGGCGCCGAGATTGTGAGATTGGGCCATTATTTTCACTGTTTGTATATTTATAGTCTACACATTTGGCTACATTTTGTGCAATAAACTGGAAGAGCATCATGAAATTTGTAAGTAGCTGTTCAGGTGGGAAAACCTATTTACCTGTGCTTTTTGTTTTTTTGTTTTTAGATCCGACATTGAAAAATCTCTCTCAAGAAATCATTGACCTTCTGAAGGGTTTGGTTGGCTTACAGTGTTTCTCGTTGTGCTTTTCTGGTGTACAGAAACAAGCCAATCAGAAGAGAGCCATAAGAAAAGCAAAAAGGCTCTGCAGGTAATGTTGAATATTGCTAGCATTTTACCTTACCAGTTATACCAGAACACGAAGGCTTATATTTATAATGGCCAGTTGTAACGTATATAATTCATCCGTGTTCTTAAGTGACACTCTGCAAGTATTGTTTGTCATCATTTGTGGAAATTATACTCAGAACACCGATCCATTAGAACTGAACACCAGACTGCAGCACAAAGTGTGAATAGACCCTTCAAGTCAAACTTCACCCAAAAGGGAAGTTCAGTTTTATCGTCTTCTCCCCCCATGTTATTTTTGGACATTATTTTTTGAGGGGATGGAGGGGGGAGGGGGCTGGTAACTAGTTTTGACAGGTACCTGCTCCCACTTCTGCTCTGATCTCCTAGGTGATCTAAACAGAGAAGTTTGCACCCCCTTTTTTTTGCTCACAGCTTTCTGGGACATGTCACAGGTTTCAGATAGCTGGGGACCACTTACAAAGCGCAGTGCAGCTTGCTCATGTTCAGTGGGAAGCCGACTGTGAGGTGCAAGGAGTCATAGCGGGCTTCTTTTAGTAAACATGCTAGCACTGGGGACCTGAAAACCAGAAAGGAACCAGCCAAGGGGGTGACCGCACTGGATCCCTGGACAGGTAAGTGTCTTTTCACTAAAAAACTGCAGCTACAGTATTTGTAGCTGCTGACTTTAAAAAAAATTGGGGGGAGACTGAAGATCCTCTTTCTTCTTTGGCTGGTTCAACAGGAATGGCCAAATTTTGAGGAATGCATAGGCTCATGCAGACTCTTCCTTCAGTTTCTTGTGTGTACCAACTTTTAGTTGGAGAGCTGGAGGAAAAGTCAATGGAGCCCCTCAGAGCTGCGCCAAATTAAGTGAAAGCTGCTGCCGGGGAAAAGAACCCCCCACGCTGTCAGAGGAGGGGCGGTTAGGGAGTGGGGGGTGTCAGCTTGCAAGTATGTTATACTCTAAATATTGGTGTAACATACTCTAAAACAGTGGTTCTCAACCTGGGGGTCGGGACCCCCTCGGGGGTCAAATGATGATTTGCCAGGGGGTCACCAAACCCCTGGGCTGTTCCAGAAGACCACTCTCTCAGCCTTTTTGCCGCCGCCCAGCGTGGCTGTTTCTGGAACCCGCGGCCGCCCACTCAGCCTCTTTGCAGCCGCCCATTCAGTTCACGGCATGGCTTGGGGGGGCAGAGACTAATCACCTGACTGGTGAGGAATGTGAAGTGGGAGGGGCTGGAGGAGACCCCATCTCCTGATTTCGGCAATGGTGTCACTGCTACAAGACACCGCACAGGGGTTTTATTATTGTACAAGTGGAAAGGAACCTTGGGAGCTCTAAGGCCTGGTACACATGATAGGATTGATCCGCGGATACGGTCCGCCGGACCGTATCCGCGGATAAATCCTCTGAGGATTTTGATCCGATGGAGTGTACACACCATCGGATCGAAATCCGCGCCGAATTCCCATCGCGGTGACGTGTTGCGCCGTCGCCGCGATGATGACGCTGCAACGTGCTCGACGCTGTCATATAAGGATATCCACGCATGCGTCGAATCATTACGACGCATGCGAGGGATGGGTTCGGACGGATCGATCCGGTGAGTCTGTACAGACCACCGGATCGATCCGCTGGAGCCGATTCCAGCAGATAGATTTGTTAGCATGTCTACAAATTTTTATCTGCTGGAAAACGGAAATATCCACGGATAAATATCCGCTGGAACGTACACACCAGGGGATCTATCCGCTGAAACTTTTCAGCGGATGGATCCTCTCGTGTGTACGGGGCCTAAGGGCCAGATTCACAGACAAATCCGTTGCGCAGCGGCGGCGTAACGTATCCCATTTACGTTACACCGCCGCAGGTTTACAGCGTAAGTGCCTGATTCACAAAGCACTTACCTGTAAACTTGCGGCGGTGTAACGTAAATCCGCTCGGCGCAAGCCCCGCCTAATTCAAATTGGGCGGGCACCATCTAAATTAGGCGCGTTCCCGCGCCGAACGTACTGCGCATGCGTACATCCAATTACCCGACGTGCATTGCGCTAAATGACGTCGCAAGGACGTCATTGGTTTCGACGTTAACGTAAATGGTGTCCAGCGCCATTCACGGACGACTTACGCAAACGACGTGAAATTTAAAATTTCGACGCGGGAACGACGGCCATACTTAACATGGGTTACACCACCTAGAGGGCATGCTTAGTTTTACGCGACGCATCTCTACGGAAACGACGTCAATTTAGATCGACGGGCAAAGTGGACGTTCGTGAATCGCCGTAACTAGTCATTTGCATATTCTACGCCGACCGCAATGGAATCGCCACCTAGCGGCCGGCCTAGAATTGCAGCCTAAGATCCGACAGTGTAAGTCAATTACACCTGTCGGATCTTAGGGCTATCTATGCGTAACTTATTCTATGAATCAGCCGCATAGATGCGACGGGCGGATCACAGAGATATGACGGCGTATCAGGACATACGCTGTCGTATCTCTTTTGTGAATCTGGCCCTAAATGTTCATAGGTTAGGGGCGCAAATTACCCGTCTTGCCTTTGGTGCTGACAACCCACGCTATGAAAATAATTTTATTGTTAGGGGTCCCCACAACCTGGGAAATTTTATCAAGGGGTCACGGCACTAGGAAGGTTGAGAACCACTGCTCTAAAAGGTTAAGTTGTCTTTTAACTTTGGCTGGAGATGGTCTTGTGTGGTGGAATCTTACGCCTCATTTTTTTCTCGGCCAAACATACCTGCATTATATGGTTTGGAAAATTACATTTATATAGCCTATTCTTCACCATTGTTTGGGTAAGATTTTGGAAACGGCTAAAATACAACTTTGTGGAGTGCATGGGGGAACCAAAGCACTAATTGAAGTACAACACAGGCACTGGTACTTGACTGATTTTTGGTGTAGATGTAATCGTATACATTTTTGTTTGTTTTAGGCTGTGGCCAACCCTGATGTGGCAGCCAGGAAAAAAATCAAGAAACACAAAAACAAAATTGAGGCAAAAAAGAGGAAGATTGAGTTTTTAAGACCAGGATATAAAGCAAAGAGACTTCGCAGCCATGCTCTCAAAGACTTGGCAATGGTGGAATAAAACTATATGCTGTTTAATCATATAACAATCATTGTACAGTAGGGTGCAATACTCAATTTTTTGTGTACAGTTTAATGCATTGTCTTTAGTTTTCAAATTAAAGTGTTTTCTAATTAACTTGCATGTATTAGTTACCTTTTCCCTTTCTCCTATAGAAAATTTTGACCAATTAGACTGAGTGGAATAACCAAGGCATATTTTATATGAAATATTGTCAAGGCTATAGTTATGAAGATTATTTGGATAAATTGTATTCCATTTAAATTAGCAGAACAGTTGTTTCAGTTATGGAAGTTCCACCTTTTTGGACCTGTTGAGGTTGTATAGACACATGGTCACTTGCTCTATTCATTCTCAATATAGCTTTTGCAAAGTGACAGTTATATGGATAACCATGGCAATAATGGTTATTGCATTTTATAAAGACTCTAGAGCAGTGGTGGGAAACTGTGGCCTTCCAGCTGTTGCGGAACTGCAAATCCCATCCTTTGCTCTGCCTCTGAGTCATGCCTCATGCCTGTAAGAAATCCTCACTGCCTGTTCTTCTGTCTGTAACTCCACACAGTAATGCAAGGCTTTCTCCCTGGTGTGGAGTGTCGTGCTCGCCTCCTCACTTGAACTACAGGAGAGTCAGGACGCCCACTAACACACAGCTCCTTTTTCTATCTGCAACGTAGAGAGCGTCCTGACTCTCCTGTAGTCCAAGGGAGGGGGCGAGCACGACACTCCACACCAGGGAGAAAGCCTTGCATTACTGTGTGGAGTTACAGACAGAAGAACAGGAAGTGAGGATTTCTCAGAAGAAATAAGGACATTTGAAAGCAAAATGGAAGGATGAGGTAAGTGAAGGAGGACTGCACTGAGGTAAAGGAAGCTATCTAGGGGGAAAAAATACCTTTATGTACCTTTACAACCCCTTTAATTAAAAATTGATTCAATTCATTATTATCCTCAAAATTCAACAAACAATAACCCATAATGACAATGTGAAAGTAGTTTGAAATATTTGTTTGCAAATATATATATATAAATTGACGAACAAAATCACATGTACATGTATGCCTTTGCCATGACACTCAAAATTGAGCTCAGGTGCATACTCATTCCACTGATCATTCTTTAGATGTTTCTACAACTAGATTGGAGTCCACCTGTGATAAATTAAGTTTATTGGCCATGATTTGGAAAGGTACACGCCTTTCTATATAAGGTCCCACAGTTAACAGTGCATGTCGGAGCACAAATCAAGTGATGAAGTCCAAGGAATTGTCGGTAGACCTCCGAGACAGGATTGTATCAAGGCACAGATCTGGGGAAGGGTACGGAAACTGTTCTGCAGCATTAAAGTTCCCAATGAGCACAGTGGCCTCCATCAGCCGTAAATGGAAAAAGTTTGGAACCACCAGGACTCTTCCTGAAGCAAGGCTGCTTGGCCAAACTAATCGATTGGGGCAGAAGGGAGGTGACCAAGATGGTCACTCTGACAGAGCTCCAGTGTTTCTCTGTGGAGAGAGGAGAATCTTCCTGAAGAACAACCATCCCTGTAGCACTCCACCAATCAGGCCTATATGGTAGAGTGGCCAGACAGAAGCCACTCCTCAGTAAAATGCACATAATAGCCCGTCTGGAGTTTGCCAAAAGGCACCTGAAGGACTCTCAGGCCATGAGAAACAAAATTCTCTGGTCTGATGAAACAAAGATTGAACTCTTTTTCCTGAATGGCAAGCGTCATGTCTGGAGGAAACCAGGCACCGCTCATCACCTGGCCAATACCATCCCTACAGTAAAGCATGGTGGTGGCAACATCATGCCGTGGGTATGTTTTTCAGCAGCAGGAACTGGGAGACTAGTTTTGTACATTACTGCATTCATCTTTTCCTCTCTACTGAGACATCCTTGATGAAAACCTGCTCCAGAGTGCTCTGCACCTCAGACTGAAGTGAAGGTTCATCTTCCAACAGGACAGCAACCCTAAGCCAAGATAACAAAGTGGTGGCCAAGGGACAACTGAGCAAGTGGATACGCATGTATGGATCTCACATACATGTGAAAGGGGCCTTACGGCGCCTTGAGGACTGGAGTTGAGAAACACTGCTTTAGAGGAAAGCACATACTATAGAGAGGTGTGCTTTGTTCATATTTCATGTCTGAGGTTTACAAGCACTTAAATATTTCTTTAAGAATAAACACTGAATGCTCTATTTTAATGCTTGAATGCACAAACACATATACAGGAAAGCAGAAAGTACATTTGCCAATGACCACATCATTTAGATCAGGGGTGGCAAACACAAGGCTTGCGGGCCGAATCAGGCCCGCCAGGCCTTGCCATGTGGCGCGCGGCGGATGCAACGGATTGTCACCGATCCGTGACACCATGCGATCCGCTCCGGAGCCTCGGCCATAGGAAAGTCCCCGGCTTTGGCCTAGCTCCGGAGCGACGGCCATCTTAGTACACCCGGCGGCGGCTGTCTCGTCAGGAAGTGACGTTTTGCCGCCGCCATCTCGCTCCACCCCAGTCTGCTTGCCTAGTAACCAGTGCAAGGCGTGACACTCTGCACCGCCTCAGCTCACTGTACACAGACCCGGGACCACAACCGCAGACATTAGGAGAACAGAGATCTGCAGGTAGAAGAGACACCATCACCCGGGGAGCATGGCTGTTGTACATGGCATATTGTACTGAGCGGAGGAGGGGGACACCTGTGACACCAGAGAGGAGAGGAGGGGGGCCAGTGTCACTGGGGTCCCCAACCTCTCTGGGGTCCCCCTCCTCTCTGGGGTCCCTCTCCTCTCTGGTGTCCCTGAGGGGGTCCCCAGTGACACCAGAGAGGAGGGTGACACCAGAGAGAGGAGGGGGACCCCAGTGACACCAGAGAAGGGGGGGGGACACCAGAGAGGAGGAGGCAGCGCACTCCTGAACCCTGCGCTCCCTACGCAGCGCAAGAAAACTGGAGTGCAGGTACAACCGGCCCTTTGAGGGCAATCAAACTGCTGATGCGGCCCCCGATGAATTTGAGTTTGCCACCCCTGATTTAGATGAAAGCTGTTTTTTTACTGGATTTTATTTCAAGGATCTACCACCATTTCTGTTGATGTATATAATATTTACAAATCATTGCCGCAGAGGTCACAAAGAAAGAAAAAAGACTAGTCTTTGGAATACCAACCATCACAAAGTACATAATCCAGCTTCTGGAAAAGTGTGCTCCTAGTGATCAGAAGAAACAAGTGAACATTTCACATTTCTTTCAGTGTCTTTAGTATTCATCTGTTGCACAGCTGCATGAAAAGCATGCATCTTCCATGGAAGCATCCTGTGTTTTGTCCTGAACAGGTTCCCCAGACTCTCTTAAATATTAGTTAAGACATAGCGCTACCAATTTACAATTTGGTCTTCTATAAACTACTTATCTGTAATATGGTTTTCTGAATGCCCTTGTTTCATAAAGCTCTCTGGACCATTGTCTCAGCTGGTATTTACCTCTATCACAGCAGCAGAAGGTACAAAACATTCCTCTATACAATCATTACAATGGAATCAGGCATCACCAATACTTAATTTATAGATAATAAGGTCACATAATTCAGAAACTTCACAGCCTCCTGTTTTAGCAGCTCTCCGTGTAAGGCCTCCTGCAAAGCAACTGAAGGGAAAACCTAGCACAGCCAAAAGAAAAAAAACTTCATGAAGCCTGTTGCTGCACATTACAGTATTTTCCATACAGAAAACCTGTGCCAGGAATGCATATACTGGTTGAAAATGCTGACTGTCTCTGGCTTCTGTGCTTAAAGGGGTTGTAAAGGTTTGTTTTTTATTTTCTAAATAGGTTCCTTTAAGCTACTGCATTGTTGGTTCACTTACCTTTTCCTTCGATTTCCCCTTTGTCTGAATTTCTCACTTCCTGTTTCTCCTCAGTAAACTTGCCCCCATCATCCGAGGGTGGTTTGGCAGCCAGAACAGCTTACTGAGGAGGAACAGGAAGTGGGAAATTCAGACAAAGAAAAAAAACATTTAGAAGGGAAATCAAAGAAAAAAGGTAAATGAACCAACAATGCACTAGCTTAAAGGAACCTATTTAGAAAATAAAAAACAAACCTTTACAACCCCTTTAAAGCTCCCCCATCACCTTTTTATCTCTTGGTGTCAGAAAAGGCTCATACAGATAAGAGGAACGAGGCAGCAGAAAGAAATCACACTCAGTGCTTTAGATTAGCGTTTCTCAACTGCAGTCCTCAAGGTGCCCCAACAGGTCAGGTTTTCCATTATTTTGCACAGGTGATTTGATCAGTTTCATAGAATGCATAAAGGTAAAAAGCCTTGAAGTCAGACCTCCTAATAAGCATGCACGTGTTCCACGACAAGTACTAGCGACAGAGAGGACCTGCATAGCATACAAGCAATTGCCATTTTCTGAAAAAGAGCTCACTTATGGAAGCCTATATCTTAAATAAGAACTATAGGCAAAATTCTTTCTCCTCCCCCAACCCATTTTGCATACAGTAAAGGGAGGGTTAAAACCCTTCAGATTATTTTTTATTTGCGTCCCATTGGGGGGAAGTGAGAAGAATCCCCTGCAAATTAAAGGCATTCCTTTGGGACCCCCAGGTCACCAGAACTAGTCTCCTTATTTGGATAAGCATAAACAGTTAAAGCAATTATTACCCCAACACGTTATACTCTTGATATGTGCCTGCTGTACCATGTACTTGTATGAGAAAGTCTCCCGTTCTTTGTATTACATCCCTGGTGTTCCTGCCAGTCCCCAGTCCCCATGCTTAACTATTAAAAACTGACCACATTTAGCAGATCACATTATGGTCAGTTCTCTAGCTGTGCTGGGAAATCAGTGTGCTCTCCTCCAATGATCAGACTTGTCCTGACGCCCCTGCTGAACAGCCATTTACTGTGAAGCTTGATGTGCTATTGCTTCTCTTCGCCCCAGCTCTTATGCAGCTGAGAACAAAGGGAATGTGATCACTTAAAAAAAAAAAAAAGTATATATAATGTGTGTGCGCGTGTGTATATATATATATATATATATATATATATATATATATATATATACACACACACACACACACACACACACTATAAATAAATGTTTTGCTTTTTATTTCCATTTCAAATTGCATGGGTTGTTTTACAAGGTGATCATTTACAATCACTTTAAGTGCCCTTTGGTATGTGTGTTCACAGCCACCACTGTTGCCAACACAGATCTTTGTCTTTGGAGTGAGTGGTGGTTAAACACAAGTTCATTACAATGTATCACTTAGTCCTGTGTTTTTCCAGGAGCCATTTCATTTCCACAGCAGGTAACCTCAAAATCTGAGGTACTGAAGAAAGATCCCAATATGGGTACCATTCTAAATGTGCTGAATAGTGTGACGTGACACTATTTTAGGACATACATAGACTATGTAGTCACCAATTTATTTTCTTAAACTTCAGAATTTTTCATAAGAATAGAGACTTCTAATTATAAATGTTTATTTATACATTTGGTCTTCATAATAGAGACAGTTCACAGCTATGAATCAGTGTTACAGGCCCAAATCTCAGTCAAATTTTTGAAATCCGAAAAAAACTGTCAGTTAAGAGGGAAATAAGATCTCCGATACATACGATATGCATCTTCCAAATCACCATCATTAAAAAAAAAAAAAAAAAAAAGGATATAAATAAGTTGAAACTACAATACATAACAGGCACATAGAGAGCAGTATTATACAGTGCTACTGGAGAAGAGGACTCATGGAATTTAACGAATAAACCTTTTGCATTCAAGTTGGATCAATGTCAGGTTGTCGCTGTGCAGATGTATGTACATCCAGAGGCATTCTTCTGAGGAGTGGTGACATTTACAGTATAGAAGGGAAAGTACAAGGAGCTCACTGCCTGCTCTTTAGAGCCTCCACCAACCTGCAACACAGAAGAAAAAAAAAATGTACACAAACTGTAATAGTAACTTTGTAAAGCAATACTGTACATCGAGAAACCAAATAACGTACCTCCAAAGGATTTTCACATAAAGTGTTGGTTCACCTTAAAGCGGTTCTCCACCCTAAAGTGGAGTCCCGCTGATCGGAACCCTCCCCCCCTCCGGTGTCACATTTGACACCTTTCAGGGGGGAGGGGGGTGCAGATACCTGTCTAAAGGCAGGTATTTGCACCCACTTCCGGCCCGGCATTCACAGGCAAAAGACGGGCATTCCGTCGCCCCCCCCCCCGTTGTGTGCTGGGAACACTCGGCTCCCAGCACACAGCGGGAGCCAATCGGCAGGCGCGACACGCGCATGCGCCGTAGGGAACCGGGCAGTGAAGCCGCAGCGCTTCACTTCCTGGTTCCCTCAGCGTGGATGGCGGGGGGGGGGGGAGCAGCAGAGAGACGAGCGATCGCTCGTCCTCTGCTGCGATCGGCGCTGGACTCCAGGACAGGTAAGTGTCCTAATATTAAAAGTCAGCAGCTGCAGTATTTGTAGCTGCTGGCTTTTAATATTATTTTCCCATGGCACATCCGCTTTAAAAAGGAGAAGTTAACTTTTTTATTTTTTTTAAATAAATGCACATTTGTTTTTTGCAGGTAAAAAAAAAAAAGTGCATTTAGCATTTTTTTTTTGGAGCCCGGAAAGCATTGCACCACTGGTCAACAGATTGCCGATGCCATGCAGGTCTCCTGCAGATTGTCAGTATGCGCTGTCTGTCCCATTCATCGTACAGCCAGGTGGTTTCACACTGACAGTAAGACTCAATGGACTACCACAGCGCTGTGGTAGTTCATTGAGAACTGCAAGCCGACAGCCACAAAGGATGACGGGGCTTTCTAGTTAAATCACGGCCGTGCTGTTTTTAACTTCTCCCTGTACTGCTGTCACAGGAAGAGGAGGGAATGGCGAGGGACTGCAGCATTGAGAACATATAACGTGTTCCCAAAGGTGAACTTAGTCTTTAACCACTTCCCACCGCCCGACGTCATATGACTGCGAACTTTGAGCGGTGATATCTGAATGATGCCGATCAGCGCCGGATGTTGACCATAGAGATTTTCGGTGCGCCAGATGGTCCCCAAAGTCTCTATGAACGTTTGGAGGCTGGGCGCAATGTTATGTCACGCCACAGCCTCTGCATTTGAAAAAAAATGCCGCCGCCTCGACTGAAAAGCCAGGATTGTTTTTTTATTTTATGCTTCCCAGCCTAGAGGTGAGATCTGAGGACTTATTGACCCCATATCTCACTGTAAAGGAGGACTTGTCATGCACTATATATATTACAAGGGATGTTTACATTCCTTGTAATAGGAATAAAAGTGATCAAAAAAATTTATAAAAAAGAAAGCATCAAACTAGAAAAAAAGTTAAATTACCAATAAAAACCCTGCATGCTTGCTCGCAGAAGCGAACGTATACGCAAGTCGTGCCCACATATGTAAACGGCATTCAAACCACACATTTGAGGTATCACCGCAAATGTTAGAACGAGAGCAATAATTCTAGCTCAAGACCTCCTCTGTAACTCAAAGCATGTAACCTGTAAAAAAGTTAAAGCGTTATCTATGGGGATTTTTAAGTACCGAAGTTTGGCGCCATTCCACGAGTGTGTGTAATTTTGAAGCATGACATTAGGTATCTTTTTACTCAGCGTAATAGCAACTTTTTTGCATAATGTGAAAGATGATAACTTTACCGTTTTGTTTTAATGCATGAAAAAAAAAAAATAATTCCCCACAAAAAATACGTTTGAAAAATTGCTGCGCAAATACCGTGCGAGATAAAAAGTTGCAACGACCGCCACTTTATAGGGTCTATGCTAAGGAAAAATATATAATGTTTGGGGGTTCTGTGTAATTTTCAAAAAAAAAAAAAAAAAAAAAAAAAAAAAAGGATTTTTACATGTAGGAGAGAAATGTCCGAATTGGCCTGGTAGGCAAGATTTACCCAAAATCCTGCTATGCAATTCCATAAGCCCCCTCAACAGTTGCATGTTTAATAAGCGGATGTGCACCACTTAAAACAGAGGTGCGTTATGTACTATTTAGAGCATATGGAACTGCATTGGGGAATTTGGGAAACATTTTGCATGTTCTCTTTAATTACATGCTATTTTTTTCTATCTTGCCTGGTAAATTACCCTTACCTCAAAGGAATATTACAGGCAAGATTAAATATGGCCATACATGAAACACTGGTATTTACCCTTGTTGTCCTAAGGGTACAAACATTACTCAATAAAATGTAGAAAAAAAAAAAAAGCTTTAAACTGCTGCTCACCATAGCTCCATAGCTGACCCTAGTATGGATGTATACATGTAAAAGCCTCAGTCAATGTTGCTACTTGGGCCATGCCCCCTGACATGTGTCACCCCTATGATTAAGCCCCAGTGGGTGGGGTGAAACATGCCAGGGGGCATGGCTTGAGGAGCAACATTGACCAAGGCATTCACATGTATACATCCATACTAGAATCCGCTATGGAGTGGCAGTTTCAAGCTAAAATGTTCATTGCTGACTGGATTTTTTTCTCTTTCGTTCATAGACGGACACAGCCTTCATTGACCTTAGGGTTATGCTTCTTCCTACCAGGTCTCCTGGTAGGAAGAAGCATAACCCTAAGGTCAATGAAGGCTGTGTCCGTCTATGAACTCAGAGAAATGGATTTTACGGTGAGTACAAAAATCCTTTTTTTTTTTTTTTACACACTGGCATCTCTAATATTTTCAATGCCAATGGGGCTCTTCACCTTGCCTGAAGCAGCACCACCAAGTACTTATGGCCTTATTAAAAAAATAAATAAATAAAAAAAAGCCGGAATATGATATGCAAAATATAAACACTAGACCAAATACACGTCTGCATCCATCGGCGTTCCCATTTTTTTTTTAGATTGTGTGCAGACACCACCTACCATTCCATAGCTTCATCAAGGCCTGTTCCCTTTGTAGCTGATGTCTTGAAAATTTGCCATTTGCGATCTTTTAAAGCTGGTAATCCCAGTGAGTTAGCCACTTCTGTGGGGGTCATTGCCTGATCCATGTCCTGCTTGTTTGCAAACACCACTAAGATAGCTTTTTTCAACTCCTCCTCCTAAAATTAAGACAGTACCATTTAGAACACAGATATAGTAAAAAAAAAAAAAATGTAATGAATCACTATTAGGGATTTTCTGTATATCGGTTAATTTTTCAGTGTCGGTTTTTTGAAAGGTTTACCTATCCTTTAGTACTATGATCACAGAATAACATTTTGCTAAAATGTTGAAATGATGCAGATTAAGAAGTTCATTACAAATATCACTTTTAAATGTATGGCAGTTACGGTGTCCTTGCCTGCCCCATGCACTGCTTAGGTGTTTCAGTATTCCAATAAGGGCCTGTGATGTCAGCTGTATGGATCAGAAGCAACTTGGTTCATAACTGGTCAGGCTGCTTTTAGAAAAAAAAAAAAAAAAAGTAGGGGAGCCTTAAAGAAGGGCCTTTGTGTGTACTGTATGCTGGCTTTTGTTTTTTAAATACTTAAAGCAATCTTTTCCTTTAACTGTAAAAGTCTCTCTCACTAAGGCCCCTTTCAGACTGGGGCGGGAGCTGCGGTGGCGGTATAACGCCGCTAAAAATAGTGGCGCTATACCGCCGGAATTGCCGCGGGTATCAGCCGCTAGCGGTGCGGTATTAACCCCCGCTAGCGGCCGATAAAGAGTTAATATCGCCCGCAATGCGCCTCTATAGAGGCGCATTGCGGGCGGTATTGCCGCGGTTCCCATTGTTTTCAATGGGAAGGAGCGGTGAAGGAGCGGTATACATGCCGCTCCTCTCACCGCTCCAAAGATGCTGCTGACAGGAGATTTTTTTGTCTCCCGCCAGCGCATCGCCTCAGTGTGAAAGCCCTTCGGCTTTCACATTGAGGTAGCTGGGCAGGAGTTTTTCAGGCGGGATAGCAGCGCTATTTTTAGCGCTTTACCGCCTGAAAAACTCCTCAATGTGAAAGGGGCCTAAAGTTCCTCGAGTCTGACAGCAGCATACATTAGAGATAATTAATCCTTTTGGACTCTGAGGTCTAGACTCTGCGGCTTCTTAAAATCCCAACAGCAGCTCACAAGGTCACTATGGGTGGACAGCATGAAGCCTATGCCATGTAACTTCCTCTCTCTCTCTGCTTGTTATATTAGTAATGACTTAATTTCATACAAACTGCTATGATTTTAACACAGTCTTTCTGCATGAGACATAGCAAGGAGTTCACCAACAAAATGTAGTTGGGTGAACTGGTGCACTACAGCGATGCCTCAATGAAACATTGAAGTACTGAGCAGGTATGCTAGTGCTCCCTGTATGCATATCAATGGTACAATTTCATGTAGCTTCCTTATATGTAATGCACATGTTTTGAGATGCGGATACCAGGACTTCATATACAAGTTCTGTATATAAACCATTCTTTAAGTAATAAAAGTTGATTATTTATTGAAATGTTTACCTCCAACATAGCAACCAGTTCAGACTTGGAGATACCAATCCTGTCTCTGTCACAGCTGTCCACCACATAAATTACAGCATCTGTATTGGAGTAGTAGCAACGCCAATATGGTCTGAAACAGAACAAAACACATTGTATTATAGTTACGTACAACAGCACAGAACTTGTTTATATATAATACACAAGGAAAGCAAATTCAGATTGCAAAAAAAAAAAAAACAGTCTCTTGTCACATGATTCTGTAATATGCACGATCTGATTCAAGCTCAGATATACACGAGGAAGGTTGTGGTGGGCTCAGGGCGAAGGTGGTATTTGCACCAGCAAACACACTCTGAAATTCAGTTTTGCTTTATGGTGCAGAACAAGAGCACACTGCATCAGCAAACTTAAGGCTACTGTAACCCACAGGCTGACACTAGGATTCAGGATATTGTAAAGCAGAGGTTGAATTTTATCTTTAGGATACTGTAACACACAAGTTGAAGAAAAGCTCTAGGCTGTTGTAATAGCCAGGTTAAAGCGGATGTGCCACTAAAAAAATATATTAAAAGCCAGCAGCTACAAATACTGCAGCTGCTGACTTTTAATATAAGGACACTTACCTGTCCTGGAGTCCAGCGCCTATCGCAGCAGATAACGAGCCGATCGCTCGTCACCCTGCTGCTCCCCCCTCCATCCACAGTGAGGGAACCAGGAAGTGAAGCGCTCCGGCTTCACTGCCCGGTTCCCTACGGCGCATGCGCGAGTCGCGCTGCGCCCGCCGATTGGCTCCCGCTGTGTGCTGGGAGCCGAGTGTTCCCAGCATACAACGGGGGACGGACGGGAAGGAAGGAAAAAACCCGTCCTTTGCCCGTATCGTAGGGCCGGAAGTGGGTGCAGATACCTGTCTGTAGACAGGTATCTGCACCCCCCTCCCCCCTGAAAAGGTGTCAAATGTGACACCGGAGGGGGGGAGGGTGCCGATCAGCGGGACTCCACTTTAGAGTGGAGATCCGCTTTAAGTAGGTTAAGGTCATGAAGTGATGACATTGGGGCCTGACCAAACAAGAGGCTGGAGAGAGTGAACATGGAAGACGGTGTTAAGATGGAAGCAGACAGGACCTACTGGAAGGGTGGTTTGACAGGTAGATCTGCATTGTGCTAAAACCTCCGGGAGGCCCATTAAAAAATAAATAAATACAATACTGCATTAAAATGGGCATGCAGGCACAAAATATCCATTATCTATAAATATACTTACAAAAAACAGTATAGCATGACTATATATAATAACCAAAACAAAAATATTTTTTTTTTATAAATCTGTCAGTCCAAAAAACTTTGACAAACTTCAATCACTGTGATGACATTAGGGTTGTCCCGATACCACTTTTTTAAGACCGAGTACAAGTACCGATACACCTAACCCCCCCCCCCCCCCAAGTACTCGCCCATAACGATTACTGATACTTTTTTTTAAATGTCATGTGACAGTTTCTCAAAGCACAATACAGATTAGGTGGCACCGATAGGATTAGGTGGTACTGATAGATGGCTGACTGGCAGGTGGCATTTATGGGCACTCGGCCGCACAACAGCGGCCATCTTGTTACACCCAGCCCAAGCTGTATGAGCTGGGTGTAACCAGATGTCCGCTGCTGGCATATTGTGGCCAAGTGCAGGGTGTACCAAGATGGGCGTCTGACGGCAACACGGAGCGTCACTTCCGCGACCGAATGTGACGGCTCCGGTCGCCCTGAACTTTTGATGCACTTGAACGCATCAAAAACACGCATGCAGAAAAGCATCTGGAACTCATTTCTATGGTGTGAACTGACCCTAAAAGAACGAACACGTTTTTTTTTTCAGGATAGATCATTATTAATAAATAGCAAAACAAGAACAACAAAGACGTACATATGTTAGGGAAAAAAAACATGGCTTTGAAGGAAGTTATGACGCAAGAGCATGCAAATAGTATTATGGAAAATGTCATTAATACCTGATACTTGTTTGTCCTCCCAAGTCCCATACTTGAAACTTAAGGTTCTTGTAAGTTACTGTCTCAACATTAAAACCGATTGCTGAAATAAATAAATAAATGGAGCTTATAAAAACAATTATTGGATATAAATAATGTGGAAAGGACCTTTAATATTTATACCTTTCCATCACTAAATGACAAAGCTTACACCAACCTGATGACGCTCTCCTAAACAATAGCTCTTGAGCACACTTGTCTGGCTTCAAAGCAGAGAACACAATATCGTGAAAATTGGTCTACAACTTTGGGGTTACAGTCAAAAGGTGTGTGTTTGGAATGTAACACAAAGTCATACAAATAATTAGCTATATTAAGTAATATAGCACGGCTAATATCTCACTTATGTGCTAAGAAAACCACTATCAATAATAATCTTAAAGCTGAAGTTTTGGAATGGCAATTTTTTACATCCAGCTGTAAATATGTATGTGCCATACCGGCGAGATCCCTGTGAAAGCTGGAAACCACTGTAGTAGGCACAGCTACTACAGTGATCGCCACTAGCTTCTGGGTCTAATGCCAAGAGGTTGGCCTGCTGCATTGTGAAAACAGGTTGTCTCCTGTAAATTTGCATATTCTCAGTGACTGCAAAGGATTCTTGAATTGGACAAGGTGTAGGGGTGACATCATGATTTCCACCTCGCCCAATCAGGGAACACTTTGCATTCATTGAGAAAATGCAAAGTGTTCTGAATGGGTACCAGTGCTGACTGGGCAACCTTCAGTGTTCAGTAAGCAGCCTCTCAGTATGGGAACTAGAAGCTAGTGGAGATTATTGCAGGAGGGGCTGTTTCCAGTGCGATCTCACAGGTATGACACATGCATATCTACATTTGTCCAAGATGTAATTATCTTAAAATGACCATACTCAAATGTAAGCTTCAAGGAGGTTCTTCGCTCCAGAAAATAAAAAAAGTTAGCAGCTACAAATGCTGTAGTTGCTCACCTTTAATAACAGGACACTTACCTGTCCAGGGATCCAGTGCTGTCCTCACTCAAGCTAGTTCTTCGCCAGCCTTCGGGTTCCCGGTGCCAGCATCTTACTCTGTGTGCAGCTGGCTGTGGGGGAGAGGGGCGGGCGGGGGGGGGGGGGGGGGGGGGGGTGGAGAGAATAATAGGAGAACTTCATTTAGGATTTTCTAGGTCAGTGTTGGCAAACCTCTGCACCCCAGATGTTTTGGAACTACATTTCCCATGATGCTCAGACACTCTGCAGTGTAGTGGAGCATCATGGGAAATGTAGTTCCAAAACATGTGGGATGCCGAGGTTCCCCATCACTGGTCTAGGTGAACAGTGGAAGTGGGACCCTGTACCTGTCAAAACTACCCGCTTTTTCAACCCCCCCCCCCCCCCCCCCCCATCACACACACTTTTGGGTGAAGTTCTGCTTTCAGCTTCAAGTTTGCTGAATGAGCATACATTTTTCACTTAGGCCCCTTTCACACTGGGGTGTTTTTCGGGCGTTTTTCAGGCGAAGCTTCATCTGCAATCACAATGTGAAAGCCTGAGTGCTTTCAGAGCCCTTTCACACTGCCAGCGCCCGAAAAACGCTGGTAGAGCACCGATAAGACCCTAATGTTTTAGGGCGTTTTTGCAGTGCCTCAGTGTGAAAGGGCAAGGCGTTTTTACAGCGCTTTCAATTCATTTCAATGAAGAGGGGCGTGTTTGGAGCGTTTTTTTTTTTTCAGCGCCCAAAAGCTGCTTGCAAGACTCAGTGTGAAAGGGTCCATTGAGATGCATGGTGAGAGTTTTATCAGCTTTTTTTAAATGGCGCTATTTTTAAGGCTAAAACGCTGTAAAAACGCTTCAGTGTAAAAGGGGTCTTATTCCTCATATTTCCTCCTAATGTCACTTGAAACTGCCCTCTGCATAATGAATACGTTCAGCTATCTGCACACAAAAGGCTAACTTCTTGTCTTTATCACAGCTAAAGAAGCAAACTGGGGGGGAACAGCACGTTCACTAAATGTTAGAAAAGTAATAAAGGCCATAATTACTTGGAATGGTAGTGACAACTTCTCCTACTTGCAACCTGTAAAGTATTGTGGTCTTTCCAGCTCCATCAAGACCCAGAATCAAGATTCTCATCTCTCGTGTTCCAAATAAGCTGGAAAAGATGCTTGAAAAGAAACCCCCTAAAAACAGAAAAACGATTCAATGTAAGTAATCCAAGAAATCTACTTGCTATACAAATACAAGAAATGGAAACCCAGTACTACACAGCTTAGCAACATTACATTTGTAGAGAAAGCTGGTAAAACTTTTCCATAGGTAGGCTGACCCTAACAGAGGATTTACCAGGATCCAGCATTTTCTAAAGCCCTGTTCACACTGGAAGCACGGTCAACACAAATACAATACAAAACAAAAGGTGTATATTTATAAAGCAGTGAATGTGACATTTCACCAATCATTCAGTGCAGGTGATTCTTCTGTTGCCTAGGTTACAGCAGTGTCTCTACACATAGAAATGTTATAGTTGTTTCAGTTGTCTCTGAAGCAGGCAGTGACAGTAAAGCCCCTTTCACACGTGCGGACCGTTCAGATCTCTGTCAGTTTTTTCAGGTGGACCTGAACGGGCCCTCCATACATCTCTATGGAGCGAGGGATGTCAGCCGTGACATGTCTGCTGAGATCCGATCTGCCCCGATCAGATCGGCTAAATCCAGACGGATGCAAACCCTATTTTTCCATCCGTCTGTCAGATCGGATGACTACGGCCAGACGGTCCGTTTTCATTCGATCCCCCATAGAGGAAAGCGGAGATCTGACAGGTCCGTTTCTGCACAGTGTGCGGAGACGGACTAGTCATCCGTCGGCTCGGCGGGGATCAAACGGAGCGATCCCCGCTGAGCAAGCGGATGTCTAAAAACGGATCCGCACGTGTGAAAGGGGCCGTAGGCTATTTTCTGGTGGGGGACAGATACAATATCGGGGTGAGGCTGCATCCACCTAGGTGAGTATAAGGCCCACACGGTGCAGACTCAGTTGGAATCTACCTGCTCAGCGGGGAATCTGTCCACTGATCCCCGCTGAGCAGGTAGATGGCTGGTTTGTGTCCGCTCTGCTTATGCAGAGCACACAGCTCACTCTCCTATCAGCGGTCCGATGAAAACAGACCACCATCAGACGGATTGGGGAAGGATGCCCATCTGCCTGTTTTTAGAGGATAGCATCAGATGTCAGGGGGTGTCCAGGGACACATTTGTCGACTCCCGCCGCTCCATAGTGGAGACTGGAGGGTTCCGATCAGGTCAGCTAAAAAACTGACAGGCGGACCCCGATTAGTCCGCTAGTGTGAAAGGGGCCTAAATGTTTGGTTTTTGTTCAGTCCGTACTTCTCTCTTTAAAAAAAAAAAAAAGAAACTGTCGTGATCGGCTTTCGAAAGCTGTGTACTAATGATCTGTATTTTTCCTCGATTTTCTGATCGCGTGTACTGGCCAATAACAGTTGTGAGAATGAGCCCTAAGAGGGGTGCTCCCCTCACTATGGAGTGATTTCTTCTAACTTTATGTGGGAACTCCAGGACAGGAAGTAAATGGAAATCTATTAACAGGACCAACAGCAAAAGTAGACAGTAGAGCTGCACAATTATAAAAAATAAAAAAATTGCGATCTCTATGCAAAATTTCCAGATTCATTGAAGTAATAAGTGTAGAGAGTTCTCTGCTCATTCAGCTGTCAAAAGAAAAAAAAAACGGGCAGCCTGCCAAGTTTTTCACAACACTGTGGTAACTTTTCCTTCTTAGATAAAAGGAATTAACTTCAACTGTAAATGAGGGAAGTTTAACCACTTAAAGACTATTAGCCAGATTCAAGTAGGTCGCCGCATCTTTAAGGCGGCGTATCGTATTTACGCTACGCCGCCTTAAGTCAGAGAGGCAAGTACTGTATTCACAAAGCACTTGCCTCCTAACTTACGGCGGCGTAGCGTAAATGGGACCGGCGTAAGCACGCCTAATTCAAATGAGGATGGGGGGCGTGTTTTATGTTAATGTTTGGTGACCCAACGTGATTGACGTTTTTTTTACGAACGGCGCATGCGCCGTCCGTGTACATATCCCAGTGTGCATTGCTCCAAAGTACGCCGCAAGGACGTATTGGTTTCGACGTGAACGTAAATTACGTCCAGCCCCATTCACGGACGACTTACGCAAACAACGTAAAATTTTCAAATTTCGACGCGGGAACGACGGCCACACTTAACATTGGCTACGCCACCTAGGGGGCAGCTTTATCTTTACGCGGCGTATCTCTTAGGGAAACGGCGTATCTTTACTGCGACGGGCGCACGTACGTTCATGAATCGGCGTATCTAGTCATTTACATATTCTACGCCGAACTCAACGGAAGCGCCACCTAGCGGCCAGCCTAAAAATTACACTTTAAGATACGACGGCGTAGGAGACTTACGCCGATCGTATCTTAGCCTAATTTAAGCGTATCTGGTTTCCAGAATACGCTTAAATTTAGGACAGCGTAGATTGAGAGTTACGTCGGCGTATCTACTGATACGCCGGCGTAAATCTTTCTGAATCCAGCTGTAAACCTTTTTCTGACACTTGTTTCTTACAAAGTTAAAATCTGTATTTTTTGCTAGAAAATTACTTGGAATCCCCCAAACATTATTTTTATATATTTTAGCAGAGACCCTAGGAAATAAAATGGCGATTGTTGCAATATTTTATGTCACACTGTATTTGCCCAGTGGTCTTCCAAACGCAATTCTTTGGGAAAAAAAATAATACTACAATAAATCTGCTCCTCTTGAAGAATTGGCACCTTTGAGGAGCGGGTACCCGATTTCGATAGGTACCTTCTCCCACTTCTGCTCTGACCGCCTAGGCGATCAGAAGTTATCCTCCCCCCTGCAGTCTTTTGGGATGCGTGACAGGCGTGCAGTGGGCACCCGGCTGAGAAGCAGCAAGCTGTGACAGCCAGATGCCCATATAGAATTCAAGCAATCCAGCTATACGTGGGGTGCATGCTCTGTCATTGCTGCAGAGTACATATGAAGAAAGAAGATCGGAAGGCTGCACACCCATATGATGCACATAAAAGCTTCTTTATTCAAAAAAAATCATCAACAAAAACAGGCACAAGGCATATTGGCAGGGGAAACATAGGTTGACGCGTTTCACACGTTTAATTAAGGGCCTTGTCAAAACCGTCAATTTGAAAAAGCACGTATTAAACAAAGAATTGTTTTTACTTCTATATCTTTTATCCACGTCATATAGGTGTGCAGCCGTCCAATCTTCTTTCTTCATAGCTGGGTACCCATACTTAAGATGCCAGGGAAAGTGGAGAAGAGGAAGCACTCTAACAACGAATGGAACACACGGCCAACGGGTGGGCCATAGTAAGCCTATGGATGACCCCACCGCTGCAGGCTTTGCCAGCCATTGTAGAACGCTCTCTCTCCTCTCCCCTGCAGCTGCCGCTGGCTGACACAGGGGAGATCACATGACTGGAGTGGCCTTAAAATAGGTAGGTATACAGATCTTACTAACACAGGTTAGTCAGTATTCATGGGCGCCCAACTTGTGGCAGAACTACAAATCCCATGAGGCATTGTAAGGCTGACAGTTACAAGCATGGCTCCCAAATGCAGAGGCATGATGGGACTTGTAGTTCGGCAACAGGTTGAGTGCTCATGGTATAGGTGTCAGGAGGGAGCATTTTTAGGATCAGTTGGGTTTAAGGTGGAATTCTACTGTAAGTAGACATTACTCTGCACGGCCAGGCTCACACAGAAGAAATAGAAGAGATTTTTCAGTATCCCATCCCCTGAAGTGAAGGTGCCCCTTCCCACACTCTATGAGGCTGTCACATATCATGCTGAGTTGTGAATACTATATAGAAAACACATACAGAGTTTATCCGTAGACACAAGCTATGTACTAATAGTAGAAGACTAGCACTATCTCTAGTAATGGTGTCTCACCCATGGTAGACGGAGAAGCGGGCACTCCAGGCCTCTATCACTCTCCTGGCAGAAGATGAAGTTTCCCCTTCTATCCCGGAAGCGGAGCTCTGAGTTCCACGTCACACCTCAGCGCACTGCGCATTCCTCACACAACATTCCACACCGAGAAACCGTCCTTCACCCGGGAAAAATAATTGTACAATATGGAATGCTTCTACTGCGTGCTAAAGGACATTGAGAGACTGCCACAATCCATTGGCTCAACGGGTTTATTTTTTTTCTTGTTTAACGAAACTGAAGATTTAAGAAAACATGCCGTGTGCGCGTGCGCGATGTAATGTACGGAAAAGGGAAGTTGTGGCATGTTGATGGGCTGGTAGAGCTGGTTGTACTGACTCCTGGATAGACTATGGTTACATGACACAAACACACTAAACAACCGTCCTGTTGTTTTCAGTCCAGGTTAAATATTTGGGCGGGATTGAAGGGGGGTTAGCGATGTGAAAGGGATAAACTCCATCTGTCTCCAACATAAATCCACCTTTTCTTAACCATTTGCCCCCCAAGCCTATTCTGACACTTCTCTCCTACATGTAGGAATCATCTTTTTTTTATTTATTTTTTTGCTAGAAAACTACTTAGAACCCCAAACATTATATATATATATATATATATATATATATATATATATATATATATATATATATATATATATATATATATAAGCAATTTAATGAGTTTTATGCGCAAAAACACAACATAATAGTCAATTGTTTAGTAAGACCTAAAAGATGATGTTACGCCAAGTGAAAAGATACTAAACATCTCACGCTTTGAAAATTGCATACACCCGTGGAACGGCGCCAAACTTCTGTAACTAAAAATCTCCATAGGCGACGCTTTAAAAGCATTTGCAGGTTACCAGTTTAGAATTATACAGTCTGGCGCTAGAATTATTGCTCCCGCTATTACATTCTCGATGATACTTCACACGTGTGGTGGAAACACTTTATACATATGCGTGCGCAACCTACGTATGCCTACCTACTACCTGCATTGTTAGAACTTTATGGAAGTGCTATTGTAGTACTTGTTGGGCCCATATGCTGATGGGTATTATAGTATGATTTATGAATTTTTAATATACATTTCTACAATAAATATCTATAGATTTTTACAATTTATTACCCGTGTGCTGCCTAAAGTCCATCTTTCTAGTCTAAATTTTCATTTCCAACCTACGTATGCGCTCGCATTTGTTCACGAGCACAGGAGGGCCCTTTCAATTTTTTTTATTTGATTATTTATTATATTTAAAATTTATTTTTAATTTATCTATTTTTTTTTTTTAAATCAACTTTATTGCTCTCATAAGGGATGAACAACATCCCTCGTGAGAGCATGGGCCGTGACAGGTCCTCTTTATGGAGAGATCTGGGGTCTGTTAGACCCCAGATCCCTCCCTCATCTGGCCTCCAAACAGCCAGTCAGACACAGATCAGTCTGATCAGCTGCTTTACTGGCCACCACCTGACCAGTAAGGCCTCTTTCACACTTGTGCGACTTGTCATGTGACTTAGGACTGCAAAGTCGCATAACACATCGTACCCCATGATTTCCGATGATTACCATTTATATCTGTGCGACTTCTAAGTAGTTTCTGCATTACTTTGGTGCAACTTGAGGTCCATAGAGCTCAACATGATGCAGGCATTGCTTCAAGTTGCGTGACTTTCAGGTCGTACAAGTGTGAAAGGGCCCTTAACACAAAACCAAAACCAGAAGTGACAAAATACTTGTTTCTTCCAGTTTCTCAGACCATAGAGATCATCGGGGACCTTCCCTTAAAATTGCACTAACCCGTGAAATGTAAAACAATATGGTACCCAAAATTATCCATCGGCCACCGGTTGGGCACCCTTGTGGTGTATGTTCCACCTGTATTTTGGTGTTCCCTAAAAACTTTCCAGAGAAGCCTATCCTGCCTTCACCTAACAACTGTACTTTAATTTTCTTCATCAGCTCATCCCCGACAGTTATTACCTTTTGTATCACTTGACCCTCCGTCTTAGATTGTAAGCTCTAATAAGCAAAGCCCTCTGATTCCTTCTGTATTGAATTGTATTGCAATTGTACTGTCTGCCCCATGTTGTAAAGCGATGCGCAAACTGTTGGCGCCTATATAAATCCTGCATAATAATAATTTAGGGTGGAACATTTTACATGTTCCAGCTCCTGCCACCAGTTCCACCGACCCCCCCCCCCCCCCCCGTGTGACAGTGGGTTGGGAATCTTCTCCCCATATCTGCTGTCACTTTTTGAAAAGATCACGGCTGTTTGGGGTCTGCCAACACAGACACATCATTCATTCACAGTTTCCTGTGAGTGAAGGAACTACAAGTACCATCATTCACCGTGGCTGACAGCTTGTAGTTCTGAATGATCCGCTGACCGCCCATATGGTGGTATGGGCAGAAAGTTGTATAGCTTGTCTGCAGAAGCCTTACATTTCACTCTTGATCCACTGATCAAGGGTGCAATGCTTTCCAGGCTCCTGTAGGAAAAATCTGCAAAAATATACGCATTTATTATTTTTTTCTGGAAAGGTGAACTTGCCCTTTACATTTATACTATACTTTGAATTTTTGACACATTTTTTAGTTTAACCACTTCAGCCCGCACCATTTCGCTGGTCAAAGACCAGGCCACTCTTTGCGATTTGGCACTGTGTCGCTTTAACTGACAATTGTGCGGTCGTACTACTTGGCTCCCAAACAATATTGACGTCCTTTTTTCCCCCACAAATAGAGCTTTCTTTTGGTGGTATTTGATCACCTCTGTGTTTTTTTGCATTATAAACAAAAATAGAGTGCCAATTTTGAAAAAAATGCAATATTTTTTAATTTTTGCTTGAATAAATATCCCCAAAAAATATATTAAAAAAACTTTTTTTCCTCAGTTTAGGCCGATACGTATTCTTCCACATATTTTTGGTAAAAAGAATCGCAATAAGCGTTTATTGATTGGTTTGCGCAAAAGTTATAGGGCCAGATTCAGGTACAAATGCGGCGGCGTAACGTATTGTCTTTACGTTACACCGACGCAAGTTTTCAGCGCAAGTGCCTGATTCACCAAGCACTTGCGTGTACACTTACGGCGGTGTAACGTAAAGCCGTCCGGCGCAAGCCCGCCTAATTCAAATGGGGCGTGTACCATTTAAATTAGGCGCGTTCCCGCGCCGAACGTTCTGCGCATGCTCCGTGTGAAAATTTCCCGACGTGCATTGCGCGAAATGACGTCGCCCGACGTAATGTTTTGGAATGGTGACGTGCATAACGTACTTTCGTATTCCCGGACGTCTTACGCAAAAAAAAAAAAATTTTAAATTCGACGCGGGAACGACGGCCATACTTTAACAGGGGCTGTCTAAAATTAAGCCATGAAAAAGCAGGCCAAACCTTGCGACGGGAAAAAACGACTAGCGACGGCGTAACGAACGTGCGTACCTTCGTGGATCGCCGTAAAAGCTAATTTGCATACCCGCCGCTGGAAAACGACGCAAACTCCACCCAGCGGCGGCCGAAGTATTGCATCCTAAGATCCGAAGGCGTACGAAGCCGTAAGCCTGTCGGATCTTAGCCAAATGCCATCGTAACTTGTTTTGAGGATTCAAAACAATGCTACGACGTGGCAAATTTGAAAATACACCGGGGTATCAATAGATACGCCGGCGTATTACAACTGTGAATCTGGCCCATAGTGTCCACAAAATAGGGGATAGTTTTATGGCATTTTTATTAATATTTTTTTTTTACTAGTAATGGCATCGATCAGCGATTTTTATTGTGACTGCGACAATATGGCAGACACATCGGACACTTTTGACACATTTTTGGGACCATTGTCATTTTTAAAGCGATCAGTGCTATAAAAATGCACTCATTACTGTGAAAATGACACTGGCAGTGAAGGGGTTAACCACTAGGTGGCGCTGTAGGGGTTAAGTGTTTCCTGATGAGTGCTTCTAACTGTAGGGGGGATGGGCTACACGTGACAAGACAGTGATCACCGCTTCCGATTACAGGAAGTGGTGATCACTGTCATAGCCCCCAACTGTCCCTGATTTCGAGGGACTGTCCCTGATTTGGAGCAATGTCCATCTGTCCCTCATTCCTCCTAATTTGTCCTTCATTTTGGTCAGATCTATATAGATGTATATAAAATGCACTTTTTATCTATCAAAAAGTATTTTCCAGCGCTAAACCTTTCATCTGATTTCTAAATTGTTGCATTTGTAAGTTCCAAAAGCCAATATAAAGAAATAGTATTGGTAAAAAAAAAGCACTTGTGGGTTTAACTATCTTGTTTTTTTTTAACAAATCTCCTTTAAGGGGGTGTGGTATGGGGTGTGTCCTATGCCTGCATACTTTTGCTGATAGGTGTCCCTCATTCCCATCTCAAAAAAGTTGGGAGGTGTGCATTGTCACTAGGCAGAGCGGGGAGATGCTTGTTTACATAAGCATCTCCCCGCTCTATCTCTCCGTGAGACGATCGCGGGTATCCCCGCGACGATCGAGTCCGCGGGACCCGCAGTCAGACTCACAGAGAAGGCGCCAGGGTCGCAAGGACGCCACCTTCGGTGCGCCACCACACGGCGGCATCTTAAAGGGGGCGTACCTGTACGTACTTATGCCTGTCCGTGCCATTCTGATGTAAAAAGTCGTGAGATGGTCCTTAAGTGGTTAAAGCGTGTTACCCCAACATTTCATATTCCTGATATGTGTCTGTTATACCATGTACTTGTATAAAAAAAAGTATCCTGTTCTCTTTGAATTATTGCTTCCTATTGAGTGCAATACCTGGTGGTCTTTCCAGTACCCCTGCTTTCCTGTTTCAATCTGACCAGGCATGGAAGTACATCCATCTCAATGTGGCCAGTTTTCTTTGTATTCTGCTTGGGATCCCAGCCTGTGTATACTCCATGTAAGGCATTGGGTGGGACATCAAGTAGATGGTAAATCCTGACCTTTGGAGCACATGCCAGATGGCTCCTAAGGTGACCAGATTTTTAAAATGAAATCCGGGGTCATCTTTTTTTTTTTACTAGTAATGGCGGCAATCAGCGACTCTCCGCCCGTTGCCCCCGCCGCACAGCCTGTCAAGCCCCGGCTACTACTGGGTGGGGAACGGAGGAAGATCACTCCGCCAGGGAAGATGAGGAGATAAGCTGGAAGGCGGCTGGCCAGGATTTGAGCCAAGGCAGAAGAACCTGCGAGCGGAGCGGAATGGGCATGCACCCGAAACTGAAGAAATATTCCCTCCGCTCCGACCAGCACATGATCATCAGAAAGGGGCACAGCTAATGGAAAAAAATACACCCCCCTATGCTAGTAGGAGCGGAATAATGTAATTCTGTAATTCAGAATTTTTTTTTTTAATTCTGCACTGACTGTCTTTGAAATTGCCCCAGCCCCTGTTCAAATCCAATCCGGGGACAAAACCAGGGACCGACTTGGTTCGAGGACAGTTGTAAATGCACTGGCTTTTATATTTTATATTCAATAAACAGAACTTCACTATAGAAAGTTTTCCTCTCTTTTTCTGTGCCTATTATGTTCCCCTCTGCTTGGAATATGAGTAATTGTATCCTCTTATGTGACAGCGTTGAAGCTCATTGAGACCATCAGAACCAGGGCCGCTGATAGGGCAGTACAGCCAGCCCTACTGTACTGGGCCGGACCCCATCAATTTAAAAACGGGGCCCGGGTATCTGCTAAGCAGGAGGTCCAGCTGTACTGCCTTATTGCAGACACCAATCCTATTCTGCCTTCCCTTGTAGCACTGCCAGCTTCTCCTCTTCTTTCTACCTCTGGCTTCACTGCAGGGGGATTGGATCTAACACATGCACCCCATCCATCTGCTGTCCGGGCCCTCCTGTGTGCCCCTTTCCCCCGCAGCACTTCTGGCTTCCCTCCTCTCCTGCCGGCAGCTGCTTTTTTTTTTAAATATCGCTCTAAAAAATAATATCTCTCAATTTCCTGTTCCCTGCTATTTGTTGTTTGTCCACAAGATGGTGGGATTTTATAATTTCAGTCTTTTCAGACACAAAAAAGGCTGCAGGAGCTCAACAGTGTTGAAATGGTTCTGAAATTCATAATAATTTAGTGAATATATTTTTTATTTTAAGGTCTTTTATAGATTTGGTATGTTTTTGCAACATTTTATTGAGCATTATGGAAGGATTGATCCGCAATGAACATCCCCTAATGGGCGGACTTGTATAAAAGCGGACCTGACGTTCATGATCACATGACCCATGAAGATGTTGGTGTGCACCAGCGAAACCGGTAGGGTGCTTGATTGTGATATGTCATTTCCACATTTTTTTTAAGCGCAGCTGGAACGCACCACGGCGTCTCCATGCACATGAATTTTTAAGCTGCAAGCATTTGCTGTTTTACCTTGTTTTTATCAGTTTTTTTGAATAAAATGGTGACATACTTTACTATGGAAGCCCTTTCTTTTAGATTTTTCCCATTAACCATTGGACAACTCTCCTCAAATGGTTTTGGGAAGGTGCCTGGGAATCTGGATTCCTTTTGGTGTGAGTGTCCTGGAGGTCGGTTAAATGCTGGGATCATCATTGGGATCGTGTACAGCTCCTGCTGGATATACCCATATGCGCTTTATGACTACCTGTAATAGGGGTCATGGAAGTCTGGTGAGTAGGATGTGCGGACAGGTGATGGTGGTGGAAGAAATTTCAGTCAAATATACCTACTGTCCAGCAGGTATTTGAAGATTGTGTACATCTGAAAAATGTAATACATTGTCTGAGGACTCTGATACATTGTTTGAACATTCACTAGTTGCACTATTGAACTAATTTTGTGTTTGGACTTTTTACACACATATTATCGTATTATCATGTTGGTGTTTAGTTTAAATCACTTTGCACGTTTGCACTTTAATACGGAAGGAGCGCGGTTTAATCAATTTAGTATTGATTTCTATTAATTTATTTTCTCTTATACAATGTGCTGCTCCTTATCAATACTCACCTGTTTAATTACTTTAATTACTCTAGTTGTTGTTACTAATTATCTTTCCACTTTGCGCTGGTTCAGGGTTTTTTAACCCCTCATTCACATTTTTACTTAGGGGGATGTTTCAGGATGGAATGTGGGGGAAAGGGCCGGTAAATATGTAATTTACTGGCCTCTTTCATTTCTGAATGAACACAGTGAGCTATCAGTATCAATCACTCTTGTGTCTATTCTTCACCGAAGCATAATAAACTGCTCACTACGCTTCCATTTGTGAATGAGCAGGAAGCCTCAAAGTGCTTCCTATTCATTAATCTCTGCATCTAAAGGCTACAGAGAAAGGGACTAAATAAATCTATATCCTTAGTCACTTTCGGCCAGGTGAAGGGGGCCCTGTCAGGTAGGCTGTATGGGGCCTCATGATTTCTAACAGCAGCCCTGATGAGGACCATCCACCTTTGGAGGCTACTTAGCACACGTTAGACTCTCTTGTTGGCCAAGGAGACATACACCTTTGGTGAGTGGGGGAGAAGTTGGGGGCCATGTGGAGTGTGCACTAATGCATGAATTTGGAGTACATCAGATGGATTGTGTTCCATGATATACATATTTTGCACTGTTTTGGAATGATTGGGAGTAGCACGCTACACTGAGCCCTCATTGTTGTGGACTTTATTTAAATAATCACAGATTTTTGTGTAGTACTAGAGTTTGCATCATATACAAGTATTGTCACAATATTGTTTGTGTAGCATTTTTCTGTATAAAGCTTGAGTGGATAGCGCTGTACCTTTCTTAGGTTTTACCATAGATGATCTCCGACTCTGTCCCACTCCCTAGTCCAATGGGATTCCCTATGCCATACAAAGGCTATTATTTCTGCTGATTGTCAGCTCTTCCATTCTCAGGCCCCATACACACGAGAGGATTTATCCGCAGATACGGTCCAGCGGACCGTATCCGCGGATAAATCCTCTCGAGGATTTCAGAAGATTTCTATGCGATGGCGTGTACACACCATCGCATTGAAATCCGCGCTGAAATCCTCTGCCGATGACGTGTCGCGCCGTCGCCGCTATTATGACGCGGCGACGGGCGCGACGCTGTCATATAAGGAATTCCACGCATGCGTCAAATCATTACGACGCGTGCGGGGAATCCCTTTGGACGGATGGATCCGGTAAGTCTGTACAAACGAGCGGATCCATCCGTTGGAATGGATTCCAGCAGATGGATTTGTTGAGCATGTCAGCAAATATCCATCTGCTGGAAATCCATCCCAGGGGAGATTTATCCGCGGATAAATATCCGACGGAGTGTACACACCATAGAATCTATCCGCAGAAACCCATTTGATGGGATTTATCTGCGGATAGATTCTATGGTGTGTATGGGGCCTCAGACTTGCACCATGTGAATCGGAGGTTTGAGCCTGGCACTCTGCATCTGGTACTTATATAGCACTGTCAGTTTACACAGCGCTGCAGCTGTCCTGCGAGAGAGGAGAAAGACGGCGGGTCACGTGATCACAGATCTGCGCTCTGTAAACAAGTCCGATAATACATCTTAAGGCTTGGTTCAACAAGCCAACAAAGTCAATAACACGTATTGCCTGTCTTGAGTCTCATTGGATTTGTCAAATTAACTACATTTGAATATCATCTGTGATTGGAGGTCGTGGATTCCCACTTTAAGACATGAAGCAGAAAACCAAAATTTAGAAAATACTTAACAGTCTCCAGAGTGGTTTTGGCTGTTTGCCTGCTGTCTAATTTTTACAATATCTTGTGGTCATTCCGACATCTCTACAAGAGAGAAGAGAAACGGTCATTAACATCTACAGTAGTAGAACTACCACAAAGCAGCGCTTCTAACTTTGCACTCAGGAACAACCACAACAGCAGCTCATCGTGATTGTTTCTTACATGCATGGTGGACAATGTTACTGCTGAAATTTTCTTGAGGAACAAGATCCAACAGGACCGTATATCCGAAACTGTGAGATTGGGACCTATTATATGCTGTTTGTGATCCCCTGTAATAAGGGATCATGGGAATTCGGTAAGAAGCCATTTTATAAGTTTGGTGGAGGAGATATCACGTTTTCCTTTGGACACATTTACAACCAATCTGTAATGTGACACAGATGCACGGGTGTTGGACACACTATCTGCTGTTTAAACTGACTTTTTGCTGTCAATATTTTGGACTATTAACTCATTTATAGCCAAAGTTCATATTTAGGCAATGTCCTTTTGATCTAGTGTCTGTTATATTATTAATATTTTTTATCTTTTTTGTTTTACTTGTATATTACTATCACCATCACTGGTGTGGGATTTTGAGGTGGCTGCATGCTGCACCCTAGTGGCCATCAGAGGTCGCTCTTAACATAGCAGCCGCCTTCTTCACTTTTTATCACTGTAGATCACCCACTTGCACACGCCTGTGTCTAGCAAGCAGGGTGTTTGAGGTAGCGCGATTTATATTTTTTCCTATTATTTCTCCCTATACACCCTTAGCTCCTCTGTTTAGAATCCTATTTTTTGCTCTGGTACTGTCTTTACAAAGCTTAAGGCCTCATACACACGATAGGTTAAACAGAGGACAACGGTCTGATGGACCCTTTTCATCGGTCAAAACCGATCGTGTGTGGGCCCCATAGGTTATTTAACCATCGGTTAAAAAAAAAGCCAACTTGCTTTAAATTTAACCGATGGATTCCTAAGCGATAGGTCAAAACCGATCGTTAGTAGGCACAACCATCGGTTAAAAATCCACGCATGCTCAGAATCAAGTCGACGCATGCTTGGAAGCATTAAACTTCGTTTTTTTCAGCACGTCGTTGTGTTTTACGTCACCGCGTTCTGACCCGATCGTTTTTTTCACCAATGATGTGTAAGCGTGACGGACCATCAGTCAACTTCATCGGTTAACCGATGAAAACGGTCCATCGGTCCGTTCTCATTGAATGGACTGATCGTGTGTATGAGGCTTTAGATGGTGGTGAGACAAGGGCCTACAGTGGGGATCGAAAGTTTGGGCACCCCAGGTAAAAATTTGTATTAATGTGCTTAACGAAGCCAAGGAAAGATGGAAAAATCTCCAAAAGGCATCGAATTACAGATTAGACATTCTTATAATATGTCAAAAAAAGTTAGATTTTATTTCCATCATTTACACTTTCAAGATTACAGAAAACAAAAAAATGGCGTCTACAAAAGTTTGGGCACCCTGCAGAGTTAATATCTTGTACTGCACCCTTTGCAAAGCTGAGACCTGCCAGTGTCATGGATTGTTCTCAATCATCGTCTGGGAAGACCAGGTGAAGTCAATCTCAAAGGTTTTAAATGCCCAGACTCATCTGACCTTGCCCCAACAATCAGCACAATGGGTTCTTCTAAGCAGTTGTCTAGAGAACGGAAAATAGTAGACGCTCACAAAGCTGGAGAAGGCTATAAGAAGATAGCAAATTTTTACCTGGGGTGCCCAAACTTTCGATCCCGACTGTATATCTCATAGAGTAATTTTTCACTGCTCAAGGCCCAGTCTCTTTAATATATTGTTTAGAAACACTCAAGTTACCACCATCTGAGCATATCAAGTTCCACTAATTACATTACTTTATATACTCTATCATTCACTTTGGTAAATAAAGAGCAACCTGTGCTGACAGCTTATGAGAGGTAACGTAGTCAAGCCAGGGGTCAGAGAGGGGGTATATCAACTATTTGCTTAGTGCTAATAAAATGCCAGACCAAACTATCATATATGACGACTTGGGAATCGGAGGTAGGTGTGGCCAACGATATTGATACTTGCCATTCTCATGCTGTAAAGTCTTTGTGGTATTTTGAATGTATATCCTATTGAAGCCAACTTTAGAGTTATGTTCAGATGGTATTTGGTACCTACTAGGCTTGCTGAAATGTATCCAAGTTCTTCTCCCTAGCATTTCAGGGTATGCGAACTCCAGGGATCTATGATACACGTCCAGTGGGGATCAGAACATTTTAGAAATGTTGAATGTTGGGGGCGTGGCCAGGACAGGCATGTGAGAGGACGCATCTCTCACAGCTCCCAGCGGTGATCCGGTACCGATCCTCCCCCGGCCAAAATTTCGATCCGAAACCACCCTATGCTGGCAGCTGACGACACCGGGATCACAGCGGTACCACCACCGGCGCTCTGTACCAGGGGGATGACCCGCAAAGGACAAGGAGAGACCGCAGGGCCGGAGATCCAAGATGGCGCCGCCGCGCTGGCTGTGAAGGGGACGCCTCGTGGAGCGGAGAAATCGGGGCCCAAGCACAGTAAGCAGGTCAAGGCCTCGGGCAAAGACCCCCCTAAGGACATGCTTTATTATGCCCAAAAACTGTCGGGGGCTGGGGGGCAGGAACAACTGTCCCGCTCTGGGGACACACACCAGGCCGGGCCTGCTATGCAGGAAGATACTGCACAGCTGCATTGGGGAGAGGAGGTGGATGGGGATCAGGCCGGCTCCAGGCCGGATGGTGACCAGGCCGATACACTACAGGCCGCGACTGCAGTGCAGCCCACGCTGGCGGACATATTACAGGCTGTGAACAAATGCACTGCCTCTGTTGACACCATTAAGGAACAGTTTGGCCTGCTGCGGCAGGATATGCAAAAAATCCGCGAACGCACCACGGCGGTGGAAAGCAGGGTCAGTGAGGTGGAGGACCAGATGCACCCCATGGCCCAGGACACCAGGGCTGCTTTGCAGATGGCAAGGGAGGCTTATGACCGCGTAGAAGATATGGAGAACCGTCTCAGACGAAATAACGTCCGCATAGTGGGCCTACCGGAGAGGGTGGAGGGCAAGGACCCCACCACGTTTGTAGAGAACTGGCTACTGGAACTTTTTGGCAAAAAAACACTGTCACCGTTCTTTGCGGTGGAACGGGCCCACAGAGTCCCTTCGCGCCCACCGCAACAGGGGGGCCCCCCCAGATCCATCCTGGCTAAACTACTTCATTACCGTGACAGGGAGGCAGTGCTCCGCCAGGCTCGGGAACGAGCAAATATTCAACATAATGGAGTGCGGGTGTCCTTCTATCCGGATTTCTCACAGGAGGTACAGAGGCGCAGGGCGAAATTCCTTGATGTGAAGCGACGGCTGCGAAACCTGCAACTTCCCTACGCCATGCTCTACCCTGCGAAGCTCAGAGTAGTGGTCAGGGGCCAAGCCCAATTTTTTTAATCCGCTAAGAAGGCCATGTCATGGCTGGATCGTAATGAACAATCCTTACAAAGACGAGCGCAGGAGGAAGGAGAGTGAGCCCTGAGACTGGGGTGGGAGGTTTGTTGTTTGCCTTCGGGCACCTATCTTGCACAAATGAGAGAATGTCTGAGTTGATCCTGTTTAGGGGGGAGCCCCTACTTTCTACCTATTGATTTCCCTTTTCAGACTTTTGTGCTCCAAATATAAAAATTCTTTCTGGTTTTTTTTGGTTCTTTCTTTTCCCTCTTGACCGGGGACATGATAAGTGGCAGCAAGATGTGAGGAGAGATGCTCTCAACAAAAAGTGTGCTATGCTGATGGTTAATGCGAACAGTGATAGTCGACCAGTGGTCGCAAAAAGAGTTGGAACCGCCCTGTTGGTGGTACGTGGATATTTGGGGCCCGTTTGGTCCAAAGGTTACACTAATTTCTTTCATCTTTTCAGTTACCATCCGTGGAAAGAGGTACATCGCACGAGACTTAGGCCTTCGGCCCTTTTGCAAGGTAGTATGCAGATGTGGACAGTCCTGAGGATGTGTCTGCCTTCCCAGTCAAGGGTCCAGAATATGTATTTATGCTCACCAATGTATAGCTATATGATTTTAGTGGAGGACTCTCATGGCTAAGGTGCCTATTGTTTCATGGAACGTGAGGGGTATGCATTCACCACTAAAACGTACAATGCTGTTTATGTGCTTGAAGAAGTATTTGCCAGGGGTGATCTGCTTTCAGGAGACTCACTTAACGGCGGAGACCGTGTGCTTCCTGAAATACGCATGGGTGGGTAAGGCTTATCACTCTACACACACCTCCTTTTCGAGGGGGGTGAGTGTACTGGTGCATAATGCAGTGGATTTTCAGGAGATTACAAGTGTCATAGATCCAGAGGGCCGCTATGTATTTGTCCACTGTAAAATCGGTACCTTAATCTGTGTTATAGCATGCGTTTACATTCCCCCGCCCTTCACGGCAGCGGTGCTCCGGCTCCTCCTTTCTTTTTTGGATGGCAGGCCGGATGCTCCGCTGCTCGTGTTGGGAGATTTCAATTGCTGTTTGGATCAGGTGGCGGATAGACATCCGGCCCCTAGACCCTCTGCTAGGAGTACTCCCCTGGCGCGGTTGTTACAAGAGGTGGGCTGGGTGGACGTCTGGAGACACCGTAACCCAGGAGGCAGACAGTTTACGTGCTTTTCAAAGACTCACGGCTGTCTGTCCAGGATTGATTTGGGGGTGGGTAATCTGAGCATGCTTCCGCTGATAGCGGACCTGTCACACAGGCCCCGCAGCGTGTCGGATCACTCAGCTCTAGTGGTACAGCTCTTGGTGGCTCCGCAGGGGAGCTTAGTTAAGGCACCATGGAAATTGAATGCGTTTTGGTTACAGCTCATCCGTTCACATGGGGAGATATTGGAGGAGGTACGGGGGTACTTTGCAGCGGGTGCAGGGATGGCAGTGGAGGTGGAACACTGGGACGCCTTCAAGGCGCATTTTCGAGGCATACTCAGCAGGGAAGTGAATGGGGTTAAAAAGGCCTCTGCAGCTTTATTGATTGATGTGGAGAACAGGGTTCAGGACATGGAGAGGGCTTACATAGCGGATCCTTCTGATTCGACCAGGGACACCTGGCAGGCCGCTCAGTCGGCCTACCAGCAACTTCTCCTCGTCAGCTGAGAAAAAACGCTTTTTTGCAAAGCAGGCGTTCTTTGAGGAGGGTGAGAAAACCGGCCGTATATTGGCGCGGATTGCGAACTCCCACCAACGATCGCCGGCTATAGGGGCCATAAGATCTAGTTCTGGAGGATTAGTTTCACAACCAGAACAAATTATGCAGGAACTGGCGGGTTTCTATGAGACCCTGTACAGCTCAGGCACGGCATACACTCAGGGTGATCTAGAGCTATACCTAGCCCAACTGGCCTTCCCAGAACTGACTGCTGGCCAGCGTACTTTGCTGGATAAGCCAATCACAGTGGAGGAAATGGTGGGGGCAGTCGGCGCTTTCCCTAACTGCAAGGCCCCGGGGGAGGACGGGCTGCCCATGGAGGTGTACAAGCAGTACTCTGAAGTATTACTCCCCCAATTACTGAAGGTCTTTAACAAGGCCAGGGAAAAGGGGAATTTACCCCCGTCCATGACTAAGGCTAACATAGTCCTGCTACTTAAGCCAGGCAAAGACCCTGTAGACCCAGGTGCGTACCGCCCCATTTCCTTATTGCAAAGTGACATCAAGATACTGGCTAAGGTGCTGGCCATGCGGCTGAATGGGGTGATAACTTCAATTGTGCATGGAGACCAGGCTGGTTTCATGCCCAATAAATCCACGGCGGTCAATCTTAGGAGGCTGTTCCTTAATATGCAGGCACGGGCGGACAATATGGGCAGTAGGGCGCTACTATCCCTAGACGCCACAAAGGCGTTTGATAGTATAGATTGGAACTACCTCTGGACGGTGTTACAGAAATTTGGGTTCGGCCTGTTTACATTTCCTGGGTGCGTTTGCTATACTGCCAGCCACAGGCGGCAATAAGGACGTTTGGCTCCCTGTCAGGGAGCTTTGCACTGAGGAGGGGTACTCGGCAGGGGTGCCCCCTGTCCCCCCTCCTCTTTGCTTTGGCTATCGAACCGCTGGCCATTAGTATCAGAGCCAACCCTCGCATCACCGGTTTCTGCTATGGAGACGAGCAGGAAAAGGTGATGTTATATGCGGATGATACCCTCCTTTTGTTGGGAGATACGGACACCTCCCTTAGAGAGGCTATGGTAGCGATCACAGAGTTTGGCCGATTTTCTGGTTTACTTATTAACTGGTCAAAGTCGGCCTTGCTTTTGTTGGACGGTGATAACACGCAGGTAATTAATCCCTTGTGCCCTATTCCCATTACTCCCTCCTTTAAGTACCTAGGGGTACAGATCACGGCTCAGCCACGGGACTTCATTCATCTCAATATATCCCCCCTGTTACTACGGTTTAGGGACAAAGTTAAAACTTGGAAGGCCCTGCTGCTATCGGTTGCAGGCCGAGTGAATTTAATCAAGATGATACTTATGCCACAGCTATTATACTTCCTCCATAACACCCCCATGGTCATCCCCTTGAAAGTTTTTCGCACGGTTAATAGTATCTTTCGCGGCCTCATCTGGAGAGACGGGGCTCCTAGGATCAAATTAGAGCACTTACAGAGACCTAAGGATAGTGGGGGATTGGCATTGCCAAACCCCTGGCTATACTATCTGGCGGCCCAGATGCAGCAGCTGGTCGGTATGTTTCGGCCGGCGGTGCGATCCTCTGCTCAGAAACTCCTGGAGCACACCGTGGGCAGAAGTCCGATTCCTGAGGCGCTGGAGGCACAGGCCTTTGCTAAACCACATAAGAAATACCCCACTTTTAGTCTAACCCAGAAGGTATGGAACAAGGTTAAATATGTTCAGAATGCGGAAGGATACACGAAATACAGTCCAATATGGCAAAATGGCACCTACACTGAACTGGCCAAGTTGCAATCGGGGACCAGATGGAAAAGATATGGGGTTACACACATATTCCGTAATGGAGTGCTACGTACGTTCCCTGCGTTGCGAGAGGAGTTTGGCTTGCCGCAGTCAATGTACTTCTCATATCTACAGCTGAGGCATGCAGTGGTGGCGCAGGGTCGCTCTTCTGAGTGGTGCCTGTCGCCTACTCCTGCTTTTGATCTTTTGGGGGATGCTGAGACGTCGAAAGGCTTTATCTCCCAGTGCTATACCATTCTGTTGCAATATGTGATGAAGCAGCATCCCCTGAGGATAAGAGAGAGGTGGGAAGCGGTTGCAGGAGAGTTGGATGGGGAACAGTGGGAGGAGATTTTTCAGGCGGTGGGCAAGTGCTCCTTGAATGTATCACAAAGGCTCACCCAGTTGTATATCCTGTTACGTACCTATTACACCCCGCACAGACTTAGTAAGATGAACCCGCAACTTGACCCTACTTGTACACGTTGTAAGAGAGACCATGGAGATTTGATTCATATGCTATGGAGATGTCCCAAACTCCACACTTATTGGGCAGGAGTAGTGAGTACCATTAACTCAACATTTGGCGTGGCTCTTCCACAGGACCCGAGGGCATGTCTCTTGGGGGCTCTGGAGGAGTACGAATGGGAGGAGGTGGACAGGGAAGTGATTCACAGGGTGTTGTTCCAGGCGAGGAAACTCATCATGGTTCATTGGAGGGCTGAGGCTCCCCCGACCCGTGCTGAGTGGATCGCCAACATTGGGACAACGATGAGGATGGAGAAACTGGTATACCAACACAGGGGCAATGCCCACAAGTTTGAGAAGCTATGGGCAAAGTGGCTGGATGTACCAGGCCTAGCCCCGGTGGACTTGGTGATGGATAGGTTGCTGGGTATTAATGTTGGGTGAGACTTGGAATGGGAGCGGATGCCACGAGAGCTCTGTCCGGAGTGATGGCGGGGGGGGGATTTACCTCCAGATTGGGATTGCTATATCTGTACATGTTAGTATGGCCTTGATTTTTATCTCTACTTTGTGTTTATGTCCCCGACATGTCGAGGGGATTCTGTATGCCTTGTACCTCTGCAAACTAAATAAAACTTTTGTTGGATTTAAAAAAAAAAGAAATGTTGAATGTTATCTTTAAAGTCACTAATATATGGGTTCCTTAACTACCTCAGTACATACTGCTCAGTAACCCAATCCAGGGTATATCCACACATTCTCAGTTCTTGACTTTTACAGTAGCCAAACACAAAATAACCTGGATCATGGCATATGAAAAATTAGCTAGCATCCTTAAGGATGAACAATGCTACTTTGAGAAGTTGTTGAACCCCTAGATTGAATTTATTACCAAGCCTTAAATGCAGTGGCGGAATTTTCATAGTCGCAGCAGTCGCCGTTGCGACTGGGCCCTGTAGTCCGGGGGGGCCCGCCCGCCGCCCGTGTGAGGGGCCCACCCACCGCCTGCCAGTGTGAGGAGCCGTTCCGCTGCGGGGATCGGGTGCCGACAAGGCAGTAGATGCAGGGGCGGCATCGCAGCAACCCCCCCAAGACCCGGCATCTCCCCCTGCACCTCTGGCTGGCCGTTTAGAGTGCAGTGGGGAGATGTGGAAGGCAGCGATTGGCAGCTCTATGGTGCCTGTGTGGGCAGCGGGATCTCTTTGGGGCTTGTAGTACTCGAGTATCAGTGTATACAGAGGAGAGGGGGAGGGGCCTCTGACCCAGGCAGGTATCAGTTTCACTTTCACTCTGCTTGCACACTGTTGTTGATGCCCCTCCCCCTCTGCTGTATACATGATTCGGAGATAGAACTACAAGCCCCAGTGAGATCCCCCTGCCTGTGGACACCATAGAGCTGCCGATCGCCACCTTCACCAGCCAGGTACAGGGGAACCTCTGCAAGGGGGAGTCAGCTGTTTGGGGACACTCTTACACTGATGTAAGAGGGGGGCCTCTGGGGACACTAATGTAAGAGGGGGGCCTCTGGGGACACTAATGTAAGGGGGGGCTTCTGGGGACACTAATGTAAGGGGGGGCTTCTGGGGACACTAATCTAAGAGGGGGGCTTCTGGGGACACTAATGTAAGAGGGGGGGCTTCTGGGGACACTAATGTAAGAGGGGGCTTCTGGGGACACTAATGTAAGGGGGGGCTTCTGGGGACACTAATCTAAGAGGGGGGCTTCTGGGGACACTAATGTAAGAGGGGGGCCTCTGGGGACACTAATGTAAGGGGGGGCTTCTGGGGACACTAATGTAAGAGGGGGGCCTCTGGGGACACTAATGTAAGGGGGGGCTTCTGGGGACACTAATGTAAGAGGGGGGCTTCTGGGGACACTAATGTAAGAGGGGGGCCTCTGGGGACACTAATGTAAGAGGGGGGACACTAAGTAAGAGGCGGGGCCTCTGGGGACACTAATGTAAGAGGGGGGCCTCTGGGGACACTAATGTAAGGGGGGGCTTCTGGGGACACTAATGTAAGAGGGGGGCTTCTGGGGACACTAATGTAAGAGGGGGGCCTCTGGGGACACTAATGTAAGAGGGGGGACACTAATGTAAGAGGCGGGGCCTCTGGGGACACTAATATAAGAGGGGGGCCTCTGGGGACACTAATGTAAGAGGGGGGGGCTTCTGGGGACACTAATGTAAGAGGGGGGCCTCTGGGGACACTAATGTAAGAGGGGGGCCTCTGGGGACACTAATGTAAGAGGGGGGCTTCTGGGGACACTAATGTAAGGAAGGGGGCTTCTGGGGACACTAATGTAAGGAAGGGGGCCTCTGGGGACACTAATGTAAGAGGGGGGCTCTCTGGGGGCCCTGATGTAGCGGGAGACTCTCTGGGGACCCTGATGTAGGGGGAGACTTTCTGGGGACCCTGGTGTAAGAGGAGACTCTCTGGGGACCCTGGTGTAAGGGGGGCTCTCTGGGGACCCTGATGTAAGGGGAGACTCTCTGGGGACCCTGGTGTAAGGGGGACTCTCTGGGGACACTAATGTAAGAGGGGAGACTCTCTGGGGACACTAATGTAAAAGGGGAGGCTCTCTGGGGATCCTGGTGTAAGGGGGGCTCTCTGGGGACCCTGATGTAGGGGGAGACTCTCTGGGGACCCTGATTTTGGGGGGGGCTCTCTGGGGACCCTGGTGTAGGGGGGCTCTCTGGGGACCCTGGTGTAGGGGGGGCTCTCTGGAGACCCTGATGTAGGGGGAGACTCTCTGGGGGCCCTAATGTATGGGGAGACTCTCTGGGGGCCCTGATGTAGAAGGAGACTCTCTGGGGACACTACTGTGAGAGGGGAGGCTCTCTGGGGACACTAATGTAAGGGGGGCTCTCTGGGGACCCTGATGTAAGGAAGGGGCTCTCTGGGGACACTAATGTAAGAGGGGAGGCTGTCTGAGGACCCTGATGTAAGGAGGGACTTTCTTGGGACACTAATGTAGGAGGGGAGGCTCTCTGGAGACACTAATGTAAGGGGAGGTTCTCTGGGGACACTAAAGTAAGGGGAGGTTCTCTGGGGACCCTAATGTAATGGAGGCTTTCTGGGGACCCTGATGTAAGTAGGAAGGCTCTCTGGGGAGTCCCCCTATGTGATGGTGTGTGTGTGTGGGGGGGGTGGCATTGAAGGGCCTGGCCTTGGGGCAGCAAAGGGAATAAATCTGGGCCTGGGCAGAGGCAGCGCTGAGACTGGGGGTTGACACCAATGAGAGAAGGCGGGGGAGGAGCTTTCCTCTCTGTGTGGAGTACCTATACCGTCTACCCATGAGACAAGAAGGCATCCTGGCGGGAGATTAGAAGGCACAGTGATGGTGACCGTAACTGATCGAATGGAATTCCCAGGGATTCAATTGATTGACAGTAAGTAAAATTTTTCAGAGCTGAGCAATCGATGCCAACCTCCACCACCTGTGCCTCTTACTGCCCCCCCCCCCCCCACCACCACTGATCTCAGCCCTATCCCCCCTATTACTTCTACAACAGAGGTGATGGGGGATAGGGCTGAGATCAGTGGTGGGAGGATTGGATCAGTAAGAGGCACAGGTGGTGGTGGGAGAGGATGGACCCCCCCTCAAGTACCACCACAGCCACCCCCCTCAAGTACCACCGCTGCCACCCCCTCAACACCACCACTGCCACCTCCCTTTAACACCACCACTGCCACCTCCCCCTCAAGTAACACAGCTGCCACCCCCCCCTCAACTACCGCCGTTGCCACCCCCTCAAAAAAAGTATCAAAATCATGCTTTTTCGGGGGGGGGGGGGGTCCTTTGTGATTTCTTGCACCCGGGCCCAGAAGTTTCTAGTTACGCCTCTGCTTAAATGGATTTTCTGTAACAACCTCAGTGCCTTATTCCTGTCTAGGTAAATGCACAACTCTGTGTTTTCTCTTCTCCTCTTCTCTTCTTTTCTCGTTCACTTGCGCTTTTGTAATCACATCCACTTTCACTTTCTCTTTCGCTTCCTGTCATCCTCCTCTATGTATGTCTTATCTTTTTGTTCAGTTTAGTATTAGTAACTTAGACAAATTCACCTGGTTTATTGAAATATAAAGAAATAATAAATATTTCAAATGAACGTGTTTCTGAGGGCATTATTGTCTCTATACCTGTACAAACAGTAAAGCACAATAAAAATATTAAATGTAAAAACTGCATGACTGCAATTATTTTTTTTTTAACTCTTTTTTTTATAAGCACATAAAAGTTTGCACATACAAGTGAAAATGTCACATCTACAGGAGGGAGAGGGAGGGTAAAAGGGGGGGAGACAAGAGGGAGTGGAGGGAGGGGTGGCAGTTGAAAGGGAAAAGTGGTGTGGCAAGGAGACCACCACCTCACCTTCAGGGAACATCAGGCTGATTCGGTGAAGAGTCCCCAGTTGGAAAAGAGGAATGTGTAGAGTTGTGCTTGCGCTTGTCTTACATCTCCAACATAGATCTGAGGTATATGGGGAACTGAGTTTTGTATCACCTCATAAGGATCTTAAAATTCATTTTCTGAGTTGATGTGCAAATTGAAGATTTTTGGGCAAGGTACAGAATCCTATGTCTTTGCTGTTGTGAAAATGTAAAGTTAAGATTATCTTCCCATTTAGTTAAGAGTGGGGGCTGTATTCCTCTTCTGGTTGAGAGATGAGGGAATATATGATCGATAGAGAGCATTGGATGAGTCGCCGTATTTTGCACAAAGATTCAAATTGGGTGAGGGGTCCTTGGAAGACAGGCAGGGCAGAGAGCTTAAGAAGGAAATGGCAGATTTGGGAGGCTCTCCAAAAGTATAATCGGAATGGGCCATATTCATTGGAGAGGGTTTCTAAAGAAGGCCATCAGGTGTTAGAGATCAGGAATAGGGGGAGATTGAGCAGAGCAAAGTCTATATTTCTGGAAAGCCCTAGCAGAGTAAAAGTTTGTGGGGGCCGATACCAGTGGTGTGACTTCAGTGATGGGGCAATGTGGGAAGTGCACCCCAGTAGGCGACATAACAGAAGGTTAGTTTTGGATTGTTACAGGGTGACCCACTCTTTCAAATTTGCCATGTCTGTGCCAATCCGCTAGTCTGGTAAGTTGTGCAGTGACTTGGTACGTTTTGAATATCCGGGAACACCAGGCCTCCATATTTTTTATGGAGGGCTAGATAACTGCAATTCTTTTAGTTCTGCAATCTTATTCCCTTGTGTTAAAGAGGTTGTAAAGGCAGAAGTTTTTTTTATGTTAATACATTCTGTGCATGAGATAAAAAGCCTCCTGTGTGCAACAGCCCCCCCTAATACTTACCTGAGCCCTATCTAGGCCCAGTGATGTCCACGAGTCCCTCGGCCATCCGGAACTCTCCCTCTTGATTGGCTGAGACACAGCAGCAGCGCCATTGGCTCCCTCTGCTGTCAATCAGGAGAGAGAGAGAGACAAGGCCGACCTGCAGCTCCATGTCTGAATGGACACAGTGAGCTGTGGCTGAGCTCAGGTTCCCCCATAGCAAGCTGCTTGCTGTGGGGGCACTCAACATGAGAGAGAGGCCAGGAGCAGCGAATAGGGACCAGAGAAGAGGAGGATCCAGGCTGACCTGTGAAAATCCACTGCACAGAGCAGGTAAATATAACATGTTTGTTATTTAAAAAAAAAACTTTTATAAATCACGTTAAGGCAATAGGATCTGAGCTTGTGGGTGTATATAATGTAGAACTGAACCGATCACTGGGATCTGTACTGGTCACTGTTAGGGCACTGGAATCTGTACTAGTCAGTGCTGGGGAGTAGGACACTGAGATTTATACTAGTCACTGCTGGGGACGCTGCTACATATAGAGGTCACTTCTGGAAAAGCTCAGATATGTACTGTTTACAGCTTGAGATAAAGAAATCAATACTGGTTATTTAGGCTTTGTGGTTACAAGGACGATGACCTATGTGTGCAGTGTTATGGGGAAAAGGCTTATGTTATGTTTAATCACCCGCCTTTAAGCCACTCCAACTGTTATGGACAATTTTTTGCCAAACCACCCATTTGATGCGGGGCATGTAGCTCACTGCATCACTTGTTTCTGCCTTTTCTTTAGAGATGTAATTGTTTGCAGAAGTTTTCAGTTATTAAATATATGTTCCCCAAAAATGTAAATCTTTACTCTAAATTTTCCCTTTCCCTTTTTTTGCTTCTGAACTCGTCACAATATTGAAATGTTCATTAGTTTATATGATTATAATATTCATATATATTTTATTCTCCCCAGGTAGAAAAAAGCCTGGGACCACCCCCGAGAATGCTGATCATCAGGAATCTAGTAGCGTGCTTACAGATGAATGTGGAAAACACCCTTTCCGTGTCCTGCACTTGTCAGCTAAATAGTTTTTCACTTACAAAAAAAAACCTTAATGAGTATTGTGGGAACTGTAGTCAGAAAATGCTGACCCACAGATCTAGAGGAAATAGTTTACTGCTGCAAGAATTTTTATTTTAATAATGACTTCTGAAATGTTGTGAGAGATGCTTACCACAGAGAGGAAGTACACATACATTCCTCGCAATGACACCTCATTGAGAATAATCTTCTTTTGCCACTCTGTGGTTTTCATGCAAACATGCTGTTAGCGTACATGTCTTCCCTCAGGACCTGTGCTCTTAGTTGACTTTTTGGGGATATTTTTTGTCATAAGTGAAAAGACATTAAAATGTTTTAGAATTGCTTTTTTTTAAGTACACATTTTATTGTCATTTCTCTTTAGTATAAATACAGTATGTTATGTCTTTATTCCACCAGGTGGCAAACTTTCTTCACCAAACCCCCAACTTACGTTTATACAGGAATAGCCATGGACCATGTATTGCATTGACTATTACCAACATGCTTAGATTTACTCTATGCAGTCTGAATAAATAACTTTTCATATTAGGCTGTATCAAAAAAAGAAGCCCATTGGCCACAAAAAATTGTCTACGTAAATCAACCTATGAATTCTTACTGTAAATGAGGAATCAAACTTTATATATTTTTTAATGTATTGAAATGGTAATGGATACCTGTTTTTTTATTTAGAACAACACAAATGACATACAGTAAGGCCTCGTACACATGACCGAACATGTCTGCTGAAACTGGTCCGCAGACCAGTTTCAGCGGACATGTTCGGTCGTCTGTACGTCCGACCGGACAATTTTCCGGAGGATCGGACAGGTTTCCAGCGGACAAATGTTTCTTAGCATGCTAAGAAACATGTCCGCTGGAAGCCTGTCCGTCAGACATGTTCGGTCGTCTGTACGACTTACCGGACATGTCTGCTCGGCCGAAAGCCCTCGCATGCGTCAAAGTGATTCGACGCATGCGTGGAAGCATTGACCTTCCAGGGTCGCGCACGTCGCCGCATCATCGTCGCGGCGACGGCGCAGCCACATCACCGCGTATCCTGTACGCGGGGAGTTTGGTTTGATGGTGTGTACAACCATCAGACCAAAATCCGGCAGCGGACATGTCCGATGAAAACGGTCCGGCGGACCGTTTTCATTGGACAGTCCGTCCGTGTGTACGAGGCCTAACAGGTCAAGAGCTTTTCTTTTCTTTTTTTTTGGTCTACCCAATTTAAACCTCTTAATGGTATTATAGATGTCTGAGAATCCCCAGGTTGAAATATGTCATAATACTTCTTTTCTTACCTTAGCAAAAATACTTACTTTTAGTAAACAGTAAATTTTAGGCAAAATGAAAATTTACCTAATTTCCTTAACATTTCTAGGGTATTTACTAGAGACAAGTAAATAAAACTCAAACACCTACCTTCATCGTCAGCCAAGGGTTGAAAATATATTGTACGTGGCATATATAAATGAAGTGTAATTTCTATAAAAACTTGTTGGATGAAACAAACATTGAAATAACTTGGGAGTAATAAAGCATATGGGAAAGATCTTAAGAACCTCATCTAATAATCAGAGGAAGAATTTTACCTCTTCACATTATCCTTAACAGACAAAAGGGCAGCAAATAAGGGAAGTTCATTGTTGGAGTTAAATTATATTTACCCTGTCGTGGCCAGAGATTTTTTAAGCTTAGATATTGGTATACAATGGTATAAAGGATGAGGCCCCAGTAAGGAACCAATGTCAGGTCAGCAGAGAAGCCCATCAAATAAAAAGGTGCTTACAAGTGGATTCTTGAGCAAGTGTTTGCAATCAGATTCATTGAACAATGGTAGAAAGTATGAGGCCCCACGATGCAACAAAAGTGTGGTATTTAATGGGCATCTCTGCTGACCACACTTTGGTTGCATTGTGGGGCCTCATACTTTCTATCATTGTTCAATGAATCTGATTGCAAACATCTTAGCGCAGTTCATGAATTTTCCAGACGAACTTCAAGCACAACCACCCATACTCTGTGTGGAGACCATCATATATTCCACCTAAAATAGGTTGCTTGACCCTATGACGGGTATCTAGCAACCTTATGAATGTGAGTATATACTTACTACACTTTGTTATTATTACTGAATACTACCCTAGTAGTTACATAGTTAGTCTGGTTAAAAAAAAAAAGAAACAAGGCCACACAAAAAAAAACACATACATAAATAGAAAACGTCTATATACACAATCCTATAACTATAGTTGATCCAGAGGAAGGCAATAAAAAACACTAAAGAATGATCCAATTCGCTCCAGCAGGGAAAACATTTTTTCCTGATCCCCAAGAGGCAATCGAATGTTCCCTGGCTCAACTTTACCTATAAATATTCGTATTCTTATATTTTCTGCATTTAGGAAAGAATCCAGGCCTTTTTTTTAAAAAAAAAAAACAATCTGCTGAGCTGGCCAGAACCAGCTCTCGAGGGAGTCTATTCCACATTTTCACGGCTCTTACTGTGAAGAAGTATTTCTGTATTTGGAGATTAAATCTCTTTTCCTCCAGATGTAAAGAGTGCCCCTTTGTCCTGTGAGGACCTTAAAATGAAAAACTTTAAACAAGTTCACTATATGGATCACTTATGTATTTATACATGTTGATCATATCCCCCTTAATCTCCTCTGCTCAAGAGAGAATAAATTGAGGTCAGGTAATCGTTCCTCATAGCTGAGCTCCTCCATACCTCTTATCAGTTTAGTTGCTCTTCTCTGCACTTTCTCCAGTTCCCCGATATCCTTTTTGAGAACTGGGGCCCAAAACTGAATGGCATATTCCAGATGAGGTCTTACTAATGATTTGTACAGGGGCAAAATGATATCTCTCTCTCTGGAGTCCATACCTCTCTCAAGACAAGAAAATAATTTGCTCTCTTTGGAAAATGCAGCTTGGCATTGCATGCTATCATTAAGCCTATAATCTACCACAACACCCAGATCCTTCTCCACTATTGACTTCCCCTTTTGTACTATATCCCTTAGAAGGATCTCTCTTGTGACTTTTTGTCCCTCTATTTCTCCTTGTCTCTGCTCATCTGGAGCACCACTGACCCATCAGCATTTGTATATGTCAGTAACTTTCCTTCTTGAATAATGCTGTGATCTGTGAGGTAGGACATGAGAGGTTTGGACTCTTTCCGTAGGTGTGACTGGGTGGGATTAAATGCTAATTAGGATGTATTTTGTCCCACCTAGCATCAGAACTTTGAAGGAAGTTACATCATTTCATGTCTCAAAGACTACAGAGGGGTGTACTTTAGGCTCTAGCTGCTGCAAGAAGTGGCTGTGGTAGGGACACAGTCTATCAGCAGGATATGCAGAGTGTCACATGATAGAATGCCACAACTAAGCCTAGAGTATCAGGGGATCTTCAGACCACAAAGCAACATGGTACAGAGGTATGATCTATGCTGGGCTTGATCATTCCCTTCAGTTTTAGTTAAAAAAAAGTTGGAGTTTAGCTTAAAAGGATACATTGTTAAGGATTCATTAGTAGTTAATCATTTTCCAATAGAGTAACCTTAAATTTGTTGTTGGAAAACTTGATTCCTGCAATGTCAGGAGTTTTGCGATTATGAAGAGTTAAAGGTTCAATTGAAAGCCCAAAAAGTATGGTCAAGAACATTGTTTCCTGTTGAACAGTTTTGGGAATAGGTCAGGAACTATACAGTATCTTATATTAGATTTAGTATTTTTCTAGTGTTAGAAGCTTGCCCTTGGGTAATCTTTTTTTTCGAATGGAACTGCCAAGGAAATAGTTAAGATAATTTTCCAGGACAGCTGTAAATAGCTTGAGGTCTGTATTTAGCAATGTGGTTGGACAATAGTTTTGAGCATCAGAGGCCCTGGTTCAGTTTTGGTATTTTTTCTATAGAGGCTTGTAACTAGAGAGGGGGGTTTCCTTAAATGGAAAGTTAATAATTAAAATACTTTTTTTGTACTAAAGGTTAGAGTGGGCTTCAAGGCCAGGTTTTTTTTTTCTTCAAATAATTTTGTTGAAAATTAACAAGCATTTACAGAAATCTTGAACAACAGTAATACAAAGTGGAAATACACAGTCACAAGATAACGTTACATAGGAGGTGAGAACACTTCAACATAAAGTCAATTTTAAAATGAAATGTGTGAGGGTGTCAGGGTTTAATCAATGGGTCTATGCAGGAAAAAGGAACCCTGGAAATTATAGTGCAAAGATGGGGTCCGTTTATGATCAACTGTTGCCAAAGGAGTCAGGGACTATATTATGGAGCAGGGAACATTAATCAGGAGGCGCTATTGAGGAGGGGGGGTTTTAGCATTTATAAACTTACGACTGTATTATTTCTTATGAAATATCATTGTTTAGAGTAACTGCATCTAAAAGAGAAAGGATAGTTACCTCATTAAGAAAGCCATTCTATGTGGATTCTGAAGGGTTTTAACTTTGTAAGGATCTTGTTATATAGCTAGATTCAGAGAGGGCGTCCTAACTTTGCGGCGGCGTAGCGTATCGTGTTTACACTACGCCGCCGTAAGTTAGCGAGGCAAGTACATGATTCACAAAGTACTTGCCTGCTAAGTTATGGCGGCGTAGCGTAAATCGGGTGGGCGTAATGGCGCCTAATTCAAATTTTGTGTTTTATGTTAATGGTGCTTGACCTGACGTGATTGACGTATTTTACGAACGGCGCATGTGCCGTCCGCCTACATATCCCAGTGTGCATTGCGGCAACGTACGCCGCACGGACCTATTGGTTTGGACGTGGACGTAAATGACGTAAATCCCTATTCACGGAGGACTTACGCAAACAACGTAAAATTTTAGAATTTCGACGCGGGAACGGCGACCATACTTTAACATTACTATTCCAGCTATTTGATGGAATATCTTTAGGCCTGGTAATGCGTTACGTAAATGGCGTATCTGTACTGCGTCGGCCAAACGTGCATTCGTGAATAGGCGTATCTAGTGATTTACATATTCTACGCCGACCGCAATGGAAGCGCCATCTAGCGGCCAGCCTAAATATTGCACCCTAAGATAGGACGGCGCAAGCCGTCGTATCTTAGATAGGTTTAAGTGTATCTCTGTTTGAGAATACACTTAAACTTAGGTCAGGGCAGATTCCGAGTTAGGTCGGCGTATCTACTGATACGCCGGCCTAACTCTTACTGAATCTAGCTAATAATGTACATATATTTTACTAAGGAAGTAATTTGTCCATTTTGTATCCTTATTCTGTAGATATTCTTTCACACATTTTAATTTAGCAGGCAACCATTTATGCAAAACTGAAATAGTCAGATATACCTATTATGAAACATAGAAAGGGGGGGGGGGCATATCTTCACATGTCTGGAGATATAATTTGTTCAAAGAAGATCCATGTACAACTTACCTGCAAACTTAATTCCAAAAACCAATACTATGCAAAAGGATAATAAAGAAGGCTTGACTTTAAAGGTCAAAATGCAAACTGGAATGCAGGCAGCTTCTTCTCTAGGAAGCTAGTGGTACATGGTGATAAGAAGAACATGCTCAAGTAGAGACTTATCTTACAGATAATAGACTGTTTAGGCAATCTTAAAACTTGTTATTTGGCAATAGCCATAAAATCAATGTGCAATATGAAAGAAACCCACTTTTATGCCGCCTTCTGTTGGGTAGAAGTCCTGAACACCTGGAATAAAGCATATGGTTTTATTCCATCCTAGCATCAGGCAACATATGTATTAATTTAATGTCTGCTACCTAGTTTGTTTAACCTACAGACTAATTTTTCCATGTGGCTAATGGTGCTGGAGTGTGACCACTAAAATAAAAGGATGGTATTCAGGGTATTTTTTGTCTACTGCTGCTTTGCCCATATATGGAATAGGTTTAAGTCCAACGCATGAGTGATTGGATATTATCTTGACATCCTTCTTCTTTAAATCTTATAAAGCAGATTTGATAACTGGAAAAGGCATTGAGAGTGATTTATCCTTTCCCACTACATAAATTGGCTCCAAAAATCAGGAAATCATGGGCTACAGCTGTGCACACAAGTTTTGCACCCCTAAAGTGTTATTACACCTGTTCTGATGACATGGCCACTTTGATTTCACGAAACACGTTGATAGTATATAGTACTGTCTGACCAAAAAATACCTACCCTTTGAAGAGAAAACTTAAAAGTTTCTTCTTTTACTACAGGCGCCTCTGTTGACCTCACCCATGTTCTTCTTAGGACAAAAAGTTTTCCAGCACAAGCATTAAAAGTATTGTCCTGTGTTTTAAACATATTTTCTAAGTCAGCCTCACTGTGTCTTTACATTAAAACTGGTGCATTAAAATTCAGAAACGAATGTCCTTTTTTTGTTTGAATGCTTTGTTGGGGGGTACCAAAATGATTTACCAGTCATATAATAGGCTTTTACTGCAGCTATTTCACAACAGTGATTTAGATGTGCCTGTTTTACTGTACTAAACCCAAATTTTGTGTTTGTGCTGGTGGGTGGAATCGATTCTCTTAAGGATTAAAGCTGTGTTGGTACCTGTACCAATTACAGTATCTTATCTGACCTACAGCAACTGCCTGCAATAATGTCTGTAGTTAAAATATGTTGCTTATCACAGGCCCAACTTTCACAATATGGACCTATGGATTAGAGTTCATGTTCAAAGAGTGCCCCATGTTTGATGATGTCTAGGGTAACATACACAGAAAATGAATAACATAATACCTTTTTGTTATTTCAACTGTATATTTTAAATCCTAGATGACCTGGCTGCTAAGAACTTCTCTATATGATTATAGCCAACAGAACAAGTGTACACAATGAAAGAGGAACCATGGCTTTGTGATCCTTGGCACTGGGACCTAGTGCTAATTGTTCCTGAAACTTTATTGTTACTTTATCAGTTGATTTTTATTGGCTAGGTGTTGGTATATGGCTCACAACTTTACTCAGGTTTCTGTTCTTATTCCCAATGAAAAAAATAATAAACTGTATGGATCACACATATCATTATGACACATTATTTTGTTTTCAGATAAATATAAATCCAAGTAAATTCTTCAGAAATGTAGATACATTAAGTGACACAAATCCGAGAAAATAAACCACATGACCCATACAACTATCAGTTAAGACATTGGTTTAGAAAATGAAGGCATGTCTGAGTGCTAAATAGTATACTCGCGCTCTAGATCTGCTCTCTGGCAAGCTTTTTTCTGTAGCTTCACCTGAAAATACAGGGACCCATGCCTCTAAATTACCAGGTTCAGCTCAACATGTCTCCTCTCTCACCCAAGTCATTAGAGCATACTTCGAGGCCCATAAAGCCACTTCCACTCTGAGCTTCATAGGAAAGTTGTTCCCTTGTCACCTCAAAAGCTGTTGCACCACACACCTAAGTGGTGCCCAGGATGCTCCCGAGCCTTGCCCTACTGCATGTTATTATCTTCCTTGGCCTGTGCAATCAGCCTCTACCCACAATGAAGCCTATCCTTAATATACAGTGAGAGATCATGGACCAAGAAAGTCACTCTCTCCACCCAACCAGCACAGCTTTTATAAGCTTGTAAAAGCTGCTTTAGGCAGACACCATAGTCTTCCCTGCCACACTCTGCATTGGGCTCAGAAAAGAGAACTTCGGCCTACTCAGGTAGCCAACAACAGGTGAGCCATCATATTTCCTCCTATGTCTTTTTTCCAATTTTCACAGACCCAATACAGAGGGGTTATTAGCCCTGAAGCCCATTGCAACCCCAAAACATCAGATGGGCCCCAAGTATCAAGACCCTATCGTTATAGGTTGCTGCTAGCATACAACCTGAAGTATATGACATACCCCTTCTGGCAATAGATTGTAAGCGCTAACAAGCCGGGCTCTCTGATTCCTAATGTATTAAAGTGCATTGTAGTTGTACTGTCTACCCTCAAGTTGTAAAGTGCTGCATAATAGCTAGTTGCATGGTGTGAGCATTGGGACAGTGACCCTAGCAGTACTCACAGAGCCTCTACCAAAAACATGCATTTCCACAGAGAAGAGGTACACAAGCAAACTTTTAACTGCTTCCTCCCTCTATCCTGGAAGGATTATATTAAATCCATTCCTACAAAAAGGACTTTTTGCTTACTTACACAAAAAGTGTGAGACACAAACTGCACTTAAATGAAAGCCTTACAGGCAGATTTTTAAAATCCTAATTAAAGAGTTAGACATATGCAAGATGAACTCCACTCCACAAAACAAGAAGTACACAAACTCCATATCCAAAATATCACTTAGTGCTCTACTATGTGACATCTGAAGTCACTCAGAGGACTTAGATAGCAGAGTTTTCAGAATTAAAATCTGAATCTAAAGCCTACTAGAGGATACCAGCTAAGAAGACACTCGAAAGGAAATTTCATTCACAAGGCACAAAACATCAGATAAATAAGAGGGAGGAGATGATGGACAGCCGCACTCCAATAAAGTGTAAAAAATGGTGCCTTTTATTCCAGTAAAACGAAAACTACCACAGCAAAAAAAACTGCAAACAGTGGGGTAACAGAGCTGACGCGTTTCACATCGATAACCGATGCTTACTCATAGCTACGGTTATCGATGTGAAACGCGTCAGCTCTGTTACCCCACTGTTTGCAGTTTTTTTTTGCTGTTGTAGTTTTCGTTTTACCGGAATAAAAGGCACCATTTTTTACACTTTATTGGAGTGCGGCTGTCCATAATCTCCTCCCTCTTATTTATGCTTTGTGCATTGCCTGCACCCATCGGGTTTTGAACCATACTCACCGCTGAAGTGCATTTGTCTGGAGCAGCGGTTTTCTTTCTCTACAAAACATCAGATGAGACCAAAATTTTACTTTTTGGCCTAAAAGCAAAACACTGTATGTGGCGGAAAACTAACACTGCACATTACCTTGAAACATGGTGGTAGCAGCATCATGTTGTGAGGATGCTTTTCTTCAGTAGGGACAGGGAAGCTGGTCAGAGTTGATTAGAAGAAGTTCAATGCTTCCAAGCATGCGTCGACTTTATTCTGAGCATGCGCGGCCTTTTGACCGATGCTTTTGCATACTAACAATCGGTTTTGACCCATCGGTTAGGCGTCCATCGGTTAGATTTTAAAGCAAGTTCTCTTTTTTTTGACCGAAGGATAACTGACCGATGGGGCCCACACACGATCGGTTTGGACCGATGAAACGGTCCTTCAGTCCGTTTTTATCGGTTTTGACTGATCGTGTGTACGCGGCTTTAGAGTCTGCAAAAAAATTTGAGACTGGGGCAGAGGTTCACCTTCCAGCAGGACAGCGACCCTAAACATACAGCCAGAGCTACAATGGAATGTTTTAGATCAAGGCATATTCATGTGTTAGAATGGCCCAGTCAATGTCCAGACCTAAATCCAATTGAGAATTTGTGGCAAGACTTAAAAATTGCTGTTCACAGACGCTCTCCATCCAATCTGACAGAGCTTGAGTATTTTGCAAAGAAGAATGAGACAAAAATATCACTCTCTAGATGTGCAAAGCTGGTAGAGACATCCCCAAAAAGACCTGCAGCTGTAATTGCATCAAAAGGTGGTTCTACAAATTATTGACTCAAGGGAGCTGAATACAAATGCATGCCACACTTTTCACATATTTGTTTAAAAAAAATTAGAAACCATTTATAATTTTCCTTCCACTTCACAATTATGTATCACTTTGTGTTGGTCTATCACATAAAATCCCAATAAAATACATTTAAGTTTTTGGTTGTAACATGACAAAATGTGGAAAATTTCAAGGGGTATGAATAATTTTTCAAGGCATTGTACTTATTGGTGAGGCAATCCTGAAGGTCGTAACTTGGTTACAGCTGCAGTGAAGAAAACCAGGACCGCTCTCTCTATCTTGACCTTAAAAAGCTCTGGTGAAGACCAACTGTTACTCTGTCCACCATACCTCAGGTGAGGCTGTGTCACCTGCCATGGAACCACCATAGCAGTATGACATGGCTATGTTTCTGGCTACCACATTTCGCTTGAGTAACTCTGTACACATATTTCTGAACTCAAGATTTCTGTCCAAACAGTCCAGAGAGGCTACTGTCAGTTAGCAAATGACCTCCAATTCCTGTCCGTACCATCTGCATCCTCTTCCAGCCCTGCTTTTGCTGCAAACTTGCCTAGCTTGCCTGAACACAATCTATACCAGACTGATTCTTGTGAGACAGCTTTCAGTTCGGGGTGTTTTTTAGAACCCGCTTCCGTTACTTCTCTCTGCAACCCAAGACCACTTGTAATGAGCGCATTAATGTAGGTGCTATTATCACCCTTCTTTAGAGTGAGCTGCAAGCCTGGGCATTTTTCTCCACTGATTAGGGAAGTGAAGTAGTGGACTGTAACTCTTTTCCCGGTTGAACTACTGGCTGAAGTCTATGATAATCATCGTTGAGCTGCCATCACAGACTCAGCGCTATGTAATCTTTGTCTGGGTTGGTGGCCTATCAAAGTATATATCTCTATTATGGTACATAGGCATCCAACTCAATGATGTTGCACTCAAGCACCAGCCCTGCTTGGACCTCTTGGAACAGTAAAAGATGAGCTAGCTCGCATTGCTAATAGTGTTGACCTAGCTAGTTACCCAAATTGACTGTCATTTCAGGGTGAAAAAATTGGAGAATCCCCTTCCAGGGTTACTTAATTATCTTTGCCTGATGCAGCAATACCTTCTACTTTTCAAAAACCCACTCCTGAATCAATGCTGCTAGGCCTGGGCCAACCAGCCCTGGCTCCTGAAGAGCACCTAAAGCATGTTAAAGACAGCTTTTGCCTCTACTGTGGAACCCTGTGTGATTTCCTTCAAAATTATTCTGTTAGGCCAACACGCGAGGAAGCCATTATTTCCGCTAAGTTCACTCTGGCCCTGTTTGAGTCTCCTATACAACTTACATTTGGCCCTGAAAAGGTTACTAACATAATATTAACTTGGTTGCATGTGTGTGCTTTTTAGATACATCCCTTGCTCATCAGCTTGACCTGCCTCTCCGCCTCAAGACCCATTCAGTTAGCCAATGGTTCTGCCATTAAGATGGACCCATTACACAAATAAACCTATTCTCTCCTGATCATAGACTGTCTAGGTCACCAGGAATTTTGATATGCAGAGATCTCATTTGTTTGAGTATATACCATTTACATATATGGTGGGAATGCCCCATAGTTTGCACCTTCTGGACAGAGGTATTTAAGATCCTTTCAACCTTGTTTGATTCTCCAATGTCACCTGAACCAGCAATTGCAATTTGAACAGCAAACCACAGGCTCTGACATACTGCCAGTTCAATCTCTTACTCCTTGTCACAACTGCAGCGAAACAGACCATAGCGAAAGCATGTAAATCCTCCACACTCTGTATTTTAACCATAAAACATAGGATCACATGAGCCATGATCCACGTCAAAACAGAAGCAACTATACTGCACAAAATAACCAATTATGAGAAACTATGTAGACCCTGGATCACCCACTTCTTACCCCCTGACCTAGATGACTTCTTTATACTCCCCTAGAAGTACTCATACCCCCACAACAGATGTGTGCATGGTTATAGAAACTAGGATAACGAGATCCTCACTAGGGAACCTCGCCCCACCCCCTACACTCCCTCATGTGACCCCCTTTAACCCAGGGCTGTGGAGTCGGTAGATAAATGTTCCGACTCCGACTCCGACTCTGACTCCTTAGTTTTATGTACTTCCGACTCCGACTCCGACTCCTCTGTCAAGTGGCTGGATAGTAGCAGCAGGCATAAACATCAGAAACAGGATCTTTACCAGTTCAAAAATACAAACCACATTATTTGGTTGTTTTAGAACAAAAACAAAGCTTATCTGTAGGGTTAGGGTTATCTGTAAAACCTAGAAATGGTTTATATTAATCTTGAAATGTAGTTATAGGCTTAGCAAATTCAAATCAATTGAATGAAGAGTTCTAAGGAAGAGAATTGCCTCTGCCAGATCCTCTTTCATAGAGGCTCTTAAGTCAGACTTTATTATTTTTAGGGCTGAAAATAATCTTTCGACACTGACTTGGGTGGGTGGCATTGCAGTAACTATTCTGGCCACATCACTAACGATCTCTGGATAAACAAGGATGGCTTCTTCAACAGTAAGTTTTGATGAGCGATCATACTTTTCAACTTCTTTTAGTGCTTTATAAAACTCCTGTTGGAATTTTTTTATTTGGACACTTACTGGTTCTCTAACATGCGTTCCCTGTGAAAGCAGAACACAACACTATGGAAAGTATAAGTATTGCCGCTCCTAATTGTGCGTTGCGTGCCATATAGTGAAGCACATGAAAAGCATGCTTCTTCACGGTCACTTAACGTGTTCGTTTTGCGGTTACGTGAGGCACTGCATGCATTGGTCTTTATTCTTACAGTAGAGAAGTCATTAATTATAACTTTTTGTGAATTGGGACATTTAAACTTGCTTTTTTTTTTTTTAATTCCAATCTAAATTTAGTAGGAGTCGGAGTCGGGGTCGGTGCATTGTTTGCCGACTCCGACTCCAGGTACCCAAAATTTCCCCCGACTCCGACTCCTCGACTCCGACTCCACAGCCCTGCTTTAACCCCTCCTTTTTTTTCTCCCCCCCCCCCCCCAGATAGTTGACTTCCTGCTAATCCTGCCCCTCCAATAAGACCATATACATATCCTACCACTCCCCCCCCCCCCTGGAATATTTCTCGCACATAACCATAGGACCGAAACTATACTGCACCCAGCCTACCATAAACGGTAGGCACTTTTGAAACGATATACCAAGGATGCCCTCATGACCTATTCACTCAATGTTAATTAACAGTTGACCCTCTCCCAAGGTTATATACTAATTTTCTAAGACGGCAACCTGTTTGCTATTAGCAATGAGCACCCTAACTATATTGTTTCCCTTCCTTGCAGACCATAGATAATCATGTTTTTATATACTGACTGCTATTGTTTATTATCTATTTACCACAAAATGTACTACTTTCACATTGTACTGTACTGTTCAATCAATAAAAACTATTTGAAAAAAAAAAAGAGTATATAACCTGTCTGAATCCAAACAGGAAACTCTCAAGGACTATGGTAAATGAACTTCAAAAAGATTTCATCCAGCCACCCATCTCTCCAACAGAGATGGAGTCTTTTTTTGTTTAAAGGAAGGACAGAAACTTGCGACCATACCTCCATTACCAGCCTCTTAACAAAGTTACTATCACAAATCATTATCCCCTGCCATTCGTTTTTAACTTTTTCCAAACCATAGATCTGTCAAGATCTTTACTAGGTTAGACCTACACTGGACTTATAACTTCATTAGAATCAGGGAGGGAGATGAGTGGAAAACAGCTTCCCACACTAGAGTTGGACTCACTAGTTGCCACAGCTCAGACCTGTAGATTCACTCAGCTGTCCCAGCTCTCCCCAATCCTATGGGTGAAGAGTCTCTCCTACATGGAGTTTTGTTTCCCAAGTGGATCACCTCTCTTGGCTGGAACACACACCTCTCCAAACAAGGGAACACACCTATCTCCGCATAAGGGCCTTCAAGCCCCTGGTCCCAATCTGGGATTACAAAACCTGGAGAAAGCTGTAAACATGGTTTTCTCCACTCAAAATAAACAATTCGGAGCTCTGCACTCTGCATAAGTGTGAATACAGTGATGCCCTTTTCTTAAACCCACACCATGGCAGGGCCTCACACTGTCACAATACGCTTTAAATATCAATGCATTTAAAAAAAAAATAATGTATAAAATTATTTATCTGATTATTGTAACATTGCTTCCAAAGCAAAGTGCAGTTTCTAACCACATTGAACAGAATCTGCAATTTAGTATAGGTTGTATATATGGGATACATTCTAAAGCTAAGGCCCCATGCACACGAGAAGCAAATGCAAACTCATCTAAACACAAGTTTTCAAACGCAAAAACCGGCGTTTAAAACGCCCGTTTTTGCCGCGAATTTCGTGGCGTTTTACCGCGATTTACCGCGTTTGCATTTATAAGCATTTGGTTAAGAAACATCATAAGACCCTCCCTAAGCTCAAAAAACAATATTATTTAACCATTTCAGCTATTTTGTGAGACCAGAGCAGCTGAGAGAGCAGCAGTGTACGTGTATTTAGCGTGTCACTGGCCACGTCACCTGCCACATCACCTGGCCACATCACCTGCCACGTCACCTGGCCACGTCACCTGCCACAAGTTGTGGATTGTCCACTGGCCACGTCACCTGCCACATCAACTGGCCACGTCACCTGCCAAGTTGTGAATTGTCCACTTGCCACATCACCTGGCCACGCCACCTGCCACAAGTTGTGGATTGTCCACTGGCCACGTCACCTGGCTATGTCACCTGCCACGTCACCTGGCCACGTCACCTGGCCACGTCACCTGCCACAAGTTGTGGATTGTCCACTGGCCACGCCACCTGCCACGTCACCTGCCATGTCACCTGGCCACGTCACCTGCCACAAGTTGTGGATTGTCCACTTGCCATGTCACCTGGCCACCTCACCTGGCCACATCACCTGCCACGTCACCTGGCCACGTCACCTGCCACAAGTTGTGGATTGTCCACTGGCCACGTCACCTGCCACATCAACTGGCCACGTCACCTGCCACGTCAACTGGCCACGTCACCTGCCACAAGTTGTGGATTGTCCACTAGCCACGTCACCTGGCCACGTCACCTGCCACATCACCTGGCCATGTCACCTGCCTCAAGTTGTGTATTGTCCACTTGCCACGTCATCTGCCATGTCACCTGGCCACCCCACCTGCCACAAGTTGTGGATTGTCCACTGGCCACGTCACCTGGCCACGTCACCTGCTGCAAGTTGTGGATTGTCCACTTGCCATGTCACCTGGCAACGTCACCTGCCATATCACCTGGCCACGTCACCTGCCACAAGTTGTGGATTGTCCACTGGCCACGTCACCTGCCACGTCAATTGGCCACGTCACCTGCCACAAGTTGTGGATTGTCCACTGGCCATGTCACCTGGCCACGTCACCTGCCATGTCACCTGGCCACGTCACCTGGCACGTCACCTGGCCACGTCACCTGCCACAAGTTGTGGATTGTCCACTGGCCACGTCACCTGGCCATGTCACCTGGCCACATCACCTGCCACGTCACCTGGCCACGTCACCTGCCACAAGTTGTGGATTGTCCACTGGCCACGCCACCTGCCACGTCAACTGGCCACATCACCTGCCACAAGTTGTGGATTGTCCACTGGCCACGTCACCTGCCACATCAACTGGCCACGTCACCTGCCAAGTTGTGAATTGTCCACTTGCCACATCACCTGGCCACGCCACCTGCCACAAGTTGTGGATTGTCCACTGGCCACGCCACCTGCCACGTCACCTGCCATGTCACCTGGCCACGTCACCTGCCACAAGTTATGGATTGTCCACTTGCCATGTCACCTGGCCACGTCACCTGCCACGTCACCTGCCACGTCACCTGGCCACATCACCTGCCACGTCACCTGGCCACGTCACCTGCCACAAGTTGTGGATTGTCCACTGGCCACGTCACCTGCCACATCAACTGGCCACGTCACCTGCCAAGTTGTGAATTGTCCACTTGCCACGTCACCTGGCCACGCCACCTGCCACAAGTTGTGGATTGTCCACTGGCCACGGCACCTGGCCACGTCACCTGCCACATCACCTGGCCACGTCACCTACAACAAGTTGTGGATTGTCCACTTGCCACGTCACCTGCCTCAAGTTGTGTATTGTCCACTTGCCACGTCATCTGCCATGTCACCTGGCCACCCCACCTGCCACAAGTTGTGGATTGTCCACTGGCCACGTCACCTGGCCACGTCACCTGCCGCAAGTTGTGGATTGTCCACTTGCCATGTCACCTGGCCACGTCACCTGCCACATCACCTGGCCACGTCACCTGCCACAAGTTGTGGATTGTTCACTGGCCACGTCACCTGCCACGTCAACTGGCCACGTCACCTGCCACAAGTTGTGGATTGTCCACTGGCCATGTCACCTGGCCACGTCACCTGCCATGTCACCTGGCCACGTCACCTGCCACGTCACCTGGCCACGTCACCTGCCACAAGTTGTGGATTGTCCACTGGCCACGTCACCTGGCCATGTCACCTGGCCACATCACCTGCCACGTCACCTGGCCACGTCACCTGCCACAAGTTGTGGATTGTCCACTGGCCACGCCACCTGCCACGTCAACTGGCCACGTCACCTGCCACAAGTTGTGGATTGTCCACTGGCCACGTCACCTGCCACATCAACTGGCCACGTCACCTGCCAAGTTGTGAATTGTCCACTTGCCACGTCACCTGGCCACGCCACCTGCCACAAGTTGTGGATTGTCCACTGGCCACGCCACCTGCCACGTCACCTGCCATGTCACCTGGCCACGTCACCTGCCACAAGTTGTGGATTGTCCACTTGCCATGTCACCTGGCCACGTCACCTGCCACGTCACCTGGCCACATCACCTGCCACGTCACCTGGCCACGTCACCTGCCACAAGTTGTGGATTGTCCACTGGCCACATCACCTGCCACATCAACTGGCCACGTCACCTGCCAAGTTGTGAATTGTCCACTTGCCACGTCACCTGGCCACGCCACCTGCCACAAGTTGTGGATTGTCCACTGGCCACGGCACCTGGCCACGTCACCTGCCACATCACCTGGCCACGTCACCTACAACAAGTTGTGGATTGTCCACTTGCCACGTCACCTGCCTCAAGTTGTGTATTGTCCACTTGCCACGTCATCTGCCATGTCACCTGGCCACCCCACCTGCCACAAGTTGTGGATTGTCCACTGGCCACGTCACCTGGCCACGTCACCTGCCGCAAGTTGTGGATTGTCCACTTGTCATGTCACCTGGCCACGTCACCTGCCACATCACCTGGCCACGTCACCTGCCACAAGTTGTGGATTGTCCACTGGCCACGTCACCTGCCACGTCAACTGGCCACGTCACCTGCCACAAGTTGTGGATTGTCCACTGGCCACGTCACCAAGCCACGTCACCTGCCATGTCACCTGGCCACGTTACCTGCCACAAGTTGTGGATTGTCCACTTGCCATGTCACCTGGCTACGTCACCTGCCACGTCACCTGGCCACATCACCTGCCACGTCACCTGGCCACGTCACCTACCACAAGTTGTGGATTGTACACTTGCCACGTCACCTGGCCATGTTACCTGCCACAAGTTGTGGATTGTCCACTGGCCACGTGACCTGCCACAAGTTGTGGATTGTCCACAATGCAATGCAAGCAATTACATTTTTTATGTTTTTTTTATGGTTTTTCATCATTTGCCATCATTTTTGATATTTCTAATGTAAAAAAATAGGTCACCTTTAAAAACGCCTATAAACGAAATCGCGGCAAAACGCCGGTACCGCGTTTTGCCGCGATTTGCCGCGATTTGCCGCAATTTGCGTCTAAAACGCGAAAGCTGAAAGCCTCTGAACCCAAAATTTTGGGTTTGGAAAAACGGCCCTAAACCCAACTGCTTTGAAACGCCAAAAAACGTGATTGTGTGCATGGACACATAGGATAACATTAAATGTGTTCAGGGGCAGTTGAAAAAAATGCCCAAATGCCTCTGAACTCGAGTTTAGCAGCGTCTCGTGTGCATGGGGCCTAAGGGTAATGCCCCGTACACACGATCAGGCTTTTTTCCAGCCAAACTCACATCAAAATTCCAACGGAATTTCATCGGAGTAAAAGAGAACATGTTCTCTATCTAAACTCCAATGGAATTCCTCTGAATATCTGATGAAAAAATTCAGATGGGCATACACACGGTCGGAATTTCCGATGGAAAAGTTCATCTGACTTTTTCCATCGGAAATTCCGATGGTGTGTACGGGGCATAACACCAAAAGCATTAATTGCATCAAGCTTCCCTAATCTGGCCTATGACTAGAATCATTGATTTTACAACCATTTACTCAACTTGTCAGTTGTCACAGAATGTGTTTTGTACGGCTTGTGTGTTTTTTGTCAACATGTATCGCATCATTAGGTCAGCTTCTTTTTTTTTGCCTTTCTTGTTCACAGAGCATGTTTGCTATCAGACAAAACTTGATCAACAATGAGAAGTTTTTCATATTGTAACTTGCACCTGCTTTATATTTGCATAAAATACCTGTTTTGGCTACTGAAAATATTCAACATTTTATTACTGTGTAAAATGTTGTTTATTTGTATTGTTTGATTGGCTCATAAAGATTTTAGATGTATTGTAAATAATCTATGGAATAAGTGCTTCTATAAATACACAGTAAATTATGTCTGGGTTACTCTAAGTGCAAACATATTTTATTGTATTTAACCACTTAAGCCCCTGAACATTTTGGTGGTTAAAGACCGGGCCACTTTTTGCGATTTGGCACTGCATTGCTTTAACTGACAATTGCGCGGCCGTGCCACGTGGCTCCCAAACAAAATTGACGCCCTTTTTTTCCCACAAATAGAGCTTTCTTTTGGTGGTATTTGATCACCTCTGCGATTTAAATTTTTTGCGCTATAAACAATTTTGAAAAAAATTCAATATTTTTTACGTTTTGCTATAATAAATATCCCAAAAAAATATATAAAAAAAAAGCCGATACGTATTCTTCTACATATTTTTGGTAAAAAAAAATCACATTAAGCGTTTATTGATTGGTTTGCGCAAAAGTTATAGCTTCTACAAAATAGGGGACTGTTTTATGGCATTTTTATTAATAATTTTTTTTTTTACTAGTTATGGCGGTGATCAGTGATTTTTATCGTAACTGCAACATTATGTCCGACACATCGGACACTTTTGACACCATTTTGGGACCATTGTAATTTTTACAGCGATCACTGCTATAAAAATGCACCGATTACTGTAAAAATGACACTGGCAGTGAAGGGGTTAACCACTAGGTGGCGCTGCAGGGGTTAAGTGTTCCCTAGGAAGCGATTCTTACTGTTAGGGGGCGTGACTACACATGACACATCACTGATGACCATTCCCTATGGCCCCATACACACGAGAGAATTTATCCGCGGATACGGTCCAGCGGACCGTTTCCACGGATAAATCCTCTCAAAGATTTCCGCAGATTTCGATGCGATGGAGTGTACACACCATCGCATTGAAATCCGCGCGAAAATCCTCTGGCGATGGCGCGACGCTGTCATATAAGGAATTCCACGCATGCGTCAAATCATTACGACGCGTGCTGGGAATGCCTTTGGACGGATGGATCCGGTAAGTCTGTACAGACGAGCGGATCCATCCGTTGGAATGGATTCCAGCAGATGGATTTGTTGTGCATGTCAGCAAATATCCGATCTGCTGGAATCCATCCCATAGGAGATTTCTCCGCGGAAACAGATCCGCTGGCGTGTACACACCATAGAATCTATCCGCAGAAACCCATTTGCTGGGATTTATCTGCGGATGGATTCTATCGTGTGTATGGGGCCTAACACGGGAAATAAGTGACTGTGTCACTAGGCAAAATAGGGGAATGCCTTGTTTACAAAGGCATTCCCCCGTTCTGCTCTTGCCGACCGAAATCGTGGGACTCCTGGGAACATCGAGTTCCCAGGACCCGCAGTCGAAATACCTGTACGCCAATCTGCCTGCCCGTGCTATTCTGTCGGCGTAAATAGGCGTGCAGCGGATCGGCAAGTGGTTAACCTCAAAATTGATATACAATTCTGACAAGATCTAATGATCGTACACTATACAATCTATTGCACAATCTCACTTTGATCTACCATCCATTATTTAGTGCAAGGGCTGGCCTAATGGGATGAAAATGTAATGGATTTTATCAGTGCATGTACCTCTGCACTTAGTTTAAATATCACGTGAACACTGAAGAAAATTTAGGAAATAAAAAACAAACCTTTACAACCCCTTTAACTACTTGCCGCCCGATCACAGTAGATCAGTAGACAGGCAGCACAGGTAGGCTGGACAACATACCTGTTGCCAACTGTCTTCTGGGTCAGACACAGCACGAGTTTGGCAGCAGATTTTAGCCAATGATTTTTGCTGAAGTCAACTGCTCGGCTGTGTCCAATGACACACAGAGTTCTGAGTTCACAAACACACAGAACTTTATGGGGCAAATCCACAAAGCACTTACGCCGGCGTATCTCGAGATGCGCGGCGTAAGTGTAAATATGTGCCGTCGTATCTATGCGCAGTATCCCCAAAACGAGATACGCCGAAAAAACAGGTTTTTACGACCAACGTAATTTTTCTACACCGGCGCATCGTGGGCGCAAAAATACGCTGGACGCACCATTGTTTTGCTATGCAAATATGCAAATGAGGGAGATACGGCGATCCACGAAATTACTTTTGTCCGGCACAGGCTATGCGCGTAAGCTGTACGTCCGGTCTAAAGTTACCCCTCATAAAAGCAGCTTTAACTTTGCACCAGACGTGTGCAGGTCAGCTTCAGAAGCACCGTTAGGGACGAGCTGAGCAGCCACACTTGCAGGACAACAATCTGTATGCCAACATGCCAGGGACATCCATGGTCATAGCTATACTACTGGCTTTAGATGCGCGCAGAAGGAGGAGGGCACGGAGGAGGAGGGCACGGGAGAGGATCTACCGACTGCGCATAAATGTCTTTGGCATGGGTGATTCGGAGGTGTATCGCATCTTCAGATTCAGCCCTACTGCCATCCTGGAATTAACCACAACCCTGAAAGATGACATCACCAGCCAGACACATCGCTCACATGCAGTGGAGCCACTGGTCAAGGTCCTGGCAACACTCCATTTCCTTGCTAGTGGCTCGTTTCAGCGTACAAGTGGAGTTGTGGCTGGGATGGCACAATCCTCCATTAGCAGATGTGTGCACCAGGTTGTCCCCGCAATCCTCAGACGCATGGCCAACCAAATCATCAGACCCACCCAGGAGCATCTGCGGGTGAAGGCAATGTGGGATTTCTACAGAATTGCCAGATTCCCACGCACTGTGGGGGCCATTGATTGCACCCATGTGGTACTACGGCCCCCCCGTGACACAGAGCACCTATACCGCAATCGTAAGCACTGGCATTCCATCAACGTACAGGTGATAGCCGATGCCCAATGCCTCATATGGCACGTCCGTGCCAAACACCCAGGGTCCAGCCACGACAGCTACATATACCATCAAAGCCCCATCCCAACAGAATTTGAACAGAACGTGTATGGGGACAGCTGGCTGGTTGGTGAGTGACATGGGGACATGGGTGTCAGGCATGTCTGCCCCCCCCCATGATGCAGACATCACGAGGGGCAAATGCATGACTAACATCCTCCTGTCTTTTCCCTTCCAGGTGACTCTGCATATGCACTTGGGCCCCATCTCATGATTCCATTCCGGGATCCCCAAACCCCAGGAGAGCAAAGATACAATGATGCACACGCACATACCCGTGGAGTGGTGGAACGCACCTTTGGCCTCCTGAAGTCCCGTTTCCGATGCCTGGATAAGTCTGGGGGTACCCTGTTGTATTCCCCAAACTTTGTGTGCCAGATCATCGCTGCATGTTGCATGCTGCACAACTTCGCCGTGAGAAGGGGCCTGGAGATTGAACTACGTGATGACCTGACCCCCGAACCAGACAATCCCCCCCTAACCGAGGCTACCCTGTCTTCTGAGGGAACAGCAGTCAGGAGATGCCTCGCAGTAGGCATCTTTGCACATTAAACACACACATTCATCATGGCACAAGGAGAATGCACGCATGCACACCACTGTGGTCCCTAGCACACACACCCCACATCCTCATCAAATTGGATTAGCTCAAGTCCACCATTCAGAACTTGTGAGCAGCTACGCCGCGCCAAGGCTCCAATTATGTTGCTGGACATTCATACACCATTCACACAGACCTGGGGATCACTTCTCCCTGGTCCTGGGGATCCCTTCTCTACCACAACCGAGGGTGACACCCCTTTTCCGGCAGGACTGTCACCCCCACATTCATACATCAGTCACACTGTAGCCTGCCTGGGCTACAAAAAATTATAAGAACTCATAACATGAGTAAAATAACAAAGAAACATAAAACACTCATAACCTGAGTAAAATAAAAAAGAAACATAAAACACTCATAACCTGAGTAAAAATAAAAAAACAAAAAAAAACTACCGGCGCTTCCGTGCCCCGCGCCTGCGGCGGCCATAGCCCCAGCCCCGGCTACTCAGGGGAGACTCATGGGGGGGGGAAATCAGGAGAAGGAGGAGCATCCCCTGGTCTCTGCCCACCTGGCGGCCTGCCCTCCAACGCCAGGGCGATGTGGGTGAGGACCACATTGGTGTCCTCCTGCAGCCTCACCCCCGCCTGGATGGCTGCCGTGTTGGCCCGGACAGCCTCGGTCAGGGCGCGCACCTCCTGACCCACGCCTGCTGTGGTGGTCTGCAGGTCAGTCATGCAGGTTATCACAGCCGAGGAGTTGCATGCCACATCCTGCACAGACTCCTTTATGGAGGCCATGCTGTCTGACATGCGCTCCATGGCGGGTCTGGCGGGCCTGGTCCCTCCGCAGGTTTTCAGGCAGAACTTCTGCCACCCCTCTTGTCTTCCTGGTCGCCTTCCTGGCTCCTGATGTGGCTTGGGGCTTAGGAGTAGGGAAGACCCTTGGGGGGGAAGCCCTGTTGGGGGAGGAGCGGGAGGGGCTACCCCTGATGGAGGCCTGACTGGTGCCAGGCATAGGGAAAGCCTCCTCCAAATGGAGAAGGACCTCATTGGCACTCAGCACCTCCTCCTCCTTAACCTCCTCCTGAGGAGAGCTGTGGCCACTCCCCTCCACAGATGACTCCTGACTTGCCTGGGGGTCTGCCTCAGACTCATGTCCGGGGGAGGCTGTGGACTGGCCAGATGGCCCAGCACCCTCCTGCAAATCTGTGGATGACACAAAACATTCACATGTTGGAGGATCCACACACTTGTCACATGTTCCCTCCCCCCCCCCACACATGCTACACACCGGATAGGAATTAAAACACACTTACCTGTCCTCAAGGCCTCCTCAATGGAGTCATATCCAGGAACTCCCTCCACTTGATGCCTGTGGAGGCACTGGGCAACCACCCGCTCCTCAGCACTGAGCCTGAGAGTGGTTGATGGTCCCCCTCCAGTGCCCCTGGCATGGGTGGTCATCTTGGCCAGCTTACCTCGGACGACGCACCTGAGATCATTGATCTTATTTAAGATCTCATTGGGGGTCCTGGCCTCACTCCCCAATGCGCTGACATTGTCTGCTATCAGTTGCAGGATCTCCCTCCTCCTGGCCGCGGTGGTGTTGGCACTCTCTGGCCCATGGAGGTATCTATCATATTGGGTCATGGCCCTGACAATTATAGCCCTCTCCTGTGGGGAGTAATTCAGCTTCCTCTTTTAACAAGCTGCTGACATGGCTCCAAAAAACACACACCGACAAACACCTACAAACACCTACAAACAACAGAACAAAAGTACCTTGCTTCAGGGGGGGAAACAAGAGGATGTACTTTTGCACTGGACGGGCGCATGTTTGGGCGTATTTATGCCCTGGGCGTATCTCACTAATTACGCTGGGCCTAGTTCCTATCTCACTAATTATGCCGGGCCGAGTTCTGAGCATGCGCAGAGAGGCACTGAACATAGTCAGCGTCATTGCGCATGCGCCGTCCGTTCGGCCCTTCCTTTGCATGGGGTCACGGCTTATTGCAATGGAACACACCCACTTCCTTCCCACTTTCAATTACGCCGGCTTACGCCTCGGAATTTATGTTGCGCCGGCGCAAAGTTGGGCGCAAATACTATGAGGATACAGTACTTGCCTCTCTAAGTTGAGCCGGCGTAACGTAAATGAGATGCACTACGCCGGTCTATATATGCGCCGATGTACGTGGATCTACCCCTGTGTGTATAGGAACAGTGGTCTGGCTGCTTCTTCTTCCTGAAAAGCAGGGAGAAAAACAGCCAGATCAGAAATTAAAAGCAGCACACACTACACATTGTTAGGCACACAGTTAACCCCTTTCCAGACAGTGTCATTAGTACAGTGTCAGTGTACAGTATTATCACTGATCACTGTATTAGTGTCACTAGCATTATCAGTGTCAGTTAGTGACCCTCCCAGATAGTGTCTGTTAATGCCTGATTGTCCCCCATCCTATCACAGTCCCACTATAAGTCGCTGATCACCGCCTTTACAGTATAGCGTCTATATCTGCGAAAATTCCAGTATCCAGTATATATACCATAGTTTGTAAATGCTATAACTTTGGCACAAACCACGTATGATATACTTATTGGCATTTCTTTTTTTTTTTTACCAAAGACATGTAGCAGAATACATGTTTGCCTAAATTTATGAAGAAATTAAATTTTTTTATTTTTTATTTTTATTGGATATGTTTTAAGAAAGTAGAAAAACTGAAAATGTATTATCAAATACTTACCGTAATTTTCCTTTCCTGATGGACTCCATGGCAGCCTAAGTGTGGGTTAACCCCGCCTCCTCTCCAATGCTATAGGACCCCATACCCATAAAAGTCAGCTCACCTCTCAGTACTGTGTTCCATAACTAGCTGACTCTTGGACACTTACTTTCCCTTTTAAATTTTCATTTAGGGTGGGAACTCCGTCTGCCATAGAGTGCATCAGGAAAGGAAAATTATGGTAAGTATTTGATAATACATTTTCAGTTTTCCTGACAGACTCCATGGCAGCCTACGTGTGGGAAATAACTAGCCAAACCACACGGGTGGGTATGCAGAAACGAAATAAATTTTATTTGACCCGTCAACCGACATGGTTTACGACCAAAGGTCACCAAAGATGACGAAGCTGGCTTAATACAGAAAGAGATATAAAAGGTATTAACGGAGGCCCTTGAGGCCGCTTTACAGATAACGTCTGGAGTCATATGCCGAACTGCCGCCCATGAAGCCGCTATACTCCAGGTGGAATGTGTTTCACCAGCTCCAGAGGAGCCAGGCCTTCAGCTGTACAAGCCTGCTGGATGAACTGGAAGATCCAGGCCGCCATCGTTTTGATCGAGGCTCACTTCCCTTTGTTACTGGCAGCGTGCAGGATGAAACAGGTAGACAGAGCGACTAAAATGGAGGAAGTAGCATGCATGTATACACCCAGAATTTCGTCTACGTCCGGAGGATAAATCTTAGTGAACTCCTGGGTCCTGGATGGAGGAAGAACGATTTCTTGGCTCTTATGGAACATTAAGGTAATTTTTGGATTTGAGCTGAACATAGAAATAAGGCTCGCCCAGTCTGGGAAGAAGGACAAAAAAAGGTTCTTTATAACCTAGGGACCCGATCTCCAAGATCCTCCTAGCCGTGGTAACGGCTATATAGTAAAGTGTTTTAGCTGAAAATATTCTGAACTTTTAGATTTCTACAGGAACTGCCCATAGAGGATGAGAACTTGGCAGACATGGCTCATATTCTCCTAAAGAGTTAATTCGTGCCCATAGCGACTCCCTGTACCTGGAGGAAGTGGGACCCATCGAATGAGAATATCTTTTTTGTAAGAATATGCACCAGCAATTTTAGAACAAAGGCATTGAGTTTAAATTATTTTGGGCCTCTCTCAGCACAGGCTATCCCCCGGGGAACACGACGCTCGTCACATCTCTGGGCAAGTACTTCTACCCCATATATTTTCTCTCTCTCTGTTTGGGCCATTTGGGCCACTTGTTACCATCTAGACCTGATTATTTATTTACTCGTTTTTAGGTATCTATTCCATTGAGATTCTGCTGGTTGTCGGTCTGTTGAGGTTTTCTCTGATCCAGGTTTGATACACCTGGCTGTAGTATAGCGGACATATGTTTGTTCTGACTATACTCCCTTCTTTCCGCCCCGGTATTAACGCTCATTGGTTCAATATTAGGTATTTATTTTATATTTATCTATGACAATTTGGTAACTACTGTGTCTTTCCTAATCATTAGTGGCATATATATTTGTTATTTCATCTTTTTTCTATTTAGAATCATTCTCTATATATATGGTGTAACTGCCAATAAAGACAGAGGAATTATTTTTTCGGGTATGTTACCATACTTGCTGTATATCTATTTTTCTCTATTTTTTCTTTTCTTTTCATTTATTGTATGCATTTTCTTTTTAGTGCTTTTTGGAGACCTATTCCACTGTTTTTGGAACCCTGTTTAAATAAATAATTCTGGCATATGCATATGCGATTCAAAGTGTTTCATGGCAATTTGGAGGGCCGGCATCCGCTTTGGTATTTGTGGAGACTTTTTGCACATGTTTATTTTAATATATTTTAAACCTGTCTTTGATAAATTTGTTAATATAATATGTTTCATTCCAGATAATGAAATATATATTTTTCTACTGCTAAATCTCTTCTGCTCGTCCTGAGGAAGCCCAAAGGCGAAACGCGTAGACGATGCACAGAGGATATTTTCCATATCATATATCCTATATGGTTTGTTTTTATTGATTTGTTTATGTAGAAATTTTGTATACTTCTTGTAATAAAATCTATGTATTTTTGATATTCCCACCTTGCCTCAAAAGTCCGTCCATCAATTACTGCCCTTTGAGTAATTTTTTTTCTGTCTTCAAAATTTACAGATGTTGGCAAATGTGAGTGCTCCCCCCCTCCCGCCCTAATTTTTTTATTTAACTTCAATGGAAATTACAGTTTGGAAAATCAGAATTTTAGAGGTTCACAAATTTAAAAAGTTCAGCTGAACTTTAACCAGTTAACCACCAGCCGCCGTCATATAACGGCGGCAAGGTGGTTGCTTAACTGGGGGTTGCCGTTAATTAACGGCGCCCCGCAGAAGCAGCAATGCGCGCCGCCTCGGGCGCGCACACAGAAGATTCTGTGCGCGCCGGGTCTATGAGACCCGGCGCTACACAGATCAGGGAAATTGACCAGTAACAGTGGTCTTTTTCCATGTGATCGCGCCGTCCAATGACGGCGCGATCACAATGTAAACAAAGCAAGGTCAATGAAAGTTTATCTCCTCTCCTCTCCTCACACAGTATCAGCGAGAGAGAAGAGGAGATAAACTGTGAGTTTTGCCATCCATACCAGTGCCCCATAGTGCCCATCTGTGCCCATATTGCCCCATAGTGCCAAATCTGTGCCCATATTGCCACATCAGTGCCAAATCTGTGCCCATAGTGCCACATCAGTGCCACATCTGTGCCTAAAGTGCCACATCTGTGTCCATAGTGCCACATCTGTGCCCAGTAGTGCCACATCTGTGCCACCTGTGCCACACCAGAGCCGCACCAGTGTCACCGGAGCCGCACCAGTGTCACCAGAGCCGCACCAGTGCCACCAGAGCCACAACAGTCCTATACCAGTGCCAAAACAGTGCCGTACCAGTGCCGCCTGTGCCCACCAGTGCCGCCTGCGCCCACCAGTGCCGCCTGCGCCCACCAGTGCCGCCTGCGGCCACCAGTGCCGCCTGCGGCCACCAGTGCCGCCTGTGCCCACCAGTGCCGCCTGTGCCCACCAGTGCTGCCTGTGCCCACCAGAGCCACCTGTGCCCACCAGAGCCACACCCGTGCCACTACAGTGCACATAAGTGCCGCCTTCTTCTAATCAGTGCACACCAGAGCCACCAGAGCCACCTGTGCCCACCAGAGCCACCTGTGCCCACCAGAGCCACCTGTGCCCACCAGAGCCACCTGTGCCCACCAGAGCCACCTGTGCCCACCCGTGCCACTAAAGTGCACATAAGTGCCGCCTTCTGCTAATCAGTGCACACCAGAGCCACCTGTGCCCACCAGAGCCACCTGTGCCCACCAGAGCCACCTGTGCCCACCAAAGCCACCTTTGCCCACCAGAGCCACCTTTGCCCACCAGAGCCACACCCGTGCCACTACAGTGCACATAAGTGCCGCCTTCTACTAATCAGTGCACACCAGAGCCCCACCAGAGCCACCAGAGCCACCTGTGCCCACCAGAGCCACCAGAGCCACCTGTGCCCACCAGAGCCACCTGTGCCCACCAGAGCCACACCCGTGCCACTACAGTGCACATAAGTGCCCACCTGTGTCCATCAGTGCCACCACAGTGCTCTGCAGTACAGCCTCACCAGCCACCAGTATGGCAAAAAAATTCTTTACCGGTGAGCAGGCCGTACATCTTCTACTTGCCATGAGCGATGAGAGCAGCGAGGAGTCTCTGTCCGATTCGGATTCGGCCTATGAACCAGTTATAGACAGTGGGTCGGATTCAGAATCTGAAGAGGAACGTGGGCCCAGGAAAAGAAGGGGTGCTGGCGTGGAGAAGCGGCCTACTCCCAGACGCGCAGGGCCGTCCACCTCAAGCGATGTGCCGTCCGCCTCAAGCGATGTGCCGTCCGCCTCAAGCGCTGTGCCGTCCGCCTCAAGCGCTGTGCCGTCCGCCTCAAGCGCTGTGCCGTCCGCCTCAAGCGCTGTGCCGTCCGCCTCAAGCGCTGTGCCACTGCAACAAAGGGGCCATGCCAGCCTTCCCTATGGCCTTCAAAACCCCCTGTGGCTTCCCCCTAATTCCGGAGCAGCAAATATCCCCCCTTTCACTGCCCAGCCAGGTGTCCAGGTGAACACCGAAAACTTTTCAATGCTTAATTTTTTTAATTTACTTTTCACCGAAGATTTGCTATCCTTCATTGTGGCCCAGTGCAATCTCTACGCACAACAGTACATAAGAAGTAACCCTGGTTCCAGATATGCCCGCCCCTTTGAGTGGAGAGAACTAACCGTGGACGAATTTAAAATGTTCTTAGGCCTAACCTTTACTATGGCACTTTCAAAAAAAAACCAATTGTACTCGTACTGGTCCACCAAACCCATTCACCACATGCCACTCTTCTCCTCCCTTATGCCAAGATCCCGATATTTAATAATTATGCGGTTCCTCCACTTTAACGATAACGCCCAGTGCCCTCCCCGAAATGACCCTGCTTTTGACAAGCTATATAAAATTAGGCCACTTCTAAATTTTTTCGCTCAACGATTTCCCCAATTATATACCCCTGACCAGAACATATCTGTGGACGAGTCCCTTGTCAAATTCTCAGGCAGGCTGGGCATCAAGCAGTTCATCCCCAGCAAAAGGGCCCGATATGGGGTCAAAATGTACAAGCTTTGCGACAGAGCCACAGGGTACCTCTACTCATTCATGGTGTATGAAGGGAAGGACTCGCAACTGCATCCCCCTGAATGTCCAGAGTATATGGGAGTCAGCGGAAAAGTGGTCTGGAATCTGATGTATCCACTCTTTGGAAAGGGATACCACCTTTATGTGGATAATTTCTACACCAGCTTGCCCCTGTTTCGCTGTCTTTACCTCCGGAATACCCCAGCATGTGGCACAATAAGACCCAACAGGAAAGGCTTCCCGCAAAAACTGGTGGATCAAAAGCTCAGACGAGGGGAGTCTGCAGCATTGAGGAACCAGGAGATATTGGCTGTCAGGTGGAGGGACAAACGGAACGTCCACATGCTTACATCAATCCACGACGACACCTGCGTGGAAGTCCCCCAAAGAACCGGCCCAATCCAAAAACCAAAGTGCATCTATGACTATAATTTGTTCATGGGGGGAGTGGACTTCAATGACCAGATGATAGAACCCTACCTGCCCACAAGAAAATCCCGCCACTGGTACAAGAAAGTGTCCATTTATTTTTTTAGTTTGGCCTTTTATAACTCCTATGTAATCTACAAAAAGTCATCAGAGAACCCCGTATCATATCTGGACTATCAAGAAGAAGTCATCACCGCCCTTTTGTACCCCGAAAACCCACCGGAAAATATTCGCTCTGATTCTGTGAGCAGACTCCACGAGCGTCACTTTCCTGAGAAAACCCCCTCCCCTGAAACAGGCCACAGAAATCAGAAGAGGTGCCGGGTGTGCTCCAGAAGAGGAATTCGAAAAGACACTGTGTATTACTGTCCCGATTGTCCTTCCCAACCAGGCCTCTGTATTGGAACATGTTTCCGCCGTTACCATACGTTTCTTCATTATTAGGGACGTATGGTAAACGCAATTCTAATTTCCTGTAATTTCCCCCCCACACCCCTTATGCCACTGCACTCATACCTCTGCCTTCTCCGGAACCGACCATGGCCTGTTATACAACCACTCTTTTGCCTAACCCTAAACATACCTCTGCCTTCTCTGGAACTGACCCTGGCTTGTTTTACGACCACTCTTTTGCCTAACCCTAAACTGTACCTACATCTGCCTGCTCTGGAACTGACCCTGGACTGTTTGACCACGTTTTTTGCCTGCCCCTTGGATTGATCTTTTACCCTGCTATACTAGTGGGAACACAGGGGTCTCACATATGTGAGGGGCTCCAGAATTGTTTTTCTGGATGAAAAAACTAATTTTTTAGTTTTCTCATTCCCGGATTAGGGTCTGGTTGCCCGGAGGCTTCAAAGAGATTTGGGTGGGAGAAGCCTCTACCCCTGTCCCCATTCCCCTACCCATAGCCCGCTACTTGGACCATGTTCCTACCAGGACGAATATTTTTCCTGACTATGGACAATATTCCTGCCTGCTGCCTGCTGCCTGGACAATTCCATTCACTGTCGCTGACCAGTGACCACGTCCCTGCCTGCTGCCTGGATCGGGGCTCTCCTTCTGTGGACAATTGCACTACTAAAACCACAGGTAATCTTCTTTTTTTTTTACCCATTACTCAGCAGAATGTATTTTAGGGTGTAATTCTTGGTATGTACATGCTGTGTTAGAAATATGAAGGCCCTTCAAAAATGTGATAGATTGTAAGGAAATTGGATGTGTAATTTATGTCCCTAGAACACCTGATGGTGCTTCTTGGATGTTGGGCCTCTGTATGTGGCCACGCTGTGTAAAAGTCTCACACATGTGGTATCGCCATACTCAGGAGGAGCAGCAGAATATATTTTGGGGTGTAATTTTTTCTATGTACATGCTATGTGTTGGAAATATCCTATAAATGGACAACTTTCTGTAAAAAAAATGCGTTTTTATTTTTTTCCACATTTTCCAAGAACATCTGGAAAAAAATGAACTGTTCAAAAGACTCATTATGGCTCATAGATTATACGTTGGGGTGTTAGCTTTCCAAAATGGGGTCACTTTGTGGGCGTTTCTATTGTCCTGATGCTCCAGGGCCTTCAAAAGTGTAATAGGTGGTTGAGAGATTAGATGTGTAATTTATGCTCCTAGAATGCTTGAAGTTGCTACTTCGGTGTTGGGCCTCTGTATGTGGCCACGCTGTGTAAAAGTCTCACACATGTGGTATCGCCATACTCAGGAGGAGCAGCAGAATATATTTTGGGGTGTAATTTTTTCTATGTACATGCTATGTGTTGGAAATATCCTATAAATGGACAACTTTCTGTAAAAAAAATGCGTTTTTATTTTTTTCCACATTTTCCAAGAACATCTGGAAAAAAATGAACTGTTCAAAAGACTCATTATGCCTCATAGATTATACGTTGGGGTGTTAGCTTTCCAAAATGGGGTCACTTTGTGGGCGTTTCTATTGTCCTGGTGCTCCAGGGCCTTCAAAAGTGTAATAGGTGGTTGAGAGATTAGATGTGTAATTTATGCTCCTAGAATGCTTGAAGTTGCTACTTCGGTGTTGGGCCTCTGTATGTGGCCACGCTGTGTAAAAGTCTCACACATGTGGTATCGCCATACTCAGGAGGAGCAGCAGAATATATTTTGGGGTGTAATTTTTTCTATGTACATGCTATGTGTTGGAAATATCCTATAAATGGACAACTTTCTGTAAAAAAAAATGCGTTTTTATTTTTTTCCACATTTTCCAAGAACATCTGGAAAAAATGAACTGTTCAAAAGACTCATTACGCCTCATAGATTATACGTTGGGGTGTTAGCTTTCCAAAATGGGGTCACTTTGTGGGCGTTTCTATTGTCCTGGTGCTCCAGGGCCTTCAAAAGTGTAATAGGTGGTTGAGAGATTAGATGTGTAATTTATGCTCCTAGAATGCTTGAAGTTGCTACTTCGGTGTTGGGCCTCTGTATGTGGCCACGCTGTGTAAAAGTCTCACACATGTGGTATCGCCATACTCAGGAGGAGCAGCAGAATATATTTTGGGGTGTAATTTTTTCTATGTACATGCTATGTGTTGGAAATATCCTATAAATGGACAACTTTCTGTAAAAAAAAATGCGTTTTTATTTTTTTCCACATTTTCCAAGAACATCTGGAAAAAAATGAACTGTTCAAAAGACTCATTACGCCTCATAGATTATACGTTGGGGTGTTAGCTTTCCAAAATGGGGTCACTTTGTGGGCGTTTCCATTGTCCTGGTGCTCCAGGGCCTTCAAAATTGTAATAGGTGGTTGAGAGATTAGATGTGTAATTTATGCTCCTAGAATGCTTGAAGTTGCTACTTCGGTGTTGGGCCTCTGTATGTGGCCACGCTGTGTAAAAGTCTCACACATGTGGTATCGCCATACTCAGGAGGAGCAGCAGAATATATTTTGGGGTGTAATTTTTTCTATGTACATGCTATGTGTTGGAAATATCCTATAAATGGACAACTTTCTGTAAAAAAAAATGCGTTTTTATTTTTTTCCACATTTTCCAAGAACATCTGGAAAAAAATGAACTGTTCAAAAGACTCATTACGCCTCATAGATTATACGTTGGGGTGTTAGCTTTCCAAAATGGGGTCACTTTGTGGGCGTTTCCATTGTCCTGGTGCTCCAGGGCCTTCAAAAGTGTAATAGGTGGTTGAGAGATTAGATGTGTAATTTATGCTCCTAGAATGCTTGAAGTTGCTACTTCGGTTTTGGGCCTCTGTATGTGGCCACGCTGTGTAAAAGTCTCACACATGTGGTATCGCCATACTCAGGAGGAGCAGCAGAATATATTTTGGGGTGTCATTTGTGGAATATACATGCCATGTGAGAGAAATAACCTGTTATAATGACAATATTGGTATGAAAAAAAAAAAAAAAAAAAAATCTTAATTTTGCAAAGAATTGTGGGAACAAATGACAACTTCAAAAAACTAACTATGACTATTACTAACTACCTTGGAATGTCTACTTTCCAAAAAGGGGTCATTTGGGGGGTATTTGTACTTTATTGGCTTGTTAGGGTCTCAAGAAATGAGAGAAGCTGTCAGTACTTCAGGTGTGATCAAATTGTTCAATTTTCAGAAATTGGTACCATAGCTTGTAGACCCTATAACTTTCACCCAGACTAAATAATATCCACATTTTTTTTTTTTTTTTACCAAAAATATGTAGCAGTATGCATTTTAGGCCAAATGTATGAGGAAAAATTACTTTTTTACAAAATGATATGATAGAAATGAAGAAAAATTCATTTTTTTACAAAATTTTCGTTCTTTTTTCATTAATAGCGAAAAAAAAAAAAAACGCAGAGGTGATCAAATACCACCAAAAGAAAGCTCTATTTGTGGGAAAAAAAGGACAAAAATTTCATTTGGTTACAATGTTGTATGACTGAGTTATTGTCATTCAAAACGTGAGAGCACCAAAAGCTGAAAATTGGTCTGGTTATTAAGGGTGTTTAAGTGCCCAGTTGTCAAGTGGTTAAAGAAGTATGATCATTTCTAATGTAACATAGACAAACTGGTAATGGTCAAATAAAAAAAAATGCAATTGTCCACTTTGTGAAAAGTTCCTTACTCAACTGACTACCCTGGTACACTGGTGTCTTTGGTAAATTATGCACGATAACTCGCTCTCGCCTTTGTCAAATTATAGTAAAAATGAATAGAGAAATCTCTCAAAGCAGTTTCTACAATAATGTAAAACTGGCACTTAACACTTCTTACAGATTTCCTGGCATTGGATTGTGTAAAAAGAACAGTGTGTTTACAAAAACTTTGACACCTCCCACTCACCTCACTTACCTCTTTGACACCTCTTGTCACTTGGACAATCAACATCTCCCTTGACACATTCCATGGTGATTTGATCAAGGTTACAAAGTTACCCATGTGGCTATAAATGCTGGGGTGTGTTTCTAACACTCATTAGAATGCAAAATATCTTCAGTATTACAGAACAAGTCCAGTTAATTATAAATAACTAATAATAGCAAGTTATATATTTGAGTATTATTGAATAGGAACATATAGTATTGAATTGTATTGTATCTGTCCTGTTTGCCCTCATTTTTTAAGGTGCTGCGCAAACTATTGACACTATATAAATCCTGTATAATAATAATATAAGCTTTATCCACCAAGCATCACATATGCTGAAAATCTATTCTACACATTTTATATATATATATATATATATATATATATATATATATATATATATATATATATATGGCAATTAAAAGTATATTGCACAGTTAACAAGTTTCAAATCCCCCAAAAAAGGAGAACTTATTTTATTAATATACATTAGGATGTTCATTCTGTTTTTTTGTTTCCGCTATAACTCAGTCATTGCTAAGATTTTCCCATGATCCCATTAGTTTATTTTAAATTTAGTAAGACAATTTTTTTAAATGTGTCCTTGCTTTGCATTTTTTTTGCCAGTTGTGTAGTTGAGTATGTTCCACAGGTTTTAGTTTTCATTAAAGTGATACAAAAAAAATATCATTATTTCTCACCACCCAATGACCCTGTAATCTGTTTTTCATTAAGTAATTTCTTACTGTGTTTTTCTGCCCCCTTAGGGGCCTAAAAGCAAAATGCTATGTGAGGCAGAAAACTAATACTGCACATCAACCTGTACACATTATGCCCACCATGTAACGTGGTGGTGGCAGCATGATGTTGTGGGGATGATTTTCTACAGCATGGACAGGGAAGCTGGCCAAAGTTGATGGGAAGAGCCAAATATAGGGCAATCTTAGAAGAAAACATGTTAGAATCTGCAAAAGACTTCCAACAGGACAACGACGACCATAAATATACAGCCAGAGCTGCAATGGAATGGTTTGAATCAAAGCATATTTATGTGTTTGCATGGCCCAGTCAAAGTCCAGACCTGAATCCAACTGAGAATCTGTGTTAAGACTTTAAATTTGCTGTTCACAGATGCTCTCCATCCAATCTGACAGAGCTTGAGCTATTTTGTTAAGAAGAATGGACAAAAATGTCACTCTCCTAGATGTGCAAAGCTGGTAGAGACATACCCAAAAAGACGTGTGCCTGAAATTGCAGTGAAAGGTGGTTCTACAAAGTATTTATTTAGGGGGGCTGAATACAAACACACGCCACACTTTTCACATATTTAGCTGTAAAAAATGTTGAAAGCCATTTTTCATTTTCCTTCCACTTCACAATTATGTGCCACTTTGTGTTAGTCTATCACATAAAATTCCAATAAAATACATTTACATTTTTGGTTGTAGCATGACAAAATGTGGAAAATTTCAAGGGGTAGGAATACTTTTCAATGTACTGTATTCTTCCAGGTAATGTTGAGTTGTATTCAGGCATGAACTTATATTTGGGGACAAAATGGGCACATACTACAGGTAAAAGTGTGCTCAAGGAAGGTTGAGTTTCAGCCAGACCAGCCTGGACCTTTCCCAGTGCTTCTAGGGGTGAAGTTTGTGCATTTCCCCCTAGTTAATCATCAAGCCTCTGGGAGAGCCCAGGGAGCTACAGGATTCCACGAGGAAAGCCCAAACCAAGTATGAAAGAGTTAATATTCTTGCATGTGTTCCTGCTACATAACACCTCCATTTCACAGATTCTACTTTCATATTAAATCAATAAACATGGTTTTGTATACAGCAGAAACATACCGTATTGTATGCCACAAAACTATTTACTATATAGTCCGACATAAGGTTCTTAACAGCATTTGACAAATGTATTTCTTTGTTTCCACTGCAATGCCTCTAATTCACCATATTTGCAACTGTCAAGTCCCCTATCAGTCTTTCACTCACGTTTTCTTTCACTTTTAAGAAAGGAGTTTTAAAAGAGGAAGGTCATGATTTTGTTAATCATTTTGCTACTTCCCCATAATTTATTGGCATAAAGCATTCACACTAACACAATAACTGTGGTTAAGGGGAGTTGCCGTTAAGAAAGGTACAGGATTACATTCCTGCTTGGAATCAGGTTTTAATTTGGTTGGACTGATTTACCAAAGTAGCACCCAACTAGAGCAGAGGACTAAAAATAACAGGGCAGTTCATGATAATTACTTGAAACGAGCTGCTGATGTTTAAGGCCGGGTTCACACTGTCGCCGCATGCGGCGCTCAGCAGGGGTCCGGTGCGTGCTGGTTCAACGGTTCAGGTCCGATTTAAGCCCAAATTTTGGGCTGAAATGGAACGTGAAATGCACCAAAAAAGCATTTTTGCAGCACACTGCACCGGACCCGCTTCGGAGATATGTGAACCCGCTCCATAGAGAGCCAGTCACATTCTCCAGCAATGCGAAAATGGAATACGGGGAAACCCGCATTCAATTCTCATAGGTGTGAACCCGGCCTCAATGTTAAAAGTGGAAGCTTGAAGTAAGCTGCTTGTGATTAGATGAAGTAAGCACAACTTCAGTTTATTGACAAAGCTATGTGTTTTTTTTTACTCCTTTAGTAAATCAATCCCAACTTATTAGCTTGCGAGATATCACAGTAAATGAGGCATTTGACACAAATTTGCCCAGGGTAAACACTGGTACGAATGGTTAACTCTAGGGCTTCTTCAATGAGACATCCTGGTTGAAGGTCCAAGCTCTGTAATCCATACCTCATACATAGCAAAGCCCAGCAAAGGACTTTAATTTCACCTTCTATTTATTCTACATACCCAATAGTAAGACTGAGACCCTTTGTAATCGCCATGCCAGGGGTTATGAACCCTGCATAAAAAGAGAAACATCAGATCTGGATAGAGAAACCATACAAGAGTACATTTTTAAAATATAATTGATAAAGAACAAGATTCGACAGCTGCAACTGAGAATCAGTAGATTCTTTCTGGCAGTACTAAATGCACTCTGAGTGTGATCAGGAGCAGAGGTCAACAGTGGCGGTCAAATCTGTACTCTGTTTAAATCAATAGCTGGCGTTTTCGCTCTTTGCATGTAACCACTCATTTGAGTGGTTACATACAAATAGAACCTCAGACCTCACACAAACTGGCTAAAGCAAATCAGCACAAAGTGTTTAGCCACCTCTAAATGCAGCAAACTATCCATAACGCCACGTAAATGTAGCCTAAAGGCCCGTACACACGATTAAAAATTCGTACAAATTATTATTTTTTATCCTTTTTTCTTTTAAGTCGTATTGTGCCTTGTCAACCCGTGTGTTTCTTTGTTTTTTTCTTGATATGTAATCAATGTATTGTTCTGCTCTTACCCAGAATGATTTGTCATGTACCATTTTTGTGTTTTTCCCAATAAAGACCAACCTTGTTGTTAAAAAAAAAGAAATTCGTACAAAAAATACTGCTTTCAAAGTAATTGTATCATAATCTGATCATTAGTACACAGCTTTTGTCCGAAAATTTCTGAAACAGTGAGGAACACAACACTTTTTCTCCTACAATACCAGATCGTACGATTTTCATTTAATCAGTACAGATTTCGTCCAGAAATAAAATACAGTACATTACATCACTTCCGAATTTTTATTCTGTTGTATGAGAATTTTTTTAATACTTTAGTAACCTTAATTTTCGATATGGAGACTAGCATGCAAAAAAAAGACGATCATTCGATTCAATGTCCGCTGGTGTCCTGCGATCGGGTCACAGAGCTGCAGAACGGGGAGAGGCAATTGTAAACATGCATCCCCCCATTCTGCCTAGTGATACTGTCACTGACTGTCTGTTCCCTGTGATCGGGAACAGCGATTAGTGACGTGTAGCCACGCCCCCTCACAGTAAGAATCACTCCCTAGGGCACACTTAACCCCTTCAGCGCCACCTAGTGGTTAACCCCTTCACTGACAGTGTCATTTTCACAGTAATCATCGCTGTAAAAATGACAAAGTGTCTGATGTGTCTGCCATAATGTCGCAGTCACGATAAAAATCCCTGATCGCCGCCATTACTAGTGAAATTTTTTTTTTATAAAAATGCCATAAAACTATCCTCTATTTTGTAGACGCTATAACTTTTGCGCAAACCATTCAATAAACGCTTATTGCTATTTTGTTTACCAAAAATATGTAGAAGAATACGTATAGGCCTAAACTGAGCAAAACAAAATGTTTTATATATTTTTTGGGGATATTTATTATAGCAAAAAGTAAAAAATATTGCTTTTTTTTTTCAAAATTGTTTCTCTATTTTTGTTCATAGTGCAAAAAAATAAAAAATGCAGAGGTGATACCACCAAAAGAAAGCTCTATTTGTGGAATAAAAAGGACGTATATTTTGTTTGGGAGCCACGTCGCACGACCGTGCAATTGTCAGTTAAAGCGACGCAGTGCCAAATCGCAAAAAATGCTCTGGTCTTTGGCCAGCGAAATGGTCCGGGGCTGAAGTAGTTAAACGTAAAATGTAAAGGTAAACTAACACTGTACACCCTCAACACACCACCCCACCACCATTCCCTGATGTATCATCCCAGAAGTGCTGCACAGAGAAGACGGAGAAGAGGAAGAAGAGCAGGGATTTCAAATCCCTGGACCGCTGGTCAAGCTGCTGGAGGCACTGACAGCTCAGCATCCCCAGAGGTAAGTACAGTGGGGACTGGGAGGGTGGGGAGGGTGTACAGTGTTAGTTCACGTTTACATTTTTTCTGCAAAGATTATTTAACATTTTAAAAGACCACTATCATGACAATATTGTACTATAATAACTGCATCTAATCGTACTTAAAATAATATTCAAAATCACAATTTCTTCTTTTTCCATACAGAAAATGTAATTTCACAAAAGTGACAGTAACAGAAGGACTAGCATGACACTTACAGTATGTTACAGTATGCAACAAATCCTTTTAACGGAGACATCATGGTTCTAAATAAGCCCATAATGTCATCACTGTGTGTTCTACAGATGATCAGGGTCAGAGAGTACCTAAATTTCCCAGCCTCTACTTTGTTTTCCCATCCTGTTACATACCCATCAGTATCTTCACCAATTACTAAATGCACATTGTGAGTACAGTCAGTGCTGTACTGTTGGTCAGAGCCTAGCAGAGCCCCCAGTTATAGCTTCTTATTCTTAAGCCTCGTACACACTCTCGGTTTACTCAGCAAGAACCAGCAAGAAAACTGCTGGCAGAGCTTTCTTGCCGAGTATACCAAGCGTGTGTACGAGGCTTTCAGGTTTCTCGACAAGAAAACTGCCCAGAATCTAGACGAGAAAAATAGAGAACATGTGCTCTATTTTTCTCGTTGTGATATTCTGGGCAGTTTTCTTGCCAAGAAACCCGAAAGTGTGTATACTTACCTGGTCGCCGTGGAAACCCGCGCATGCTCAAAATTACTTTGGTAGCTTTGGCAGCTTCCTAGGCATAGGTAGTGTGCAGCAAGATGGCGGCGATGGCATTGAATGTGACGAGTGCATGCTCGTCATACACAATGACGTCACCGTGTTCTTTCCTTTCAAGAGAACCGCGGTTCTTTTGAAACGAGAGTCTGTACACTTGGGCGGCAAGAGATTCTTGGCAAGAATCTCGTCAGGGAAAACAACGTGCTTCACTTATAATTACCCTTAATGCACCCACTGTGCATTACATTGCTTTGGCTACAGCAGCTGTCACACTGTTTCATCACTTATTTTTAACTCATTTGTGAAGCTGTCGCAGGTATGTGCTAATTGGCAGTTGCAACTGTCACAAATTCTTATTGTTATCTGCTCATTTCTTTTAGAGGCTCAGAGTGGTGACAAGAACATTGTTACATACACAAAACCTGGATTAGACAAGTTCACTGTCCAGAGATCAGCAAGCACTGATCAGCTTTATTTAAGTGACTGCTGGCTCCTGGTTACACAATTTCTAATTTAGTTTTTGGCAGTGTGCTGAGAAATAATAGCCCTGTTGTTTCTTAACCGCTTAAGGACCAGCCGGCTCAGTTATACTCCAGCAGGTTTGCTCCCCTGCGCGAATCTGCATCATTGTACGGTGGCTCGCGCAGTCGCAGTTGCAGGTGGGCGTGCACTGCCACGCTCTCAAGCCTTCTGCACGCTGCGGGAGTGTGCCTGTGGGTTAGGAAGACTAGATTTCTGGAGGCAGCCCGCAATCGCCTAATACAGAGGTGTCCTTTCTGACATGTCAGAGATCTATTGTTCCCAGTGATCAGAAACAGTAATCTCTGTCATGTCCCAGGCAGCACTTCCCCCCTTAAAAACATCTCCCAGGGAACACAGGTAAACCCTTGATCGCCCCTAGTGTAAACCAATTCCCTGCCAGTGTTATTTTTACATTGATCAGTGCATTTATTTATTTTTTAAAAAAATTTTTATTGAGGTCCAAAAAATATACCCTACATATTGATATGTAACTTAAACCACATATGTCGGTGGTGTTTGACTTATATGGAATAACATATAACCATTGTGTAGTACAGAAGTCTGTTGTCAAGACAGAAGGAACAATTTCCAAATGTAATAATCCGTGATATGGTATAAAAAACATGACCAAACCATGCAAGGTAAAACAATAACATAACAGGGGGAAAAAAATGATTTTTTTAAGAATCTCCAGCTCAGCAGGAGGGAACCCCGCGGGGAGGGTCACTGATTTTGATACGTTCACCGAGAGGCCAGAAATTTTAGCAAAAACTGATAAGGTTTGCAGAAGATTCGGTAATGTGGTCAGAGGGTTGGTGAGAAACAATAACACGTTATCTGCATACATTCAGTAGTTCGAAGACATTTTGCTATATCCAGAAATATCCGGGTGTTGCAGTATCGCTATGGCAAGGGGTTCAATCACCAACGCAAATATGAGTGGAGATAATGGGCACCCCTGCCTAGTGCCCCTGCCCAACCTGAAGAACTCTGAACTACAACCTTGAGTTTTGACCCGTATTTTGGGGTTCTGATAAAGAGCTTGAAAGGTCTGTAGGAATTCTCCCTGCAACAGAATAGACACATAGCTCCAAGACACACTGTCAAAAGCCTTGTGAATGTGACAGTGTGTGAATAACTTCCTGGAGAATAAGTTTGTATCCTGTATATCATCTGTGGCTAAGTGAATATTGTCTGTAATAAGTCGATGAGGGAAAAAAACTGCCTGGTAAGGAGATATCAACAAGGAAATTACCCCTGCTAGTCTATCTGACAAGATCCTACTGAAGATTTGTAGGTCATTGTTAATGACTGATATAGGCCTATAATTCTGAGGGAGCATGTGATCCTTATTTGGCTTAGGGGTGAGGGACATGTTTGCTAACAGCATCTCGTTCAGAAATCCATCGCCTTGCCGGACAGAGTTGAAAAGCTGAACCAGTCTGCGGATAAGTTGAGAGGAGAATTTTTTATAATATATAGAGGAGAACCGAGCCTGTCTTTAGTGCTTTGAGATTGGTGAATTAAGTTTCTCCAATTGAGAGATGGTGAGAGTGGGGACCGGGATGGCATTAAACCAGGCCAAATCCTCATTTGAGGGTTCCGATTGCAGAGGCACAAGCAAAGAGGAGTAGAAATTTTTGAAGATTTTTAAGACTTCCTGCGGGCGAGACGTAGTCAGGCCCGAGTGAGTAGCCAATTTATAAGCGTGTGGAGAGCGCAGAGACTGGTTCAGTTTTCTTTCAAACATAGTTGGGGAGGTGTTACTATGTAATAAGAATTTAGCTTTGGACCATCTAAGGGTCTTCTCAACCTTAGCTGAAAGTAGAGAGTCTAGTTCGAGGCGTTTTTACTCAATAGAACGTCTGGTAGCCTCAAAGGTCAAGGCTGCAGTGTTTTTGTAGTTTGTCCAGCTCAGTCGTGAGCAAAACGATTTTTTGCCCATTTGTTTTGTTGGGGGATGTTGATATACTAATGATTTTGCCTCCTAGTACCGCCTTATGGGCGACCCATACCGCAAAGTTGGGAGTCTCCGGTAGGGTATTGAGAGCAAAGTAATCCTCTATGCCTGAGAGACCTCCGGTCAGTGCATTTTTATAGCACTGATCAATGTAATAATGTCACTGGTCCCCAAAAAGTGTCATTTGGGCCCAGATTTGTCCGCCGCAATGTCACAGTCCCACTAAATATCGCAGAGCCCTAAATCTATCCCATAGTTTGTAGACACAATAACTTTTGCGCAAATCAATCAATATACACCTATTGTGATTTTTTTTACCCAAAATATATAGAAGAATGTATATCGGCCTAAACTGATGAATACATTTGTTTTTTTTATATATATATTTTTCGGGGATATGTATTATAGCAAAAAGTAAAACAAAAAAGTATTTTTTTAGAATGATCGCTCTTTGTTTGTTTGTTCTCTGTCTGGGAGACCCAAGTGCATTATAGAGCCTGCTGGCAGCAGCCTGTAAGAATCAATGACAGGCTGAAGAATGCAATAGCTAGCTGTACACTGAAATACACACATCCAAGCAATTGAATCAGAGAAAACGCTTGCTCCTTTGATGGTGGAGGTGAAAAATAACAGCTGGTGTTGTATTTATTATTATTGTAGAAACAGGACTGTACAGATTGGTGCAAACTCCTCTAATCCAAACAAATTTCCCACAGCAACTTGGAGTAGCATTTATTGGATCCCAGAACAGATGACAAAGTCCAGCAGAGTACTAATAAATAATACAATGTGTAGAAGCCCCCAATGTCCAAGAGTCCAATGTCTTCTGTCAATACAAGCATATGAACACTCCACCCATTCGTTCAATCTATAATATGCACCTAGGTGGCTTCCATGCAGGGAGTATTGTATATTATATTCTAGAAATTTCCTTCCATAAATACCTTTTTAAGCAATCAAACATCCTTCCCTGATATACAATTTCTTCCACCATCTATTAAGATATAAGGCAGCTGATTAGTTAATCATACAATTTTGACCTTAACATGAAAAGGCCACTATAGTGTTTACAACCCTTCTTGCTTATTAACATCAATTAACTTTTTTCTCATTACAGTTACAGTTTGGTCTTAGAATTAGCATAGGAAGACTCTGCCAACTTTATCAATCTTCATGATTTCCCTTTTTAGGGCTAGTTCACACCACATGCATTCCAGTGCTTTTTTTTTCTGTATCTGAAATGCATAGAAAGTAGGTTACATGGATTTCAATGGCATAGTTCACACCAGTGTTTGCAGATCAAGTGTGTTCTTGTTCCAGAAAAAAAAGTAGAACGTGCTGCATTTTTTTGCACAGGACTGTACTGTAACGCTGTTAAACTCATAAAACACACCAGAACGCACCATAATGCATCAACAATGCACAGGACCCAGTACAGTGGAAAAACAAAACAGAAAAAATAAGAAACAAAATCATCTATAAGACATCCTGTAATGCATCAAAAACACACCAGAACGCATCAAAAATCTTAACAAAATGCGCATGCAGAAGCTTATCGGGAACGGATCTGGAGTGCATTTTTTGTGGTGTGAATCAGGCCTTAAAGCAGAACTTTACCCATAACAGTTTAATCACAATTAATGTTCTTTAACAAAAGAACATACATTCCACATGAATAATTATGCTACAAGCATTGCTCCTGTTTCTTCTTGCTGGAGGCCACCATTTTGTCCAGAGCCTTCACTTCTGTGTTGAAAACTCTCCTTGATCTCAAAAATTATACGTCACTTTCTGAAAATAAAATCTGTGAATTTCCAGCATTGATTGTGTGTCTTAGCTCAGATAGAGAGGAAGGCTGACAGATGCTTTACACAGTACCGCTGCAGGAGAAATTATCAGGGAAATAGGATAAGACACAATCCTTGTAAGTTTAAAGCGGAGTTTAACCCAAAAGTGGAACTTCCACTTATCTGAGTCCTCCCCACCTCCGGTGCCACATTTGGTACCTTTCAGGGGGGTGGGGGTAGGGGAGCTGGTACCTGTTTTTACAGGTACCCTGTCCCCACTTCCCGGGAGACTAGGCCACAGCAAGGTACATCAGCAGCTTGGCCCCCTTCCTCCCTCCCTTTCTGCCGGGCCAATGAGAGAGCGCAGCTTGCTTTACTCAGGCACAGTAGGGACCTGTTCGTGAAGCCGAAAGGCTAAACTGCCGGGTTCCCTTACCAGCAATGGCAGTGGCAGCACCCGACCAGCCGATGTAAACATTGGCTGCGGTGCCGACATTGCTGGAATCCAGGACAGGTAAGTGTCCTAACATTAAAAGTTAGCAGATACAGTATGAATAGCTGCTGACTTCCAATTTTTAAAGGGGTGGGCGGACTTTTTTTTAACTCTTTTGTGTTTTCCTGGCAGCAGAGTTTGTCATGTCACCTTTCCAGCTTTTCTTTTCTCTCTCCCTAATCTGTTTCCTCACACAGTCCCATTCCTCCCCTCTCAACACCAATAGCCAGATTCAGAAAGACTTACGCCGGCGTATCTACAGATACGCGGCGTAAGTGTAAATATGCGCCGGCGTATCTATGCGCCGTACCCACAGAACATCTGAAAATAGGCGTGTCGCCGGCGTGTCGTGGGTGCATATTTATGCTAGATGCATCTGGCGCTCCCATTGATTTCCTATTCAAATATGCAAATGAGGGAGATACGCCGATTCACGCATGTACGTGCGCCCGACGCAGGCTACGCGCGGTGTGCATAAGTGGTACGTCTGGCCTAAAGTTATTCCATCAAAAAGCTGGTTTATCTTTGCACCAGACGGGCACAGGTCAGCTGGAGAGCAGCTACAGCAGCACCTTTACGGACGAGCTGAGCAAGCTGAGCAACCCCACTTGCAGGACAACACATCTGTATGCCAACATGCCAGGGGCAGCCGTGGTCCTAGCACTACTATTGGGTCCACCGACTCGTAGGAGGGCACGGGAGAGGATATACCGTACTCGCATGAATGTCTTTGGCATGGGGGATTCGGAGGTGTATCGCATCTTCAGATTCAGCCCTGAAGCCATCCTGGAATTAGCCACAACCCTGCATGATGACATCACCAGCAAGACACACTGCTCACATGCAGTGCAGCCACTGGTCAAGGTACTGGCAACACTGCATTTCCTTGCAAGTGGATCTTTTCAGCGTACAAGTGGAGTCGTGGCTGGGATGTCACAATCCACCATGAGCAGATGTGTGCACCAGGTTGTCCTCGCAATCCTCCGACGCATGTCCCACCACATCATCAGACCGACCCATGAGCATTTTTTGGCAGAAGGCAATGCAGGATTTCTTCATGATTGCAGGATTCCCACGCACCGTGGGGGCCATTGATTGCACACATGTGGCACTACGGCCCCCCCATGCCACAGAGCACATATACCGCAATCGAAAGCAGTGGCATTCCATCAACAGACAGGTGATAGCCGATGCCTCATATGGCACGTCCGTGCCAAACACCCAGGGTCCAGCCACGACAGCTACATATACCGTCAAAGCAACATCCCAACATAATTCGAACAGAACGTGTACAGGGACAGCTGGCTGGTTGGTGAGTGACATGGGAGTCAGGCATGACTGTCCGACCCCATGATGCAGATATCACGAGGGGCACATGCACGACTAACATCCTCCTGTCTTTTCCCTTCCAGGTGACTCTGCATATGCACTTGGGCCCCATCTCATGACTCCATTCCGGAATCCCCAAACCAGAGGAGAGAGAAAATACAATGAAGCACACATACGCACCCGTGCAGCAGTGGCTCCTGAAGTCCCGTTTCCAATGCCTGGATAAGTCCGGGGTGTACCCTGTTGTATTCCCCAAACTTTGTGTGCAAGATCATCGGAGCATGTTGCATGCTGCACAACTTTGCCGTGAGAAAGGACCTGCAGATTGACATACGTGATGACCTGACCCCCGAGCCACACAGTCCCCCCCTAACCGAGGCTACCCTGTCTGCTGAGGGAAGAGCAGTCAAGAGATGCCTTGCAGTAGGCATCTTTGCACGTTAAACACACACATTCATCATGGCACAAGGAGAATGCACGCATGCACACCACTGTGGTCCCTAGCTCACACACACCACATCCACTTCACATTGGGTTAGCCCAAGTCCACCGCACGGGACTTGGGAGCAGCAACGCCGCGCCAAGGCCCCAATTATGTCGCTGTCCATTTATACCACATTCACACGGTTGTGGGCATAACTTCTCCCCGACGACCCAGGGTGACACAACTTACTGGCAGGTATGTCACCCCCACATTCACACACCAGTCACACTGTAGCCAGCACTCCTCACCGTGTGCATTCATAAATAAAAAAAAAGGCTCCTGACCTGAGCATAAAAAATAAAAAACTCATCCTGAGCATAGGAAAAAAAAATATACTCAAATCCTGAGCAAAAAAAACAGCACTCATTTGGCCTGACGGGGACTGCACCTGGTGGCACCTCTCTGGTTTCTCAGCTGCCTGGGGGGAGCCTGGGGTGGGGGGTTGGGACATCCGGAGGTGGCTCATCCCCGGGTGTGCCACTCCTGGCCACGGCAATGCGGCTCAGAAAATGGTTTGTCTGGGCCTGCATCCTCAGCTGGCGGGTGAGGTTATGCCGCTGGTTGCGCTGCCTCTGCCTCCCCTATTCCTGGATGGCAGCCATGTTGGCCTGGACGGCCCCAGTAAGGGTCTGCACCTCTGCCACTAAGTTCGCTGTGGTGGCCTCCAGCTCCCCAACGCAGGTGACCACTGCTGCACTATTTGCATTGCCATCCTGCACTGCATCCAAAATCTGGGCTGTGTCTTCAGCCACCCGGTGCAGGTGCCCGGCTATTTCCCCCATATGCCGGGTCTGCCGGCCCTGGTCCATGGCAAATTGGTCCTGCACACATTGAGGAACACCCCTAGTCTTCCGTGTCGCCTTCCTGGGGGCAAGAGACGCTTGGGAGCGGCTGTAAGGTGTGGCCCTTGAGGGGGTTCCCCTGCTGGGGGCTGAGCCAGAGGGGCTTCCCCTGATAGGGGGGGGTAAAAGAGGGCCCAGACACAACAGAGGCCTCCTCTATATAGAGGCAAACCTGGCCAAGGTCCACCGTCTCCTCCACCACCTCCTCGAGAGGAGAGGTGTGGCCACTCCCCTCCACCGATGGATCTGGGCTTCCTAGGGGGTCAGGCTGAGGCTGTTCCGGGGAAGATGTCGTGGGACGGCCACCGGCAGCAGATGGCCCCGCTCCCTCCTGCACATCTGTGGACGACACAAAGCATTCACATGTTGGTGGACCCACACACTTGTCACATGTTCCCTTCCACCTCACATGCTACACACTGGATAGGGAAGAAAAAACACTTACCTGTCCTCAAGGCCTCATAAAGGGAATTAAAGCCCTCCACGCCCTCCAACTGCTCCCTCTGCAGACACCGGGCGACCACCTCCTCCTCCGGGGTCAAACTCACATTACATGGTGGTCCATCCCTCGTGCCACTCTGGTGCTTCCTAATGGCGGCCAGCTTCTCCCGAACATGGAGCCTCAGGTAATTTCTTTTTTTATTTATGTCCTTAGCACTTCGGGTCTCATTGCCAAGGGCATTAACCTCTGTCGCAATGGTCTCCAGGATGACCTGTTTCCTGGCCCGGCTGGTATCCTGACTCTGGGCACCATGGAGGAAGGTGTCATATCTCTCCATGGCAGTGATGAGGACTGCCTTCTCCTGGGGTGAAAAATTCCTCTTCCTCTTCTCTTTCTGTACTCTAGCAGCCATCGCACAGCAAAATTACCTTGCTCAGGAGGGGAAAAGCAGGATGTAAATTTGCGCTCTGTGAATACTAGGGTTGTCCCGATACCACTTTTTTAGGACTGAGTACAAGTACCGATACTTTTTTTCATGTAGTCGCCGATACCGAATACCGATACTTTTTTTAAATGTCATGGGACTTTTTTCAAACCACAATACAGACTAAGGATATTTTCTTTAAAATTATGAAGAACTCTAACTCAAGACATTATAAAAGAATAAAAATGAGTAAAAATGAATAAAAATGTTTTATTTGCTTGTCACGCAGTAGTAAAAAACTCAAAGAATTTTCATAGAACATGTTGATAAATACAAAAAAAGTATTCTATTTAGGTATCGGGAGCATTTGCGCGAGTACGAGTACTCCCGCAAATACTCGGTATCGGTCCCGATACCGATACTAGTATCGGTATCTGGACAACCCTAGTGAATACTGTAGTTACCTCTCTGACTTATGCCGGCGTAGCGCATATGTGTTGCGTTACGCCTGCACAAAGATGCGCCCATCTACCTGAATCTGGCTACAAATCTGTAGGCAGATCGGCCTTTAGTGGCTCATTGATTATTGGCACAGCGTTGAGAATGCAGGACAACTGAGGCTGTGCAGAGCAGGGTGAGACAGTGGCTTACTGGATTTTAAACAGTATAGACACTTATTTTTACATACCTATACCTGCAACAGGGGCCAGCCTGAAGTGATCTATAAGGGCTTATTTTCTGATTAAAGTTTAACTTTAATGTGTAAATGGACTGTTACCTGTCTATGCCTGTACAATTAGAAACACACTCCTAGCACAACGCAGGATGGGGTGATGCTCTTAGGCCCCGTACACACGAGGAGACATGTCCGATGAAAATGGTCCGTGGACCGTTTTCATCGGACATGTCTCCTGGGAGCTTTTGGTCTGATGTGTGTACACACCATCAGACCAAAATCCCCGCGGACAGAGAACGCGGTGACATAGAAGACACCGACGTTCTCAAACACGGAAGTGCAATGCTTCCACGCATGCGTCGAATCAATTTGACGCATGCGCGGGATTTCGGGACGCTGGTTACACGTCATAACCAGCGGACATGTCCGATTAGGTGTACTAACCATCGGACATGTCCGACGGACATGTTTCCAGCGGACAAGTTTCTGCTAAGAAACTTTTGTCCGCTGGAAACCTGTCCGCTAGGCCGTACACACGGTCGGACATGTCCGCGGAAACTGGTCAGCGGACCAGTTTCAGCGGACATGTTCGACCGTGTGTACGCGGTCTTAGGCCCCGTACTCACGACCAAACATGTCTGCTGAAACTGGTCGGCAGACCAATTTCAGCAGACATGTTCCCTCGTGTGTACAGCCGCGCGGACAGGATTCCAGCAAACAATTGTCTGACAGACCGTTTCTGAGCAGACAACTGTTTCCCGGACTTGCTTTAAAACAGTCCGCTGGAAACCTGTCCGCCCGGACATGTACGGTCGTCTGTACAGACCTACCGTACATGTCCTGCCGCCCGCCATCCCTCGCATGCGTCGAATGACTTCGACGCATGCGTGGAAGCATTTTCAAGGCAGGCCGCCCACGCCGGCGCGTCATTGTCGCGGCGACACCGCGTCATCGACGCGTCGACACCGCGGACACGCCCCACGTATTGTTTACGCGCGGTCTTCTGTTCGATGGTGTGTATAGCCATCGAACAGAAGTCGCCGGGCAGTCCCCGGCCAGACATGTCCGATGGAAACGGTCTGCAGACCGTTTTCATCGGACATGTCCTGCCGTGAGTACTCGGCCTTAGAGTTTTTCAGTCATGCTTCAGTGGGTATGTAGATGGTCTACACCTATAGCAAGGGCATTATTCAGTATTGGTCAAAGCTGCACAGTTTGTTTTTATCTATAGAGGCCCTTTACCTGCACAAGTAGTTTTAAATGGGTGCTGTAGCAATCACCAAAAACTGGTGACAACATGCATATGCATGGCATCACAGATCCCAAAAGCAATGACCAACCATTCCCCAAAGCAACCACACCACAATAGTGAAAGTGTAGCGTTCCATAGCCACACCTTGTGGTCCTGAAATGCCACACTCCCAATACCACAAAACGATCGCCTCAACAAACAGCTGGACACCATCCTCAAGATCCACAGCTTGCTGGGGTCATGGGATTTACCACTTGCTCTTGACTTCTTGCCAGCTCCAGATGGGATCAACTTCAGTCCAGTTAAACTAACAAATCTATGAAAACATCCCCTCTAATGGCTATCATATTCAGCCAGGAAGTTTGCTAAAAATGTTACTTTAGAGTGCCCCTTTTTGGTGTTCTGTCCAGTTCAGGTATTGTTCTCCCTGCATGCAGGACTACTTAAGATGACTGGTTCCATTCACTAATGTCAGATACTCCAAGTTAACTGACAAGCTTTGGCTTCATTGGAGTCATGGGAGTCTTGGCTCTCTCTGGAGTCTATGATGCATCACCCCATTAAGGTATAGGGGTAATTCACCCAAGATACATTGGAGAAGGTCTGAACTGCTGAGATCTGCATTCAAGAGAGCTGAAGATTAGCCAAATATCCAGGCTGGTGTGTAGGAAGCCTAGAATGTACTGGTCCAGAATGTCGTGTAGAGGATTAAAACAACAGAACTCAAAAGCAGCCATACGGTAACTGGATGTAATTTATTCAAATCCTGTTGTAGGCTATACTAGTGCATCCTTTTCCTGGAGTATAGATACATCTGTTAGTCAAGAACTAGAGGAGATTAACAAGAGTTGAGTATTGCACCCTGCAACAGAATATCTCATCCGAGAGACTGAGGGAAAGCCTGTTTGACAAATAGGAAAACACTACTGTACAACAGTTTCCATTGTTTTTATTAGTCTTAAGAATTTAATTATGGTTAGGGCTGGAAGAAAAGTATACCATTAAGGAAAACTCTCAGGCCCCATACACACCATAGAATCTATCCGCAGATAAATCCCATCAAATGGGTTTCTGCGGATAGATTCTATGGTGTGTACACTCCGTCGGATATTTATCCGCGGAGAAATCTCCCCTGGGATGAATTTCCAGCAGATGGATATTTGCTGACATGCTCAACAAATCCATCTGCTGGAATCCATTCCAACGGATGGATCCGCTCGTCTGTACAGACTTACCGGATCCATCCGTCCAAAGGGATTCCCCGCACGCGTCGTAATGATTTGACGCATGCGTGGAATTCCTTATATGACAGCGTCGCGCCCGTCGCCGCGTCATAATAGCGGCGACGGCGCGACACGTCATCGGCAGAGGATTTCAGCGCGGATTTCAATGCGATGGTGTGTACACGCCATCGCATAGAAATCTTCTGAAATCCTCGAGAGGATTTATCCGCGGATACGGTCCGCTGGACCGTATCTGCGGATAAATCCTCTCGTGTGTATGGGGCCTCAAAATTTGCAATAGTAAAGAGATGCAGACAGATCTAACTCTATAATCTCTGGAATCTTGTGAAGGGACAGCATCCATTTGAAGGAGCCTGGATGTAGAGGCCACTTATTGTCATTTAACCTCAATCTATGTATTTATTGCTTGCTAATTTCCTGTTTGTAATATGCTGTGAATGTTCCCTTTGTCCCAATGCATGCTGTAAGCGTTTTATGCTTCTTTTTTGGCCTACATGCATATTTCCAATAGCCAACCTCTCCAACAATCTATCCTCGGCCCAAACACACCTAGCCTAGTCACTTCCCCAAGTATTTTGTTGGCTCCATTGTAGTACTTGCCCAACCCCCCCCCCCCTAAATGTGTGCATTTTAAAAATGTTGTTGAATTCAGATAGAGTGCTATTTTTTTTGTTTGTTTTTGAGGTCCCCAACTCATCTTGACCCCCCCTCCCCATAAACATAATTTTTTTGGGCCATCAGAGGTGGTGATGAATCTGATTAGTGATCCATTATTATTTGTGGCTCTTAAAATACTCCTTCAAATTAATGATATCCTGTTGTTTTTGGCAAGAATGTTTTTAGCTAATCTGATTGCAATGTTTGTTTGAATTTTTAATTTTTTTTCTCTACAGTTCCCCACCACGCCACAGGAATGGCAGACTGTGGCAGCGGACTTCGCGCAGCGTTGTAACTTTCCAAACTGTGGAGGAGCCATTGATGGCAAGCATGTCGGCATTGTGCCACCACCCCGGTCGGGATCCCATTACTTTAATTACAAAGGGTTCCACAGTGTAGTGTTGATGGCGGTGGTGTCGGCCAATTATGAATTTGTATTTCTCGACGTTGGGAAAAATGGGCGGATGGCGTATGGCGGGGTGTTTGCCCAGACCGAGTTCGCCCAACGGCTTCAGTCGGATGACCTTGGATTGCCACCTTCGGAGGACAATGAAGATAGGCTACCTTTCATCTGCGTTGCTGATGAGGCGTTTGCCTTGGGTCCCCACCTCATGAGGCCTCTTCCCCAATGTACCCTCACCCCTGAGAGGAGGGTTTTTAATTATCGGCTGGCCAGAGCCAGGAGGGTGGTCGAGAACACCTTTGGCATCATGGCCAGCCGATTCCGTTTATTTCAAACTGCTATCAACGTGGCAGAATATAAATGGAATCATGTCATAGTTTGCTGCTGCATATTGCATAATTTCCTGAAGAGACATTCAACAAACTACCTGACACTTGTGCCTGATAAGGCCATTGATGCTGTTCCAGTGGCGGCCCGTAAGGCTGCCCCTACAGGCTTAGCCCCCCAAAGCGCCCGTGCTGTGCGGCAACATTATGTTGAATATTTTATGGGTAGGGGGACCATTCCAATGCCAGATCTTGGCTGAATAAATAATATTTTTTGGGAAACAAAAAGTCTGTTATTTTTCTTTGTTTGATTATTTTCTAATTTGGGTTTATTTTATCTTTCTCCTAGGTTATCATAGTGCCATGTTTATTTTCCTTTACTAAATACTCATCATTGTCAATGTAAACACCACAAATCTAGATTTGTTCTTTTAGGCTGCATTGATATAATAAGCCACACATTGTTGAGTATCCAAAAATATTTATTGGTTCACATTAAAAAAAATAAAAATTATTATTCCAAAAATATCTTGTTTGAATTTTTTTTCCAAGATATATATTTTTGGCTAGAAATATTTTTCAACATAATTTTTTATTTATTTTTTTAAATCATTTTTTTTTTACTTTTTGTTAAAGAATCCCCCAAAAAAAAAACTTTTTAGCATTTGTCATTGTTCATGCGTTTTAGCCAGAAAACTTGAGATTCCACTTTTTAAAAAAAAAAAAAACATGCACATAAAACACATAAAACATTTCCAACAGCATTAAAAGTATCATTTTTTTAAAACCCTCCCCAGAACATCCATCAAATTTTTTAGTCGTCGCTCCACCTTTTTTGTTTTATCCCTCATCTGCCCCAAACATGTATGGATGTCCTCTATGTCAGCCCAGCAGGCCATCACCTCTCCAATTAACAGCTGGGCGCTGTATGTGTCCAAGCCGTCCCCAGCCCAAAAAGCTCCTGAAATTTGGAAACAAACCATGTATTAAAAATATGCAGGCCTACATCTATTACCTGAAGCTGTGGTGTATGACACCGACCTGTTGTGGTGGCAATTTCCACTTTCTCCACATCCCGCAGGGGTGGGGTTTGGGTAGGATGTGTGGAGTTTCTCTGCTCCTGTCTGGAAGCTCGATCACGCCCTATGAGATTGTAAAAAAGGGAAACATGATTCAAAAAGATTAGAGGCCTGAAAGAGGAATATGAATCATTCTTTTTATAAAGTGTGGTACAATTGTCTTTTTTTACAATCCTTCTAAGCTGAACACAGGATTGTATCCATTACCAAAGCTGCTACATTTCTCTATCTTTGGTCAAGTTTCCAACATGGAAACCAAAAAAGTATCCACTGGTTCACCTGTGTGACACCCTAAATAGGTTGTTCTTGTGGCAACACTTGTGCTGCTGAGTCCACATGTGTAACCAACTGCTGAGCATACTGTCCTTACTGTATGTTGACTTCAGTTTGATTATTTAAATCTAGTTAAGAACACATCTACACACACAAAAAAAAAGTGGTCTCACATAAATAGATCAAAATGTCTCAAGTTTCATGTTTGTGGGAACAATAATTGGTCGTATGAGTCGTCATTCATTCGCTCACTATTAATGAAATACGATCTCTTTGTCTGATACAGTGTTAACTCCATTTGTCCATGCCTAAATAGGCATGATATTTCCAAAACACTATCAGAAAAAAAGATTGTATTTTATTATTAGTGAGCGAATTACGACGACTCCTATGACCATTTATTGTTCCCACAAACATGAAACTTGAGACATCTTGAATAGGGTTGAGCGAACCCGAACTGTAAAATTCGGGTTCGGTACGGACTTTGGATTTTTCCCGGACCCGAACCCGAATAGTTGGAAAAAGTCTGGGTTCGGGTTCGGAGTTCGGGTATGTTTTGGCGCACTGCATGGCAGCCAATCGCCATTTGATTTACTACTGTGACTGCGAACTGATCACAGCTATGCCTACTTATGGCATGGCTGTGATTGGCCAGTGCAGCATGTGACCCATCATGTGACCAGCCTCTATATTAGATAGAGGCACACAGCACAGATCGTCACTCTGCTTCAATTAGGATAGGGAGAGGCTGCTGAATCTGCTGCATAGGGACAGTTTTAGGTGTATCCTGCTCCAGAAATCTCAAGAAGCACACTTTATTTCTTTGATATCTGCATCATCTTATGGTATCTGGCTCGTTGTCACTGTGCTTCAATTAGGATAGGGAGAGGCTGCTGAATCTGCTGCATAGGGACAGTGTTAGGTGTATCCTGCTCCAGAAATCTCAAGAAGCACACTTTATTTGTTTAAATATCTGCATCATCTTATGGTATCTGTCTCGTTGTCACTGTGCTTCAATTAGGATAGGGAGAGGCTGCCGAATCTGCTGCATAGGGACAGTGTTAGGTGTATCCTGCTCCAGAAATCTCAAGAAGCACACTTTATTTCTTTGATATCTGCATCATCTTATGGTATCTGGCTCGTTGTCACTGTGCTTCACTTATGATAGGGAAAGGCTACTGTTGCTGCTTAGGGACAGTGTTAGGTGTATCCTGCTCCAGAAATCTCAACAAGCACTCTGCTGTGCTTCATATAGTTTAGGAATTTTGTTCAGCTATAGGGGCAGTCAGCAATCTATAGGTGACTCTGAATATTTCAACAGCACTGCACCTGCCACCACCTGTTCACCTGTGATATACTGTGTTTTTCTGTCAAGTACATAGTTCAGGGACAGGTTCCAGATATTTTCCTATAGGGGCAGTCAGCATTCTATAGGTGACTCTGAATATTTCAACAGCACTGCACCTGCCACCACCTGTTCACCTGTGATATACTGTGTTTTTCTGTCAAGTACATAGTTCAGGGACAGGTTCCAGATATTTTCCTATAGGGGCAGTCAGCATTCTATAGGTGACTCTGAATATTTCAACAGTACTTGCCATGCTCTTCCCGACATTTTGCTGCCATTTGCAGCCCTCCAGCCCTTTCCCTTAGTTTTTTAGAGACATTTTTGTAGACAAAAGTCCGGGTCCCCATTGACTTCAATGGGGTTCAGGTTCGGGTCAAAGTCCGGGTTCGGGTTCGGTCCCGAACCCAAACTTTTTTTTCAAAGTCCGGGTTCGAGTCCGAACCCGAACATCCAGGTGTCCGCTCAACTCTAATCTTGAACTGTATGTACAACATGAAAGTAAAAGCACATGCAGCACAATGATAATAAAATACTAATCTGAGTACACAGTAAAATTACTTACTTTTTCTAATGAGTCTTTTAATCTTCTGCATTTGCTCCGGCTCCCTTAATTTTAGGTCAGACCATCTTTTGCGGAGCTGTTCTTTTGATCTGCGCACCCCAAATTTTTGGTGGAGACTTTTCACTGATTGTCTGATTGCAGACAAGTTGAAACTCCTAAGGTTTGACCTCTTATTAGATGGTTTTGGTAAACCTAAAGAGAAAAACCTGCAGGAAAACTGATAGTGTGTATGGGGGCTTAGCATCAGGTAAAATCAGAAAGCTGCACAGCAATGGTATCACCCTTGGCAACACACCAGAAATTAACAAGGCAACAATCCAAACACCAGTCACAACAGCCACACAAAGAATCTATTTAAGCGTCCATAAAGCGGTGTCTCTTCACTTCCTGTCCCATAGCCAGTATAGGAAGTGAGAGGAAATCCATCCAAAGTGAGAGACTCCCTGGTTGTTACCAGGGTCATCATAACTAGTGTCCCTGTTGGAAGATTTCCCCTCTATTACTGTTCTGAGGACAACTCAAAATTGTTATTTTTATTTTCAATTTGACTTTTGGCGAAAACGACAAACAAGACAAATAGAGAGGGTGAATCTACCTAATGGGGACACAGACAGCAATAAAGACCCGACAAGGGTTCTAACCCCCTCTTCATTTTTTTTTATGTAATAAAAAAAATTATACTTTAAATAACATCTAGTTAGGGCTTCTATTTACATTACTTTTGTATATTTTTAATCTTATGGAAGCTCAGTGTGGAGAACACTCCCTGCCATGGCATTTGTTTGACCATAGTGTTCTTTTTAAATATCCTTAGGTAGATTCACGTAGAATGGCCTAAAATTAGGACGGCCTAGCCTAGTCTTTTTAGGCTACACTGCCGTAAATTATTTAGGCTATTAGTGATTCTCAAACCACTTACCTTCAAATTTTCGGCGGCGTAGCCTAAAACGAGTGGGCGTAAGGGCGCCTAATTCAAATGACTGGGAGGGGGGCGTGTAGTATGGAAATGAGGCTTGACCTCACGTTTTTTGATGTTTTTTTACACTGTGTATGCGCCGGGCGACTACATTTCCCAGTGCACATTGCGGCTAAGTAGGTCGTACGGGCCTATTGATTTCGACGAGTACGTAAACAACGTAAATCCAGATTCGCGGACGACTTGCGCAAACGACGTAAAAAATTCGAACCTTGTGGTGGGAACGGCGGCCATACTTAACATTGTTATTCCACCTCATAGGTGGAATAACTTTAGGCGGCCTATCGCGTACGGAAACAACGTTAATCGACTGTGGCGGGCTCGCGCTCGTTCGGGAATCGTCGTAAATTCTCATTTACATAATCTAGGCCGGCCGCATTGTAAGCGCCACCTAGCGGTAAGCCAAAACATTGCAATCTAAAATAGGACGGCGCAAGCCGTCCTATCTTAGATATGTTTAAGTGTATCTCTGTTAGAGAATACACTTAAACATAGGTCGGCTTAGATTCAGAGTTAGGTCGGCTTATCTGTAGATAAGCCGGCCTAACTCTTTGTGAATCTACCTACCTGTGTTTATTATATAAGATGCAAATAATAGTAACCTGTTAGTGTATTTTGCTTTTTCTTGAGCATCCAGTTACATTTAAAATTGCGCTGTTTGTTTCGTAGTATGAGTATTTCAGACAAATGTAAAGTTTGAAGAAAAAAAGTAAGGAAAAACGATTCTGGAAAATCCCCCGCTGCCACACTTCCCTAAAACAGTTCTGCGCTAATTATTTATTCTGAGTTCAGCAAAGCTGCATAGTTGTATGTGAACATGTTTACCATTTAAAAGAAATATGAGTTTGAATGGATTTTAATCTCCAGGTAAAGTTGCACGTTAACAATAACGATATTTAACTGTTATGTAATATGATGTGTTTTACTACTGGAATAATAGATACAGTTTGTGTGAAAGTGATACTTGCCAGCTGCAGAGAAAAAACTTGTGAAGTTAAGCAAATTAGTTGTGTCGGTAAATAGTAACAATTGCATCTTAAATCTGGCACATTTTATGGCTCCCATGGAACTGACTTCCAATATACAGTATGCAAACAGAGGCAGCTGATAGGACATGTGTACACATTGCCCCACATGAATACTGCTAAGGTTTTGTTAGCTACTCTATTGTGTTTCTATTCTAGAAAACTTTCCCATGTCTTTTAAAGCTGAACTCTAAGTTCAAACACTATTAGAACAAAACTTGTTGGGACTTTTCAGGTGCTACAATGATAAAACGTGTCAAAGAGATCATAAAATCTATATCTGTTCAAAATATACAATGACATAAAAATAATTGTATCTATACACGGGCCCTCCTAATCCCCTTGTGTTGAATTTTATTACTATACTGTCTCCCTGTATAACGTTAAGCTTTGCACAAACTGTTGGTGCTATATAAATCCTGTATAATAATAATAATAAAAAAAGTACAGGATTTGGAATTAGTTGCAATTACAGCATGGAGTATTTAAAACAGAGATTCCCAACCTGGGATACGTTTAATCTCAAGGGGTGTAAGATGGAATTTTGGAGGTTGTGACAGAGTGGCTTGTATCCGTTAGCCAGTGTGCAACATCTGTTATAATCATGATTGTTTCACTTATAAATGTATATTTTTACACATACAATTTGGTAAATATTTTGCAGCTGGAGACCTGAAGATTTCAAAAGTATGGCATGTGTTAAAGTTTTTGGTTAAAAAAACACAGCATCTCCCCGCAGGGATGTAGTCCCAAGGGAGGGGGCGAGCACGCTGACTAACCCCCAGCCAGAACAGCTTGGATGATGGGGGCAAGCTTACTGAGGAAGAACAGGAAGTGAGAAATTCAGACAAAGAAAAAAACATTTAGAAGGGAAATTGAAGGAAAAGGTAAGTGAACCAACAATACACTAGCTTAAAGAAACCTATTTAGAAAATAAAAAACAAACCTTTACAACCCCTTTAAACGCAATATTTGATTTGTAGGTTGTAGAAACGTTAATCAAAATGTCCAAGGGGTGTGGAGCATAGAATAGGTTGGAGCACAGTGATGGAGTATTGATTTTAAGGGGTGATTTTAATTTTTAATATGATCCATTGTTAGATGTCTCAAGGGGGACATCCCATTTATCGTTTTCCTATTTAAAACGCCTGAAGGTAGAGCTAAATCTTCTTCAATTGGTAGATGTATAACACCCCAATGACAGGTATTCTACTTTTTTCTCTCCAGTTTACTCAACATATTTTAGATTTGATTACTTTTTCCTTACACATAAAGACTTGGACAGAGTCCGAGCCACCAAATCGAACCAATTCTGCTCTCTGATCACAGACCAGTTCATATGGAGTTAGACCTGAATATAGTGGCCACAAAAACCTTGTCTTGGAGGCTTAATGATGCATTGCTAGAGGACCCTATCACCATGTCTGAGGCTTCACATAGATTAGAAGCCTTTTTTAGCCTGAATGAACTTAATACCTCTCCGACAATACTGTGGGAGATGCATAAATGCTTTATCAGAGGAATCTTTCTTAAACACGGTGCAAGGATAAAAAAAATTGAGGCGCTCTGAAACCGATTCTCTAATCTTAAGGATTAGTAAACTTGAGGCTACCCATAATAAAACACTTGCTTCGCAGACACAGAAATAATTACTCTGTTTGTGACAGCAGTACAACCAAATCGCAAAATCGGAAGGGGGAGAGAAATTGTGTTGACATAAACAGTCTATCTATGAGCATGGAAATAAACCAGGTGTACTCATAGCTAGGGCACTGAAAGGGTCACAAATGAAACCGTTTATTACTCCAATTACGGCTAAGTCTGGCTCTAAATTGTTAGATTCTGTGGCTATAGCTGAGGAATTTCAAAAATTCTATCAGAGACTTAATAATCTTCATAACATCCAAACTCAGCACTGTCCCATCCATGTAGACCAGATTTTAACCTTTTTGTCTTCTTCGGGCATGCCCTCTCTCTCGCCACAGGTAATTGAGGAGATGGAAGCTCCAATAACAAATAAAGAACTGGTCATGGCGTTAGAATCTTCAAAACCAGGGAAGGCACCCGGTCCCGGTGGGTTAAATCTTACTTACTATAGAACCTTCCACAAAGCTCTCTCTCCTTATTTTTTGTGCGCGTACAACTCTACTTCAGCTGATGGTAAGCTACCAGATGACACCTTAAAGGCTCACATTATAGTGATCCCCAGGGCTTTTTTTTCTCATAAAAAAGGTGTAGGAACTCAACCAAAACCCCCCTTCCCCCACCTATCCACACAAACCCTCCAAACTGCATCAAATATTGGGTGTGGTCAAATTTCATTAACAGTGGGAGGGTCTTAAAGGAGCGTTAAATACCAGGAGTGCATAGTGCAGTACAGAGTTCAGCCTTCTTGAACAGCTGCCTACCTCTGCATCCCCCATCCACATCTTACTTTCACCCCTCTTCTTCGCTAGTACTCACACACTGTAGGTGGCTCCACCTCTCTAACTTGCAGGGAGATCATCCAGCGGGGGTGTCAGCATCCACACTGCACCCCGGGTACCTGCATCTCCCTTGTCCCTATCTTGCACTCACTTGTAAACACAGAAGCTGGATAGTGGTGAGCAGGGAGCTGAGGGTTTGAGCCAGAGGTGGTGAAACTGAGTTCCACCAAGTTCCAGCGGAAAAAAAGCCCTGGTGATCCCCAAGCCAGAAAAAGACCATACAATGTGCAGGAATTATTGGCCTTATAGCCCTCTTAAATGCTGACCTGAAATTATTTTCCAAGATTCTTGCGAATAGGTTACTGCGACAAATCTCCCATTTTGTACACGCAGACCAGACAGACTTTATCTCTCAGAGAGAGGCCAGGGAAAACGCTATAAGGGAAATATATTTGATTCACTTTGTCTGCTGGGAGGCCTGACCCCTTCTGCTTTTATCAACAGATGCTGAAAAGGCCTTCGACCCGGGGAAATTGGCAATTGTTACGATCCACCCTTAGACACATCGGCTTGGGGGAACGAATGCAGGCCAGGATACAGTCATTATATACTGGTCCTACAGCGACAGTGTTGGTTAATGGTGCCTGATCAGAGTATTTTTCTTTGTCCAATGGGATGAGACAGGGCTACCCCCTCTCTCCATTGTTGTTCTCCCTAACTCTAGAACCTTTTTTCTGCAAAGTCAGATCGGACCCCACGATTACCAGACCATGGGTTTCAAATATAGAGCATTACATTTTAAGCCCTCTTAATCCTCTTGCATTTTATTGTATTACAACTGTATTGTCTCCCCTGTAAACTGTTGATGCTATATAAATGCTGTATAATAATAATAATAATAATAATAATAATAATAATAATAGATCGCTGCTTATGCGGATGACCTTTTATTCTTCCTTACCAACCCGGAGGTTTTGTTACCATCTTTACTCTAATATATTGATCAGTACGAGTATCTCTCAAATGTTTCTATAAACTACGTTAAATGTGAAGCGATGAGCATTCTTCTCTCCACGGAGAGTATTACTAAGTTACAAGGCAATTATCGGTTCAATTGGGTTCAGTAGATTACAAAATATCTGGGGGTTAAATTGACTCTTGACACTGACCTATTATATGATATGATTTCTGTCCATTGCATCTTCAATTCTGGCAAACTCTTATGCCTCATAGGCCCCGTGAAGCCGCCGAGGATCTCGGCGAGCCGAAATTTCCCATTGAACAACGAGGAAATAGAGAACATGTTCTCTATTTCCTCGCCGAGGTCCTCGTCGGCTTCCTCGGCCGAAAGTGTACACACGGCCGGGTTTCTCGGCAGAATACAGCTCCGACCGAGTTTCTGGCTGAATTCTGCCGAGAAACTCGGTCGTGTGTACGGGGCCTCACACACGACCGGTTTTCCTGACGGGAAAACTGTGAGGAGAGCTTTCGGCTGGGAATCCTGGCCGTGTGTTTGCTCCTCGCAGTTTTTTCAACGGGAAAACTGCCCAAAAACTACCGGACAAAAAAAGAGAACCAGCTCTTTTTTTTTGTCGCCTTGAAAACATGCAGACTTTTGCCTGGCGGTTTTTGGCAGTTTTCATATAGGAAAAAATGCGATGGAGCGCACACACGGCCAGGATTCCCGACCAGTGGCGGCTGGTGCTCAACATTTTGGGGGGCGCAAACAAACGAAAAAAAAAAGAAAACATCAATTGCAGCCTCACTGGACCCATTCATTACCGCCACTGTGCTCATCAATTGCCGCCGCTGTGCCCATCAAACGCAACCACTGTGCCCATCAAACGCAGCTATTGTGCCCATTAAACGCAGCCACTATGCCATAAATTTGTCGCCACTGTGCCATGCCATCAAACCCAGCCACTGTGACATGCAATCAAACGCAGCCACTGTGCCCATCAATTGTCGCCACTATGCCATGCCATCAAACGCAGCCACTGTGCCATCAATTGTCGCCACTGTGCCCATCAATTGTTGCAACTGTGCCATGCCATAAATTTGTCATCACTGTGCCATGCCAAATGCAGCCACTGTGCCATGCCATTGTCGCCACTGTGCCCATGAATTGTCGCCACTGTGCCATGCCAAATGCAGCCACTGTGTCATGCCATTGTCGCCACAGTGCCCATGAATTTTCGCCACTGTGCCATGCCAAACGCAGCCACTGTCCCATGCCATTGTCGCCACTGTGCCATGCCAAATGCAGCCACTGTGCCATGCCATTGTCGCCACTGTGCCCATCAGTTGCCGCCAGTTTGCCCCCTAAAATTCCGGCAGATTGCCCCTTAAAATGCCGCCAGATTGCCCCAAAATACCTCTAGCACTTACCTTTCTCAGTCAGCCATCCTCCTCAACGATCCCTCGATGTAGTCCCACCCTCGATGTCGCTTCAGCCAATCAGGTTACTGGTAACCAGATCTGGTGAACCTGTTTGGCTGAGATGCGTGTCAGTGTTAACCAGGGAATACACACCCCATGAGTCCCCTGGTTAACTATTTGGAAGCCGATTACAGCCCACAGGCTGGCTCTGATAGACACTTCCACAGCCAACCAGCTGCCGTTATTCAGATGGCTGGCGCTTGCCAAGGGGGCGGCCATCTGAATAGTGGGCGGCATTGCTTATATCAATAAATTGGAAGGGCTCTCGCGCTATCGGTGCTAAATACTATGGGGGGGCACTGCTGCAGTTACCTGGAACCGGTCCTGGCCAGAAATATGTGAATGAAATAAATGATGGTGACTGCGCTGTGTGAGGAAGTGGAAAGAGCAGATGCACAGGGAAGTGAGTAGCAAAAACCCACCACTGAGTAATCGCTAAAACCAGTGAGGGTGGGAGGTCTGTGGGTCAGTAATGGTGAACAGCAATAAGCATAAATTAAATATTAACATATACTATAATTAAATTAAATAGTGAACATCACAAACATGAGAAGCATGTAAATCCAAACAGCTTAGTAGATGTGGATAGTGCCAGAAAGTTCAAATATAACACAATCCAAATGGAGTCCCAGAAGTCCCAGAAGAGGGAAGATGTGGGACCGTAATAAGGTAAAAAAGGCAAACAATATAATAGAGGCCCAAGGGGGTATCCCGTGGTTGAAGAGCAGACTTCGGTGCGCACACCTCTAGTGGTGTAAAAGGCTCACCTCCAGGCCATAGCACGGACAGCCTAAAACCAATTAAACACTGTATGTTCACAGGCTCAGCAGGGTAGAGGTGACATCAAAATCTCCACATCAAATGGTCATGTTGAAAGTGAAAGACAAGGGCAGATATGGCATAATACTGTGACTGCAGGTATGGAAGATAATATATCACATGCACATGCACTCATATGGAGGCCTATAGCAGTGGGCCTATGTCCTACGAACGGCGAGTTCGTGCGATCCGTCTTGATAGGTGCACTTCCTCTATCTTTCGTTACCACCTAGGCATCCACTGGGTGTTGGGTGCTCGGAGGGGTATGTAAACAAAAAACAAGAGGAAGGCAATGGTGCAGCTCCGCATAAAAGGTTTAATATAAAAGAAAGGGTAAAAAAACTTACATTTCCAGTGGTAAGGTGTTTCCAAACAAAACGAGCGCCGTGCTCGTGTTCCTCCCGTTAGGATGTGTGGGGTCTGGTACTTCCTGTCCCTACGCGTGGCGTCACATCACATGACTTCATCAATAACACTTTATTTGTGTTATTTGACTTTTTTACCTTATTACGGTCCCACATCTTCCCTCTTCTGGGACTTCTGGGACTCCACCTGGATTGTGTTTAATTTGAACTTTCTGGCACCATTCACATCAACTAAGCTGTTTGGATTTACATGCTTTTCATGTTTGTGATGTTCACTATTTAATTTAATTATAGTATATGTTAATATTTAATTTATGCTTATTGCTGTTCACCATTACTGACCCACAGACCTCCCACTCTCACTGGTTTTAGCGATTACTCAGTGGTGGGTTTTTGCTACTCACTTCCCTGTGCATCTGCTCTTCCTCACACAGCGCAGTCACCATCATTTATTTCATCGGCATTGCTTATATGTTTTGTAATAAGAAATTAATAAATAGTTATATGTTAAAGAAAAAAAAGAATAGGTTGGTAACCGCTGATTTAAACAATTACAATTACAATTACATTTTTGCTACTACATCAATTGAATACCCACATCACAGTCCCACCAGTCAGAATTTCACAGATGCAACAGTATAAATAGATTTCATATTTCATATTTCTTATATCATGCTAATTTTTATGGTGGGATGAGGGTAATACTCAACACATTTCTCTGACATAAGCATCTGCTTCATCAGGAGATGAAAATAGCATGTGTAGATCTAAATAGGTACGATATCCAATATGGAGAAGAAGTGGCTGCACTCACCTTACCACTGTGCAGATCTAATATCATACAACCTAACATGCAATGCATATAAATCTGGTTTAATTATATATAAACTAAATATATATTTTTTTACAGTCCAAATTAACCTCTTCCGGCCCGCGCTATAGCCGAATGACGGCTTCAGCGCGGACCTCAAAATCCAAGAGGACGTCATTTGACATCCTCCTGTTTGTTCGTTCCCCGCGCGCGCTCCCGAGCGCGCTGCGGGGAAATTCTGTGTTGGCCGTGTCCCCTGGACACAGCCAATTACAGATTGCCGCAAACGGCCAATCAGAGTGGCCGTTTGCGATGCGATCTGTGTGGCCAATGAGAGATGATCTCAAATGTAAACATATGAGATCATCTCTCATTGCCGCCTCTCCCTCCTCACACAGACAGCGTGTGTGAGGAGAGAGAAGGTCTGATTACTGTCAATTACTGTGAAAAGTGCCCGTTTACAGTGCCCATCCCAGTGCCCATCCCAGTGCCCATCCCAGTGCCATCCCAGTGCCCATCCCTGTGCCATCCCAGTGCCATCCCAGTGCCATCCGTGTTGAACATACAGTGCCATCCCTTTGCCACCTCATCAGTGCCAATCAGTGCCCACCTGTGCCGCCAATCAGTTGCTACCTGTGCCGCCAATCAGTTGCTACCTGTGCCGCCAATCAGTTCCCACCTGTGCCGCCAATCAGTTCCCATCTGTGCCGCCACATCAGTGCCCACCTGTGCCGCCACATCAGTGCCCACCTGTGCCGCCACATCAGTGCCCACCTGTGCCGCCACATCAGTGCCCACCTGTGCCGCCACATCAGTGCCCACCTGTGCCGCCAATCAGTTCCTACCTGTGCCGCCACATCAGTGCCCACCTGTGCCGCCACATCAGTGCCCACCTGTGCCGCCACATCAGTGCCCACCTGTGCCGCCACAACAGTGCCCACCTGTGCCGCCACATCAGTGCCCACCTGTGCCGCCAATCAGTTTCTACCTGTGCCGCCAATCAGTTCCTACCTGTGCCGCCAATCAGTGCACATCTGTGCCGCCACATCAGTGCCCACCTGTGCCGCCACATCAGTGCCCACCTGTGCCGCCACATCAGTGCCCACCTGTGCCGCCACATCAATGCCCACCTGTGCCGCCAAATCAGTTCCTACCTGTGCCGCCAATCAGTGCACATCTGTGCCGCCAATTAGTGCACATCTGTGCCGCCACATCAGTGCCCACCTGTGCCGCCACATCAGTGCCCACCTGTGCCGCCACATCAGTGCCCACCTGTGCCGCCACATCAGTGCCCACCTGTGCCAATCAGTGCCCATTTGTGCAGCATTATCAGTGCACATCTGTTCAGCATTATTAGTGCACATCTGTGCAGCATTATCAGTGCCTACCTGTGCTGCCAATCAGTGCCCACCTGTTCCGCCACATCAGTGCCCACCTGTGCCGCCACATCAGTGCCCACCTGTGCCGCCACATCAGTGCCACCTCAGTGCCCACCTGTGCCAATCAGTGCCCATCTGTGTAGCATTATAAGTGCACATCTGTGCAGCATTATCAGTGCACATCTGTGCCGTCTCATCAGTGCCCATCTGCTCCGCCAATCAGTGCCCATCTGCTCCACCTCATCAGTGCCGATCTTCTCCACCTCATCAGTGCCCATCAGTGAAGGCTTAGCACACACCTGTGCAGTTGCATCAGCAACCATGTCCAAAAGGTCCAAAAGGTCCTATTCCCTTCAGGAGGCATTCCAAATCATTTCTGCCCCCGACGAGAGCAACGGGGAGCTCTCTCTTTCAGAGTCCCTTTCAAATTCAAATTCTGAGTTGGACGTCAATTATGAGCCCGCCCTCAGTAGCGGAACACTGAGTGACTCAGAGGAGGAAGATAGCCGGCCGGCTAAACGAAGGCGTTCTAGTGAGGAGGCAGTGCCATCCACCAGCACCGCAGTGCCATCCGCCAGCACTGCAGGGCCATCCGCCAGCACTGCAGGGCCATCCGCCAGCACTGCAGGGCCATCCGCCAGCACCGCAGTGCCTCGGCAACAAACTTCCAGGACCCATGCCAGCCTTCCCTATGCCCTTCAGAACCCCTTGTGGCTTCCTCCTACTTCAGGAGAAGCCAACATTCCCCCTTTCACGGCCCAGCCAGGAATCCAAGTGAACACGGAGAATTTCACCCCAATTGATTATTTCAATCTAATGTTCACAGAAGACATGCTATCCGAAATTGTGGCCCAGTGCAACCGATTTGCACAGCAATTTATTGAAAATAATCCCACGTCATACCATGCCCGTCCCTTCCAGTGGAGAGACCTTACGGTGGAGGAGTTGAAATTTTTTTTAGGCCTAACATTTTGTATGGGACTCAACCCAAAAAACACTTACCGTGCCTTTTGGTCCAAAAACCCGATCTACCACATGCCCATCTTCTCCAGCGTAATGCCCAGATCCCGATACTTTGCCATAATGAGATTCCTACATTTCAACGACAATACCCAGAGCCATCCCTGAAATCATCCAGAACATGACAGACTTTTCAAAATTCGGCCCTTACTGAATTATTTTTCAGAAAAATTCCCCCAATTATATACCCCGGACCAACACATCTGTGTGGATGAATCGCTTGTTAAATTTAGTGGCAGACTACAAATAAAGCAATTCATCCCCAGCAAAAGAGCCCGCTATGGCGTGAAGGTCTACAAATTGTGTGACCGAGTCACAGGATACCTGTATGCCTACAGAGTATACGAAGGCAAGGACACCCAGCTCAATCCCCCTAATTGCCCAGACTACTTGGGATCAAGTGGCAAAATTGTTTGGGAACTCATTAACCCCCTATTGGAAAAAGGCTATCATCTATACGTAGATAATTTCTACACCTCTCTTCCCCTGTTCCACAACCTGCACCGGAAGCAGACCCCGGCTTGTGGCACCATCCGAAACAACAGGAAAGGCTTTCCTCAAAGCCTGGTGAACACAACGCTGAAAAGAGGAGAATCAGCAAGTCTGCGTAACAATGCGGTTCTGGCGGTGAAGTGGAAGGACAGAAGAGACGTGTACATGCTATCTTCCATCCATAATGATACCGTCGTTGAAACCCGCAGAAGGCGTGGCACCACCATCCGAAAGCCCACTTGCATCCAGGACTATAATTTGTTTATGGGGGGGGTCGACTTCAACGACCAGATGCTTGAACCCTATCTTTCTACAAGAAGAACGTACCATTGGTACAAAAAAGTTGCCATTTATTTTTTTCAATTGGCCATATACAATTCTTATGTAATTTACAGCAACTCCACCCAAAACCCCAAACAGTTCCTTGGCTACCAAGAGGACCTTATCACTGCCCTTATTTTCCCGAACGGCCCACCCCAAACCATCCGATCTGATGTTTTAAGTCGTCTCGCCGAACGTCATTTTCCCGATAAGATCCCTCCCACAGAAACAGGCCGACGACGTCAAAAAAAATGCAAGGTATGCGCCAGTGATGGAGTCAGACGAGACACATCTTTCCATTGTGTGGATTGTCCTTCCCAACCAGGCCTCTGTATAATTAACTGTTTTCGCCGTTACCACACCAAACTAAAGTATTAATCCTCCGTTCCTGCCTTCACACACCTTCACACCCCTTATGCCACCGCCTGCTCTGTAACTGACCCCGGCTTGTTTTTTGACCACGATTCTGCCTAATGATTTTGTAATACCTCTGCCCGATATGGAACTGACCCCGGCTTGTTTTTTGACCACGATTCTGCCTAACGATTTTGTAATGCCTCTGCCCGATTTGGAATTGACCCTGGACTGTTTTTTCGACCATTCTTCTGCCTAACGATTCTGTACTGCCTCTGCCTGATCTGGAACTGACCTCGGACTGTTTGACCATGTTTTTGCCTGCCTCATGGACTGATCTTGTACCCTGCTACTGAACTAGTGGGAACACAGGGGTCTCACATATGTGAGGGGCGCCAGAAAAGTTTTTCTGGATGAAGAAAACTTTTTTGTTTTCTCATCCTAGATTAGGGTCTGGTTGCCCGGAGGCTTCAAAGAGATTTGGGTGGGAGAAGCCTCTACCCCTGTCCCCATTCTGTCCTGAACGAGGCCCTACTTCTGCCTGCTGCCTGTAGGACCTATGCCATCATGCCTCTGCCTGTTGCATGAACTGACCACCTGCACTAACCCTGACGGGACAGTATCCCTGCCTGGACGTTGCTGACCAAGTCCCTGCCTGCTGCCTGGACCAGTGCTATCCTGCTGTAGAACTGCGCTACTATTACCACAGGTAATCTTTTGTTTACGCTTTGCTCAGCATAATGTATTTTGAGGTGTAATTCTTGGTATGTGCATACTATGTGTCTCTGGAACACCTGACGGTGTTCCTTGCATGTTGGATCTCTGTATGTGGTCAGGCTATGTAGAAGTCTCACACATGTGGTATTGTTGTACTCAGGAGGAGTAGCAGAATGTATTTTGGGGTGTAATTTTTGCTATCTAAATGCTATGTGTTGGAAATATCTTAGAAACATACAACTTTGTGTAAAAAAAATGCGTTTTCATTTTTCTTCTCATTATGCCTCATAGATTATACGTTGGGGTGTTCGCTTTCCAAAATGGGGTCATTTTGTGGGTAATTCCATTGTCCTGGTGTTCCAGGGCCTTCAAAAGTGTAATAGGTAGTCAACTAGTTAGATGTGCAATGTATGCTCCTAAAACCCCTGATGGTGCTTCCTGCATGTTGGGCCTCCGTATGTGGCCAGGCAGTGAAAAAGTCTCACACATGGGGTATCATTTTACTCAGGAGGAGTAGCAGAATGTATTTTGGGGTGTAATTTTTGCTATGTACATGCTATGTGTTGGAAATATCTTATCAATGGACAACTTTGTGTAAAAAAAATGCGTTTTCATTTTTTTTCCACATTTTCCAAAAACTGCTGGAAAAAAATAAACCGTTCAAAAGACTCATTATGCCTCATAGATTATACGTTGGGGTATTAGCTTTCCAAAATGGGGTCACTTTGTGGGTAATTCCATTGTCCTGGTGTTCCAGGGCCTTCAAAAGTGTAATAGGTAGTCAACTAGTTAGATGTGCAATTTATGCTCCTAAAACCCCTGATGGCGCTTCCTGCATGTTGGGCCTCCGTATGTGGCCAGGCAGTGAAAAAGTCTCACACATGGGGTATCGTTTTACTCAGGAGGAGTAGCAGAATGTATTTTGGGGTGTCATTTGTGGTATGTACATGCTATGTGTTGGAAATATCTTATCAATGGACAACTTTGTGTAAAAAAAATGCGTTTTCATTTTTTTTCCACATTTTCCAAAAACTGCTGCAAAAAAATAAACCGTTCAAAAGACTCATTATGCCTCATAGATTATACGTTGGGGTATTAGCTTTCCAAAATGGGGTCACTTTGTGGGTAATTCCATTGTCCTGGTGTTCCAGGGCCTTCAAAAGTGTAATAGGTAGTCAACTAGTTAGATGTGCAATTTATGCTCCTAAAACCCCTGATGGCGCTTCCTGCATGTTGGGCCTCCGTATGTGGCCAGGCAGTGAAAAAGTCTCACACATGGGGTATCGTTTTACTCAGGAGGAGTAGCAGAATGTATTTTGGGGTGTCATTTGTGGTATGTACATGCTATGTGTTGGAAATATCTTATCAATGGACAACTTTGTGTAAAAAAAATGCGTTTTCATTTTTTTTCCACATTTTCCAAAAACTGCTGGAAAAAAATAAACCGTTCAAAAGACTCATTATGCCTCATAGATTATACGTTGGGGTATTAGCTTTCCAAAATGGGGTCACTTTGTGGGTAATTCCATTGTCCTGGTGTTCCAGGGCCTTCAAAAGTGTAATAGGTAGTCAACTAGTTAGATGTGCAATTTATGCTCCTAAAACCCCTGATGGCGCTTCCTGCATGTTGGGCCTCCGTATGTGGCCAGGCAGTGAAAAAGTCTCACACATGGGGTATCGTTTTACTCAGGAGGAGTAGCAGAATGTATTTTGGGGTGTCATTTGTGGTATGCACATGCCATGTGAGAGAAATAAGCTATTACAATGACAATTTTGAGAAATTTTTTAAATGAAAAATAAAAATCTTAATTTTGCAAAGAATTGTGGGAAAAAAACACAACTTCAAATAACTCACCATGCCTCTTAATAAATACCTTGGAATGTCTACTTTCCAAAAAGGGGTTATTTTGGGGGCATTTGTACTTTCCTGGCTTGTTAGGGTCCCAAGAAATGAGATAGGCCTTCAGTACATCAGGTGTGATCAGATGTGACAATTTTTTATGATTTGCACTATAGCTTGTAGACTCTAAAACTTTCACACAGACCAAATAATTTCCAAAAATTTTGGGTTATTTTTATCAAAGACATGTAGCAGTATAAATTGTGGCCAAAATTTATGAAGAAATATTAATAATTTGCAAAATGTTATCACAGAAACTAAGAAAAAATCATTTTTTTTCCAAATTTTCGGTCTTTTTTCATTAATAGCGCAAAAAATAAAAAACCCAGAGGTGATCAAATACCACCAAAAGAAAGCTCTATTTGTGGGAAAAAAAGGACAAAAAAATAATTTGGGTACAGTGTTGCATGACTGAGTAATTGTCATTCAAAGTGTGACAGCTGAAAGCTGAAAATTGCTCTGGGCAGGAGGGGTGTTTAAGTGCCCAGTAAGCAAGTGGTTAAAGTGCTGTGGTGCCAAACAAAGTGCAAAAATGTGTGCCAACTTGTTAAAAAAGTGCTTTAGTGATCCGTGCAAATCCACTTCAATTTCTTCTACTCCCTGTGTTAACCTGTATTCCCTATAGGGTCTAGACTCACCAGAGGTTGTTGAACCCCTGAGCTTATACAGAGGGAGGTAAATGAAGGCTTTAGACACAGACAAACTGTGTATTATATAAATGTGAGGGGGGAGTTTTAGGACTTTAAATGTGGCACAATGAATGTACTTTCATCCCTGATTCAGGTAAATACGAAAGGAAAGGAATGTGGGACTGAATGAAGCAATTGACTCTGGAGGCAGAGTGGTTAGTAAACATTATTTATTTGTGACAATAGTATGAAACAAGTAAAAAATGTTTTTCATATACAGTATATACATACATACAACAACAAAAACCTGGGGAATGCCCAGGGAAAAACCAAGCCTACTTACCGACCAGCTTGCAGAAAACCAATTAACCTGTCTACAGTATGCGTTAAAAACAGGGGTTCAGTCCGCACGCATTTGCAAACGCATGCGTGAGCCACAGAGCCGCGCCAAGGCACCCTGTAATATCTGTGGTCCTAACACTAAACAATGAGCGTCCCCACAGTGGAGGCACATGCATTTTAATGGATAGACAGGGGCAGGTGAACTGAAGGGAAGCCACCCCTCCTTTAAAGGTACAAGAGCACACCAAGCACCCAGCATATAGCACAATGGCTGCAAAGGTGTTGGTGCACTGATGGACCAATATAAACACCACAGGTGAAGCATAAACATGTCCACTGCCCCCGTCTATAGCTGGCCATAACAGTAAGTAGCATTGGAAGGCTAAAGCAGATAACAACAAAAACCTGGGGAATGCCCAGGGAAAAACCAAGCCTACTTACCGACCAGCTTGCAGAAAACCAATTAACCTGTCTACAGTATGCGTTAAAAACAGGGGTTCAGTCCGCACGCATTTGCAAACGCATGCGTGAGCCACAGAGCCGCGCCAAGGCACCCTGTAATATCTGTGGTCCTAACACTAAACAATGAGCGTCCCCACAGTGGAGGCACATGCATTTTAATGGATAGACAGGGGCAGGTGAACTGAAGGGAAGCCACCCCTCCTTTAAAGGTACAAGAGCACACCAAGCACCCATCATATAGCACAATGGCTGCAAAGGTGTTGGTGCACTGATGGACCAATATAAACACCACAGGTGAAGCATAAACATGTCCACTGCCCCCGTCTATAGCTGGCCATAACAGTAAGTAGCATTGGAAGGCTAAAGCAGATAACAACAAAAACCTGGGGAATGCCCAGGGAAAAACCAAGCCTACTTACCGACCAGCTTGCAGAAAACCAATTAACCTGTCTACAGTATGCGTTAAAAACAGGGGTTCAGTCCGCACGCATTTGCAAACGCATGCGTGAGCCACAGAGCCGCGCCAAGGCACCCTGTAATATCTGTGGTCCTAACACTAAACAATGAGCGTCCCCACAGTGGAGGCACATGCATTTTAATGGATAGATACATGCACACATGGCATGAACATAATGGATACATATATGTCAACACATGAGAAGTAATGAATATTGATAAAATAGTATAAATACAAATATGTACACATGTCATAGAAACAGCATTTGGCAATAAGATGAATAATATCTTGAGCATGATTGGTTGTAGATATAATACAAGATATTTTCTATTAACAGGCATTGGTACACCATATGTAACAGAGCTGCTGTAAAAACAAATAAGGATACACATACACATTAATAGTTAAATAGTACTCAATGAATTTTGAATGTATAAAAGGTATATATGGGTCAATGAATAGGTAATGAGCCAGACTTGACTGAGCTCCCCATGGAAACTCGTCACATTTCATGGCTATATGCCATTCATCATGATTTGGGTACAGAAATAAAAGGTTGGCTAAAGCACTGTGCCTGGCTAGCATCAAGGGAGATGGGACCCCAAATTGTTTGTCTGTTCAGGCAAGGAACCCCAACCCCGGCCAAGAAAACATCCACATAGCATTCCCGATCGCCACAACACATTCCACATGTGTGGGAATGATTGCAAATATAGTGTTGTATGTGTATCCAGTGAATGAGCTGTGTGTGCTACCTTCCTTGTGTAACATTTAGGCCGCGTACACACGGTCGTTCCAAACCCGATGAGAATGGTCCGACGGGCCGTTTCCATCGGTTCACCGCTGAAGTGGCCTGACAGTCTGATGTGCGTACACACCATCGTTCCAAAAACCGATCGGGTCAGAACGCGGTGACGTAAAACACACGACGTCCTGAAAAAAACGAAGTTCAATGCTTCCAAGCATGCATGGACTTGATTCTGAGCATGCGCTGGTTTTGAACCGATGCTTTTCTGTACTAACCATCGGTTTGGACCGATCGGTCATCGGTCCATCGGTTCGATTTTAAAGCATGTTTTAAAATTTTGGACAGAAGGACAACAGACCGATGGGCTATACACACGGTCGGTTTGGACCGATGAAACTGAACTTCGGTCCATTCTCATCGGTTTGGAACGACCGTGTGTAAGCGGCCTTAGAGATTACCTATTTTTAAAATAATGGTTCAGTCACATCCAGAGTATGCCATCCAGCTTTGGTCACCAGTCCTCACTCAGGAAAGATGTCCTTGAACTAGACAGTCCAGTGAAGGGCAACAAAGCTAATAATGTGGCTGGAGGACCTCAGTTATGAGGAATGACTACAAACATTAAATGTATTCTTCCCGGCTGAAGAGACACTTAATATGATCACAATTTACAAACCTTTGGTAACTCTAACATGGGGAGGAAACTATTTAACCCATGGTGTCTAAAAAAGAAACCTGGCCACACAATGAAGTTGGACTAGAGGTGGTTTAATTTTAAACTGCAGAAGGGATTCTTTACTGTTACAGTGGTAAGGATATGGGAACTCCCTTTCACAGTAGGTGGTGTCAGCAGGGAGTGTAGATGAATTAAACATTTTTTTTAGATGCTTTCTTTTTGATCGCAATGTACAGAGATGTGGAAAATGGTAGTGAGATAAACACACATGCACGCATGCACACTCAGGTTGAACTGGATGGAATGGTGTCTTATTTCAACCAACCTTACATAGTTACCATGTAACTATGTAATATACTGCCCTGTCACCTAGTAGTTCAATTTGTCTGTTTGGTTTACACTTTTCAGCAATAGCAAAAATGTTTACTATTGTATATCATGCCCTTAAAGTATGCTCTTCATATATATTGTAGTATACACCTCTTATATTATGTAGCGGTACCCCCGTAGGGGCTGCTGAAAGTTGTGGTCCACCTGTCACCCTGCTCAGCCCAGCATTCACTTCCCAAACACCTTGAGTCAATGAACAATCCATATGTTTGTTTTTGTGTTTTTATTGAGGGGTTTGAACTTGGATAGGGAGGGGAATTTATGGGATGCCCAGTAGAACTTTAGTGCTAGCTGCCCTATGGTTGACTACTGCTCTCAGCAATCCCTCTTCAGGCCCTGCCAGCCCTCCTGGCAGCAGCTGCCCAACTCCACTGCCTGTGACATCGCAATTCTCACTGCTCCACACCCAGCTCTGACGGTTGCCTCTCAGTCCTCTCTGGCATGCCTCTCCAGTACTCCCGATATCACATGTCACTCACCAGCCCTCCTGGCTGCACACATACTGGTGGTTCTCTCCTGAAGACTGAGAGAAAGAGGTTCCCCAATAGGGCTTTTAGGCAGCGGGGTCAAAAAGTAAATTAAATGGTTTCAGTAAAAATGTATATTTATTTGCCGATGATATCGAATGTCACAAAGTACTATGGGTTATTGTACAATGTAGATCCCCAATGGGTGTTCTTTGCAGGTGCCTGCTCCTCCACCGCCGAGAGGGCGTCCACACTTTGGCTCCTTGCAAGCCCCTTTGGACGGACCTTTTGCTCCTTTTGTTTTTTGGGGGGGGATGGGGGCCATAACCCCTCCCGGACTGTCCAGCGGCTCCTATTATCGTGATTCCATAAAAATATATCACCATGGTATACTCTATGTGATGTATGTTGACATGTTCTCTTTTTCTAATTTTAAATTTTCAAATTAATGTTTTAGAACCCTTGTCCCCCTGACGAGACCGAAAAAACGGTCAAAACGGTCGTCGGGGACCTACTTTGGGGATCTACATTGTACAATAACCCATAGTACTTTGAGATGTATATGTATTCATGTCTACTGCAACTAGGATTGTGATATTTACTTTTGTACTCTTCTTGTATATTTGCATATTTTCCACCATTATTCACTGTGACATCCGATATCATTGGCAAATAAATATCAATTTTTACTGAAACTATTTAATTTACTTTTTGACCCCGCTGCCTAAAAGCCCTACTGGGGAACCTCTTTCTCTCATGCAACTTTGGGGCGAGCAGCTCTTTCATCTCTACCCCATGCGTCCTTTCCCTATCGCTCTCCTGAAGACTTGCCTGGCAACACTAGCTCCTGTTGTCCTCTTTGGTTCCTCTCTGTGCCTCCTGACTTAATCATCCTTGCTTTCTGCAAGGGCTCTGTCCTGCACCCGAACCCCAGGCCCAAGGTCACCCCCCCAGACTGGGGATCTACCTCCGGAGGCCCCGACAACCTATTGCTCCATCTTCAGTTCTTCCACCCGACAACTCCTCCCCAGCTGGGCTCACTCTGGGTATTTAAGGATGAGAATACTCTAGAAGTCAGAGGGAGGTAACCGGGAAATGATGCTATCTGTGAGTCACCAGCCTACTTAAAGCCACTCCCAGCCTACACATATCAAAACAAACAGGCCTGCCTAAATTTACCTGTGCTCAGCAAAAATCTCACTGCTAGCACCTACCTAAGTAGAGGGTGCTACATTTATAATGAGACATCAGTGGCATTGTGTTTCATGCTGATTGTCTTATGCTATAATCTAATAACACACTTAAATAACAGCGCTGGATGTGGTACATACAATGTATGTATGCAGTAATACACTGTATACCTTTTTAAACACATGTTTTAGATGGGTAAAATATTGTATCTGAATAAGTGATATTTTAAGTTGTCCTTGATCATTGTGAAACCTATAGGTTTAAGCAGGGCTTTTTTTTCTCAAACAATAGGTGCTGGAACTCAACCACGACCCTCCCAAAACCCTTCCCCCACACACCCTCCAAATCACATCAAATAGTAGGTGGGGTCAGTCAAATTTCACAAACAGTAGGAGGGTCTTAAAGGGGCATTAATTACCAGGATTGAATTACATACATAGTGCAGAGTTCTGGGGAGTTACACACAGAGTGTAGAGCTGTCACTTGTAAATACAGAAGCTGGATTTCTGTGTTTACAAGTGATTGTGGTGAGCAGCCCCCCCCCCAAAAGTCTGAGCCTGAGAAAAAAAAGCCCTGGGTTTAAATATAAGATCACTTAAAAGTAGCTCAATATATGATTCACTGTGATGCAGTCAACCATCAAGTAATCATTCATTAAAAAAAAAAAAAATCTGGATAGATCATTCTTTTTTGATAAAATTGCTACTTTATTGCAGCTGATTTTTTATTAATATGATCAATTCATTAACCACCTCCCAAATATCATCTGATAACTTCTGACCCCAGCATTTATCCAAAACTGAAATTTTGATTTGACTTTCTATTTATAACAAATAAAAACAGTAACTATAAATTATCAAATACCAGAATATACTACTATATATGTATTAGTGGGGCCCAGCTGATAACTCTTTTCTCCTGTATTATAAGGATGGAAAGGAGAAAGTTTACTGCAGGCAGGTTAGTTAAGACATGAATGATTGATGGATTGATTACTGTGAGTTACTCCACTTTGTACACCATTACATTTAATTACACTGGCTTACAGAATAAGGCTGTTGTGGTGGTAAGTATCCCCAGAGTTGGCGGTCCAGAGTTACTGCATTCGTTTTTTGTCACAGAGGTACTAGATGCAGGACTACAACCCAATATCTAAAAAATTGCCAAGTAGAATAAAAGTCAGTGAGTTTGCAACATCCGGGGCAGGTTGGCTCTTGCAGGCACCAAGAAAATACTACACAGTCTCCAGTCACTGCCTGTGTGTAAAGGACACTCAAAAACATACATTTTACTGGGGTTGATTTACTAGAGACAAATAGGCTGTTCACTTTGCAAGAGAAATTTCACTTTAAAAGGCAATTTTCCCTAAATTAATGTGGTAAAAATTCACTTGGCAAAGAATACTCAATCACAAGCAAAGAAAAAAAAAATATATATTATTTTTGCTTGCACATGATTGAATGATAGACGTCAGCAGAGCATTCACTATGTTAAAGCGGGAGTTCACTAAAAAAAATTTTTTAACATTAGATTCATGTTCATTTTGTCAAGGGGAATCGGGTAGTTTTTTTAAAAACGAAGCAGTACTTACCGTTTTAGAGAGCGATCCTCTCCGCTGCTTCCGGGTATGGTCTCGGGACTGGGCTTTCCTATTTGATTGACAATCTTCCTACAGGCTTCGGACAGTCGCATACATCGCGTCACGAGTAGCCGAAAGAAGCCGAACATCGGTGCGGCTCTATACGGCGCCTGCGTACCGACGTTCGGCTACTTTCGGAAAATCGTGACGCGATAGATGCGACCTACCGAAGCCTGTCGGAAGACTGTCAATCAAATAGGAACGCCCAGTCCCGCAGCCCATACCCGGAAGCGGCAGAGAAGATCGCTCTCTAAAACGGTAAGTACTGCTTCGTTTTTAAAAAAACTACTCGATTCCCCTTGACAAAATGAGCATGAATCTAATGTTAAAAATTAACATTTCCGGGTGAACCTCCACTTTAAGGGAAAATTCTCTTGCAAATAAACTGTAGGTTGTTTTTAAAGGTGATGCTGCAAAATTGAACTCTTAAGAGCTTCAAAGAACATTGAATTGCCTACTTTATGCAATGGTACAGTATGGCGCTGTGTAAAATGGTTTTATAATTTATATTGTCTACAAAGAAATAGCAATAAATTGATCTTAAATTAAAATGAGTGCCCATTCTACTATAATCTGTAAGCTTGATATAAAATTGAAAGCACTACCATCACAACAATAAAGTGTAATAAACTATAATAATCTTTCAACCAACATGCAACTCATCAAAAACTTTTTTTATACTTTCAAAAAAATATGTACGTATTTCTACATTGTATGCTGGTATATTATGATTCTACTTTTGCTTTAAGCCATTATCTACAACATGCACAGAAACTTCAAGGGTTAAGTTCTCTGTGCTGCAATTTAAATAGTAGCATGTTTTTAGTGACGTACAAAAAGAGAAGGACTTAAATATCTGCTACCACATTGTGCTAATTTATGGAACCCTCCAACAAAGGTAAATCAGTTGTACTATACCATTGTATTACAAAACATATTTGATATGTCTGTATATGGATTTACGTATTGCTTGTAAAGCTAATACAGTGAAAAACATACTTTTCTTTTCAGGTGTTGTGTATCTTTGAACTGGTTTTCTTGACAAGTCATTTTGATGTTATTGTATATTAGAGAAACAGAAGAAACAAATAGTTATGGTAAGTTTTAGGTTATTTTGGTAAATTATATATTGATGTTTTTACATTTATTGTAAAACCTATAATTTCATTATTTCTTTAGAGGACTAAGCAAATTATGAAATTCAGAAAGGTTTATGATGTGTAAATATGTTAAACAATATTGGCAAAAGTTATGTACCTATAGTTATAATTTTTCTTACTAAAATTCATCTTTGGTACTTGTGCCAAAGAAGAAAAACAATTTATAGAAACAAGATTCTAGTGGGTAGGAATGTTATTGACATTCTCAGATTGTGAATCTTTTTCAGTATTTAACAATGGTGACCTGTTGCAGTGCATTGGAACTCACCTTAAAAACGACTGGCTGTCAATATATTAAGCTCTTGAGCTCTGTTGCCACATCTTATTCTGATAAAATTATTAGGTTATACAGCACATTATTCCCTGATAAAGTACATTATTGATTAGGTTCATTATTGCACCAATACAGTATAGTGAACTATTTTATTTTCTAAATTATGTTAATATAATCTATCAATAAATCAGGGGAGCACAGTGATAACATTTACTTGTCTATAAGGACTTTATACAGGTCATTACATCATGTGAATTTGATGACTTTTTAACTGATGTCTATGATGTGTAATGGATGTGTATACTGATGTGACCCATGGCATTCATTGAGACTTCACTTTATTTTACTTAGTCTAGAGAAAAAAGAAAGAAAGATTATTGGCTGCATAATCATACGATCTCTGTTTATTTTAAGATATAGTGCAAAATTCTCACTTTTACACTTTTTAATTGTTGCCTAATAATTAACATAGGAGTTAAATCTTTTGTCAAAAAGAGCTTAATTTTATGAGCAATTTTTCGAGTCGATGTGGTACCTTCAATTTTTCAAATCATGATACACCACAACAAAATTCTAAATGAGCGTTAAACATAGCATGATAAAATCAACATTTTGTTGGTTAAGATAAATTAAATAAGTATCATAAACTTGGAAAAATGGGAAATATATGAATTATTTTAATATCTATGCAACAAAATACTATCAAATATTTTGGTGGGGCACAGACCTGCCTTTCTGTTTAAAATCTACTGATCAAGTGATTTGTTTATTTTATGTTGAATTGGATTTGGGCTTTCTTAATCCAATTAATCAATGAAAAATTGCTTCTTATTATTTTTATTTAAAATAACCTTTTTTTAAACCTCATTTAATAAATGCTTTGGGCCAGATTCAGGTACAAATGCGGCGGCGTAACGTATGTCATTTACGTTACACCGCCGCAAGTTTTCAGCGCAAGTGCTTGATTCACAAAGCACTTGCCTGTAAACTTGCGGCGGCGTAGCGTAAAGCCGTCCGGCGCAAGCCCGCCTAATTCAAATGGGGCGTGTATCATTTAAATTAGGCGCGTTCCCGCACCGAACGTACTGCACATGCTCCGTTTTGAAATTTCCCGCCATGCTTTGCGCGAAATGACGTCGCACCGACGTAATTTTTTGAACGGCGACGTGCGTTACGTCCTTTTCTATTCCCGGACGTCTTACGCAAAAAAAATTTTTTAATTTGACGCGGGAACGACGGCCATACTTTAACATGGGCTGTCTATTTTTACACCACCTAAATAGCAATCACAACTTTACGACGGGAAAAACCGACTAGCGACGACGTAAGAGAATGCGACGAATGCGCATACCTTCGTGGATCGCCGTAAACAGCTAATTAGCATACCCGACGCGGAAAACGACGCGAACTCCACCCAGCCGGCGCCGAAGTATTGCATCCTAAGATCCGAAGGCGTACGAAGCCGTACGCCTGTCGGATCTTAGCCAAATGCCGTCGTATCTTTGTTTGAGAATTCAAAATAAAGATACGACGCGGCAAATTTGAAAGTACGCCGGAGTAACAGCAGATACTCCGGCGTACTTTTTCTGTGAATCTGGCCCTTAGTAGTGCTATGGTGGTGCTACTATGCTGTTTTAAACACAATTCCTGCACACTTAAACAATGAATGCAGTAAATTTATTTCTAAATGCAAGTGTAAAGATAAGTTAATGTAAGTAACTGAACCTTGACCTTGATCAGCATTCTGTAATTTCTAAAAATGTAGCACTCAGAGAGCAGGATAGCTAACCATAGGAGCCTCTGTAGCATGCTTGTTGGCAATAAACATTTTACCAGGAAAAGAGTTTAGATGGGGCATTGCATCTATGGTAAAAAAAAAAAAGCCAGGGGCACCCCTGCACACACTTTGGAAGGTAAACAGTGTGTGTGGCCAGATTGTGCCAAACAATTGGAATGGCTTAAAATTTGGTTAAATAGAACATAAGCATATTTGCTGCATATACTGAACACATTTGCAGCTGTCCTTTTGCCATGAATTATAACTTAATTACAGAGCCAAAGGTGGGAGTCTCACAGTCAGACACAAACCTGTTAATTACATGATGATCACATGGCCACAGAACCAAACAGATTCCTGAGAGAATATTCGATCTGCACTGGCAGATTGTTAAGCCAGATGCTGCTTCAGAGCTATCTTCCTTATCAGGCAGTTAATGGAGGTCAAAAACCCAATCTCTTAAATCTGGGCTCTTCACAGCTTTGGAGAAGGTTTACATTTGTGCAGCCTCTCCTTTTGGAAGTAGATTCAATCCAACACCTAGGAATACCTATGCAACCCCAGATCTATAAAGATGACAGAGCCCAAGGTTGGTGTTGCACTTCAGGATCAGGGAAACTTATATACTCCATACCGTAGCAGTGCACAACACCCAGCGGGTAATTTACCCCTTTCCCAAACAGAACAGAGCATATTAACCTGCCATGAGCCAAAGACTGCAGAATATATATTACTTGGTGAACCTATATACTTCAATTCAGGGCTACCTGAGATTTTTCTCTAAACTCAGGACTCTCTTTTCTTTCTTCTGATTTTTTGGGGGAACTCAAATTCTCAGACTAAACTGTAGCCTTTTGACCAGTGTCAAATGAGGTTTAATGTAGAAAAATCTAAAATAATGAATTTGGGTGGCAAAAATATGAATGCAATCTATACACTAGGGGGAGAACCTCTGTGGGAATCTAGGATGGAAAAGGACCTGGGGGTCACAGTAGATGACAGGCTCAGCAATGGCATGCAATGCCAAGCTGCTGCTAACAAAGCCAACATAATATTGCATGCATTAAAAAAGGGATTAACTCCAGGGATAAAGCGCTAATTCTCCCACTCTGGTCCGGCCGCACCTGGAGTATGCTGTCCAGTTCTGGGCACCAGTCCTCAGGAAGGATGTGCTGGAAATGGAGCGAGTACAAAGAAGGGCAACAAAGCTAATAAAGGGTCTGGAGGATATTAGTTATGAAGAAAGGTTGCGAGCACTGAACTTATTCTCTCTGGAGAAGGGACGCTTGAGAGGGGATATGATTTAAATTTACAAATACCATACTGGTGACACCACATTAGAAATAAAACGTTTCCCCCGGGAAGGGAGTTTAATAAGACACATGGCCACTCGTTAAAATTAGAAAAAAAGAGGTTTAACCTTAAACTGCGTAGAGGGTTCTTTACTGTAAGTGCGTCAAGGATGTGGAATTCCCTTCCACAGGCAGTGGTCTCAGCGGGGGGGGGGGAATCAATAGTTTAAAAAAAACTATTAGATAAGCACCTAAACGACCACAATATCTGGTCCGGCCGCACCTGGAGTATGCTGTCCAGTTCGACATAATCACACACATAGGTTGGACTTGATGGACTTGTGCCTTTTTTTAACCTCACCTACTATGTAACTATGTAAATCAATATTTGGTGTGACCACAATTTGCCTTTAAAGCAACATCAATTCTTCAGTTTGTCTAAGGACACTTGCACACAGTTTTGGAAAGAACTCAGCAGATAATTCAAACATCTTAGAGAACTAACCACAGATCTTCTGTGCATGTAGGCTGCCTCAAATCCCTCTGTCTCTTCCAGACATATTTCATGATATTGAGATCAAGGCTCTGTGAACACCTTGTTCTTCTGTACACTGTAGATCAGGGTTATGCAATTAGCGGACCTCCAGATGTTGCAAAACTACAAGTCCCATCATGCCTCTGCCTTTGGGTGTCATGCTTGTGGCTGTCAGAGTCTTGCAATGCCTCATGGGACTTGTAGTTCTGCAACAGCTGGAGGTCCGCTAATTGCATATCCCTGCTGTAGATAGTTCTTAATGACATTAGCTGCATGTTTCGGGTTGTTGTCCTGCTGCAGAATAAATTAGGGGCCAATCACATGCACCCTGATGTTATGGCATGATGAATAAGTATCTGCCTGTATTTCTCAGCATTAAGGACACCATGGATCCTGACCAAATCTCCAACTTAATCTGCAGAAATGCAGCCCCCAGACTTGTAAAGAACTTCCACTATGCTTCATTATTGCCTGCAGACACTCATTATTGTACTACTCTCCAGCCCTTCGTGAACAACTGCCTTTTGCTACAGCCAAATATTTAAAATTTTGACTCATCAGTCCAGAGCACCTGTTGCCATTTTTCTTCATCCTGGTTCCTATGTTTTCATGCATAGGACATGAAAACAAGGCCAAGCAACTCAACTAACGAAAACAAAGGAACAGAAAAATGGCAGCAGGTACTCTGGACTGATGAGTCAAAACTTGAAATATTTGGCTGTAGCAGGCGGCAGTTCAGTTTGAGATTCGGTCAAGATCAATGGTGTACTTAACGCTGAGAAATACAGGCAGATACTTATCCATCATGCCAGCCATGTGATTGGCCCCAAATTTATTCTGCAGTAGAACCACAACCCCAAACATACAGCCAATGGCATTAGGAACTATCTTCAGTGTAAAGAACAAAGAGTTCTGGAAGTGATGGCTGGCTTCCACAGAGCCCTGATTTCAACAATGAGTCTGTCTGGAATTACATGAAGAGACAGAAGGATTTGAGGCAGCCTACATCCACAGAGGATCTGTGGTTGGTTCTCCAAGATGTTTGAAACAAACTACCTGCCGTGTTCCTTTTAAAACTTCAATGAGTCCAATTTACAACCACACTCTGGTATCTATCCTTTACCCTAATGCATATCCACTGAACCACCTAAGGGTTAAGCCTTACCTTGTACAACTTTTGTATTAGATTATTATGTAAAACTGTATCAAATTATTTGCTGAAATCAAGATAGGCTATGCCCACAGCACCACCCTGGTCCAAAACATTAGTGATATAGTAAAAAAAAAAAAAATCAGGATTAGTCTGATATGATCTGCTCTCAGTAAAGCCCTCAGCGAGCAATAGTGATTTGCTCTCCCAGCTTCATTGACCACCAATGTAAGGGGTACTTCTACAATGGCCATTATTGTCAAATAACACCACAATTTTACTCTTTAATTTTCTTGTCTGAAGTTGTTTTTAATTTACAGAATAACACTAAAAATTATTTTGTAGGAAGTTGGTAAGCATAAACTATACCAATCAGCCATAAGTTTCTGAACACGCACCTAATACTGAGTAGGTCCCCCTTTTACCTTCAAAACAGCCTTGACCTATTAAGGTGTGGAAGCCACTAGAAGGTAAAAGGCATGCTGTGTTATCTGACACAAAGCCATCAATAGCAGATCCTGTAATTTGGGTCTGACTTGTTTTTCTAGGACATATTATGCCCCATACTTATGATTGGAAATTCTGACAGCAAAAGTTTGATGTGAGCTTTTGAACGGAAATTCCGACTGTGTGTATGCTCCACCGGAATATTGCTGTTGGAATTTCCGCCAGCAAAAGATTGAGAGCTGGTTCTCAAATTTTCCGACGCGCAAAATTCCGACGCATGCTCGGAAACAATTTGATGCATGCTCAGTACCATTGAACTTAATTTTCTTGGCTCGTCGTAGTGTTGTACGTCACCACGTTCTTGACGGTTGAAAGTTGAGAGAACTTTTGTGACCATGGGTATGCAAGCCAAGCTTGAGCAGAATTCTGTCGGAAAAACCTTGGATGGAAAATCCAATCGTGTGTACGGGGCATTACAGACGCTCAATTGTATTAAGATCTGGAGAATTTGGAAGTACAATCAACACTTCAAACTTGTTGCATTCATAAAACCAATCTTCAACCATTTTTGCAGTGTGGCAGGGCACATGACCCAGCTGAAAGAGGCTACTGCAATCGGGAATACTGTTTCCATAAGGGGGGGGGGTGTTTAGGTAGGTGGTATGCATCAAAGTAACATCCACATGAATGGCAGGACCCAAGGTTTCTTATCAGAACATTGCCCAAAGCATCATACTGCCTCTCCCAGCTTGCCTTCTTCCCATACTTCATCCTGATGGCATCTCTTTCCCAGGTAAGCAACGCACACGCACCCAGCTGTTCACATGATGTCAAAGAAAATGTGATTCGTCAGGACAGGCCACCTTCTTTCATTTCTCTGTGGTCCAGTTCTGATACTCATGTGCTCATTGTAGGTGTGTTTGGCTGTGGACACAGGTCAGCATAGGCACCCTGACAGGTCTGTGGCTACACAGCCCCATACACAACAAATTGCAAAGCCCATTTTTTCCTACTTTCTACTTTCAACACATCTTCAGAAACAACATTTTTTTAAAGACTAAAGAGGTCTTCAATAATAACATATTTACATTGTAGTCTGGCCTAATATTCATCTTTATTGCTGGCATAAAAGTACAAGGCTAAAAATGTAAATGCCTTGAAATAGAGAGCATGTGAAATGGGTATTGGCTGGAATTCTCTCATGCCCCATACACACGCTTGGGCGGGTTTGGCAGTTTTCCCGTCGGAAAAACTGTGAGGGAGCATACACACGGCCGGGAAGCTCTCATCACAGTTTTCCCGTCTGAAAACCTGGTCGTGTGTACGAGGCATTATCCTTTTTCATTTTGAAACATCAATAGGTACATATTAGGCCCTGAGTGTCTTGTGTCCTCTATCTTTGTGATATGATGTAAACACATTCAGTCTGGTGCACTGGCTTCACTTCAAAGTGTTCTGTTGTGTTTATCCAGCATTCAAACACATATAAATGTGTTCTGGTCCCATCTCACATAACGTTTGGTGTGTCACATTGAACACTGTGATCTTCTTTACTTACCATACCGCGTATAAGCTACACTGCTAAGATAATATTCAATTTGCATCTGTGTCTTTGTTAGTGTTAATACAATTTAGTTGTAGTTTTCTGATTTGTGTGTATTTGTGCAAAACCAAATAAAATAAAACAGAAAATACATTGAGCATCCTTGAAGATGTCTGCTATTATGTTTAGCAGGTTTTGAATAGTTCTGCTCATTTATCAGAAATACATACCCATTGCCAGCCAAATCAATACAATTCAAGGAATCATTTTCATCAGGTTTCACAGTTAAAGCAACACTAAACTGTTATATACACTCACTGGCCACTTTATTAGGTACATCTTGCTAGTATGGGGTTGAATCCCCTTTTGCCTTCAGAACTGCCTTAATTCTTTGTAGCATATATTCAACAAGGTGTTGGAAACATTCCTCCGAGATTTTTGTCTATATTAACATGATAGCATCACGCAGTTGCTGCAGATTTGTCGGCGGCACATCCATGATATGAATCTCCCCTTCCACCACATCCTAAAGGTGCTCTATTGGATTGAGATCTGGTGACTGTGGAGGCCATTGGAGTACAGTGAGCTCATTTTCATGTTCAAGAAACCAGCGGTGAGATGATTTAAGCTTTGTGACATGGTGCATTATCCTGCTGGAAGGAGCCATCAGAAGATGGGTACATTGTAGTCATAAAGGGATGGACATGGTCAGCAACAATACTCATGTATGCTGTGGCATTTAAATGATGCTCAATTGGTACTAAGGGGCCAAAAGCCCCACTACCACTACCATTACTACCACTACCATTACACCACTACCAGCCTGATCCGTTGATACAATGCAGGATGGAACAATGCTTTCATGTTGTTTACACCAAATTCTGAGCCTACCATCTGAATGTTGCAGCAAAAAATGGAAACTTGTCAGACCACGCAAAGCTTTTCCAATTTTATATTGTCCAATTTTGGTGAGCCTGTGTGAATTGTAGTCTCAGTTTCCTGTTCTTAGCTGACAGGAGTGGCACCTGGTGTCGTCTTCTGCTACTGTAGTCCATCTGCCTCAAGGTTTGATGCGTTGTGAATTAAGAGATGGTATTCTGCATACCATGGTTGTAACTAGTGGGTCTTTGAGTAACTGTTGCCTTTCTATCATCGCTAACCAGTCTGCCCATTCTCCTTTGATCTCTAACATCAACAAGGCATTTTGCTCCACAAAACTGCGCCTCACTGGATATTTTCTCTTTTTCATAGAATTCTCTGTAAACCCTAGATATGGTTTTGCTTAAAAACTCCAGTAGGTCAGCAGTTTTTGAAATAATCAGAACAGCCCCTATGGCACCAATAACCATGCCACCGTCAAAGTCACTTAAATCCCCTTTCTTCCCCATTCTGATGCTCGGTTTGAACTTCAGCAAGTTGTCTTTACCATGTCTAGATGCCTAAATGCATTGACTTGCTGCCATGTGATTGGCTGATTAGCGATTTGTGTTACTAAGCGATTGAACAGGTGTACCTAATAAACTGGCAGGTGAGTGTAAATATATATGCAATTTGTGTACTTCCTGTTAGAGGGTCCTTCTCCATGATTCCACTGTATTTAGGAATGTAGCCACCCTTTCTTGCTTGCACCTGAGTC